>NC_071088.1:17102500-17732500 GCF_027358695.1 Spea bombifrons | reverse complement strand
ACCATTAAATTCACTAGGCAAGAAAGGGTTGAGCTGGCCCTGCTTAGTGCATGTGGTGAGGTTACTCAGTCCTGCTGATTTAACTGTACATTATACAGGGCCATCAAACCTTTTCCTGCAGCCGAACCTAACTGGGGTTGAACCTTAATAATATAAAGTGGAGATGAAAGATGAAACTGCAACTCTCCTACCTGCCAACCTCATCTTTAGTAAAGAAACTTTATTGAGAAGAGGGGCATCTAGCCTACCTGAAGTCACCCACTGGTTGGTTCCATTCATTCAGATTCCTTAAGAAGGGATTATTCTCTGGTTTATCCATACCATGTGGTGTCAAAATGTATTTTTTTGTTCAATTGTCCCTGTTAATTGTTATTTGAGAGAGGCAGTAAATGGCAAAGGTCACAATCCTAGCACAATCTGAAAATAATCCCAGGAGGTGTTATTACTGGCTGTTTATCCAGGGCGCGAGGTTAATAGCAGGCTTCACAGCTGTCTGACATGCTTTTATGTTTAAGGTCACAGTTGTCACAATGACTGGCATCCTAACCTTTCCATAATGTTGTTAAAACACATTCTGAGGAAAGCACGGATTTTACCTAGATCTGTGGCACACCATTCACACTAAAACTCCTGGTGCCGTAAAACACACCACGCATAAAACCTTAAACCATGAACTGTAAACGTTATATACTGAATGAAAACAAGGTATATTTTGATTGTAAGCCGCCCAAAATGCATCTGCACATAGGAACTAACAATGAATTGGGATATGGGAGCAGGAGTCAAATAACGTCTAATTGCGTATGACGGCAGTACACACATACTTATGATGGGGTAAAGGGGATGGAAAACCCCTTCGCCTCTGAGCGGGTAGCAGAGGCTTCTTAATCACTCATCCTCCCGGCAATCCAGCCTTTCCCACAGAAATCTTGTAGCCTCACCATAATTGCAAGGGATTCTTGGTAGGTATATGTAAATAAGGCCAAATATGATCACCTTTTGCCTCTACAATATATCCGCTGTATATGAACGGTTTAATAACCCCCGTGCCACCCTCGTATGAGCACAATAACTCTTCTGTTCCATATGGTACCAGTCCTAACTCAAAACAGAGTTCTACAATAAAGCTTTGTAATGCAGTTAAATGGACAGACATATTAATTGGTTTTATTAATAAGACACTTAAACTACTTACTGTTAACAAACCGAGGAAGGTGACTTCAGTGAACAAACCAACGTCACAAGCCTGGTACAGACACTTTGCCTACCTTGGCCAAGAAATATTTTACTTATTACACACGTGTGGACTTGTGGTTCCAATTCCCCGAATTAGGAATGCATTATAAAGGCTTGCTGTTGGCAAATTTCTCTTCATGGAGGGCTGAATGGGCCCTGCATTACGCATCAATCGGTGAGAAGACTATATATGCTTCATACATGGCCAGTCAAACTATTCTTTTATGGGGTGACTTGACGCAGTAGGAAAGATTTGTGCTGTGACGGTAACACAGTACTAAAGCTCATGTTTGTTCGATGTAAGTATATTACATGTGGCAAAAAACATGTTTTCTTTTTTAATTGCAAGGTCCATTTGTGATGAACACGCAGGAAGAAATATCAAAAACCATTGAAGATTACAACTTTTCGAAAAATGGATTTGAAAATGCTAAAACATGGAAGTCCAAGATTGGAAACAAATGAAGAATCTTAATTTTCTTAATCTTAAAAAACAAGTTTTAAAAAAAATATATATATATATATATATATATATATATATATATATATATATATATATATATATGACTCAAAATATGGTGTCATCATAGACTTATCAGATGCCATTTGTTACCATTAAAATAAGATATAGTAATGAAAACATAATTTCCCATAGATAAGGGTGCCTTACAACCTCTGCAAATCTTATAGGGGTTGCTGTTTACTAGTATTCTGTGTTACAAACTTTTGACATTGCTACATAGTAAAAAAAAATATATATATATATATACATACTATATAGATACATATACATATATTATCATACAGATGGGTATATCCTTTGGGAACCTGTAGACTGTGTTAGACATGGTTGTTCATGTTTTAGATGTTATTTCATTATCATTATTTGCTTTATTTCCGCCATGTATTCTTCTCTCCTCCCTACTACTAAGGGATTTTTTTTATATTATATCTCGTTGATCATGTGCTGTAACCTCTCAAATGCATTACTTTAGTTACTCGCAAAACATATTGTCTTCAGTTGTAATAAAAGCAAAATAAAAATAAACCAAAATTGACTGTCTATATAAAGTTGTAGATTCTGCTTTGAAATAAGAATCTGACTGATCAATGTTGAAATACTTTTCGAGGATTGTTTTTTTTATTCCTTTGAAAATTAACACCTTAGTTTTTTTTTCCAAAGACCTAAAAAAAAAAAAGCCGTGTTTTTTTTTGGTGTCCCTTTTTATTTATGTATTAAAGCTTTCTTGTGAAAATGTCTGACTTGAGACAATAACCATCAGCAGTACGTTGTTTAGTTGAATACCATGAAGCTATTGGTCGTGGTGATCAGCTAAGGACGAGCATGGGAGAGGAGCCAAAGTTTGTCTGGCTTGTCTGCCAAGGTCTGTATCACATTTAAGACACATGCTTTCTTGAAGGTTGTGAAGAGAGTTTGAAAACGGGCTTGGATTGCTACATTTTCCTGCTAAAAATACCAGATTCTCTCACATCACGGAAATAATTCTGTAACTTCTGATGCAGTTTTCGAGCTTATTTCTGGAAGCTGGAGAAAGCATTGACGGCGCTGCAGATACATTCAGTTATAGAATCCCCTTTAACAGTCTATGATCTGGATGTAGGATCTTTTTGCATTATTCTCAAAAAGTACGGAAACCTCTGAAAATCAACAAGCGTCAACCGGACACTAATTTGTTTTTGGAACAGTTATTGGAGTGGAGTTGGCTTTCCATGATACTTCTTAATCACCATGTACATTAAATTAGGCATTTACAGCTGTACCCTCTCCAGTGCATAGTAACTGGTATTACTGGATGTCAATATGGTCAGATTGTGGACTGTGGCAAAACTTTGTGTTTTGTGCTTACATTTCCTTAGCGGATTGGCTTACACTGATAAGGGTATAAAGGTAAGGATATATTATATATTTATACACTTTGGCCTTGTAGTATTATAACACATAATGTAGCGCTTAAACTTTAGTAATTTGGTAACAAATAGTACAACCTGCTTATTTTTGTATTTTATTAATTTCTTTTTAAGTGGGCACTCAGATTTACACTGCATGTTGTTTTATCTTAAATCCACTTGATTTTGGGGTATTTTAAGGTGTAATTCTACATAATTAAATAATTAATATGGGTCTTTAATGTAGCAATTTTACTATAACAACCTGATGATTGATGAGCACGTAATTAATTGAATTAATTGTGTGACAGTGGATAACCTGACTATTAATTTATTGTATTTCATTTTTTTTTGCTTTATTTGCTTAATTTCTTTGGGTTTAATATTAATTTAATATTGGTCCAAGAGCTTAATCAGACAGTAGCAGTAGTAGTAGAAGTAGTAGTAGTAGTAACTAGTAGTAGTATTTTTATCATTATTATTTAAACAGTGTTTCTTACTAAAACTAAAATTGACAGACTAAGATAAACTGATACATTGGTTCAAGAGGGCCCGGCTCACAAGCTTACACTCTAGAGAATAATATAAAATGAATTTAAAAAAAAAAAAAAATAAATAAAAAAAAAAAGAGGCACTATAGAAATATTTCAGAACAGTCACAAAGTATTACATAACTTGCCTGGGTTTCGACAGTATGATGATCCTCTGTTTCAACATTTAATGGCTGACCGCTAGAATTATCTATGATCCTTTTTGTGTTAAGAATTTGCCATTTCCCAATGTTAAGATGATCAGGGAGCCTCGGTGGTTGGGCTAATATTTGCAGCTTTTTTTTGCCATTACTGTAAGTGCTTTATAAATGATGTATTTTGCGCACAAGACTGTTGACAAGTGAAATCTGAGATTGCCTTGAAAGACACACATATTGCAACTACCCTAACATCTGGGACAGTAAACATTCCACACATGAGCATCTGGCCGTCCCACACATTACCAGACACAGTCTGTGCTAATGGAAGACACTTGTGGCTCATTAGAACTTTTTATTTTATTTTTTATACCGCAGAGAATTACAGAATTGTGCGTTACAACTTGTGTAATATTTTATCACCTTATAAGATGCAGACCAGAATTGTATCGTTATTTTGTGTTCCCAGCACCAGCGGAGATCATGCTGTCTTTGGGCTTTTCCTCCACTATTCACTATAAGGAGAGTTGGGGTTTCTACTCCTTCACTCACTATTCAATTACTCAACATTGGCAAGTTTCTCCAGCGTTGGGCAGAGCTGGCCCTAAATAATGTATAACTTAATGTTTGAGGTGTCCTTGATGAATCTCACTGACTTAACTATATGTTCTATATACAAAGCCAGCTAAGCAAATGCCTATTGGGGATGGGCCTTCCCAATTCCATAGTGAAGTCAATGGGGGTTTATTCACTAAAGGGGGTGTTGGTAAGAGAGTTGTGGTTTCAACTCGCTCGTTTCATTATAAAGGGCTAACACCGGCAGGTTTCTTCAGGAAGAAAGGCTGAGCCAGCCCTATATAATGCATCATTTAATAGGTGAGGAGACTTGGAAGAAACCTCACTGATTTAACTATGCATAACATGGGGCAGCCAAGAATTTCGTGGAGCAGTAGCTTGCTGGGTTGAACCCACAAGTGAATAGACCCCAAGGTCTTGAAACTACATCTCTCCTGCAACGTTTCGCGTTAGTGACTAAACCCCTTTAGGTTTAATTCATTAAAATGGACAATCGTATAATTTCTCTGCAAGAAGAGATCAGTTGGCCCTACATTATGGATATTTCAATTGGTAAGGTGGCTCACTGATTAAAATATACATCATACAGGGCTAGCCAAGCTATTCTTGAAGCTGAGGCTCAGTAGGGTTGTCCGTTCCTAATAAAGCAGTGGAGATGAAACCGCAATTTTCCTGCATATGAAACTGCAACTCTCCTGCAGTGAATAAACCCTTTTGTCTTGTTAGTTGTGCGCTAGTAGACAGTGTGGGGTGCTGCCCAATCACTGACCAGAGGCAGTTCCCCCAGCCACTTCTCAGGACCTACCTCTGACAAGTATTCATGTTCCTGGGTGTCCTCTGTGCTGAGTACCAGGACATATCATATCTCAGTGCTCCGTCATGGGGGAAGAGATGCTACAGAAGCTATGCCAGCAAGACACATATATCTCCACCGTAAATGGGCCAGTTACAATGGCGGACTGTGGTCTTCTCAACTCTTGAGCAGTGGTACATTGAAGGGCCTGGGCCAAAATATGCCGCTGTTGGTGGGGACAGAGCGTTCTATTCACTTAATAGGATAGTTCAGCTGTATAATGTTTAGTTAAATCAGTAAGGAGAGTTTTAGGAACTCCCCCACATTACCTATCCGCTTAGGCCTTATTGCATGTGAAGCTCACTGCTTTTGATAATGAAGCGTGATATCAGAGAATTGAAGTTGCCAACTGTCCTGCAAACTCCCTCTTTAGCGAATAGACCCTAAAGCCCGTCTCGTGCTTTGCTATGAACATAATCCCATGTGGTCTGTGGCGTTCATAGGATTGATCATGAAAGAATTATATTTTTTTTATATGATTTAAATTTATATGAATCATCAGTCAGATGACACAAAGTAGTTTATTCACTAAATGAAGAGTTTGCAGGATAGTTTACATAATAATGGCTGTTTTAACAAATTTAGTTTGCTTCATTATAAAGGGTCAAAACTAGCAGGTTCCTCCAGCAAGTCAAACTGGGCTGGTCCTGCATAATGAATAATTCAATGGCTGAGAAGAGATCTTGATGATTTAGCTTTACATTATACAGGGCCAACCAAGCTCTTCCTGCCACAGAAGCTCCCAGGGGTTGGCTCATCACAAAGTATAGTGAAGTGAAGGAGCTAAAACACAACTCTCGCAAACTGCCCAACTTTCCTTTTAGTGAACAGAGCCCAAAAGTGTCCATCATTGGCCATTTCAAATGTTGTTGTGATGTTTCCAGACAGCAGTTGGGGTATCTCACCTCTCCTAAATCCTTCGAGACTAATCAATCTCTAAGCAGCTGCCTAATATGCTTATATGGCCTTAACATGTTTTCCTGGGACTTGTGACATCCACACGACATACAATATCTGTGTTTATAGTATTCTGGTTGTGATCTGGGTATATGTTAATGCCAGTTGGTACTTCAGTCTAGCTTAAATAAAATCCATGGCGCCCCCGCAATTGTATTGATGGTTGAATAGGACTTTAAAGTTTATCACAGCTTCTTTGATGTCCTCTGCACAAATATCTCAAAGTGCTGGATTATTTACGTAGGCTGTAGGTTCACATGTTTTGGCATTAGAGGTGCTCCATCGTGCAAGATTCATGAGCGTTCCTTTATCTTATAATAATATTTAAGTCTTCTCATTGCTTTGTGATAATAGATTCAGAAGTTTCAAGAATGTTGCCATAATTTGTTACACTTGGTTCTCATTTATTTTTTATTTACGCAAGGCAAGCATCTAGTAAAATGACTATATATAAAGTCAATATGCTAACACTTTAATGGACAATACAGAGGTTTTACAGGCATTTTTAAATATCATTTTTTTTTGTCGATGTATCGCAGTCACTGTCCTGTTCCTTCCCGATTGCTCATCTATCCAACATTTATATTTATAGAGTATTATTTCTGCGGCAGACAGTTGAAAGAATAAAGTTGAGAAAACCTTAAAATATGCCATGTTTTGTATTTCCCTTTAGATTGAATGCTTAATGTATTCTCTCCAGTGCATTACTATGATCTATTGGGTGTTAAATGGGCTATTATCTGTACGCTGATAATGATCTCTTTAATCATGGACAGGGTGAGAAAAAATAATGTCAAACTGTGGTGTAAGATGGAAAGTGACTGGAATCAGTAGGTTTAACATAAACTTCATGCTTATAAAACATCTTGGCAATTTAAAAAAACAAAACATCTGTAATTAGCTGGTCCGAGTCGTTCAAATAACACACAGAAAACATCAATTCTCCACCGGTTGAAATTCACGCAGAATCAATGGATTGTGGTGCAACTCCCTGTTGACTTTTTGTTCAAGACAATGGCCAATATAAAACATGATGAACATAAATAATGTAACTGCAATAGGATAATAAATGTAGACCTAAATAATGTGTTTTAGATAAAATATCTGCATGGGCAGGGTAGAATATCAGTCAGTAGTGCAAACTTTTGCCTTTTGTTATGCCAATCTAGAAAAAAGATGTTAAGCTTTTGATGTCAAATGTTAATTCTTGTTATGGGATTGTCTAAAATGCGCACAGCGTGAATAGAATGAGACAGTGGCTGATGAGACCAATATGAAATAATAGTCCTTGGAAGTGTGGACGGGGATATGGGATTAGTGGAGCCAAAAAAGTGCACACAGATAAAGGGTGTGAACAAAATGTGATTACAGAAACTCATAATCTGACATAAAATCACAATCTTGGTTCAATCCATTTCTCCTGGAGCCGAAGATTTTGATTCAAATTCCTCATCAATTTCCCTCACTGATTGGCCCTTTTGGGTGAAGAATTCCCAAAGATAAGGTGCAAATGTGTTGCGTTGCCTTATATTTCAGTGGGTTTCTTCTATTAATAGTTGTGATTATGCCATCATCAGTGATGCTAGTTGTGATGTATTGAAGGTTGAAGTACTTGGTGGCGTAATCTGTGTAATAACAGCTGGGTGACACAGGTTACATTTGTTGTGGAAATACAAACAGCTATAAGACATGTCTCTCCTGTAGTCTAGGCCTATAAGAAAGGTTAATATATATTATGTGACGTGTGTGTCTCTATAGTTGTTCCAGTTATTTGCAGGAAATGGTTTTCATTGAAGGTGAAGTCATTATGTTTGAGGATTTATCAGTTGTAGTATAGTGTTGTAAGGGAAATGCTCCAAGGCTCCAAGATAGATATTTCCGGAAAGTGCCTTTACAATCCTGGTGTAGAGGGAAGTGACATCTATAGTCGTCTCATGTTAAATATCACTAGTTTGACATGAATTACCGCATGCCACACGGTAATGTGAAACAAGCATAACTACCAAAGGCAACTTTATATGACTGTTATACCCAATAAACTGTTCATGGTTATAATTCTTCCCATCACTGGTATGAAGCACTGAATGGAGCATTGTTTCGAGAGATTTCTGAAAGCACAGACTAACCTCTTGTTAGCTTTATGATGTTGGCAAATCCTTAAGATATCTTATGTTATTACCAAGAAGAATCTTTCACCCAGTGAATGGGTGAACAGTCTGCAACGTGATACATTACTGGCCTCTTTGGCATGTGAGAAGTTAAATAGATGACATGCTTCATGGCACATTTTTTCTCTAACTACTTTCCTCAAGTAAATGGTGTTATTCCAGGAATACAATTATAAAGGTCATGTGAGACATCTTAACATTTCAAATGGTTTTCAGCTTTCCTAATGTAGAACATGTCAATACATCGATAGAAAAACGTAAATTCATAAAGGGATTTAACAAGGTACAGAAGGGAGGTCTACAAACCACAGGGCCCTGGTGTGAATATTGCCCCAGGCCCCCCAACTTTACCAACCTACCTGATTGGATGAGCTGGACACTGCCCTTCAGGGAAGGGCTTGCACCTTTTGGCCAAAACCACACACTCAAACTCAAATTTATACACTTATGCTCATGCTAGTACACACATGTTAACATGCACACTTACATATAACACTCGTTTACACACACAGACATATGCAAACACACATTTAGACATACACTCATCCTAACACACACACATGCTCACATGTTAAAGTTAGGACAGTCTCAAATATTCTATACTCTGCCCTTGGGGTTTTATGCCCGGGTGCATCATTTGCCATTTGGCTTTGTAACGATTGGATGAGGAGGATGGCGGAGTGAGCCAGGCAAACAGGAACCAGGAGCAGCCAGGAGAGCTGGAACCGAGAATCAGGTCTGGTAACCAGTAAAGCATGAAGCCGAATCAAATCCAGAAGAGTAGTCAAACAAGCCGAGTCAATACCAACAATCAGAGAACAGGAGCCAAATCAGAAAACAGGAGCAAAGTCAGCCAGGTCAAACGAAGAAATAGTCAAAGCAACTCGCACAGGAAAACACCAACCAAGGGTGACCCAGAAGAGGAAGTCCAGGTTTAAATAGGGAAAGGTGGAGATCACCCGAGGTTATAAGAACACGTTACAGATGTGTGCTACCTGTTTGCCTCGTGGTCGGCCTTTTAATAACTTGGGGTGTATCCCATCAGGCCCATTCAACTTATTTGTCAGCCCATTGACAGCTGAAGTAGAGCCGCCTCCTATCAAAATGACTTTTTTTTCCTAACTGAGGTCTACTTTATCTTCTACACATCTCCATTCTTTCATTTCTTAATATTAGACAAGACACAGGGACGTCTTGATATCGTCTGTTGTGTTACACAGAAGTCAAACAGCTTGTTTCTTTCTTGGAATACACAGATGAAGTGTTGTTAAAGTAGCACATGAGACAGGCACATTATTGTTATGTGATATCAAACATCTTAAAGAAATATCATGAAGACTGTAGGCTCTAGCAATGAAGGATTTCATCGCCTTATGAGTGAGTGTTTATATTTGGACGGCCACCAATTGTAGAATTTGCCTTTCTGAATAATATTATGTAATAGTTTGGCTTTTAATAAACATTACATAATGGCTTAATGATCAGTGCAGATGGGTAGAACGTTCGAAAGAGAAGTGGATTAGCAAGAACACAAGAAGCTGGCTTAAAGGGGAAGTCTCATTAAAAAAAACCCAATTCCTTTAATGCACATAATGGCTGTGAGGTCCCCTTAGATGTATGTGATATTTCCCTTGCAAATACATGGGGAGGAGGGTGTGCAGAATTTCCCCATATTCATTTACCCATTTGTCCACCTTTGGCTATTTTCTGTGCTGGAGATGTGTTTGGTTGAACTTTTTTTTAATTTTATTTTGTTCCAGTATTCTTCCTTTCTCTTAACCTCTTGCTTGTGTGATGGGATACTTTCCTCTACAGGCTTTCATTAGTCATTGTCAGTATCAGGGTAATTAAGACTGAGCAGTGGCGTATCCAGCTTTCATATTTCATATATTTATATTAGCCCCTGCTGCTAATATATATTACTATTACCCCCTGTTGACAATATATAGCATGCAATCCCTCCCCCCACTACCACACAAAAAAATGTTGTATGTGCAGAGTCAGTGCAGTCTACCCTCTTTCTGACCCTACCGTGACATTGAGAGGTCCTCCCCCCGGTAATCATCCCTAGAGTCCCTTTGTCCCCTCATTCACTAAACCATACCGCTCTTTTACTTACTCCCTGTAGTTCAGGTATAGATGAAATAAATAACAGATGTAAACAGCACTTGCATGTATAGATCAACTGAATAAGACATACAAACTCTGTATTTGCAGGTATACATAAATAATGTATGGAAACATAGCATAGCAGATATAGACCAACAGAATAACACAAAAACCCATTGCAGGTATAAATCAATTGGAATAGGTAGAAGATAAAAGGTATAGATAAAACTCACTAAATTACAGGCATAGATCACAGGTTGCACACCCCAAAGGCCAGCCCTGGCAATCACTTTGCCAACATAGAACCTGACCAGCACCCAAATTACACACATAGGACTTGTTATCATTGTCCCCAAACAGCCCAGCATGAGTCAACTTTGTCCCTAAACAGCCTGCCCTGTGCCATCTTTGTCCCACAAACACGCTACCTGTGCCACCTTGGTCCCCAAGGCTTAAACACCATGCTTGCGCCATTTTTGCCTTTGCACAAATCAATTATACATCTATGATACACACAAACACTTTTAAAGTCACTCACTTTCACTTATTCACACTTTCATTCACACAATCATTTATTCTTACTCTTTCACACAAATTATTTACACATACTCATTAATGCATTCTCACAAATGCATTCATTATCTCACTCATTCACACAATTCATCCACACAGTAATTCATACTCTCACTCATTCACACAATTCAGCCACACATTAATTTATTAATTCTCTCATTCATTTTAATTTATTTCAATATAGTTTAATATATATATATATATATATATATTAATACCCTCCTTTCTCACTATCTACCCCTCTCCCCTTTTCTCACAACCCCCTATCCCTCTTCTCACTACCTACCCCCTCTCTCCCTTCTCACTATCTATCCCCTCTCTCCCTTCTCACTAGTAGTAAAAGGTTAATGTGATGGCTGTAGTACTACAAAACTGACTAATAGTACTGTCAGGACACGTGGGCAGATCTGGGGACTGTTCATCATATACCTAATATGTACCTGTCTCATCTGTGAATAGAAGAGTTTAGGAAAGTAAAATGGTGGCCCTGATTGCTATTAACTAACAATACTAACACACTGGTGGCATAGGGCCTGAAAGCCAGGTGTCTGTAAAATGGGGTTCAGTGTACCAAATCAGACACACTAGCATTCACCAGAAGATGCTATATGAAAACATCAGCATAATTACCTAGTGCTATCTATGAATAATATAAAAAATAATAATAATAATGATAAATCAAAGGTAGTCAATGTGCACCCTCCTGGTTGTTGTTGAACTGCATCTCCTACCATTCAGCTGGTCAAAACAAGGGAATAACCTTAGTTGTGATTCAAGTCAAGCCACTATTGTGACCATGATTATCTTAGCAGACTTGGGTATGAGACAGTAGCATAGCTCTCCTCCATAGTTGCTAGATGCATATACTTATTATTATTCTACGACATTCTCAGTTATCATTTCTAAAATATCAAAGATGAGGTTACTTAAGATTAAATATTTCTGTTAATTTACAGGATACCTGTTTAATGATAATATCAGCACCATGGACAGGGTGTGATATAAGGACTAGTAGCTTAGACAGCCCATTGTCGTGATATGCATACCTGTACTTGATCGATTGCTATGAGAAGCTATGTACCGCTGCTCTTTCATAACACAAATTCACCAATATGGAAGAAAGCGTTGTCCTGGTTCCCTGAGTTTCTTGAAGGAGCTGCCATGAGGTTCCCTCTTATGTTAACGATAATGCAATAAGTGCATGTAACAATCTAGAAATTGGTCTGCCCTGTCTACATCTGTTGAACATCTTACTCGTTTTCCATGTCAGTGAGTATGTTCTCCATCACTTCAATAATGTTTGCCTCGTTTACCCACAGGGAGCACCACAGAATGATTTAGAGCTGAAAATCAGATCAGCTGCCAATCTTGAGGAGCTTCTTCATATCACTCACCCTACAGAATTAAAGCTGTGGCGATGCAGGTCGAAACTCAGATCCTACATAAACACAGACTCCAGGTCAACACCTCAGCGTTTCACCAGATTTGCAGCTGCTTTCTATGACATTGAAATTCTAAAAGGTAGGGAATACATGGCATGTATAATAATGTGTAGACAGGCATGTGATACGTCTCTAAGGGGAGTAATCTTGGGCTTGTACATTTACTGCACTTGTGCCAGACCTCATCACTTTTACTAGAAATGAAAAAGTGGAATCTGGCCGGTGGACAGCAGGGACCTTCTCTAGTGTTTTTGAGTTACCTTAAAGCATTTTCCAGTCTCACACCCTCTTCCCTGATAAAACAAGTATGCCTTTGCTGTATAATACACCATGGGTGGTTCCTTAATGGCATCTTCTTCTGCAAACAGTAATAGAGTTATCCCTAGTATCATTAATAGAACTTTATAAGTTTACCAATTATCACATAGTTCAAGTTTAAAAAAAATATGGTGCATAACAATGCCTATTAAATATATTGCAATTTATTTACTTATACCGGTAATTAGATGTGTTGTAGTGAACGGTAGCATTGGGTTATTCATAATACATGGCTAATTTACTGAAAGAAATGAAGCCCTTACCTTTAGGAGAAGCTGCAGCTCAGTGGTCCAGTTTTCAAATTACTGACAAACCCCCCTGAAGAGGAATCCCTCCCAACATCTAAAGGGACCGCTCAGCAATCACACGCATTTAATTGAAAACAATGTCTGCTATGTCCCTTTAAACAATGCTTTGTGCATGGCCAGCATTACTCGTTATCACCCTGTGACCCGGCATAAGGAATGTTTCAACTCACCTTAATTTACCAACAACTTTTGGTTTACTAAATAAACCCCAGTGTGACATCAGAAACATCTATTTCTGTTCAAGTTAAAATACTGCTATCTCTCAAGTAAAGGGGTTTTCCGAAATCACTTAATTTTCTCAGATGTTCTAATGCTTGGTTTAAAAAAATAATTCCATTCCCTAGAATACAAACAATCTAAGCGAATGAGACGATATCTAGCATGAGAACCACATAGTGATAGATTGTAACCATCGTGAGAACCGTGGATGTTTGATCTAAACAGCTATGTGAATAATGATGTCTGCTGATAATGTGAGTTATGAGAGACATAGTGTGACCGCATGCCAAATGTTTTCACATGCTAAACTAATGTAAACCAAGACTATACTCAACAAAAAGGTTGGAGTGGATTAGACTTATCTAAATTAATTAAGGAGAAACTTCAAAAGCATAGTATAGTGACACTTTATGCACGTCATGTAACATTGCCACTTATAATTTAAGAATATGTTCAATGTTTTTATGCAGAAATTTAGTGGCTCATACTTCTCAACAGCCCCAGTTTTCAGCAGCGGGGATGGTGGACAAGTTGGAGAGATCCTCAGATCTCCCCTGACCAGCCCAGGCAGCCCAGGCCTCCATTGTAACCCCCGTTGCCTCTAAAGCTACGCGATGCTAGGTGTCTCTTCAGTTATGGCGGATGGGTGGGTGGCTATACCTCTCTTGCCATGAAATACATAGATTAGATAGATTTGGACTTACCTGTCCAAAAAATAAAATGTTCAACAACAGAAAATAGTTTCAAAAACGGATCATTTGTAAATAAAGACTGCATTTTTTTAATATAAGTAGGTGAAGGACATAATAATGGAGAATTCATCATGCGCTCCCACATTGGGAACTCTGCCAAACTTTCAAATTATTGAATCTAACCCAAATACTGCTAGTGCTCCCTAATCTGAAATGAATTAAATTAATAATAAATTAAATTGACACTTAATTATCTCTTTATATCGCTGCCTCCCCTGGTGACTCAAGCAACTCCCTGCTGTCTCTGCTACATTTGCATGTTGTAAGACCAAAAGTCTATGAGCATGAATTAGGTTCCGGATTCAAAAATGATATCATACAAAAGAAAACATTATAATAAACTATTACCCTATCACGATATTACCCTTTGAATAAAATATACCTTAATATAGTGATTATGATATTTTACTACTAAATGATCAAACTGATCCAGTGTGTACTGATTTTGGACCCTATTATGTGTGTGTATATTTGTGTGTGTGTGTATATATATATATATATATATATATATATATATATATATATAAAACAATAAATTATATATATATATATATATATATATATATACACATACACACACGCTATCAGACTGTAAAATCCTTGAACTGTTACTCTGGCCTGGTAGTGGTGCCAACACACTTCATAAAACATGGAGCTCATTTTGTTTTGAGTTCTAGATGCTCGCGTGCTCACGTTGGCCATTTATGGCAGACGCTCATCCAGGCTTTTCTTTTTTAGTTTAATTGCTTTCGTTTTACAATGCATTTTTTGCTGGGATAACTTCCATATTTGAGCAATTTATTGGAAAAGAAATCAACATGACCTCACAGGGTTTTTTTTGTCTATCACATTTATCCTAAAATGTTTTAGAATGTAAGACTCATTTATTCTGGAAAAGTGTAATACAATGTGGATCAAACCCCCTTTGTAATTAAAGTTTATGACGCAAGTCTAGGAGAGACACTTTATATTTGGGAAACATATGGCTACCTTCCTCTATCTATAGCATTATAATGTTTGATCTACAGAACGACGCCAAACCATTACAATGTTGTTATATGGCAGCATGTGCCTCGTGTACAAAACTAGGTTTTCTTAGAACTTAAAGTTGTAATGGTAGTTACTGAGCCACTGAAAAACATAGTTACACTTGACACACCCCTAGGCACATGTACAGTATAGTTCCCAAGTGTCCCTCAGTTGATGTCCCTCTTTTCTTTGAGCAAGTGGAAGGCTGGCAATGGAAGAATCATGGTGGGGCAATTGGCCCTGGACAGCCCTGATATGAACATATTGGCCCACTACCAAAAGCATCTTCATGGGTATTGTTTCCATTTGAATTATTAGGATAGGATAACCGGGTATATAAGAAATTTATATATATAAAGATGGAGGCCAAACACACAGGTACTCCTTGTGTGTCTTTATTGAAACATATTAACTGCTTCTCTTCCTGTTCAGGGGGAAGGAGGCGATAACAACATAAACTTTATTTATACTTATCTTAACCATACAATTGTATCACATAGGCTATAGCACTGTGAGAGCACTTTCAGATTATATCTCAACAGGTATTAATTCCACATAATGTCACGTGCGTCTCTAGAGGTACAAGGACTAAAGGCAGCATTGCCCCTGGACTGAGTCCTTTTTGTGCTTTTTTGTATGTGTTTCCTATGCAGTCTCTTTTGGTGTATATATATATATATATTTTTAATACGGGATCAAGTATCCAAATAAAGGACATATTTATTAACTGTGTGCCGGTGTTTCTATCCTTGTTCGGTCTCAGACTTGGAGTGGATGCTCCCTCGCGCTTCAGCACCCTTGAGAGACTGTTTTGTCTGCCTTGTAATCTATAAATATATGGTCTGAGCTGGCGTTTCATTTGTTCTGCTAGAATGGTAGTAGTCGCTTGGCCTATCTTATTGTCGCTGCATTGAATAAACATTCTACATGTTTATTATTACATGGAACAGCTAGTGAATAAATACTTGAAGGTGTTTTATACCTTTTATTAGGCGTGTTACTAACAGAAGTCCAAAACAGGTGAATATTTTTTTTGAAAAATGTTCTTAGAATGTCTTCTTATAATATTCCATAAGCTTAAAGAAATAGGATTTCTCTGAACAGGTCTCTGAATTAGAGTTGTCCAATATCCAGCCTCTTTTATTTTATAATATTGAAATTATGCCTTCATTTATTTTGGTTTTAATGTAACGCCCATAACTACTCTCTGTCTCACTCTATACGAATCCTGTGAATCAATGTACAGCGCTACAGAATATGATGGTGCTATTTAGAAATAATAATATAAGATGACTTTCTTTGGGGCATGTTGCAAGTTGAGACCATTTTTTACCCTGCAGTAATTGATGAGGAGTGGCAGAAGACTCAGTGCATGCCCAGGGAAACCTGCGTGGATGTTGGAAAAGACCTTGGCACATCCACCAGTACTTTCTACAAACCCCCCTGTGTCTCAGTGTATAGATGTGGAGGATGCTGCAATGAAGAGGGAGCCACCTGTGTTAATACCAGCACGTCTTACGTATTAAAAACGGTAAGTGGAATACCTTTCCGTTAAGGTCCAAATGGTAACAATCATCGCAGTATCCATCACGTATCCCGTTGATGTCCTGGAGTGGCGCAAGCTTCCATGTGATGTAATATGTATCATTTTAAAAATAATTTGATCTGAAATCTGAATTCTTTCTAGTAACTTCTCAAATATGTAGTATGAAAAAAATGTCTAACTTTTCGCCTTTTGCAAAATTGTGAATCAGGTGGTGGTTCCAGAGAAACCAATAAAGGAATGAATATATGTACAGCTTGGCAAGCCCCCCCCCCCCCAGAAACACTCGAGCCCTAGGCAGATGGCTAGGTTGCCAGGTGGATGATCCAGCTCTGTATATTCCCAGACCTGGGAATATATATATATATATATATATATATAATCTTTGTAAATTAAAATAGACCAGACTAGATATGCCCTGCAGTCATATTTTAATCTACCCAGGAAAGAATTCTGGTTTTGAATCATTGTATTATGTTTCCAGGTAAATTATTATTATGTATAAAACTTGGAGCTATATATCAACCGTCAATACAAAATTATTATCTAAAATTGACTTTAATATAAAAATAATAATAAACATATATCTTATGTCTCCTAAATCAACAATATTTGATTTAGTAAATATATTTCACAGTAAATATTTCCCTCTTTTGAACCATGACAATCCATATGTAATAAAAGTAATCTAAATAATATAAATTGATTGTTTCCTTCTTTAGCTTTTCCAAATTTCAGTTCCATTGACACAAGCTCCAGAACCTACAATTCTCAGAATTGCCAATCACACAAGCTGCAAATGCATTTCAGGTTCTTCCCGCCACCCATACGCCATTATAAGAAGATCTCTTCCCTATCCAGAGTACGGGTAACAATTTTTTAATATCTTCTTGTTCATTCACATTTTGTTTATTGCATATAGTATGAAGTACATTAAATCAATCAATGCTTTTTCCAAGAGTTACATTTTATCAACATAATTCTCAGAAAAAAACTGCCTTAGTATCTAGTCTTCATTATAAATGTTGTGCCCTGCATTTATTGCCATTTTATCTTGTACATAACTATATATATATATATATGTGTGTGTGTGTATATATCTGTCTATATAGATAGATAGATAGATAGATAGATATCGATATAGATAGATAAATATAGATAGATACACACATATATAAGGCATGTCATGGATATTCCAGCTTGTCAGGGGGCATAGACTATGGAAAAGAATGCAATTGTTTCCCCTGATGATACATTCCATTCTATGTCTGTGCATGAAGAGAAACAAGCTGTTGACCGCATGTCTGACTAACAAGGGGTTTCATACAACACAGAACATTAATACTGAGTGTTTCACATTATCAAGTTCAGCTCTGTCCAGCTGGATGTCTGCTGTTTGAGTATTGTGTATTGCCCAAGATAATATTTCTATGCTCATGTCAAATCCTAGTACTCATCTACCAACACAATGAAGACCATAAATAATGTCATTCCCTCAATACCCAGGGATGGGTTACAGCTCTGTGAAGACCAAGGCAGGGCTACCCTTATGATTTATGGGGTCCAGGGCAATAAATATGTATAGGGCCCCTACCACTTTTCTCACACTCTACTAGAGCCTTCTCTCTCCTCCTGCTCTCCCTCATGGGCTCTGAAAGTCTGAGAGCTGTGGAGTGCTGGGATGAGACATCACACTTCTGCTCAGAGGGCCTAGAAGAGGCCTTAAGAGAAAGACCAAAAGGGCAGGAGAGAAAGAAAGACTGCGCTAGTTGCAAGATGGAGTGCTAAAGGTGGTACTGATGGGTGATTGCTGATAGATACTGTGGGACCTGAAGTGAGGTCCCTACTTGCCCTGCCTAAGGGTGGTCCTGGACCAAGGTGCTAAATTAGGAACCTTTCTTTCCTACACTCAATTGCTGGTATGTGAATAAAAGAGTTAAAATTGATTTTATAAATAATGTATATTTATGCAAACACAGTTCCAATGCTAAATCACGCTTGGTTACTTTCCTGGAGAATACATACAATATGGCCTGTGTTTATCAACCTTGCCAATTTGGGACTAAATAGTTTAAACATTTTGGCCCATTTGGATCTTATATTTCATCCATTATTGGAATAAACCGTACATCTGAGAATTTTTACAATATTATACAAATGAGATGCTTGTTTTTCCTAAACTAGTTGGAGATCAAACAAAATCCATATCTCTTACTTTAATCAGTGTTCACTTGAATAATCCAAATTACACAGTTTTTCGCTGATCTCCATTCTTTCCACTTCTCTTATCTCCTATTTGCTTCCTCTGACCCGAAAAGTCTTTTTAATAATAAAACGTCAAGAATCCAATTAAATCATTTCTCTATGTTCAGAAGCACAAATATGTCTAAATAGGAAATTCTCTCAATAAATATGTTTAGAATTGAGACACTCTCCCAGAAAACACATATGCTAAATATTTGTCCAAAGTAACAGAACCATGTGTGTCTAATGTTGTGTTACAAAATAAGCAATAGTGTCTTGCTTAAAAGCAGGCATAGCGTCTGCATTCCTGAACACATATGTCTGTAACGTGAAACACCAAGGGGGTAGCTGTTTTGCATCCTAAAGTCCTGAGGTTTCATGAAGTAAACATCAATTTGAGTCCAATACATTTTACATTGTATTTTGCAAGGAGCCATGGTGGACAATGGTATGCACGCAACGGAAAATGAAGGATTTTATTTATTTTTTTCCAAATTAAATTTTATTAATTTTGGAAAGTGAGACATTGCAATTTTCCACATTAGTTTAAAAAAATACAGCGTTGGTCTGCTGTTTAATAAAGAGAACATTCCCCAAGACAGGGAACTAGGAAAGAAATCAACAGAAAAAAGGCAAAGAAAACAGCCAGATATGTATACTAATCAAAGAACTCAAAGAAATATGTATGGCATACCACCTATACTCATTTCCATAACATTGTGCATATAGACCGGGTCAGCCACCTCTCCTACATACTTATCTCTCCCCAACCTTCCCATCTCCATGACAAAGGGGGCACCTGCCCACAAAGCCACAAATCGCATCCCCAGACCTCTGAGAGCACACTTCTATAAAATAGCATTTTGGCAATATTTACAGAGAGGATAATTCCTTACTTCTCATCTAAGGGGTCCAAACCTTAGAATATTGTGTGGGAGATGGGATGACCAATGGGGTATTTCCTCCCATGACTCTATGGCCCTTCATGATCAGAAGAACCTTCACAGGTTCGGGGGGAGTAGCCACCTTTAATTTATGGCATGATTCGGTTTATATCGGAATAACCGGGCCTGCTTCTGATGTTATGTTTACTTATTTGTTTTTTGGTACTAAACAACCGATGCTAATATTTTCAGTACTTATCAAATTGGCCTATATTAATATTATCTACTGCTACCACTATTAATAATAATAATAATAATAATAGTAATCCTTTTGCTTGTTTTTTGCAGCTGCTCTCAAGAGAATAGGCTTTGTTCTAGCGGATGGCAGTGGGATAGTACCCAATGTGAATGTGTGCTAGAAAAGGAGTCAGTAGCCTACAGAAGAAGGGAAGGTATCTGTAAATAAATAAATATCATTAGCCAAGTAATGAACACTTACTCAACACTACCCACCCCTCGACACCAATACAAATATTAGACAAGAATCTGAAGAACACCCCAACAAATTGACTTTGCCATGAAATATTAGTCTCTGGCAGAGCCATAACTAAGTCTGATTGGGTCCAGATTGGAGATCCTGCCCAATGCTGACATTACATCCACTTTTGGAGGCCAAAGGGAGTCCGGGGTCATTGCTACTTGTGGCTGAAGTGTGCCCCTCACCTTGCGGTGATGGAAGTTTTGGCCTGGCTTTCTGGTTCTGCTTCTCTTTTTTCTGAGGATCCTTTTTAAGATGTATTTTTATTTTCTGCGTAGAGTTGGCTATATGCGGAGAGCATATGGAGTTTGAAGATAGCTGTGAATGTGTTTGTCGTCGTTCGTGTCCTGACAACTACATTCTCAACGCTGAAAATTGCAGCTGTGAGTGCAAAGAGAATGTGGATAGCTGTTCCCAGAAAAAGAAAATATTCCATCCTAAAACCTGCAGGTAGGAGCTCTGGAATAATAGGGATGTCCAGGAGCTGAATATGCAGGCTTATTCTTTTGAGATCTAGATTATATTCTATTTAACAAAACGTGTAAAATGTAAAACTATATATATTGTACAATTCCTTGTAATTTTCTTTCTCACAGTTGTGAAGACGAGTGTCCTTTCCCAATCAAAGTCTGCCCATTTGGGAAGCAAGTGTGTGCCAAACATTTCCGCTGTCCAAAAGAGAAAAGGGGATCACATTCATCTACAATACGGGAAAACCCCTGAACAGTCCCTCTGGAAAACCCCCAACGGTCCCTTTCCAAAATGACGCAGTTCTCCAATGATGTACTCAAACATTTAAATATACAATTAAAAGGACACCAGAAGTTTTGCTGAATTCATATATTAACCTTCTCAGTGTCAGTGGTTATGAACACATTGATTGTGTGCTTACATGGTGCACTGCACTTTGGGCATCAAAATTCAATGGCATTAAATGGGCTGTGGTCATGGACAATGTTTGGGGAAAAGAAGATTCCCAGTTTTCAATATGAACTAATGTGGAATATTCTATCACACTTTTTGGTTCGCATGGGTGTGAGGCAGTAGCATATGTACTGGACTTTAAATAAAGACATATGAAGACTTATGGATACACACATTATGAACTGAATTATTCTACACATTTTAAATAATTCATCTATGTTAAACCAAGAACACAAAAAAGAACATTGAGTACAAATAAAAGCAGATGCTCAAAACTTTACCAGCTTGTTCCATCGAAAAGAACCATTAATACTACCTGTCAAGACCCGATATGCAACAACTGTGGCCTGTGTGCAACCCTGAAGACCTGGGCTCAAAATCAGTGCTCTACAAAATCATGAAATTAAAGTCATTTATACAAATACACAGCGACGTAGTGCTCTGCTGTCAGATATCAGGGTTGCTACCATGGCACTTGCTTAAAGCAACCATAAAGCATTGGAGATATAAAGGCTCACGAAAGTAAGCCATGACATTGTCTTGTGGTGCCAAGGTTGATGTGGTGTAAACACTGTAAGGTGGAAGTGAATTTTTTCCTGTTGGCGATTGGAATAAATATTTCATTAGTATTACAAAGGTAGATGAGTTTCTCATAATGCAGTTGAATGAAGCAGCAAGTTGCGAAACTGGATGGAGGCTATAGCTATTGGCTACTGTGTTAAATGAAATGGGTAGTGCCATGTGGTGGGAATGGCTTTAGGTTTTGGTAATATTGGAGTTGCCTGTTTTTTTGTTTTCAGAAAGCCACACATTTGATGGGAAATCACCAGGCTTTTCCCCAGATCCTCCAGAAATCAGAGCTGATCACTGGGTCTCCGGGGCAGAGTTTGATCTTCGGGTGGGAAGAGGTGGCATTAGGCTCCTCCCACCCAGATTCTAGTTACTCCTCACCCCATATAAGTCCATTAAAGGCTAGCCCCACCTCTTTACTCAGCCACACCTCTTTCCTGCCTATTATAAGGAGCAAAAGAGTGGAACTTAGCAATCACACCAAGTATTTCTTTCCACTGACAACAGTCTTCAGTAGGTAAGATTTGTCTACTTGGCATCTATAGAGGTTGTATATAAAGAGCATTCCTGGAGTCGTGTAAAAGTGATGTAATAACCACACCTTTCTTCTGATCTTTTCGGGATCATCTTTATAAATATGTTGCAATGCATTAATAATTTAATGCCACTTTATATCAGAATCAAATAACATTAAAGGGTTTCCAGATACAACAGTTTTAACCTGTGGATTTAATTATACGTTATGAGTTCCTCCTGTGAGCTAGCATGGGCAGATAGTGGATTAAGTGACCTTCAAGAAATCAAATTAATTTAGATACATAATATTTAGGACCATTACGTTTTTCTTACAGTAGACATGCACCGAGACCGGTCCTCCATAGTGCAGACTGAAGTGAGTTAAAATTGGAGTTCTCCAACAAATCACTTTCTGGCAATGAACATATATCGATCAATAGCCGCAATAATTATACCGGTACTTTATTCATATCAAGGGTATTATTGTTAGCTACTCACCGATAAATGTACTGCATTTTCATGATGCGTTCTCTGTAAAGTTCATTTTAAGGGATGGTCCAATGCACCCACCACCAAATAATGTTTAATAATGTAATTTGTGCATTAATATGTATTCTTTACCTTCAGACTGAAAGGCTACAACTCACCATTGCCTCTACTATCTCAGTTTAAGCTGCCAATCGCTTTAAGCTGCCAATCACTGGTAGGAAAGTGGTCCTTTTCAAATCAAATCAAAAAGAGATGTTTTTCCAAGATAAATGTATTTTGGAATAATAAGATATGTCATGTAAATTATGTATGAATTATGAGTTCCATGCAAGGTGATATGTAGCATCTTAAAAATCTGAGAAATATTTGAAAAATAATATTTTGTCTGTAATCTGTAATATAATGTATCATGAAATACTATGAATGTTAAATCCAGAATATACCATCCAATATATTTACTTATTTAGTATATTAAAACCTATAGAGTGCAATTATAAACAAATCAATGGAAGACTTTTTATTTGCTTATTTTATTTCATTTCAAATGTCTGGTTCAACCTTGTGCACTGATTTTGTTTTATTTATGTAGACTTTGATAAATAAAGATTGCTCAGTTTTCATTAAATATCTGTGTTTATTACAGTGCCTTAAATTCTGCTATTATAATATAATATAGCAACCTGTTTTTCTGGGGACTTCATGTGTGATGCCGTGTGTATATGATCTAGTTGTGTTATCATACCCCAATCTACAAGGCAAACATTCAGAATCCTTATTATACTGTCTCGTGGGAAATAGAATGACTCAATATCATTCCCCTAATGAATCAGCAGAGTGTGGTGCATAAACAGGGAATGTCACCCAAAACGTCACACGATTGTCTTTAGTGGAGAGTTTAAGGAAGTTTATGGGGACAAAATGCATTAAGTCTTCTCTTTTAGACTACACACCCATCAGCCATAACACCCATCAGCCATAACACCCATCAGCCATAACACCCATCAGCCATAACACCCATCAGCCATAACATTCTGACCATTGACAGGTGAAGTGATAATCTTGTTATCATGGCGCCTGTCAGAGGGTGGGATGTATTAGGCAGCATATGAACATTTCTTCCCCAAAGTTAATGTGTTAGTAGCAGGAAAAATGGGCAAATGTAAGGATCTGAGTGACTTTGACAAGGCCCAACTTGTGATGGCTAGACGACTGAGTCAGATCATCTCCAAAACTGCAGCTTCTGTGGGGTGGTACTAGTCTGCATTGGTAAGTACCTATCAAAAGTATCCAAGGAAGGAAAAGAGGTGAACCGGCGATAGGGCGGCCAAAGCTCATTTAAGCACGTGGGGGGGGCTGAATCGTGTGGTCAAATCCAACATACAAGCTTCTGTTGCTCAGTTGCTCAAGTTAATGCTGGTTCTGATAGAAAGGTGTCAGAACACAAAGTGCATCGCAGTTTGTTGCGTATGGGACTGCGTAGTCGCAGGACAGTCAGGGTCCCCATGCTGATCCCTGTCCACTGCAGACAGTGCCTATAATGGGCATGTGAGCATAAGAACTGGACCACGAAGCAACGGAAGAAGGCGGCCTGGTCTGATGAATCACGTTTTATTTTACATCACATGGATGGCCGGCTGCGCGTGCATCACTTACCTGAAGAACACATGGGACCAGGATGCATCCATGGAGGCCCCATGTCGCAACTTACAGGACTTAAAGGATCTGCTACTAATGTCTTGGTGGCAGATACCACAGCGCACCTTCAGAGGCCTAGTAGAGTCCATGTCTCAACGGGTCAGGACTGTTTTGGCGGCAAAAGGGAGACCTACACAATGTTAGGCAGGTGGTCATAATGTTATGGCTGATCGGTGTATAGCAAGGAGGTCCATCCGCCAAACAGTAATAGCTATTGGTGTTTTTGGTAGCTTTTCACTTGAGGATAACGAGCTTTTCTGGCTTTTCTATGATTAAGATACACAGATTCCTTCATATGTGTGCCGGTTAGGGTTAACTATATATATATATATTTATATATATATATATATATATATATATATATATATATATACACACACACACACAAGAAACCTGGATATACTCATGAAGGGTAATACGTGCTACAATGTTGATTGACTAAAAGTCACACATTCCTTGCGTAGTTACCAGGTACAGCACCAAGTATTCTCAGAAGTGGACTTGTAGAGCGTAAGGCAGAATCACCCTTCTCAAAACGTTACCTACTTGGATAATGGCTACCCATTTATCAAAGCACACAATGGCATCATGAAAAATCTCTTTCCGGGAAGGGTATTACTGTCTTGAATTTAAATCAAAACATAGAATAATGCGCAAATTCCTTACTTATACCATTGAGCAACATGCATTTAGAAAAGATCCCTGAGTAACCGGCCAACATCTGCTTTCTTTCTATGGAATGTCTTTGTGCTATAATTATACATCCGGATATCACAATAGTGAAAGAATTAAAATAGGGATGAAATAATTCCGCAAATGCAGAATATGCCTTTCCAAGCAAAATCTATGGAGGATTTACAAAGTCATAGAGAATTAGATGTTATACTGCTGTCATCGTGGTATGATACGCAAAACCACAAGCGGTGGAACATTTATCACGGCTTTGTACATGAGTCTCTGCAGGACAAACAGCACTGACAGACATGCAAAACTCATATGGTAAATTTCCCGACATGCTGCAAGCGGTCTATTAACCTTGTTAAAGCGAATAAGACTCGCTCTCTTGATATCTACAGTCTGACATGATGACATACCTCGTACATGTGGTTTAATGCAAAATCTGTCAGTAGGAGGTAAGTTCTGTAATGAGTTGCATATTTTGCGAGACGGAAATATTTCAATACATCCGTTAATGAATAATGCCTTTAACTCTTTCAGAGCTAGATATATGTACATCACTATGGTAACGCTAGAAATAATATGAACAACATGCAGGTTCCTAGGATTTTCGGGGGCCAGGTGCAAGATTATTTATGGGGGCACATCTTAGAAACACCAGGTAAGAACCATTTGGTCCATCTTTTCTATTCATTATGCCTGATGTAGAGACTTAATTCTTAATCAGTCTATATGCCTATACCATCCATGTCTAAATAGCTTGTATAAGCCTCTACCACTTCTACTGGGAGGCTGCTGCACTTATCCACCTCTCTCTCTCTGTCTTTTAATGATTTTACTGTAAAAGCTCTAAAAATTGCACCTGAAAATAAGAATTCTCAAGGTATTCTCCTTGATAAAACATTTTCTGAAGAAGTAAAAAATGTGTCTGATAGAAGGACAAAAAGTGATTGAGGACATTTCACACTTTAATGTTTTATTTTTTCACTCTTGTTAAGGTCCCTAAGATTCCCTTATAATTAGAGGGAAACTTGATGATGTCATGGTGACATTACAGGGGGATAAGGCTGCTTATTGCACTAAAAAATATATGAGGTTCAAGATCAAATTTCCAGGGTAGGCAAATGAATTCAGAAGCAAAGGCCCAAGCCATAGTTCAGTTTCTTTAGTCTTGAAATAGTACAGCTGTTCTTAAAAGAGGTAATTTATTGCAGAACGAGGTATTTGCATAAAAGTCATTACCCAAACAACAGTGACATCTAGTGGTCAGTTAATGGACTTGCAATGAGGCACCCATCCAAAAGAGTTCAACAGGGTTGAACGTTATGGACTTTTTCAGCCTAAATTACTGTTATTCTGCCTATTTTCACTGCTGTAACAACGCCAAAACTTATTTCATATCACCCAAGTGTCTTGGTTCTTCATGCAGTGTCCAACTTTTCCAGACAGTGAAGCTCAGGTGCCATTTGAGATAATCTTATCTATTTCAAATATATCTGAGCCATTTTCTTAGAATTTCTTCTACACAGTAGAACAATGATTGAATTTATCGCCAACATTAACTAATCACAGACATAACCCACGTACATATATTTTTTTGTGTTCCAGGGGGCCACATCCATCCCTTGCATAGTACCCTATAATGTAGTATTTTTAATACTGCCTTAAGCAGTTTAGGGGTAGTGAACAGGGACAGGGTTTTATAATTGTTACATGCAGTGCTACGGTAATCGGATGTAAGGGCTTTTATATTTAATTTGGATAGAGATCTTTTTAGGAACATCACTGAGCTCACTTTATTGTTTATTTATTGTATTGCTCATTTTTATTTACATTTTGTTAAAAAAAAATATCTTCCCTCCGGTCTCTTCTGCAATGATCCCACTGTGATCAGCAAACAAGGCTCCATAGACATCCATTGCTGATTGCAATGCATGCAATCAGCCAGCAGGAGGGCAATCGGATTTCCTAGCAGGGTCTAGACCAGTGGTTCTCAACCTGTGGGTCACGACCCCTTTCGCAGGGGTTGCCTAAGACCATCGGAAAACACATATTTCACAATATATAATTTTATGGTTGGGGTCACCACAACATGAAGAACTGTATTAAAGGGTCGCGGCATTAGGAAGGTTGAGAACCACTGGTCTAGACCGACCATGCTGGGTATATCCTGTTCTCTAGTGACCTTCCAGTGGGCATCAGTGATCAGGAAATGAGAGAGATGACATGCAATAGAAACACTTAAAGGAGTTTAAACGGAGGGAAGTTTATTTTAAATGAGGAGAAATGTTAGAACATCTAGAGACATAATCCACAACTAGAGGGTCAGATGCTCAGACTTAATGTAAGGACGATTTACTTCACTGAGAAGGTGGTACATAAGTGGAAAGCCTCCCAGCAGAAGCGGTAGAGCATAATACAGCAAGGGAATTTAAATGCACACGGGAGTCGTTACATTAGGAATCATGTGCAGACTAGATGTGTGTGCATGTGTGTTTCTACAAATAATGCTTACAGTTAGACTTAATCCCTTCTGTGTACAAAGGGTTAATCAATACCAATCAATATGTATCAATCATTAAGAAACATTGCTGTGTTCCCTCACCTCATTATTACTGAATTCACAAAATGATATAATTTTTAACCAAACACATGCTATTTTGCACATGTATTATTATTTATTATTATGTAGTCAGTTTTGACATGTGATAGCTGAGGCCGATGGGAGTTGTGATCCAGAAAAGGTCCCTCCAGTTTCTGGAATGATTATGATTATTAGCCCAGAACTATAACACTCCGTACAGATCCAGAACACAAGCGAGCTGCTTCCTCCTACACACTGCTGATCCAAGCTGTTCAGCCCAAAGCACCGCCCACCTCTCCAGTACCCACCAATAGCAACCTCAGCGCTGCCCCCAGCGCTGACAACCAGTCCCAACCGAGACCGTATCCAGCTAATCAAAATACTCTTTACTCTTCCTTATTGTGTTTTGGACGGCGGTCTGTGATTGGTTCGCTGCTTGTAGGAGGGGGTGACCAGGAAGTGCAGAGTGCATGGCGAGAACGGGAGACTGAGGCTTCCCTGACTGCACCGCCTTGGATACAGCGCTTCGGAGCCGCATTGGGACGGGAAAGTCACAGCTATCCATAGGAATGTGTGAGAGGGGATGCGCTTCCCGTAAGTACACCTGTGGTTCATTCATTCATGCCACTGACAGAGGCAATAAACCAGGGCACCTGCGCATATTAACCCCTGCAATTCTGCCCTCGAGTATATAATCAGGAAATAAAATGACATGGGTCTAACCATCTCAATGGCCGGGATATATTTTATATTTATATATATAACGTGATATCCCCTATTCCCATAGATACTGTATCAGTATGTATTTTAATATTTGATAATGTGATTAGATAACCAAGCTGGGATGTTTATGCAAAATGTATATTGTATACTTTACAATCTATAGATAAAGCAACCTTCTCAAGATCTTATAGAATTGACTCTGTTTAATGTGAATGTTATTCCCTTCCTTTAGTGCATATATATATATAAACTGTGAATTATTTCTAATTTGTGACGTTATGTTTGTACTTGTTATAAATGGCTTTACTGATTTCTAACCTACAAACAGTAGCTAAAAAAAAAAACCCCTAGCAGAATATAAGGGTATACAGTGTGGGAGCGCAATCCCTAATAATCATACAAAAAGTAACAAAAGAGAAAAAAAAAGACTTAAAATCTCCATTTATTCCAAAATCTACTAAAATAAAATGAAAGTAGAAAGTGGTGGGAAATTGTCCCTGTATGGACTATAACCAGACCAAGGGGGAAAGACCACCCCTCTCAGCCAAAAATGTATAATCCCAAATCTAAATCCCCTAAAGTGTCAACAAAATAAACTAAATTCCTCAATTCCCTGTCTCTCCATTAGAATCACAGGGCAGCGTCCCAATTAGACTGCTCAGTCTTATCACAAAATATCCCTTTCCCAAACTTAAGTGAACCCTAACCAAAATAAATAAAATATAATTGTTTAAACAATTATTGATTTCTAAAGCTTCTCTGTGGCTCACACAAGTATCTTTTCTCCAGCAGGTAGAACAAAACCATGTTAATCTAGTGAGAGCAGACTTCACCGCTTAGGTAGGTCAGGTTATTATTTGTCTTTAAATATGACGTATCTTTTTTGTTTTGTTGACACCCATATGGCATTTTAGTTGCTATATTGGGCAACGTTCAGTTGATTCAGCAGCAGTGAACCCTAAATTGTTACGTAATCATATGGAATGTGTCAATATCAACTGTATTTAAGAATTTTAAGGTGTGATACTTATACTAGCATGGCTGGTCCATCAGTAACAGCGGCACGTTTACCTATTGCGTAATACACCCTAACTCCCTCTAGATTGTAAGCTCATTTGAGCAGGGCCCTCCGGACCTCTTGTTTCTGTACGTCAAATTGTTATGTTATATACTACTTGTTATGTTCTGTTGACCCGTTATACAGCGCTACAGAATATGAGGTCGCTATATAAATCAATGAATAATAGTTCTGTGATAACTATTAATTCAGTTGGAACTGATTTGCTAATTATGTTGTTATTCCTACATCCCCCAGTGAAAGGATATTCAACACATCCAGAATCTGCCATGGTTCACAAGACAGCAGATGGGGATAGGTTCTGCTCGTGCCTCAATTCCTTCGGAGCTGCAGAATGCGTACGCCGGCAAGACCGTAGGACTCATAGCATTTGTATGGTCTCAGACTTTTTTTATCCAAACATGGGAGGGGTGGAAAGTCATATTTATCAACTATCCCAGTGCCTGATTGAGCGAGGACACAAAGTTATAATCGTTACTCATGCCTATGGGGACAGAAAGGGAATCCGCTACCTTACTAATGGCCTGAAAGTATATTATTTACCTCTGAAGGTCATGTATAACCAGTCGACTGCAACAACCCTCTTGCACAGCCTTCCTCTTCTCAGGTATATCTTTGTAAGGGAGCGAGTCTCAATTATTCACTCGCATAGCTCATTCTCTGCTATGGCCCATGACGCTCTCTTCCATGCAAAGACTATGGGTCTCCATACGGTTTTTACGGACCATTCACTCTTTGGTTTTGCTGACGTCAGCTCTGTGCTCACCAACAAGCTTCTGACTGTGTCCCTGTGTGATACTACCCACATCGTCTGTGTCTCTTACACCAGCAAAGAAAACACGGTGCTCAGAGCAGCACTCGATCCCAAAATTGTCTCGGTAATCCCCAATGCTGTTGATCCAACAGACTTTACTCCAGATCCGCATAAGAAAATGAGCAACAAAATCACCATTGTTGTGGTCAGTAGGCTTGTATACAGAAAAGGTAAGACTTTGCACAGGTGTTTTCACTTATAAAGTTATATTCTGTAAAATCTTCAAGCATAATATTAAAGCATGATTAATCTTGCTTTCTATTAAAACGTCTTGGGTTTTTCTTAAGAAAGGACCAATTATTTTGCATTTAAAATGCATATTGATATCGTTTTACGTGGACTATAAAGCATCTTATTGCATGCCTATTGGTGCAGTCATTCTCAAGATTTTGGAGCAGCGGTATCAGCTGGTTGTGTATGCGTCCTAGCTGAATGCTGAGAACGACTGACGCCACGGTGTATGTAGAAGCAGCAAGTCAATATCTTAAGAATCCATGCAACATTGGCTTCAATTGGCATTTTACATGAAACGCGGGCTGAGTGCTCCTTCACAAACAATAAGAAATTAAGAGATCTCTTTTGTTCATCAGAAAATTCAGAAATGTGTCAGTATTGTTTGTTGGGAAATGACTGGTGGATCACGTGCTACTCACATTCAATGAGACAAAACTGCCAATATAGCTTATTGTGTGTGGTTAAAAGACTCAACAATACAGCCTACTTGTCTTGTATAATGATAATACAATACTTTCTTACGCCTCAAAAGATGTACCATCCGCTTAAAATCCCAGTTAATTTTAATAACGTGGGCCCACCAGCAACAGGAGGCCCACCAGAGGCAGACTTCACATGGGTCCTGGTGGGTCGAGGTCAGATCAGTCCTTTGTGAACAACTTTTGCCCAGGGCCCACCAGAGCCTTGACTCAGCCCTGGGTAGGGATGTGCTCTTCATGTTCAGGCAGCTTTTCTCTCATAGCCCTGGGCCCCTACTTGCTGCTCCAGTTTCTACCATTTTACGGACCTTGTACTAATATAGGCATAATAGTTCTGCTTTTATTGACTCCCACTCTAACATCAAGTCCTTGTTCAAATGCAGATGAACCCAATTCTGAGTTATTGACCTATCTAGACAAAATTAGGGCTTTTGGTAGGCTGTGATACCTCAGTGGGTGGTCTGGAAAGCTTCGGTGTCACATTAGTCTATTTAGGCACTTTGTGTACGCTGGATGAGTTATGTGTTAAATTCTATAATTGTACATAATTAAGAACAGTATTTATGCAACATTTTCTGAGTTTTTTCCCCTTTTTTTATAGGAATTGATTTGCTGGGTGGCATTATCCCTGAAATGTGTCAGAAATATCCTGAATTGCATTTCCTAATTGGAGGCGAGGGGCCCAAGCGAATCATTTTAGAAGAGGTACGAGAAAGGTACCAACTCCATGACAGGTATTCTCAATAATTCCTCTTTGCCATATGTGAAAAATTAAAGGTCCCTCCTACAATAAAACCACTGTATGAAAAATAGAAAGAGGAGGCGCACTTGCAACTACTCTTGAGTGACCTTTTGAGGTCATTTTGAGTATCTATGGAGATGGAACTTGTTGTCCAACAGAAGTAATATATAACCAGAAATGATATGCTAGAAAATGGTCCAACAAATGTCTTGTTACCCTTAAGTTCATGAATCCTGTATTTTTATTTGGAATTTTGTAGGGTATACACTTAAAAAAAAATATGCACATGGACTATGGCAAGCCCATCATGTCTGAAGGGATTTGCCTGTTGTTCCTGCTGCAGAGTCTGTGAACAATTCATTGATATGCAAAGTTTTACTAGTATTATCTATTTATTTTATTATTGACCAGGTTCTCAAAAAAAATAACTTTCTGTTTTCTGTTAAGAATACAACTTTTGGGAGCTCTGGAGCATCAAGATGTACAAAATGTATTAGTAAAGGGAGAGATATTTCTAAATACATCTCTAACAGAGGCTTTCTGTATGGCGATTGTTGAGGCTGCCAGCTGCGGATTGCAGGTAATTCTTGTGACATTTTCTGTAATAAATAGTGATTTTATAAAGTTTTTAGGAATGCTAAAACAGATTTGTTATGCAAAAAGATTCAAATGTTTGGAAGGTAACCTTAAATGGCATTGACTGCCGTTATTATTATTATTATTATTATTATTATTATTATCATTATCATTATATAATTGTGTATTCAGAAGTTTTCTCCGTTTGTAGATAATGTGTTTTTCTGGAGTCCCAGACCTTTAGAAATGGCTTTGTAACCATTTCCAGACTGAAAGACGTCAATAACTTTGTTTCTCATGTATTCGTGAATTTCTTTAGATTGCGACATTATGTTCTGCTTTTTGAGACATTTTTAGCCTATTTCACTTTGCAAGTTCCTATTTAATTTTTTAGATTCAACAGGGCTGGCAGTAATCTATTTAGGATTCAATAACTTAATAAAAGTGTCTCTCTGGTTCATAGACTGCACGCACACTTGTAGAACATTTAAATGAAATGTTGGAAGATAAAATAAGTATAAGATCTCTGTGTTACATTAGTGTGCAAAACCAAAATATTGAAGATACTTGGCATATTACAGCAAACATTTCAAGGGCTAGTTGAAAACAAAACCTTTTCCTAAAGAACTTCTACTTCTCAAAATGTCTTTTTTAAATATTGACAGGTTGTGAGCACAAAAGTAGGGGGAATTCCTGAAGTGCTGCCAGAAGATCTCATTATCCTCCGTGAACCATCAGTGAAGTCGCTTTGCGATGGTTTAAAGAAAGCCATTGATAACCTGAAGTCAGGGACTTTGCCAAGTCCTGATGCAATCCACAAGAGAGTGAAAACATTTTATACCTGGAGAGATGTTGCTGAAAGGACTGAAAGGGTAAGTGTATATGACCTTTGGTAAAGGGGAACTCTCACCATACACTTATCCTTACTTATTCTCTTATAAATCAAAATGTATTGTGTGTAATTTGTTGGGGTACGTAGGATAGGAATATTACATTATATAATAGTTTGTCTAACCAGAAAAAGTGCACATAAATGTAGTTCTCTCTCTCTATATATAGCTAGAGTATCTTAGATCTGGTACATGGTTCTCCCAGTTTCTTGTATACCCGATGGGGTAAATATTTTGATTAAGAAAATTACACAAACACTTGATAATCCTTAGATCAATCAGGAGTGTAATTCATCATTTGTAGCAGAAAAATCGAAAAAGTAAAAAAAATCATCCAATGATATCCCTGATTAAAAATAGTGCAAACTAAGAATAAATCCACCCGAAGTGTTAGTGTACACAGTCAATTAATTGATCCAAATCACAATTTCAAAAAACTAGTTATTAATGTTCAGAAAAAAACAGAAAAAAGGCTAAAAAAAATTTTCATGTATAAATTTATCCCAATGTTTGTGCGAATGCAATGCGTGTACAAAGTTCAGCAAAAACCGCATAATGCTTTCCTTCCATAAGAGCCAAATCCAAGAGATGCTTCTATCTTATTATATAAAGTGCAAGCAAGGAAATAGCAGCAGCAGAGGGGCAATTATTTCTGTCTGGATAGAATTTGACTTCTGATCCCTTGTGTTTCTTCTTCATTGTTCTAGGTTTATGATCGAGCGGCCCTTGAAACTGTATTACCCATGAACAAAAGGCTTGAGCGACTTATAGGGCACTGCGGGGTCGTCACCGGCTACGTGTTTGCCTTGTTTGCCATCGTTAGTTATATATTCCTGCTCTTTCTACGGTGGATGACGCCGGATTCTGTGATCGATGTTGCTGTAGATGCCACAGGTCCAGAAGGAGCTTGGTCAAGACAGTATTCCAATAAAAGAGAACGCCAAGAAAATAATTTTAATGTGCTGTCAAATGAGTAAACAAACGTTTATTATGTCTGTTGCTTGCTACGCCTTGGGAGATGTGTACTTTAACCCATCTTAACATAAAAACAAATGTAGAAATTGTTTGATCTATATGTTTTTATGCCTGATTTAAAAAAAAATCTTTACAATTTTCTAAAAAGTAACATAAGCCTGAGTGATTTTTTTTAATTTCTGATTTGCTTGATAACAATCAAGTATCCTATTTGGCCAAATGTATGGGGTGGAAACTAACCACTTGCTAGGGGTTCGGAGAACAATGCAGTGGCTGTAATGAGTCAAATTTAACACAAGCTTGCATGTCAGTAGTCAGTGTGTCTTCAAATTGTTGGAATATGACCCAGATTCCATGTCTTTCAGTACTTGGAAGAGTCAAAGCATAGTTTTTCGTGACTATCATCTGTTGCTGTATCAACTGCATCTCTAGGAAGCAAACCTAAATGTTCAGCCACATTCAGATTGGGTGAAGCTCCAGGCCGTTCAGATTTTGGAAAAAGTCTCATTGGTGAAACAAATCTTGTGTTTGATTTGCCCTGAAGCACCTTGTCATTAAGAAAATGCACTTCATCTGGAACAAGTGTGTTGATAAGGTCTCTTAGAAGTGTAAGCTTCCAAGATATTCTCTCTAAGATATATTCCAACCCCTGCCTCCCCTTGATCCTTAGTCTTTAGCCTTTCTTTTGCTGGGAAACAAATATGTCTGTGCATATTTGAACTCACTGACCTCATTCAATATCACTGATTGCAACAAGATAATTACACACTTTCTCAAAACAAAAATAAAAAAGACTTGCACGGCTAAAAATCATTTAGTTGTCCCATCCGTGGCTGATTCACATGTCCATGTGGTACCCTCACCACTAAAGATGAGCTTGACAAGGAACAGGATTGCATCTGTAATATAATAAAAGCCAAGGCGTTTACCCACTGGATGACGGGTCCCAACTGTTGTCTACCAAGCAAGGTAATAGTTTTTTTGACTATTATTATTGGTGCTGTTACGGATCCTGTTCCTTGTCAATTTACAACATAAGAGCGTGCTTTCAGAGCATGTAGTGGGATTTGCTGCATTGGGTATCATGAAGGCTATAGACCCCTAGCAAATGGATATTTGATAATACTGTATTTTGGTAAAAATCCTCTTACACTGGTAACTACCAATTTTGTTATATGAATGTGTCCTAAGCGTTATGTTGGGTTTTTGATAAATGACACACTTAATCTTTACGCTTAGCTGGACTATATATTTCATGGGACCTATTAGCACAGTTAATTACATAACACATTTTTTATTGTAGGTTATGCGAACCAGCAAATGATTTGCCTACCTAATCGTTTTAATACGATTAATTGAATCATGTTTTTATTACTAGGGAGTTAAGTTTCATAAATTGATTCTGTGCCTATAAATGGGCTTTCTGTATTTTCTGACTAGTTGTAAGTATTAACAAATATCAAGCAGATGTACAAAATACCTACTACTTTCCTACCAAATCCATTTATTATAGTAAATTATAAAGCATTTCTGTGCACTTGACTCACAGCAATTAGTTTTGCATTGTCTTAAGAGGGCTATGCAGCTAACTGGGTTTATGCATAAGGAGCTATTCTGGTGTAGAGTAGCAATTAGCAAGAACATTCTATCTGTTCCCGTGGTCATTGCCCCAATGTACCATTAGCTCTTTATATATAAACTCCCATGGTGCCCGATAACCCAGCATTGGAAATGTTAGGGTAAGTGTGCTGTCTATGCCAGATCTAACTCTACTTCTAATGGTAAACATTTAATCTCCATGTCTTATTGAATGACGTTCCAGGAGGGCTTGTTTGAAAGAGCACTGTTTACTTCATGTAAATACATATTTGTAATCTATACTTTTCTCTGATTTCTTGTTTTCTTTTTCAGATAAGTTGTTTATTTTGATGTGCAACATTTTATACATTTCCAATAAAAAAAATGGTAAGGGTATTTATAAATTAAGTGTATGGATGTATGTGTGTGTATATGTATGTGTGTGTGTGTGTATATAATATAATAAAAATTCCCTTCTCACACCTATGGATGGTCTGTGTCTTCCTCAGCCCCGGGTCCTCTACCAGAGGCCTGGGAGTTTGAGGGTTCTGAATCTGTTAATGCCACCCTCCCAACTCAGTTATAGCCTTGAGTGCTCCAATGGCCACTGGGACTACTTTGGCCTTTACTCTTCACATCTTCTCTAGTTTTTCTGGACCCTGGTACTTCTCTATGTTTTCATACTCCTTCCTGATGTTGCTGTCACTTGGCACCAATACCTCTATCACCACAGCTGTCCTCTGGTCCTTGTCTACTACCACAATGTCAGGTTGATCGGCCAGTATCCGTTTGTCCGTCTGGATCTGGAAGTCCCACGGAGTCTTTGTCCCGCTATTCTCCACAACCTTCTGTGTGGAGTCTCCCAGTTGGACTTGGGAGGGTTTACCTTCCTCTTCAGCTATGTGTCGATGGTACATCCCATGCAGGGTCTTAGCTTGCAATGGTACTTCCTCTACTTGATCTATATATATATAGTGTCCTCCGCTATTATTATATTGGCTCCCTTGGTAAATATGAGCAAAGAAGGCTGTTAAAATGTGTCTTGTTTAACCTTTCGAAATTATACACACAAATACTCTCATTGATATCAAACAAATGCAAACACAACACAGGTTTATAAAAAAAAATACAATTGTTAAATATATGTGTGGCACAATTGTCACCTCTATAAGTTCATATGAGAAAAAAAAATATTTGAAGTATATTCCCATTGATATTTTACATTTTAGTACACCTGGGTAACTAGGAACAGGAAATAGTTCAACCATGACTTCCTTTTTCGCAGGGCTATAAATATTTGGTAATTCCCTTAAGTTGTTGCGCTTCACAAAATGTGAAGTGGCTATAGGGAAATAGCATTGATGCCCATTTCCACCATCAGGGCAATTATTAAGAAGTTCCAGTCAATGAAATGAATCATCTTGAAGAGGACGTGTGTCTATATTGTCTGAATGGACTGTGAAGAAAATGGCCAGAGTGCCCAAACAATCTCCGAGGATCGCAGTTAATCACAGCTGGAGAGTTGCAGAAGTTAGTTGCGTCTAAGGGGGCAGAAAGTCTCCAAAACTACAATCTGGTGTCACCAACATCAAGTGGTTTGGAAGGGTTTCAAGAAAAAGGCTCTACTCTCATCCAAAAACAAACTCAACCATCTTCAATTTGCCAGACACTTCTATGGGATCGTGTTCTATGGTCGGATGAAACCAAAATACAGCCTTTTGGCAATAAACACCAGAGGTGGATTTGATGCACAGAGTGGTAGCCATATGGAAAGGTATTTTGACACCTGACCCTTACACCAACGGGGACTTTTATACCATTAATATGAAGTTGGTTCCCCCTGTGCAGCTATAAAAGCCTCCACTCTTCTGGGAAGGCTTTCCACAAGATTTTGGTGCGTTTCTGTGGGAATTGTGCCATTCGTCCAGTGGAGCATTTGTGAGGTCGGGCACTGATGTTGAGAATGCCTGGCTCGCAATCTCTGTATAATTTTGCCATAAAGCAAGATTCTACCACCACAGCTGTTTTTTTTTTTAAATAGCATGTAATACCATATTAAAAGTATATGTATAATCATAGCATTTGGCATTTTATGTTACCTAAAACATTTGAATTTATTTTTTCATGTTAACTGACATTTTACCCTAGAACCACTTACCTTTAGTTTTATATCTGGATAGTCCTTCATCTTGCAAAGACAGTTGTTTCCGGTATTGGCATAAGGGAACTAGCAGTGGAACGTTCTAAAATAAGATTTTGTACAGCGCCAAAAATAGACAGTGAAAGCTTATCACCCTGAGAGTTACAATGGAGGCTACTTCTGTACTCCTTGCTTTTAACAACATATATATCACAATATTTGCATTATTTTGTTTTAAACTTTTAATCAAGGTGTCCTTGGCTCTACTTACTCACTTCTACATTGTCAGGGGAAATCGAAAAGAAGCAGCCAGAATTGCCGAAGAGATCTATGGAATAGTTCAAGGTAAAAGTATTTTAAGCGATATAAGTTATGGCAGTTTTTTCTCTCAACCATTTGTTTTTTATTTGAAAGTGTATGAATTTATTAGCTTAGCTAACAGAAGGTTTGTTGAATTCCTGATCTGCTTGTCTGGTAGCATTTGGAGTAGCCAAGAGTTCTTGCTGTTTGTTTACCATGGTGTCAAATCCTGTAAAAGATTGCGTACGATAAAATTACCAAACATTCTGGTAGAAAAATGCTGCCCTTATCGAGCATGATGTATATATTATATTAACATTTGTCACAATGGGCCTCCTGCTTTGGTTGGCATTCATACTCATCTTAGTAAACTAGTAAATTGGCTTTACTTTAAAGGTGTTCCTCATTTAAAAGTCCAGTCTCTACTAGTATGCTGAGCAAACAGACATTAGTCATTTTATTATTTGCTCTAAAAGCTTAATCGAGGCTTTTTAATAAAAAAAAAAGAAAATTCACCTTCAAAGACGCATACAACTTGTCTAGTAGACACACATCTTCATCCATATTTAACTATCCCTCTAGGGATCTCTGCAACCTATTTCATAACTGAGCTACCAGCTCTGAGCGAAATAATGTCAGGAAGCATTTCTACATAATAAATTCTTCTGAAAACATCTCGTAAAACAAAAGTAAAAAGTTTCAGAAACATATGTTCTAGACAGAACACAATTTATCAGTGCAGCTTTTTTGCCCCCCGGTGGCAAGGCCAGCAATGCAACATCTTTGCAATGTTTCTTCGAACAAGAATTTAGGAATTGTATTTTCCACTGGAAATCAAGTATTTTGTCAGATGTTTTGAAAAGTTGAGAGTTGGTGTTTACGAAGTTTTACCATGAGGAGCCCCGGGGGATAAATCATCGGAAGGGGTAATTCTTTTAGCGTTCCCGTGTAGAACAGATACGCAAGTGGTGATGTGAAGACTATTAATAAGAAAAATATAATTGGAACAAATGTTTGCAGCCACGGTTGCCAAACTCATAAAGGCCTCAACACATTGTATTAGTAACAGTGCTCCAGATGGCAGCCTTGGTGTCACCCACCAATTTCACACACACACACACACTTTTCGCACTCCAGCACTGACAAGGTTAACTACACACTAAATATGAATTTCAATGAAGGGGTTAAATTCAAACATATGAAAGTTTTGCTCTCCACTATCTCAGGGAGCCCCTCAAACAAATAATGCATTCGAGAGTACTATATGTGAGCGTCTGTATAACTCCAGCAATCATTTAATAGGGAGGGGTCACTTTAAGTTTACATGATGGCAAACGTTGTTGGTGGGGTCTATTGATTGTAAGCTTGCGAGCCGGGCTCTCTCCACCAAATGTATCGGTTTGTCTTAGTCTGTCAATTCTTGTCTTGTCATACCCCTTGAATATATGTATTGTATTAAGCGCTGCGCAAACTGTTGGCGCTATATAAATAAAAGATAATAAAAGATAATAATAATAATAATAATATTGAGACATTGTATGCAGTTTGTTGAGGGAGTAGAGGTTACCTGCTCCCTGGACTTCACTTACATTGCATCTGTCGGTGAGGAGCAAGCAATGCCATCTTCAGCTGTCAGAGAGGAGACCAGGCTACAAGCTGCAAGAATACAGTCCGTCTATAGCGCCCCTTTCAGGATATTGAGATTGATCTTATTAAAACAACGATCAGGTCAGGTCAAATACCGGCCACTTGTTAAAGTGTTTGCATCACACACGTATATTTAGTAACTGTAGTACAGGGAAATACCCCTATGTCCTTAAACTTAAACCTTTTGCCAGGTTCTCTCTGAAAGAAACAAGCCTGTGGACCTGGCTTGCTGAATTTTACCCAACTTTCTGCGTAAATAAAATTACAATATGTGAATATTCATTTAAAATTCATACTATACTGTATATAGAATGGATTGAATGTAAGCCCACTGGAAACCAGCATTCAAAGGGTTTTGTCAAAATTAGAATTGACAGACTCTGAGAAACCGATATATTGAGTAAAGAAGAAAAGTATGCGTAAAAGTGAACAATTTGTAGTTTTAGACTCTTGGGTTAGCTTTACGTCATACTTCTCTCTCTGACTTTCCTCTTTTCATCTGCCCGCTAACTAATCACAGCTACGCAGCGGCGCTGAGACCTGATATCGCTGCTGCATAGCACTCGCTGATCCAATTCAGTCATGTGATTGTGTTTTGCTTTTGAGGCCGTCTGCAGCTGAAATACAGGCAGCGTAATGTCAGGAAGCACAGCTCTGGATGCTAGCGTTGAAATGTCCAAAAGGCAGGAACTGTCTGGAATTATATCCTTACCGTGGGCATTAAGGAATGCTCTGTATGGTAATCACATCTGTCATACGTTTCAGGGAGGTATGTTATTCCACCGTTCTGTTTTACTTTATATGGCTATGACATGCTATACACGCTCATTAAATCATTAAAGCTCAGGGGGTGTCCAGCTCAACACAGAGAAAATGAACATAAAGCAGAACCGCTTACAATCCCTATTCCCCTGCTATAAAATAGAAGGCCTGGAAAGACAACATGACAAATGCTTAGGGCCACTGCACTAGGGAATGGTTTCGCAAGAAAACACTTTAATGTATATGATAGCCGAGAGATCCCTTTTAAATGTACATAGGGTTTACCAAACACATTTCCTGACACGTGATTCTATATACTGTATAAGCCAGTGCTGGAAATCGCAGGGGGGGGGCGGACTAATGAGAGCCCCCCTTGTACTTTATCACAAAAGAGCTCTTATTAATTCTGTTCAATTATATTCAGGTGTTAAACATTTTTTGAAAGTGTATAAGATGCGGACACACCGGTTGTACAGCATCCGTCTACCGAGACAATTGTGCTTATTGGAGCGCGTATTGAGTAAATGTCAAGTGCTCTCTAGGGCGATGCTCCTGAGGATAACCAATTGCTATGATTAAATTGACTATTTTTCGTATTCAATTATTTCTATTTGTTCCTATCTGTACCCCAAATACATGTTTTACTGTATTTCTTTGTCATATCGTATCAGGCTCTGCTGAAAGCTTTAAAAGGCACACGTAGAGCAGCTTCGAAATGTTATTAGGAGCAGGGCCAACTCAGTCCTTCTTGCTAGAGGATCTCTCTGATGTTGGCCCTTCATAATGCATTGTCAAGAGAGCTGGCATGTCTTCTAGATTGTAAGCTCATTTGAACAGGGTCCTACCCAACTTTTGTCCATAGGTTCCAATTGTTGTGTTATGTACTAGTTTTTCATGTCATCTTTATTGATTACAGAGTGTTATTGTACAGATTGTGCTATATAAATCAATACATAATAATAATAATAATAATAATAATGTTTACATCACTGGCAAACTCTTGGTCCAAGGTTTGAAAGGTGAATCGTTGGAAAAAAGCTGAAATAAATATCTCCCCAACTTCAGGATCCTTGGGGGGTCTGTAACCTCAACTAGTTTATTGGAACTGGTGTTAAATTATATAAACATGCTTCAAAAAAGTTACTTTCTAAATTGTAGCAATATTTTTCACTTGTATGATGCTTTTTTTATTTTATATTTAGGATCTTGGGCAGATAGATCCCCCCTGCACGAGGCTGCATTTCATGGACGACTGCTTTCTCTAAAAACCTTAATTGCCCAGGTAACTATCTAGCAAAATCTTGCAAGGTTCGATATTTCATACTTCAACCATTCAAAAGGGGCAAAACAGAAAGGAGAGTTCTGTCACAGGGGGGTGAGTTCAACAGAAATCAATACTAACATAAAGATACACCAGTTAAAAATATATTTAATCTCAGCAAGTCAATAGTCAGCCAGTGATGACGTGGTCAAAGAAGAGTTACTAAAATGGTAGAATGATGGGATCTTAACCTGGGTATTTTTGGAGGAAAGATAAAAAAGAGAGGGAATAGGATAGAAACCTTTTTAGCGGATCTCCATATATATATATATATATATATATATATATATATATATATATGTGTGTGTGTGTGTTTTAACATTAAAGTAAGGAATTTATATTTATTAGAAGCTACACTTGGGCATTTGGATTTTTTAATTTAAAGAATTTTGTTAAATTTGTTAATTTGTCCGAAAACGAGGAAGAAGCCCCAACGAAACACATGAAAATGACACTACCTTCTCTGACAATCTCTTTTGTGTCTCCGCTTCCCTGTCTGTCTCCATTCCCCATCTCCACTATGGGGAAACAGGTTGTCTGACGGAGAAGCGCAGACAGGGAAGTGGGTGCTGGAGTAGGCAGAGAGAGAGAGCTTGAGTATTAAAAGCAGTTGAAAGTCTGCTATACTTTCCAGTGATTTTGTAATTAATTAATTCATAACTCTATGAATTAAGGCATGTCTTTTATTTTATATTTTAGGGTTTTAACGTAAACATTTTAACTATAGACAGAGTTTCTCCTCTTCATGAAGCATGTCTAGGTGGCCATGTTTCCTGTGCGAAGGTTTTGCTTGAAAATGGAGCTCATGTAAGTATCTGCTGCAAATGCATGTTTATTACCTAAAGAAATTATAAAAAAAATATTAATTTTAATAATCTCTTCGTAGTAATATTTGGCCTATAAATTATAACTTCAACATTAACAGTCGTTATTATGCTGTTGATCTATGCTGACAATGTAATATGTTTTCAGATAGCTCATTATCCTTTCTTTTCCAGGTTAATATAGTGACAATCGATGGAATTACCCCTCTGTATAATGCCTGTAGCTGTGGAAGTGTGGCTTGTGTTAGTATGTTATTGGATTACAGAGCAGAACCAGAGTTGGAGACACAATTGGCCTTCCCTCTTCATGAAGCAATTGTACAAGGTAATATATATTTTATATGTATATATTTATATATATATATATATATATCCAATCAGATAGTAAAAATAGACAGTGTAATCATATTTAGATAAAATTATATTTGGACAAAATACTTAAAGATGTGATTTTTTTGTCTTTTGTTTTTAAAATGTTTTCCATTATGAAGCATTACACTTGTTTAAAGTAGGATTTATTTTCTATGGTAGGTCACAGAGAATGTGCAGAAATTTTAATTGCTTATGGATCGAATATCAATAAAGAGGTTCAAAATGTGGGCACGCCACTTTATTTAGCCTGTGTGCACCAGAGGACGGACTGTGTGAAGAAGCTTCTCGAACTAGGTAAGGAAAAGAGGTTACATAGTATTACATAGTTTTTAAATGTACTTGGTCAAATGTATCTTGTGTTAATATGAAATACACATGTGAAATCTAGCAAGGCTATAAAACAAACAAACAAAAAAAACCTTTATTAGAAGCGAAAAAAAAAATCAAAGTGCCCCACACCAACAACATTGGCATTCAGTTCTGAATGTATAAACATAGTGCACTAGATTATTCATGTAATAAATGTGCTACCCGTTATACTTTTTGAGACTGTTTTCTGTTGTTGTGAGGCAGCAGATATGGAAAAACCTGCAAGGTAAAATGTCTCATAACGCAATAACACACGCTTACCTTGAGGGTTACTTTGGAGCACACACTAAAGTAGCACCAGCAAGTATGAATGGCTAGACATTAATCACGACCAGTTCAACCATTGTTCCTCCATATTTCTTTAAAATGTAATATTCATTAAATATTCATTAATGACCAGATGTGATCAGATCCTAATGCAGAGTCATTTAATGTATTCAATTATTCCCTTTTCTTATTCAATCATGGCAAATTGGCAAATTCTTCAGAAATATTGTACTGGCCAGTTAACATATCTAATCCATAGCTAGCCATCTCTAGAGAGGTACCATGTCCTCATAGCTCTCCCGTCTACTTTTCAAGGTGGAAGGATTTTAAGGGGCTTACTCGTTGTCCTATATACAGTATTAGGCACAGCGGCAGATGGACATCCTCATACAGACTGCTGTGCAAAGAATAATTTAAAGGGCTATCAAATTCCCCAAAGACATCAAGGGTCTCTTCTTCAAACCTTATGTTATCCTGAAGAGATTTACCTACTTTTACATCTCAGACATGTCCGTGTTATATCACTGGTGAGACTGGATGGATAATGTATTTTATTTCATTGGAATGTATATATTGATTATCAACTTTAGGTTCATTATCTGTCGTATGTGTGATTGCAAAGTGTTGTAGTAATGTTGTTTCCTTTGTCAGGAGCAAACGTAAACCATGGAAAGGTCCGAGACACACCGCTGCATGCCGCAGCTAGGAAATCAAGTGAAGAAATTGTAAAGCTATTGATTGATTATGGTGCCAACGTGAAGAACAAAAACATGGATGGGAAGTATCCAGTTGAACTCTCAGAACCCAGGAGCACCGTAGAACAAGCGCTTTTACTTGGAGAAGGTACGGTATAACTTGGAGGTATCTGTTTTTATTTCCTATGTGGGGTGCCTTGATGTGACGGGTGAAATTTAACCCGTTTTAATAAATTCGTTTAGTTATGTCAAAAGTTGTAATGGTCATAATTCCATTTACAGCTGCTATTTCACTTAGACAAAACATCAATTTCAATCCTTAGTATGTAAAGTGATTAAACATTAGCAGATCAGTCATGTTATTCTTTCCTTTGAAAGTTTTAATTACATAAAAAACAACAGAGAAACTTTTATAAAGTTTCAGTTTCTATGGCAACAAAGTATCAATGCCTGCATTTATGTCATATGAAAATTGCTGCTAACAGCACCATTAAGTGTCGCTGATGTGTAGCCCTCGCTAGCATATTTTCCTAATGATATCTTGATGTAATTTATTGTTAGAAAATGCAATTGCCCCAGCATTAGAATTGCGTGAAGTTGGAGTAATATTTTGCCCTCCTCTGTTTCATTTTGTTTTCATTGCTTTTTTCATTACCCAGGTCCTGCTACTCTGACGCAACTCTGCCGTCTCTGCATCCGCAAGTGTTTGGGACCATCCTGTCTTAAATTAGTGCCGAAGCTACAATTGCCAGAAAGATTAGAAAGATATTTACTGTATCGATAGGACTATCTCCATATGAATATACATGCAACAGAAAAATCTCAAGGGTTTAGAATAAGTGACCCTATAGGTTGGGGGGGGGGCTAAGGTATTAAAGTGAAACTATAACCAAATTAAGCATTGCATCAATTTGATACTATCAATTTTTGGCAGCACACATTAATGCTAGAGTTAGTAAATCAAATCTGTTAACCTGTTAATCATATTGTGAATGAGAGATAAATGCTTCTCGCGATACTAGATCCAACCCAATCAGAAAACAATTTTGCCATCAATTCTTGTCATATGTGCATTAAAACTATTTTCTTATAGTATTACTTATGTTTGTAGTTTTTAAAATAAAGTAATTTATATGCCCCACATTTTCATTCCCTATAATACTGTGAAAAGGAATAATTTAGAAGCAATGATCTCATAATATTATTAGGCTTAATCTAATCAGATGGTTTGGTACTTACTGTCACTATTAATGGAAACAACACTAATTGCAAAGACCCAGTTGATTTGGATTGATGAGAAAGGACAGGTGAGTAATAATAACAACATAATTACCATGGATTATATATGTCTGCATTTCCTCATTAAACAAATACACCCATTTATGTTTATTTAATTTTTAAAACCAATATTGTTCAAGAACAAATCCTTTACTTCTCTCAAACAATTATGTATACATGTTTGGATTATGAGAAACCATTATTAAACAGATAAAACATTGTCTTTTAATGGCTATAGAGGTGTTACACTTCATCCTGCACAACATTATCTAATGTTTTCATAAAACAACACTGGTCCTTTTTACAGACCGCAAGGCTAATATCTGCCAGCTCTACGGAGATCTTAAAGAAACATGGGCGTGAAAGGGTTAAAAAAAAAAGCGCCCACCAGTCACCATACCCGCAGGGCACAGAGCAACCACACCGTAATATATACCTATTTACCCATTACCCCAAAGCTTTACTTGTTGTCACCACCAAGTTCTATTTAATGTTTAAAAAATACCTAAGGAGGCTTTGGTGACCCCCAGAATTATTCAAACTATGTAAAAGAAAATCCAATTTAGCCAAAACAGTATAATGACAAAATTAGAAAAGTGATGACCCTGGCTATCCCCATAAACTATGAATTCAATATTAGTGCACAAAGACAAAACTGATTAATGTATGTTTAATCTGAATTAAAATGGTGACAGTATTTATACAAAAATAATGATACAAGAAGACATATACAAAGAAGAACAAATACAAAACAGCATTAAAATAAAGGATTCAACACAGAAAAGCGTATGTTGAAGGAATTAACAGAATTCAATGTGCTTCCATCAGTTTTCAATTTTCACAGGAATCATCTTGTCTCTGGGAGACGGCTTTGGTGTCACGGGGAAGGGGAGCAGCCCGGGTACTTTACTACCCTCTTAATGAGTTAGGTCATAAAGCCTGATGATTTTAAAATGTTATATTTTGTTATTGTATTTTGCATGATAATAACTGGGTCGATCCTGTCCCTCGTGTTATTACATACAGGTACCAAATATCCCCCATCTTCATATGAGCTAGAGACCCCATTTACCCCCCTCATGCCATGTTTCCAATAATGCTGGATGGCACACGCTGAAGATACTAGGTGCTGCATCCGCTACGTAGTTTTATGGCACCAAGAAAAGAATACCTGGCATCTGTTCAAGATGCCCTGCTTGGATGTTTCTCATGTTCCACTAACTCTACGATCGGCTTCCAGATACCACAACAGAACAATCTAAGAAAGAATAGATAACAATGTGTGCTTTCCAAGGACTCCTCAAAGAGTACAGCTCTGAAAAACTTCCTATAGGGAACATTAGCATAAATAGCAAACCAGGAAAACTGTCGTTATAAAGGACATAGTCCCATGGGGGGAAATACCACAGACAGAGAAAAGAGTACAAGAGTATAATGAAAAATAGAACAAATTTATTGCATAAAATAAACAGACAAATTTATAAAGGCTAGCTCTCTTGCAAGTGGCTCACGGTGGGGGTTACCCGTTATGAACTCCTTGCACAGACGGTGTTTGCAGATAAGGGATAGTTTCTCAGGAACCGGCCCTCCACAGCAAGAAAGACAGCCAACTCCCTGTACATTCTCCCGGGCTGGACCCAGGTGTCCTTATACAGGTATACAAAGGCAAGGAAATCCAGGTCCACCAATAAATTTATCAGATAATAAATACTACTTGACCATCAACTTCTGTAGGGGTCCCAGGGCCGTAGGAAGGGCGAGGCGAGAGAGACACTCGCCTTGGGTGCAGCTGCGAGGGGATGCAGTCGTTCATGGGCAGTCGTGTGTAAGGGCAGTGTATATGCGTGTTTATGGACAGGTGCGTTTAAAGGCAGTGTGTATATGTGTTTATGGACAGGTGCGTTTAAAGGCAGTGTGTAAGGGCAGGGTAAATTAAATAACCTCTGTAATAAAAATAGCGGGGGGGGGCACAATTTTCTATTCTTGCCTAGGGCTCTGAGGGGTCCACATAAGAGTAATACCTATCTTACTACACAAACACTCCTGCGCTATATATACCCCTCCCCTACCATCCTCCAATTGTGATGCAGATCCAAAAGTGGCTCCAGCTGGTGAGTCCACGCTGAGACTGCACCTACGCATAGGAACTAGACTTGTGCATTCGTCTTCAGGTGAACATGAAAATGAACACGAAGGGTGCGTTTTCGTTGTTCAGCCCGAATACAGAACATACAAACATGGCGGCGGCAAAAAGTATACGACGACGAAGACACACAACACGAAGAATCTTCGTGTTCGTCTTCATCTACTATTCTCCCTGGTCCCTTTCTCATCTATCATACCTCATCTACGCAGCATCGCAGGGGTTAACGGAAGCAAAATCCATAGGTTCACTATCATGGGTTAAAGGGTCGTGCGAACGACTCTATTGGTCGCCTGCAGGGGCCTCCTCTGGCATTAACCAATTGGTCGTTCATATGGACATTTAACTGTTGGAGCAGGCCAGCAGGGAGCTCGTCTGCCATCCTCCAATGAAGTACAGGTGTACTTCCAATAAATAAATAAAAGATAGTACCATAATAGAAGCACATCTTAAATATTTTACCAAAAGTGTGTAATGTTTTTCCAGCTTTTCTTTGTCTTCTGTCGCTCCAAAGAGACAATAGCAGGTATTATTACATTTACTTTTAGGCTTCCAGATAACATTTACAACAGGATCAGGCCTAAGAAAAAGATTTTCTGGCCAGGTTGCCTTGTTAATTCTTGCTATCCCTTGAATACAGGCATTTTGCATTAAAATGTCCTTTGTGGATTCAATTGCAACACCCGTCCTGAGAGCAGCTGAAGTGGTCCAGTAACCCCCCTCGTTGTTATTATTACCACTCCTGACTCTTACCCACTGAACCTTATACAACACTATACCTCTTATATCTCTACTTGTATCTACACCTCCTATAATAACTGCTGTCTTTGCAGTGCCCGCCATGCTTCTTATTACCTTACATCATTTTGTGTCATCTGCAATCACTGAGACATTACTTCTAGTCAATGATCAATAAATTAAAATGAGTGGCCTGAGGAAGGAACCCTGAGGCATCCAATTCAGACCTTTGTCCAGCTGGAAAACGTGCTTTTTTTTTTTTTTTTTTTTTTTTTTTTTTTACAACCACCCTCTGTAATCTGTCTTGTAACCAGCACCCTAATATTTTTTTCGAGTCTGATATGCCTCATTTTTCTCAGTAACCTATCGTATGGCATGGTATCAAAAGCCTTTGTAAAATCTAGGCATATTACATCCACTGCATTGCCTTGGTGTATATTGAAACTTGCCATTTCATAGAAAGCCAGAAAGAGAGAATTCTTACCTGGGAATTCCTTTTCCTTGTCCATTTCCAGGTGGCACATGAGAAGAGAAGGCTCCGCCTACCAGGTAGGGCAGGAAATACTATAAAAAAAGGAGACCTCCCCCTTCCTCCCCAGTGTGGTTAAAAAGAAAGACTCGGGCAAATAATAGACAAGCAAAAGTAAATTTAATGGGTGGGAGTAAAAGTGTGCCACCTGGAAATGGACAAGGAAAAGGAATTCCCAGGTAAGAATTCTCTCTTTCCCTTGCCATTCCAGGTGGCACATGAGAAGATTTAGCAAGATAGGGAGGGAAGGATTCCAGTCTGCAGGACACGACGACCAAATTGAGACTCGTCAGAGAGATGAAGGTTCAGCCTGTAGTGCCTTACGAACGTATGAATCGACCTCCAGGTCGCTGCCTTGCAAATGAGAGACGGATTCACCCCGGAGAGTTCAGCCCAGGATGTCGAGACGGATCTGGTCGAGTGTGCCTTCAGGCCGGAGGGAGGCACTCTTCCCGCGGAGATGTAACATAAGGTGATTGCGTCCTTAAGCCAGCGGCTTATGGAAGCCCTGGACACTACTCTGCCCCTGCGGGTCCCCGCAAAGGACAGGAATAGTGCGTTGGATTTCTTCCAGGCGGATGTACGCGAGAGATAAGACAGGATACATCTCCGCAGGTCTAGCGAGTGGAGTTCCAACTCCATGGGATTCTTGGGATCCGGACATAACGTAGGTAAGACGATCTCCTGATCAGAAAGGAAAGGTGAGACAACTTTAGGGAGAAACTCCGGTGGTAAACGGAGGATAACGCAGTCCGGCAGAATCTTGAGAAAAGGTTCCACTCTGGAGAGAGCCTGGAGCTCACTCACCCTCCTAGCAGAAGCGAGTGCTACTAGAAGGACAACCCTGTAGGTGAGCAGCTTTAGAGAGGTATCCTCTAGAGGCTCAAAAGGAGATGTGGTGAGTTGGTGCAACACGAGGTTAAGGTCCCAAGGTGGAACCGACGGACGGAGCCTAGGGCGAAGTCTGCACATCCCCTTAGAAAATCTGGAGATCCAGGGATGGGAAGCCAGATTGGAGTCCAAGCAGTTGCTGAGAGCTGAGATCTGAGATCTGGACCTTGATAGTAGCAGGTTGTAACCCGTTATCAAAGCCGTCTTGTAAAAAGCGTAGCACCTCATGGATGGATGGAGAGGATACTTCGTGCCCATAGCACCAGGTGATGAACGTTTCCCAAACCTTCTGGTATTTAGCAGCCATAGTTTTCTTGCGGCTGGAGAGAATCGTTTCCACTACCGATGAAGTTAATCCCCTTGAGGTCAGGATCTCCCTTCAGAAGCCATGCTGAGAGGTTGAGCCGGGAGGGATCTGGGTGGAGAACAGGGCCTTGAACGAGAATATCCCTCACCTGAGGAAGAAGCATGTGCTCGTCTACGGCCAGGTTGATAAGGTCCGAAAACCAGATTCTTCGAGGCCAGACAGGAACAACCAGGATGACACTGAGGGTTTTCTCGAATCTTCCGGAGCACTCTGGAAATAAGGGGAAGCCGAGGAAAAACATACGCGAGATTGAAATCCCAGGTCTGCGAGAGTGCTTCCAGGGCTCGGGGACGGCCAACTGGAGAGAGAGAAAAAAACTCCTGTACCTGTTCGGTTAGGTGCGTGGCCATCAGGTCTATCTGAGGAGTACCCCATTTCTCCGTGATGAAAGCGAAGACCCTTTGTGTAAGGACCATTCTCCCGGAAGTACCGAGTTCCTGCTGAGGTAATCCGCCTCCTGATTCAGTGAACCCTTGAGATGAACCGCGGAGAGAATGCAGAGACTGAACTCCGCCCATCGGCAGATCTGAGCGGTCAGGGTCTGCAGGCGCCTGCTTCTGGTGCCATCTTGTTTGGACAAATAGGCTACAACGGTGACGTTGTCTGAAAGGATCCTGATGGACCTGTGTCGCAGGATTGTAGACCAGAACCTTAGAGCCCTCCAGACCGCTAACAGAAATTTGATGTGCAGGTCTGATTCCCGAGGAGACCAAGTTCCCTGGGTAATATTGCTTCCCATAACAGCACCCCAGCCTCTCAAACTGGCGTCGGTGGAAATTACCACCCAGACTCTCGTCTGCCAAGAGAGCCCCTGTGAGAGATTCTGGCTGTCAGCCACCATCGGAGTGACTCCCGAACGAAGGGGGAAAGTTGGACGTTCTTGCGAAAGGACATCCTGGAGCGATCCCAGTGATCCAGCAGGAACTGTTGAGGAGGTCTTGCATGAGCAAGTGCCCAGGGAACCGCTGAGATGGAGGAGGTCATTAGGCCGAGCCAAGACATGATGGCTCTAATGGACACTGACTTGTTCGTTAGAACCGCTTGTGTGAATTCCCTCAATCTTGGGATCTTGTCCCGAGGGAGAAACGTCCTCTGTACGTGTGAATCGAGGATCATTCCCAGAAAGGTACGACGTCTGTTTGGAAGTAACTGTGACTTGAGTCTGTGTACTAGCCATCCTAGGTCGTGGAGGGTCCTGAGAAAAAAACTCCAGATGGGACTGGAGCAAAGTTGCTGAGACCGCTACGAGGAGCCAATCGTCCAGATATGAGACCACCTTTATGCCTTTTTGCCTCAGGAAGGCCACGACCACCGACATGAGCTTCGTGAAGATCCGAGGTGCTGAAGCAATTCCAAACGGAAGAGCCCGAAACTGAAAATGTCGAATCGCTTGAGGTAATGGAACCGCCAGACGGAGGAATCTTGGTGGTCTCTTCTGATGGGAACATGTAAATAGGCATCCCGCAGATCTATGGTGACCATGAAGTCCCCTGAAGAAATGATCTCTGTGGCGGACTTCAGGGATTCCATCCGGAACCTGTTGTATCTGATACAGGTGTTCACCACCTGTAGGTTGATTATTAGCCTGAATTTCCCGGATGGCTTTGGACAAAGACTTGGGAGTAGGTTCCCTCTCCTATCTCTTGATGAGGAACCGGGACCAGAGCTCTTTCGAGAATTAAGTTGTTGAGCGTGGCGAAGAAACCCGATCTTTCCCAAGGATCTGCAGGGGGCATGGACAGCAGGAATTTCCGGGCAGGTAGGTGAGTAAGCTCCAGAGCATAGCCTTGTTCTATGATACGAAGGACCCAGGGGTCTGAGGTGATCTCTTCCCAGGCATGAATGAAACCGGTCAACCTGCCCTCTACCTGAAGCCTGCTGGCATCAGAACCTTCCTGCTTTACTGTCCCTGCCTACCCCGAAAGGACTGGTAGTCCTGATTGGAGGTTCAGGGCCTGTAGGACTCTCTCTCTCTTGGAGCTCTGTAATAACTCGATCTGAAACAAGGTGGTCCTTTCCTCTGAGGTAACCAGTGCTTTTCCCCCGTGGTGGATTCTAGGATCGTGTCGAGATCGCTGCCGAAGAGGTGGCTCCCCTGGAACGGAATGCTGCACAGCTTGTGTTTAGAGGCATTATCAGCAGACCATGACTTAAGCCAGAGTGCTCGCCTAGAAACCGCTGAAAGCGCAGTGGCTTTAGCAGACGTACGGACTGATTCAATGGAGGCATCGGAGATGAAATCAACTGCTAAGCAGGTGTCGGACAGGTTGCTAGCGACCTGCTCAGTCTCTCGAATAGCTGCAAAGTCTTCCACCGCCTGTTGGAGCCAGATTTTAATGGCTCTAGAAGTTGACACCATAGCAATCGCTGGACGAAATTCGCCGCTGCTGCTTCAGAAGACCTTTTGGCAGACCTCAGCCCTCTGGTCCATGGGGTCTTTGAAATGGGCCGCGTCTACCAACGGAATGGCTATTTTTTTTTTTTTTTTTTTTTTTTTTTTTTTTTGTGGCCTTGGTTACTGCGGTGTCGACTTTCGGTTCGGGGACTTCCCAGGCCTCAGAATTCTAATTATCGAAAGGAAAAAGCTTCTTGGTTCTCAAGGATGTGAAGAATCTCCTGTCAGGAAATTTCCACTGCTCTGTGATAATGGCAGAAAGAGAATCGTGGACTGGAAAGGTCTGCGGTTTCCTAGAGTGACCCTGAAAAGGATCTGGTTTTGCAAATGGTATGTCCTCCTGTAGATTCAGAGTAGAGTTTCCCTGTTTCTGTAGTCATATTCAAAAAGGAGCCAAATAATCTTCCGGGTTATCCGGGAGGTAATTTGGTGGACCCTGCTGGTAAGGTTGTTGCAGGGGTGCCTGAGAGGGGCTTGCCATGGCTCGAAAACAGTCAAAGGTAGACTGAAGTTCCCCCTTCAACCAGGAGGTAAATTCCGTTGCGGAAACTTCTTTAGGCCGAGAGCAGGAGTTGCACGTTTTGACCGAAGGGTCATGCAGGGTCTTTTTGCAGGATGAACAGGCTTGTGTTTTGACTTTCCCACATATTTCCTATGTGGGGAGGCTTCAGGAGGGATATCCTGATTTTTATCTGACATGACTGAGGAGAAGAAACACAAGCTGTAACTGTAGAAAACAATGGCATAGGCAACGTAAAACTTCTTCCAAGCAAAGAGGGCAACACCTACTTGAAATGGCAGTAGACAATCCTCAGGCACGGGCAGGCACAATAGCAGAGAGGTAGATGCAAAACTACAGCACAGAAACCAACAGCAAGGAAAGATCTTACCCATTCTGGCGTTGTATACAGAGGCATTTAGGTGCCCAGGGCCGGAAACCTCACATCCGGAAATTCCCAGCCAATTGACCTCTCGTGACCCCGGGTCGCTGCACCGGAAGTGAAGCCGATTGGAGATCTGAACGTGTGCCGAGAAAACCGGCACAGCCGGTTAGAGATCTCCTCCTGCCGTGCCACACTCTGAGGATTCCCCGGGACGGAGTGAACCGGAGCCCGGGGATATACATCCCAGTGAGCCCCCTGGGCTGTGGGCAGAGCCGAACGAGGACTGAGCCTCGTGTGCGTTGCCGCGATACACGCGGAGTTGCAGCCTCCGAGGCTGCCGCACGAACCCTGGATCCACACGGGACCGCTGCCGGGTATCAGAAAAGGACGCCCCCCCGGGGCTCCGAGAAAACAAAAAAAGGAAGGAAAGGTAAGCTTCAGCCTAACCGCTACCTGAGTAGGGCAGGAAACAACACTGGGGAGGAAGGGGGAGGTCTCCTTTTTTTATAGTATTTCCTGCCCTACCTGGTAGGCGGAGCCTTCTCTTCTCATGTGCCACCTGGAATGGCAAGGGAAAGTTTGGTCCATAGTTCCCAGCTTTCCTTCCATCCAATGGCACATTTCTATTTAAAATCGATTCCTTAAAAGTTGATTATACATGCTTGCCGATTATTGAGCTAAGTTCCCGATGGAGTTTTATTGACCTTCAGAGTATTTAATCGCTCTAATAATTTGGCCCGTGTCAGCCATAAATATTTTGGTAGGTGGCAGTGAGGTCTCCTTTATGTGTGGAATCCTTGACACAATTCCTCGTGGGAATAAATTGAAAAGAAAATGAATGATTCGTTCAAACCGAACACAGGAACAGGCGAATATTCGTGGAATACGAAGATTTTTTTCCCAACGAAGACGAACATGAAGAGTTGGCCGGTGCCCAAGTCAACCCTCTACACCTTTTTTTATACTGATGATGTGAAGATATTTGTAGCCTTAATATATAGTGCTTAGTTGTGTTCATGCAGAAAATGACTTTATATTAAAAAAAAAAAAAAGTTTTTTTGTGAAAATTTCATTATTGCAGAACACAAAAGAATGTACAAAATAAATATATTTTAATATATCCTGGTCATGCTAGAATTCAACAGTTCATTTTTGTAACATACATTCAATATTTAAAAGAAAATATATTTACTAATGAAAGAATAAACTTATTATTTTTACAGAATAATTATTTGTATATAATCATGTTAGTGATATTGAGTGTTCATTATTATACGTATACATATTATTATGTAACATATATAACAAGTCGAGGAGGATTAGGTTCTATCTGTAATTGTTGGTCACAGGGGATGGAAGGAGGGGGATGGGGTGTTCTTACTATCTATACGCCATGTTCGCTCCGTGATTTTATTGTAGTAATCACAAAAATGCACAGAATTCAATAACGCTGATTTTAAAGATTAATGTTGATGTGTTTTTATTTATTTATTAAATATTGCAGAAAGCTCTGCAACTGATCACTCCTCGAATTTGCTTTTAGGAGGGCAAGTTCAAACAAGTGAACCAAAGCATTTGTCAATGTGTTGAACACATAATTGCCAACAGGAGCAGCACAAGTGAAACACATTAAAAATAATGATTTTGGCCTGAGAGTATATATGTCAGAGTAGCCCAGGGGGGGGCAATTGCCCCCCTTCTTCCCCTTGCCAGCTCTGCTATTTTGCCACTTTCTGAGATGTCGGGTCCTGGTAGCATTCATTTCAGATCAAAATTAGTGTGCTTGTTATAAAAACTATTTTTTAATACATATTAGGGTTTACTCTAATAGCTGCATCAAACTTAACTGCTATCTCTTATGAGAATGGCCCGCTTGGCCCTGGATACCTTATACTTATATATTGAATGTTACCAATTTAACTATGTAGTGTACAGGGACACTTTGCAAGAAAAACTCCCACGACAGGCACTTTGTAAAGGAAAGCTTCATCTCCACTTGCCTGCAGTTCACACTTTAGTGAATACATGATGTAACTATTTGCATAGATAATTATGTAATAGCATATATTTTTTGTAGTAAAAAAATAACCAAAATGTATATAACACACAAAATGATTGCACTGTGTTTTGTGTCTTCTTGAGACTCGCATGTTGTTGTGTAAAGCTTGAAACACTGTAATTATGTAATTCTATACAAAACTGTATGGGCGTTGTTAAAAAAACATAATAGGATTCTTCGATGACTCAGCATTCTTTTCCAGGCTGTTTTGGAATAACCTAGGGCATATTTTGCTTGGCTAAGGTTGTCTAACTGGAATACTGCGTTTAATCCCCCGCCCCCCTCCTTCTTTCTTTCTTTTTTTTTTGGCATAGTAATATTTTTTTTAAACAACAAAATACATGAAAGTCAAAGCCTGAGGATGATTGGTTGTGGCTTTTTAAAGGATATGACATCAGAACAGCTTTTTAATTCGTTTCAGAGTTTGTCCGTCTTACTTTTTTCCCCGCTGCTAAGAGATTTTTGTTGTTTAGAGCAAGCTTAAGCCAAACAGGTACTTTGCTCTGGTCCCTCACAGAGCTGCATCGGTCCCTCTGGACTGCATGACTTACTTAATACATCACTTGTGTAACTAAGCATTTCCATTCTCACTGGATTCTGGACTCTAACCGAAGGCAAAAAGGAGGAGATACAGTTTCTGCTCAACATGGATGGAAGTGCGAGCGGTGATCCTTCGCAAACATACGTCTCCAACCCATTGATGAGCGGTGAGTATACTTTTACATAAGAAACCAGACCATATAATCATCTAAAAGCATAATGGGAAATATTGTTGTATTCTATTACAGGTCGTAAAGCTTGTATTTGAAATTATATTTTTTATATATTATATATATATTGTATATATTGTATACTTTTTTCTATTGATACTAATCAATGACCAACGCAAATTGTAAATTGTTAATTGTTAATTTCTTCATATTAAGCCTACAAAAAGTTGCCATAGAACCAGTCCTAAAAAGATGAAGGCGCTTCAAAAAAAAACCCAATAATAAACGGCCAATAATAAACGGAGTCAGTTCTTTATTATTATATTCATATTATAATATATTTTGTGAATATAATGTCACTTAAAAAACAAAACTGTCACCATTTCTAATCGTATTGTTTATTTTTGTACATAGAGCAGGAAATCAAAGAGATTTTAGAAGGAGATTTTTTTTTCTAAAAACGATGAACTTTTACAGTTGACGCCAGATTTCTTAATCAAAAAATAGATCACATGAAATCAATTTTAACTAAGTTTTATATCGCCGTAGACTTCATTTTATACATGTGTACGAAACCGGATTCGATTATTTACTTTGTTTATCAGACACATTTATGCATCCCCTATTTATTTTTTAAGACTGTTGGCTATACGAAATGCAGCCCATATTCACCTTTTTGAATTGGCTCTGATTATAGAATTGTCTCAGCACTGGCTGGAGAGAAAACCACGTGCAATTGTATGATCTGAACAACGTTAATCTGGGGATATTACCAAAGGGATTTTAAAAAAATACATTTAGCCTCGCCCTTGGGGAACGCCAGATTAATTACCTTTGGTTGTGTCTACGTCATTGTTTGTTAATGATCACAACCAATTTGTGTGAGATGACATCTCATGTTAGAGTGCTGTGAACATTGTGCTATGAAAATAATAAATAAACATTTTAAATAAGTCTTATAAAGTGTTTTCGTAAAAACGTAAACCAATCGTGTTCAATGTTTCTAAGTGAAATAAAAGCAAACAAATACCGTCACCACAAAGACAGCATGTTTTCTTTAGGCTGGATTCCTGCCATATAGATTAAAACGATAGTTTGTTTTGCATTATTTACAAGTAAAGCTAGTTCTGCAAGTCACGCAATGCACACGTCTTCATTAAGTAGATTACCGGTCTTATGAGCTGGCATTAGCCTACAATACCACACAATTCATGAGAATGATTCAGTAACACTTAGCAACATCATGGAATATGTTTTACAATCATGCAATATTTTATATTGCAAACCGGGATATAACCGGTTATAACCGGCAGGGGAGGGCTGGCAGCCTAAGGCCTGGGGGGCAAGTCAAGTGGTTTCCCCCTTTCGCACTCACCTTCCACCCCTCACGCTGCTCCCATCACTATGCGGCCATCAGACTGCTGGAAAACTGATCTAAACGGCCGCTGGGTGCTGATGCCACCGGCCGGCGTTACTTTAATCCTTTTTTTTATTTATTTAATATGCCGGATCAGCTTGCCATATTAAAAATAAATAAATAAAGTATTAAAGTAGCGCCAGCCGGCAGCATCAGCACCCAGCGGCCGTTTAGATTCGATTTCCAACAATCTGATGGCCGCATAGTGATGGGAGCAGCGTGAGGGGTGAAAGGTGAGTGCGAGGCGGCAATCGCATACGGCCGCTGAGTGCTGATGCCGCCGGCCGGCGCTGCTTTAATGCTATTTTTTTTTCATTTAATAGCCGATCCGGCTTGCCATATTACATTTTAAAAAAAGTATTAAAGTAGCACCGGCCGGCGGCATCAGCACCCAGCGGCCGTTTAGATTAGATTTTGGGCGGCCTGGGGGGCAATTGCCCCCCTGCCCCCCGGCCCAGCCCGCCCCGCCCCTGGTAACCGGGATATATTAGACTTGTGCAAATGGAAATTCTTCGTTTTGTTTTTGGTCCATTAGTTGTTAGTCAACAAATGTTGGTTTCTGATGGTCTCTCTCATGCTCTCACATTTTCTCACATTGTAAGTGACCAGGAACCAGACTGACGCAAAAAAATCTAAAATGAAAAATATCCTTATAAACAATAACACACGTAATGCAAAATCATAGTCTGATAAACAAGCCGGTGTCAGGAACCAGAACTGGAAGCCAGACGAGTGGGAATCGGGAATATGGAAGTAAGCGGCGTCCGGGTACAATAGCCACGAATCCGGAGCTGGAAGGGTAGTCACACGAAGCCAGGTCATACGCAGGGAAATCAGGAACACGGAAACACACATGGTAGCCAGAGCCAAACACAAGGGCAATGGAATCCCACAGGCTTCAAGCTAATATAGGCCAGAGCAAGATAGAGTTTCAAATAACCCCCCCACTGCACGCAATGAAAAGACATAGAGCTAACAACACTAGAGAAATCTCATGTGTGGCTGTGAAACCATGACGCATCTCTTATACTCTCATGCTCTCATGTATTGGTCGCGGGCAGGGAGATCCTCTGCTCATCAAAATAAACAATTTTTTATTTAAAAATTTTTGGTGGAACAGAATGGTTTCCCTGATAGTGACATCACTGCATAATTATTTTTAAGTGTTACCACATTTTAATTTATTTTTTTAACTATTTTAATTTTTGTTTAAATTTTTAATCCATTTTTTTATGTTTTACTAATCACATTGTGATTAGAAAGCTGGGCTCCATTGAATTCCTTGGTTGAACCAAAAGTTCTCAGGAGGGTCTGGAAACGTGTTTATTTTTTAATGGGCGCCGCCATTTCACGAGAGGCAAAATCTCGCTCAGTGGCGCTTGTGACATCTCTCTGGATCTGTCACAGTGTCCTGTGGTGGGTTTTCGGTGTCGCTGAATGCTTCTCTATCAAGGCATTTCAGCTACACCATTTAAGCCTAGGAGGCGATCATTGATAACCTCCTAAGCTCTTTTAAATCAGATGTCCGAGAGCCATCCAGTCACCCTAGGCTAAGTGATTTATTAGGAAGACTTGCAGAGAGGTTCCAGAAGAGGTTATGATTTGTTTGTAATGGAAATTTCTCAGATCCACAGATGTGCACAGATGTGACAAGCAACTGTTTACTTTTGACAAATGCCAACAAAAAACTTAAATCTTAATTTAGACTCAATCAAAAAAATGTGTTGCATACAAAAGGGAAGGAAGTCAGACTGAGAATATATTTTTTAAGGACAAACTCAAGACATTTTTTATACTTTGACAAGTTACATTAAAAAACAATGCTAAATTTCCAGATAACATATAAAGCCGAATGGTGGTTTACTTGTTCTTTTAAAAATGATTCAGTAATAAGATACCAATTATTATTATTATTATTTATTATTACATAAAATTATGCACCCTATACATTTATTGTAGGCAACATTTTCCATTAACCAGCAGCAGTCCCCTTTTGGAATCCAATTCTCTCTGAGTCTATCAATGGCATGTTTTTGGCCTAAGGGTGGCAGATCTGAAGGAGCAGCTGCCCCACTGCTGCAAAACTGGGGGCAGGTTGCCCTATTGGGCTCACCAGTGCATCGCTGCCCAAATGGAGATCAAACAAAGGAGATCTCCCCAACCAGCCAGTTTAGTCACACGTCGAATGCAGGTGCTCACCAATAAGGACAGGGAGAATAGAGAGAGGAGCAATAGAAAAAGGACATTATTGACTTTCCATACACAATGTGCCGGGCTTCGGTCTAAGCACGACATCAGTGATACCATACTGCCCTTGTGGAACTGCAAACAACAGAGCTCTAGGCAAACCTTAGTGAAAATGTTAATGGGGTATCTGTAGCAATTAATAAATTACTATTTTTGTTACAGATTTTGTTTCAGACTGGTCACTTCTACATGATACATCTCTACATGGTCGTCAAGCAGCACTGAGCAAACTCATTAGCCAGGTAATTAGGAATAGGAACATCATTATTGTTTACAAATGTAAAGTTTAGAAAATTCGAGTATTTATATATATATATATATATATATATATATATATATAGCTGTTTAGTGAAAGGGTTAAGTGAAAGCTTGCTATGATGATCAGTATAATTACTCTTTAGAACTAGGTTGAGGTTCAGTTGGGACTTGTTAAAAGAAGCCTAAGTACCTGCACCTGTGAAAGGATCACTTTTTGCCTTCCAGTAGAGTTTTATTGTATTAACCAGAACTGTGCTTTCTGCTCGAACGATCACATAAGCTATTTAGTATTGCATAAGGCAACAACAGAACATCATGTAATTGCATACGGGTGCAAATGAAAGGATAATGATGGCATCATTTATTGCTCTCAGTGGAGAATGGCTCATCTTGCTTCATTACAGGATCACACCTGCCTGCCTTTCAGCCTAATTATATATATATATATATACCGTATATACGATATATATATATATATATATATATATATACATACACACATGCACAGAAGGTGATCTATAACAACAGGAAAAATCATGATTGTGTAAGTAAATTCTTAGGTGTCATCTTCACACATACACCATGACTGCTTTTCATTATTTCCTCTTCTTCTATTTCCATAGGGATATAATGTGAACCAGATTACTTCAGATCATGTATCGCCTCTTCATGAAGCCTGCCTTGGAGGCCATCCTGGTTGTGTAAAACTTTTACTGAAACATGGTGCTTATGTAAGTATTCTCTAAACATTGGCGACTCTACATAACAATATATAGGGGGCACATAACATACCACAGTCAAAACTGGGGGGGGCACTAATAAGTTCCACCACTAAATCATACAACTGAATAAAAAACAAAATACATATATATAAATAAGATGCCAAAATACCAAAGTATTGCAACATACAATGATACCTTTTGTATTGTACTAACATGATACTTAAAAGACAAGGTTTTGGAGTTTTCCTCTCCTTCTCAGGTATTGCTGAAGACCTGAGAAAGAGAGGAAAACTCTCAAAAGTTTTTCTTTATAATTTACAAATAAGTGCAGAGTCAAAGCGACAGGTTGTTGTGAGCAGAGCCATAGCTAGCTTCTTTTGCACCCATAAACACACCTACCCATAAACACACCTACCCATAAACACGCCTGCCCATAAACACGCCTGCCCATGCATGCTGCCTTTACACACACACCTGCCCGTTTATATGCATATACAAATACACTGCTCCTATACACAACTGCCCTTACACACTGCCTTCACACAACTGCCCATAAACATGCATGTACACAATGTGAGCAATGCAGCAATGTGATTCACCACAGGGCCCCTACAACGCGGAACCCCTGGGCAACTGCCCAATGTGCACATGCATTTAAACGGCACTGTGCCAATTGGTCCTGAAGCTGGGGTTCCAAATTCTGGGGAGGGGGCAAAAGGGGGGCAAGGAATAATCCTGTATCCCCCCTGTAGCGATGTCTAAGTTAGAACTAAATGTTTACCATAAACACCCTTTTACTTTAATTAATGGGTCACAGACCTCATCCTGTGTGTTCACAATATGGCCAACAGTTTTATTATGGTTTAAACAATAAATTGCAATCTTCCTGTCATTCAATTGGAGCTAATTAACTAGAACAGTGAAAGCAGTCTGTTGAGTTAAGTGTTAAAATGACCAACCAGACTCAATTGAGATTTTATGCCCTTGCATACTAACACCAGCAACAAATTTGTAATCCTTTAACCACTTGGGGCTGCTGGTAGTTCATTAACCATTGATGAGTCATCTTTGTTAGGCACCCCTATTTTTTGTATATTGTTTGTGCTATGCATATTTGCAGGTTCTCACCAAACATTTGGGTGACAGAATCCTCAATATTTATGCCTTAGATAGGTGTTTTTTGAATGGTATATGCTGGGCATGTGCGGAGTTCTTGCTTTGTTTTGTAAAAACAATAAAAAGTTCTTTGAAAGAATCTCTCTGTAGTAAACCCATGCTGTTTCCGATCATGCAAACCATTTAATATTTAACAATCCTATCCTTTAGCATGGTTTCCATTAATTCTTCTGGAACTACTCCTGCCATTAGTGACTGGATAAATAAGTCTTCTAGTGGTTGTATCAGGGCACTCTGGAGATCTTTTAGTAACTTTGGGTGTATCTCATCAGGTGCCATAGATTTGTCTCTTTTTACTTTGGAGAGTTCAAGCAGAACTTCTCCTCTTTAAACACCGTCAATTCACATGTCACCCTATTTCTCTTGGCTAACAAGGGGCCCTAACCATTATCTTCCTCTGTGAAAACAGAACAGAAGTATTTATTCAGACATTCGGCTGACCTTTAGCCACATTTGAATAACTCCCTTCATTTGTCTTTAGTTTAATTATTCCTTGTTTATGTTTTTCTTCTCTAAAAATCGTTTTATCACCCTTTTTCATATTACAGGTCAATCTTCCAAACACCGACTGGAAAACGCCAATTTATAACGCATGTGTCAGCGGCAACGTGGCTTGTGTCAATTTGCTGTTACAGCATGGAGCAAGCCCTAATGCAGTCTGTGACGTAGCCTCCCCGATACACGAGGCATCTAGGAGGGGTAATACCTTAATGCTGCCCCCTGGGCTATCACATGCTTTGCGTGCAATACCGTATTTGCTCGATTATAAGACGAGGTTTTTTTCAGAGCAAATGCTCTGAAAAATACCCCTCGTCTTCTAATCGGGGTCGTCTTCTAATCAGACCTCAAATAGAGGTCTGATTAGGAGACTAAGATCCAGATCCCCCGCACCGCTGCAGGGGACCTGGATCCTCCTGTCTCACCCGGCCCCCCCCCCATACACACACTTACCGGTGCTTCCTGCTTTGTTGCCGGGGCAGCGGGTTGACGTCTACGCGATGCGCGTAGACAACGTCCGCTGCAGCCGGAAGGAGGTGTGGCTAGCAGCGGGGGTTGTCTGCGTCCGTCGCATAGACCTTCCCCGACTGTCAGAGTCGGGGAAAGTATACGCGACGGATGCATACAAACCCCCGCTGCTAGCCACACCTCCTTCCGGCTGCAGCAGAAGGCGACGTCAACCCGCTCCCCCGGCTGGAGGCACCGGTAAGAGAGGGGGGAGAGCGGGGGAAGGGGGGTGAGAGAGAGAGGGGGGTGAGAGAGAGAGGGGGTGAGAGAGAGAGAGGGGGTGAGAGAGAGAGAGAGTGTTAGTTAGTTAAATGGGGTTATAGGGTGTGTGTGTGTTAAATGGGGGCATAGGGCATTTCTGGAGTGGCGTTAAGGGGGCATTTAATAGAGCACTCTGCCTCCTGAAATGCCTTATACCTCCCTATATGCCACTCTGCCCCATAATATGCCTTTTAACCCCCTAAATGGCAGAGTGGCATATAGGGGTATAAGGCATTTCTGGAGGCAGAGTGCTCTATACAATGCCTTTTAACTCCCTTAATGCCACTCTGCCTCCTGAAATGCCTTATACCTCCCTATATGCCACTCTGCCCCATAATATGCATTTTAACCCCCTAAATGCCAGAATGGGATATAGGGGTATAAGGCATTTCTGGAGGCAGAGTGGCACATAGGGGGTCAAAAGGCATACCATGGGGCACAGTGGCATATAGAGGGTTAAGAGGCATATCATGGGCCACAGTGCCATATTGGAGTGGCAAGCCTGGGGGCAGATGTGCGTAACTGGGGGACAGTTTGGAAAATACAAGAAATAAAAACAAAAGAAATCTTTTTCTCAATCATAGCTTTTATTAAAAAAAGAGTTTACATGAATTAACATTTACTGGTAAAACTTTTTTCCTTTGGGGTCGTCTTATATTCAGGCTTTTTCTTTTTTTCCTAAGTTAATATTCAGATTTTGGGGGGTCGTCTTATAATCAGGGTCGTCTTATAATCGAGCAAATACGGTATATGTTTTCTCTGTTTCCACAACCACCCGCTACACAATTTGGAGTTCTAGCTGCTGAAGATTACAAGACCTATAAAGCACAGATTAAGAATAATGGGAGTTGTAGTGTGCACCACTTCCTCTGGTAACATTCTAAACGTCTCACTTGTCAATCATCAAAATAAATTCCCTGCCTTTATTTTTATGGATTTTCATCAGCTTTTGAATGAAACAATAACTGGTAGTGCCGTTGTCTTTGAGCCCAAATCTCTTGATATATGTGGGTTTATTACAAATATTTTTATGTAATGTAAAGTACGTAATTAATTATATTATTCTTCTATATGTTTAACTTACTTATGCAGCTATCAAGCAGTCACAATGTTACATATAGAGTCTTGGTAAAGCCCCTAAGCTTACTAAGCCACTAAGCCTTCTTACCACTGACTAGGCCCAGGCATGGGGTGGCAAGTCCAGGGGGATGGCGGCTACTCTGCCACATAATAAGGTGCCTGATTGCCCTATTGAGCAACCAGGCTCCCTTTAATACCACTACTCAATGGGGTGGTTAAATGGGAAATGACTGGTCTCCTCAACCTTCCTATTAACACTATGGAGGGCTTTGCAGAGTCACGGTTTCCTTCCTTCAAAAGTGGAGCGCCAGGATATCACATCATAGCCCGATGGCCAGTAGCATAGAGGCGGTGGCAGGCGACGCTGCCCATCTAAGCAAAAGTACCTGTCTTTGACCATTTGACGTGTTGGGAGGTATATGAAAAATATGCTACTGTATGGCCTAAACTTGCTGGTTATTGAATTTGTCAATCATTTTACAGATGCAGATTTGTTTTTTAAAAATAAAGTATTTTTACTGATTGTAAGCAGTATCCTTTCTTAATGTTACCAATATTCTGTTTCCAGGCCACACTGACTGTGTAGAATCTCTTTCCTCTGCTGGAGTCAGCCTACAGCAATATGTGAAACACCTGGGCACCCCACTTTATGTAGCCTGTGAAAATCAAAACGTGGACACTGCTAGAAGGCTGTTAGAGTTAGGTGAGCAGCAATGTTACTGCGTTTCAGTTCTATTGACTTTGAATATTGACTCTTATTGACTTTGAATATTGAACCTATTTTTGAAAATAGTGTCAGCAGCAGATCTGGGTTAATATTGCAGACACAATAAAAAAAATGCAAAATGTGTTGACTAACTCACCAGATCAAAGGCTGTCCATGAGCCCTGGTAAGCAGCTATGATTCTTAGAACCTCCAGTCTAAGCTTGGAACATTTTGGGGTATAGAAATGGGTCTACTTACATTCTGATATTTTAAGATAAATTGTTTTGAGAAGTTGTGTTTGTAATTTTTAGGAGCAAGTGCAAATGTTGGCAAAGACTTGGACTCACCCTTACACATGGCCGCAAGAACTACCAACACTCACCTGGTGAACTTACTTATTGACTTTGGAGCTGACACTCAGTGCAGGAATGCTGAAGGAAAGCGACCCTCAGAATTGGTTCAACCAAACTGCCCTTTAAATCAAGTGTTTCAGAAAAGAGAAGGTAGAGTGCATGCATGAAAATTACCTGGAGCTAGCAGCCTGACTAGGCTCAGCATACCTTATGATTTGATTAGAATTATTGCTGGTCAAGCTAAGTCCAAGAAAAGGTTTAGAGAAGTGCGAGCCATCTAACAATATATATTTTTCAATTTGGTATTGAGTGGATGAATTTGGCACGTGTTACTCCAGGAGCATAAAAGCATCCAGAGCACACATTATTTTGATATTTCATTAATTAATTAAAATCAATATATAACTCAATTAGTAAAAACTTTATACTAATATATATATATATATTTATATACACACACACATATCATTTTGTTATAATCAGGTTAATGCGCTGTATAATAATACCTCTTAATTCACTTACTATCCAACAATACTTCCTATTAATATGTTGGTATCACTTTTATTTACTTCAAATTAGCCTTCTTTCAATTTTTTCATTATCATGCAATATCCCCCTTTTTATGTTCCATACCTTTAATGCAACACTTATATTTAACAAACTCACATTATTTCAATATTTATTTAAATATTAAATATTAATAAAAAAATTATTTATCTCAATTCTACATTTAGGATGCAAGATTGTTTTGGGAATTTTCCAAAGTGCATCAACATGTAGCTTTAAAAACTTAAAAAAAACAATAGTGGCAGGATAAATTATTAATTTCTAAAGCTCACAAACATAATTAATTTTTGTAGGGGTAACTATCATTTGGAGAAACAATATTTAGCCGCACAACAGAACGTCTTCATTTTCTACTTAGCAAAGTCAGAAGTCAGAAAAAATCTTTGGCCTGATTATGAAAAATATTATTTGTGAAAATAAAACCTCAACATAATAATTAAGATGGAAACTGGCCTAGTATATCTCTGTCATTGATCTATCGATAAATACTTAATAAATCTGTGTTAATCCTTTGTAGTCTTGTTTTCCAGCTGCAAAAGCTCTGTTCTCACTGTAATTAAAAACATATTATTTATGGAATTCTTTTCCCAGGGCCTCTGAGTTTGAAGCAGATATGTCGTCTCTGTATAAGGAAGTGCTTTGGACAAAAACAGCAGCATAGAGTATCTGAGCTTCCACTTCCAGACTCTTTAAAAATGTTTCTGTTATACAGATGAATTACTTTTTTTGTTTTATACTTAATAAATTAGACAAACATGACATGTTTCTCACTGTTTCTAATATTTTATATATATATATATATATATAGTATATGAATACATTTAATGCTCTGCAATTCCTACACTCTTCAGCTCTGCCAATATTCTACAATACACCTAGAAAGTTCAACTTTTTTTGTTCTTTTCCCTCATTATATCACAACGTGTTTGTGAAACTTTATAAAGAGAGTTTTTCACGGGTCTGCAATGTATTTATCTTTACTGCTGCCTTATGCTTGGCCCAAGGCACCACCTCCTGCACCTGCCCTTGTGTTACGTATTTTAATGGTGTATTGCACCTGGGAAGACCATACCATAGAGTCTGTGCTGGTGATCTGGCACTTGAGGCCCATGGTAAGCATGTTTTGAAAATAAAGATATAGGGTTTTATAAATAATGTTTAATCAACAACAATTGTAACAATAGTTCTAGATCGCCATTCTAAAATAAGTATGTCACCACAAGTAGAAGGTCTAACAATCAAAGTAAACCCCGAAATAATTTTATGGGCATGTGTGTAACGGCAGTGTGTATGGGGAGGTGTGTGTGTGTAAGGGCAGTATATGTGTATATGTGTGCTAATGGGCAGGTGTGTGTAAAGGCAGTGTGTTTGTAGGCTGGTGTGTGTATGGGCAGTGTATGTGTATGAGCAGTGTGTGTATAAGAGCAGTGTAGGTATTTGTATGTTTGTAAACTGGTGTGTGTAAAGGCAGGGTTGTATAAGGACAGTGTATGTGTATATGTGTGTTAATGGACAGGTATGTGTAAAGGCAGTGTGTAAGGGCAGTGTATATGTATATGTGCATTTGCATGTAAAAAAAATTCTACATTGCATTTTTTATTAGAACTAAAAGCAATTTGATGATAATAAAAACCCAGAAAAATGAGATAATATAATAAGAATCACTAGCACATCTTATAATGGCGTTTCGATTATGCCCGTAACATCTTATGATACACATCCATTTTCTTGGTATTAAAACGACTTTCTACAATTACAAAATTTACACATTTGACTTTCTACTAAATTAAAACCACTCTTCATCTGATTGAAACAGCATGATTTCACAGGGTTCCTTTATATATTTTTATATTGTTTATTATTCCATACATTATGTATTTAATCAGTTATTAATCTAAAGCAGGGAATAAATAAAGGGCCCACTAGTTGCATTAATGTACATAAATATCTGTACATCCCATAGGGGCAGGAATAGTAGAATGTTGCATTACTTTTTTAGGCCAAAGTTTGGGTTTGTCCCAATAAAGAGTAGGGAAGGACAATAATCAAAAATAATTGTTACAATGGTACCTCGAGCTTGGGGGCTCCAGCTGCCTATTCCACTAACCTCATCATAAGTGATGCATAGTAAATATCTCTTTATCAAGGAGTTCTAAGCCTTCCCTTCTTCTTTTGTCTCATCAGATGATGGTTTGAATTCAAACAAGGGTGTCTAGATAACCATATAAATGGAGTTATAGCTATCTTAAGGTGTTTAAAAATTGTGTGAACCCAAGAAATTTGGAATACTCATTCTAATTATGTTTACCCTGCCTGACCAGTTGAAGCGTGGGTGAGTCTATGACTTAAGATCAGAAATCATTTCCTTGAGCTGTGGTTAAGATTGTAGCAATCATCAAGGTTTCCTGACAAATAAATTCACAGATGTTGTAACTTGTAGTGACACCAGGAAAAGGGGAACTCATTCGTAACGGACCATGCTTCCTGACCTGTTACATTTATGTTTACTATCGCTGATCCTTTCATTAATTCTAAAGCTAGATAGAAGATCACAATCTTTTAAAGCCTGCATAATGGTAGGCACATATTTTTATTTAAAAAGGACCATCTTTTGGAAAGCCCTGACATCTTACTGTGATGCTCTAAGCAAAACATATGATAAATATGAAATGTGACTGATTTTGTTTTGTCTTTCAATTGTCTCCTGTCTCAAGTTTTTCGATGCTCCCTTATGGGCCATGTAAGAAAGGAAAGAATAAAGTGGTTTTTTTTTTTAATGAAATACAAAATAAAAATGAAAAATAAACGAAATATTGATCTCAGTGATGTCATTGCGACATCACTGGTATACATAAAATGTACGAAATCCCTAAAGTAATATAGTAAATAAAATAAATTTTAAAAATTCAAAAATATATAATATTGTATATATTAATATAATATAATAAAAGCCCTTATATCCCATTGCCCTAGCACTACATGTAAATATTTTAACCCCGCCATTCACTTCTCTCAAACGCCTTAAGCTAGAAGTATTAAAAATACTACCCTAAACAATATAAATTTGGACATTGTTCATCAGTGGCACGTACTGCGTAGAATAAATTCTTAGCAAAATTGCAAAACATTTTTTAGGTTTTAAAAAGGTCCTTACTGGCAATTTGTGGGTTTAGGGAATTGTATTTTATGTGACCCATGCTCACACCTGCAACTATCTCTTTCAAACACCAGATGGCAATACAGTCTCACAATTATCCACCCTTAGGCTCCTATAGTAACCTAAAAATGCAAAATGCCATTATTACAATATTCATGGTATCAGAAAAAAATGCTGTATTTTTTATTGATCACAGCTCTGACCTCTACATTATGTGGAAATATGTGTTGTGCCTCTAGACAAAGCATGCTCCTCTGTGTTAAACAAAAAAAAAAAATGTCATTTTTACCTTAATAAGCAATTTAATATCTGTGCTATACTTTCCAAGATAAATGAAGATGATAACCTTCCTAAAAAAAGAACTCCCATCAGCTTCAGACTGGCGATCATGGGGCGCCCCTTCCACTTTAAGGCCAACGGCCCCCTGATGACATATAAGCGAGCCGCACACCATGTTTTTATTCTGTGCAGCCTGCCATACCCAGCCGCAGGCTGCAGCACCCCACCTGGAGTCTGTGATGCTGGCATTTGCCTGGTGTGCCAGATGGTGAGTCTGGGCCTGGAGTGGCTACCACTGAAATCAGTTGGAGCCCATCTTGCACTGAAGCTGGCAGTGCACGTGCCAAGGAGCCAGGGCCGGCCGAAGACTTAAAGCCGCCTGGGGCGAAGTTTAAAACGATGCCCCCTCCCCCCGCCGACGTCGGGGGGGGGGCATTTTAAACTTGGCCGACGCCATAATCTACGATCCCCCCCCGGTACTTACCTTTAAACTGCGGCGAGTCACTTCCGGCGCTCTGCATTACAAGCCGGCACCGGGACCGAACAGGGAGACTCGCCGCAGAGGAGAGAGAGAGAGGCGCCGAGCGGGTAAGCGAAAACTACTCGGTGCCCCTCTCTCTCTCCTCCGCTTCAAAAAAAACCCAAAAAAAAGCGCTTGGGGCGGCAAAGTGCCGCCCCTTCTAAAGTGCCGCCTGGGGCAATTGCCCCAGTCTGCCCCATTATAGGGCCGGCCCTGCAAGGAGCTATATTAAAGTGAGTAAAAAAATAAGTTTCCCTTTAGATTTTACAATACATAAAAAATGTATAGAACAGTATAGTGCTTACTGTGGAGTTAAAAAAGGCCTTTCAAATTTGTAGTGATGCCTATTGCCTATAAACTAGAACTGTGCTGGTCCCAGAGGATTCAAATACAACATGGTGATGTTCTAAGGCTATATTTTGCTATAAGAATACTAATCTCTGCCGGTGTTCCAACAGCCTACATGTATTTTGATAATGAGAAAACCTTAGCTGGGATATAACCTTCTGAGAGCCTCCAGGACACCATTGCAAGGAGCCCTTCTTGTCCCTTTGTTTCTTTTCCACTCTTTATGTCCCTTTCCCCTCTTTATGTTCCTTTCACTTATATCTATGTGTAACAATATAAATAACGTGAAACCAAGTATATCCAATCATCACAACAATAATAATCCATCAATATCCCACTTAAACATTGTAGCCTCTTATGAAGTGACATATGTCCAAGGGAGGGGTTGGTGGAGCTGGTGCTAGGGGCCTACATGACCTCGCAGTAGTGGAGACAGTGTGGCCAAGAAGGCCCCCGCCCTCCCTGCTCTCTCAGGTAAGAGGGTAGGGTTGTCAGGCCCCTCTACCCGCAGGCCTGGTACACTTGTACCTGTTGTACCCCCTGATGGCGGCCCTGGTAGGGAGTCTTTAGAATTCTACTGTGTTCAGCATGCATAGTTTGCATTTCAAGTCCTGCCAGCTACATGTGACATCAGGGGCTAAGGCCGGAGATGCCTCCCCATGTTGTAAACTACATCACAACCAAATCCTACAGGCTAGAACAATCCTCCATGAATTAGGTAATTGGTCTACACCACCGGGACCATGAACACAACAGTGAGCTGTAATACTGTTTTGTAAATACAGTGAGTACGATACACATAGTAAAATAAGGTTGTGGAGCATCATGGGTTACTGGTCCACCAGGCATTTGCCCAGTTTGTCAGATGATCAGTCTTGGCCTCTAGGAAGCAATTTCTTCAGTTAATTTTAGCTATTTTGAGTTTATGGAGTTGAAAATATCTAGTTATACTTTATACAATTATATTTATACTGTTCTTAGTAAACATCTGTGAGAGTGTGAACCCCAGGGAGATGATTAGCATGGCATCTGAGTACAGCTGCTATGCAGATTATACATATGGGTCCCTGGGGTGGAGCAATTGGAGAGCAGGGTGGGCCAATGCTCCATTTCCCCATTTTGTGGAAACTCCATGCCAGGTTTTCCACGAGGCAAGAAGTCCACAGGATCCGGTCCGGGATTTCTATGAGGCTGACATCAGGCACAGGTGCTGGACATTAAAAACCCCTGGAGCCTGATACTCAGGGAGACTGTTGGGGGAAGAGGAAGCTCCCTGCGCTCCCAGGGCAAGGAGAGGCCCTGAACAAGATCATCCCTGAGCCAAGTGAGGCAATACCTGCCTGGACATTGTGTGTGCTGTCTGGGGAGGTTTTCCAGAGCCTGGCGTAGCTGGGTCTGGCTGGGAGGTTGAGATAGTGGGTGATTAGGCTGGTCAGTCTGCACCAGCGTAGTTTAGTTAGAGAGGGCTCCAATTGGGAGCTAGGTTTTTGTTTTATGATTTGGTTTTGGGGTTTGAGTGATTAAAAATAAAGCGCTATTTTGTTAAAAGCTGCTGTTCCTGACTCTGATTGCCCTAGAGGACTGTGCTTAGGACCCCTAAAACGTGACATGCGTGGCCCTCATGCTACAGGGTTTGTCACACATCATATCATTTTCTTGATTAAGTGGTACAGGCTGTACAGACAGTCAAATGCCAGAGGATTCCTCTGCAGGGAATGGACAGGTTTATCAAATGTGAAGACTTCATTTTCCTGCAGCAAATAACATTTTCTTTCCTCTGAATCTCCTCCTGGCTACTTCACAAACAGGGAGCTCTAAATTGCAAAGGTAAATTTCATCACCAATTATTTGCCACTAATAGTGTAGGCGAGATGGATGAAATACTTAGCAATTTCTAACGTATAATTGACTTCAGCCGGTCAAGCAAAAGCTAAATGGGTCCTGGACCTTTCCAACTCTTGTCAGCGTCTCATTTGACGGGATAATTTAAAGCCATTTTGGCTATAGTATTTTTATAGTATTTTTGACCCTCATCACAGCTAAGAAAATGCATCATTTCTCCTTGTATACTGCTGTTAAGATGAACTTATAAGGTTGATATATGAAGGGGTAATTTTCCAAGAACCAGGGTGTAAAGTGTTGTTGTCATTGTGACATAGAAGCGGATATTGATTGCTATCTTAAGAAGCTCATGATACATTTTACTAGACCACATTTTACTAGATTCAAACAGATTCCCATCTGATGATGTAACATCTACATTGGAGTCCTATTTGACGAGGGCTGTCCTTATTTTTCTTCTCTAAGTCCGAATTCATTGTGATGCGCTACGTGTTATGTCCTATTTACCCTTTGCACACAATACAATACATAACTTAATATAACGCAATAAATAATAATAATCTTAGTTCCAGGTGCCAATTCCAGTTCCTGGGCAACTTAAGGCCAGTGGCCACAAAATGATGTGGCCACCAACCGGATGCGCATGCACCTCATTAAATGTTTATATTCTCACAGAGTGCAGCCGCTCATATCCAGCTGGCAGAAGCACACTACGATCTGCCACTGGAGTAAAGATAGGGTCATATCAATCTTTCGACCCACCAGCAATTTCCTACTGTGCCAAATGTCCGGGCCTGTGTGCACATCTGCACTATGACTGTGAAAGGTCTATCAGTATAAGGAAGAAAAGACCAGGCAGTGCCCATGTTAGTGCATGCAGATGCTCATATACCTGGAGCTCATGTCATTCAACTGCAAAGTAAACATATATTCTCCAAACTTCTTGTTTTTTGCTTTACGTTTTCGTTTTTTACATTGTTTTTCTTTTTTATGGCATGTGATCTCTCTCTAACCCTCCTATTTTCCATTGGTACCTTAGGATTTAGTAATTAATTCCATTAAGTCATTAGGAGGAATAACAATTAGCAGCACCAGCCTTTTCATTTAAAACTTCAAATTGGCACAAACTGTGAACAAATACAAAGCTTTTTCTCTAGCACTTAGCTGATGAAGTTTTATGGGTCACCTAAAGAGGAACAACACTTTTAAAACCAGTTTTCTGTGCTATAGGGTAAGTGTAGAAAGTAGGGCGATCAGGGTTTAGAATTCATACACTCCTAGAAATCGTTTCATCCAGTCTATGAACTCTGTATACTGCCAATAAGCATCTGTCACAGACATTGGGTAGAAGGTCTAAGGCATAAAAATGGAAAGCCCAGGTAGTTTCAAAGGGAAAGAAGTAGGTGCATGTCAAGTGGTACTTGAGAACACAAAGGTCCTAGTTTGGTGAAATCATTTGGTACATTCAATATGTCAACTTTAACTTTCCAGGCAGTTAAGTACTTTAAAGGCTGAGGAAATGAACCCACTTTCTAATGAGCGTCCCTCCAGAGATACTTAATAGGATTCGGAGCTTCCATGAGTGTCAGCTAACTCTAGCTATTTAGAAGGTCTGACGAAGTGCCTTACAAAAAATTCAATTAATCCCCGAAAGGATAATTCTTAAAAGCAATCATATTCAGGGGGAACCGAAAACCCCACAATGAAATAGAATCAAGTCTTCAAAGTTTCAGTTATTACTGAAAGAATCTTTTCTGAATGATGCCGTTTGATCAGGCTTCCCTTTCATGAATTCATCTCTTTTGATGAAGATGAATGCAGATCTATATGCAAGCCAATATTATCAATCTGATATGATCTGAATACTCTATTAGCTTCTACAGATGGTAGTGTTAATAAGAAATGTTTATGCTTCCCCTAACCTGCTTTGCCAATGCTTGTGCACAGATGTTCATTGATTAGTTCTACCAGGCATAATACCTCCAAAAAGGAGAAACATCAATCAGCTGCAAGTATATAATCTTAACCCTTCTCAAAACAGGTAGAATCTTCATCTCTCATGTATTCTATCATTTTCGTATATTTCATGAAACTTCAAGAACTTTTAAACTTTAACCTTCATAACTCAGTCATTCAGTAGCATGATGAATGCAGACCACCATTCTCCAATTTGAGGACATGGTTGTATGCAGCTGTTAGGAAGAGGTAAGCAAATATTTCTTACACAGTGACCACTGATTGCGACAAAGATTTTTGGTGGATTTGAGGCCTTTGTTTAATCTCACCCACAATCACAATTGTTGGCTACCTTTTCAAGAGAAGACTTCCCGAAAATCTGTATAGAGTCTATTACTTTACAAAAATACTTCTAAAGGGTACACATGTCAACCAAACCCTCTGAAGAATGTATGACTTCCAACACTAAACGTTTTGACATCTTTGGCACCCCAACACCACACAGTATATTAGGTATTAAATTATGTTTGTGACATACCACCATTTTCCCAGAAATAGGGTCTGAACAATTCACACATGAAATTATGAAATTAGAATTTTAATGTTTTCAATTATTTAACACATGTTAGATTAGACAAAATATTTAATATAAATAATGTGATCAAAGGAGCTGGGGTTTTCAACCAGGAATATTTTTGAATGGGTTGGGGACATGAAAGGAAGCAGTTCATGAAGAATACAGGAAGAGTTGCCATTATGTTTACTGAGGAAGCATTAGCGGTGCTTGGTTGGCAATCACTGACAAGATGGGTCAGTATATGTATGAGTCTCTTACGTTATCTCTACTAGTGGTCATCCTTCTGTCTTCACTACAGGGACCATTGTGACAGTAGGTGATGTATATGAGACAGATGCAGCCATTTGTTAATTAATTTCGGAGCAGAATCACAGTACTTATACCAAACAGACTAGACCCATACAAAAGAGCCTGGCACAAGTGATAGATTTGATTGTAAAGGAGAAAATATGCGAACTAGCTCCTCATCAATCAAAATCAATTGAGCTCAGCAACAATTAAAATGTAGCAAACAAGACAATGAGGTTGCACCACATTATTTTCTGGTTTTAATGGACTAAATTAGACAAAAATAGATACCAGTATGTTTAACCGTCTGCATTATAAAATGTATAATAGGGATGTAGCATTAAGATCAGTCTATTTCACATATATTTTGTAAATCTCTCTTTAATTTAAATAAATACATATCGCTGTCTGGGAGGCAGTGGTCTGTTTAGGCTCAGGGCTGCCCTAGACATAGCGCAGTGCTCCAGGTGCCTGTGTAGCTTATCTTTCTGATAAGTGCTAAATATGACATCATATCCTGCCACTCCACTGCTTGACAATGCGCAGTGTGGATACAGCACTCTATTAAATTTGTGCTCCGTAATAGCTTCCACAGGATGCCCAATAGGGGGCAATTGCCCCTTCATTTGAAGACCTGTTAGACCAAGTTCCTAGGGGCAAGCATTAGGAGGGCCCTGTAGGGTCTCCCTGTAATCCATGCCATTTGTGCCATTTTGCAGCTCTTACTGGGTCCACTGTGTGGAAGTGCCAGAGTATGACATCATATGACATCAGACCTGCAGAGACGTTTAAGGAGAATGGGAAGGAGCTCAGTGCCAATAGAAGGCGTGTTGATTGCAGGTAGATACTGTGAGGATTGGTAAGAAAAAGATTGAGAGGGTAATGGATAGTATTACCTTAAAATGGGTCATGTATATTTAAGCACCATGTACCTTCAGTGTCTTAATGCAAAATCAAAAAACAATTAAAAAAAAGCATTTATATGACTGCCACAAAAACTCTTTTATCCTATTTCTGACAGTTAATGTTGGTTTTACGAGGAAAAGGAGAAGATAAAAGCCATCAACATACCTAGTCCAATCACACTGTTTGTTCAGCTGTAAATAAGCTTTAGTACATGGTTATTCCGAACAATGCAGGTTTTAGAACGAAAACGTCTTACCAGAATTATTATTGTTGTTCTGATCCCATATAACAAATTTAGGATAGTGACAAAGAATGCATGCTTAAAGAGATTATATATATAAATATATGCAAATGTTATGGAGCTTGGGTATTTTTTGCCCAATCTTGCAACATGCACTACATTCTGGTTATGCCCCTCATCTTTGGCAGAGCCAATACCCCATCCCCCCCACCCCATTTCCATAAAACAAAATCCGTGGACATCCATGTGTATTGTTTGCTTATTACAGCAAAATGCGTACTAATAGAGACATTTTTCTTTCTGGTTCTTATGGGTTAAACACATTTTTTTAGTATCTGATTCTTAACCATCTCCAAATGTACATGAAATCTAGTTAAATAGTTATGTGTATGCATGCTAACAAAACCAGCTTTTTGTTCTTCACAAGTCCACAAGGAAAAGAGGAAATGAAAAAAGGTGTATTTCATGTAGATTCCTTAATTTGTTAAATGAAAATGTACTTTGACTTGCTATATCTTGAAGATGCTCACTCGGCTGTGTGCTTTGGACATATTTACCCAAAGCGCCTCAGACATGTTCTCCTGTTCCCTGTAGAAATAACCGCACAGTTGTAAAACAGAGTGTTTACCTAGCGTTTTAGGTGATTGGAGATTCCAGTTTTGCTGAGACACTTTTCTTTTTATTAGTGTTTGTCTCTGTGGGTTATCTCATAGCTGACAATACTTTTCTTTCTGCTGTTGCAGATGTTACATTTAGATTTTTTGCCCCTTGTTACTTGACTTATCTTTTATTTAAAACAACAGACATTTACTTGCTAATCATGACTAATACATCATACATCTAATTTACCCCGGGATGCAGCCTTAGTAAAAATGAAACTAGAGAGGGGACTTGTTGTGAAACTATTACCACATTTTGCTAAATGGAGTCAATGATTAATAAGAACACTGCATGGAAAATATTTTCTTTTCTCCCAGAGGGCAGAGAGGCGACATGGGGCATATAATTTGGCACTGCAAATACATTATATATTAAATGGATGCCAGATCAAAGTGGAGGGTGTGGATACTGTTATATAGGAAAAAATAAAATACACTATATGACCAAAAGTTCATAGACACCTGGCCCTCAAACTTATATGAACTCATTCCATTACAAAACCATGGACATTAATATAGAGTTGCCCCCACACACACACCTTTGCAGCTATAACACCCTTTTTCCATGAGATTTTGCATGAGATTCCCAGCGTGCCTGGGAATTTGCGTCCATTCAGCCAAAAGAACATTTGTAAGGTCAGGCACTGATGTTGGCAAGAAGGCCTGGCTCGTAATCAGCCCTCAAATTCATCCCAATGACAATGATTGGGGTTAAAGGAAGGGTTCTGTGCAGCCACTTGAGTTCCTTCACACCATACACGTCAAACCATGACTTTATGGACCTTGCTTTGTGCAAGGGGAAGCAGTCATGCTGGAACAGGAAAGGACCTTCCCAAATTGGTTCCACAAAGTCAGAAACGTACAATTGTCTAAAATGTCTTTGTATGCTGTAGCATTAACATTACCCTTCACTGCAACCAAGGAGCCCAAATCCTGCAAAACAGCCCCAGACCATTATACCTCCTCCACCAAATTTTACACTAGGCACTATCCTTCAGCACTTGGCGGCCCCGCTTTGTGAGTGTTCGTCGTCTACCACTACTTGGTTTCCTAGACTTTGGAAGCACAGTAAGTTACATAGAGACTTAGGAGACTGGAAGCCACTGTTGATATACTAATAATTATTTAATTAGTATGTCAATTTATGATACTTTTTGTATATGATAAATGAATGGTGCTTTTAGACATTTCTTTTTTCGATTATTTCATTATTGTACCTTAAGTGCCAGCTGCCATTGAATTTGTTTAAAGAGCTAGCACTTATCTAGGTTGGTTACTCTCATTTCCAAACTCTGCTGAGTAATAGACAGTAGACTAGAATTTTGCACAGTTTGAATGCTCTAAAAATGGACATTTTGTGAGGAAATCAGCCAAATCATCTTGGGGACTGCTACACAACGGCTTCTAGAATTATTTGTCATACAATTGGCCCAACATCTCACGCTACCGAACTCCCAGTATATGCAACAAAACATTCTTTTTCATTCCACAACACATCAGTTTTAATATACTGTGAAATTTCAGCGATCAAAATAAAATGCCGTCCTTTTGAAAACAGGTAGTGGAACTGACTATATACCATACAAAATCCTGCGTTCTTAAAGTTTACCTGGGGAGATGGAGCATTGCATTCTTATTGTTTCAGTGGACCATCATTTTATTGTTATTAAGTAAAATTGAAGGAAAGTCAAGGAATGGGTAGAAAAATTAATATATCCAGACAGAGAAACCAACACGGCAAGCTCTGCACAGTGGTTGCTATGGTAGCATTAAATCAACCATATTGTTTGTAGATCTCAGGACACAAATTCCTTCCCCCAGGGCCTTGAAAATGCATAATATATGATTGATGTTAAAGTCATCATATATTTTACGAAACAACTTCTCTAACACACGACTATCTTCTCTTTTGTCTTAAACAATTTTAGTTTGTTTCTAGTTTGACCGAGGCAGTAATGCTTTATAATGGAGAATTGACGGCATAAAATGTTTTACTTTCTAGAATATTTCAAAGTTGTCTTTTAATGCTAGATTCTGAAGTTCTTGCTTCAGAATAAATAAAAACAAGACAATAGCCAAGAGTTGGTATTCTATATATAAAGATTGAGTATGTTGCATATAAAGAGAGAAAATAAACAATGTGACAATGGAAATGAACAAATACAGTAACAATTCTCTGTAGCTTGACCACGACAAAGGACATTTCACTGGAGCGTCCCTTCAATCTTTCATTGTGAATTCTTTCAGACTATAAAACGGATTACGGTGATCAATGTTGTATCTACAATTAGTCTCATAAAGAGTGGATCAGAGTTCAAAATTTAGTTTTTTATTAAATATTTTCTTGCATCTCACTTGCTACAGTCAAATCATCCTCACCACACTAGTAGGTCTTAATATTTTTTAACGTTATTGTCAGATTGTATGTTGTTAAGTTCAATGTTATATTTCATTTTCAGTGTTCTCTGTAATTCTATGGAATCTTCTGGCACTTTATAAATGAATGTGAAGTAATGTAATATACGTCTCTAGAACCAGGAATGATGGGTCTTACGTTCATAGTTTTGCTAAATAATCAGTAATAGGAATATTTTCTGTGACTCAGTATATATAATCTTGGGGTTTTTATTTAAAAAAAAACATTAAAAAGTTGACAATTACTTAAATAGGTAAAATTAATATGCTGAAAACCATGACACATTTTACTTAAGGCAATCTTAAAAAGCATCCAGAAATGCATAACAAGTTCATCAGTGCAGAAATAAATTACGGAATATGTTATTTATCATCATTAAAACCTCCCTTGTTTGGGAATCCTTGAGCAGATACGCAATATACCCACTGGGCTAATTTTACATTCTAGGCTAATAATAAAATAAAGGTTCATTAGCTGGGTCAGATAAAATATACCCGTGTATTTTTGACTGCATTAGATAGAACATTAGAGAGGAACCTGCCAACCTGTGTAGCACATCACAGCAGCACATTGTATACAGTCTATACTGAGTCTTTACATCAGGAAAAATGGGCAGACTATAATTCTATGTTAGTTGCCTAATTGATGACATTAATGAAAATAACAGGAGGTTCTAAAATATTTTGGTTTGTAAAAGCTGGATTTAATGCATTTGAGAGTTTGAAAGTTACTAGGAAGCAGGTCTTGCAGGTATGGTTGTGGAAAGGGTTGTGAAGAAAGTTGTCACCATTACTGCTACTGAACGCCCCGGGGGGGGCGCTTTTTGCAATATATACACAAAGGTGCTCTGTGACTTGTCCGTGGAGCTACGGTTAAAAATATTGTCTGAACAATAAACATAGCCTAGGGCAAGACATATCCAAAGCAAATAGCTTTAAAGCAATGTATCTGGGAATCAAATGGCATCAAAGAAGCTTTCATCTGTATGTCCATTAAACAGAATTGGCTAAGTTTTAGCAACTTAGTGTAACAGAGCAGAAAACTGAAGGTTTATTTAAATAACCATGCCAACAAGCTTCACACTATATGAACCTTCTTGACTGTAATGATCCTTCCATCAGTCGGAGTTAAATAGCAGATCTTTATGCAACATCACACACAATTTGTACAGAAAGCATCAGAAACATATGGGAATTGTTATAATACATTTTATGTGATCGGGGTTCTGAATCAAATACCGGTATGAGTCTAATAATTAAGCATAATGTCTAATAATTACAGTATAAACAAAAATATATATATGAGTATGCCCTGAGTCATGAATAATGGTGTATAACAGTTTGCTTTTGCCCCAGGCGTGATTAAGCATCTGGATATGATGTGCCAGCTTTTCCCTTCAGAAAGAGACGTGACTCTTTCAACATTATACTATATTTGGTATTTTTAATTGAATAACTGAAATATAATATATTACAAGCTTTTGGTGCTATCTTGGCCTCTTCCTTTGGTATTGTATACTATGGAATGCTGTGCTGGATATGTTGGTTAGATAAATCATCGATCTTCCTTGTAACCAGCTCACTGAGCTCCTAGTTTTGTCACAGAGACCAGTAGCAACAACCCATTAATGCCTGTTAGTTTTGTCACATGACAATTTAGCATGCCCAGTAAATTTATTAAACAGTCAACATTCTAAAGATTTAACAATTGTTTCTGTGCAGAGCAAAGACGTTCAAAAGTACTGAGAATGATGTTGTATTTGGTGAGTATACAGGGGTCCTCCTAAAATCCAGAGATATGTTCGTTTGATTAGTTGAACATATGCTAAAGGCCTGGAAAAAAACCATAAAATCTAAAAACTATATTTTCAGTAAAAGTGCCCGGAGTTCTACTTTGGGGGATGGGGGCAGGAAATCCCGCTGACATCGGTGGAAGATCCAGCTGGCGTTACAGGACACACAGTTGTTTAACCGGGAAATGGGCAGGGAGTGGGGCATCGCTATCATGGCCCTGAGTTTTCTGGTGGCGAAAACATGGAGAGTTCCCAGGTGTACTGGGTGGACCTTTATGTCTAACTATTCCCTTTCCCATCCCTTTCACGTATTTCAATGGCTAGAAATACTCCTATGCGAAAACAAAACAAAAAAACCTTCTTATCCCCTATAAGAAGGTGATGATCTTAGGGAAGGGGTGATCCGGTGCATCCTTAAGTATGTATAGAACTAACTTGTAATTATCTCTTAGCCTTTAAAAACATTAAGCAACAAAATATACAGATAAACAAATATGTGGCTGGGAACAATTCACATCTTTTTTTATTATTATTGTAATAGAACTAAAACTATGTTAACACCATTACACACTTAAGGTAATAGAGATTCACAGAAATTAAAGGAAACAAGAAGCACATAAGCACGTATTTGGTGGTTACTATGCAGAAAAAGATAAATATAGCTTACATCTCCAGGGCTACATAATGTGTAAGACGCAGAGGAACTGAATAGCAGTGTCGTTTTAGAGATCCGACTAGGAAATTAGCAGGAATACCCTACGTGATTAACTGCTCTAATGGTAAAATATATATATATTGTGTAAACCTTTTTCACAAGCTAAATTACTGTACAATGCAGATATTGAAGATGCGCAGAAACAAGCATTCTGAAATCAGAAACCCAGGAGTCCGGGTAATAAAAAAATGGATAACATCTTTAATGGATAACATGAAAGTTTAAATAATGAAAGCTTTCAGAGTCCTGTGGCTCCTTCTTCAGACCATAGTTAGCAAATAAATCACATATGAATACAGTATTTAGGGCTGTCATTCTGTTGGTTTTAAAGCCGTAATCCTTTCAAATCAATGCATGGTTGTTGTCTCTACCAGTTAACGCCTGGTGCTTCATGTGTTGTTTTAAGAACATTTTATGATTTGCTAGGGATCACCGTATCCAGAGGACGGAACAGGTCAGCGTTTGATCCTCAGTTTGTCGATTTCATTATAAATCACTGTCTTCAGGAGGAGAACTAATCCCCAGGCACCCTCAACACTTAGACATTTGTCTTCCTTTTCCATGCCCCACTTTTTCCAACTACCTCGCAATTCTCAGACAATCCTTCTGTAATCCCACATTTATTCCACACTTGGGACTGTTTAATATTTTGGCAAGTTTTGTGTTGCTTTGATTATTGGCGCTATGATGTGTCATAGTACAATACCCTGGTTTGTTTTGATGGTTTACTGTTTTATTTAGTGACTATGCACGCACGTTACACCTATACTGTATATACCTAGGAGCTTCCCTGACCAGGCTGCCTGGAGCTGTTTATCTCCTGAAGGAGTTGCTTTGTGAGGGATGGGGCTAGCCAAGCACATGGGCAGGGCTATCCAAAGCGAAGGGTGTTTTTAGCCGTGTGATGAGGAGAACTAGCTGCTAATAAGAGTCCCAAATAGCATTGAGCGTCCCAAATAGCATTGAATTGTCTGGGAGTGGGAGGAGAATAGGGCATGGAGTGGGTATGACTAAATGCTGCTCCTCTGCCACTGAGAGAAAAGTAAAGAGAGCGGAAGACATACCCAGGTAAGTTTGTTATGCGATTTATGTTCAGCGCTCTCACAGTATACCTTGTATATACTACAATGAGGGAATTTAAACATGCATGGGATAGGCATAAAGCTAATATGGATCCAAGATGTGGCAGACATTACCGCCAAATGGTGCTTCCTTACCCCAGGACGACACTCAGGAACTCCACCGAGGAACAGTAGAATCCACAGAGGAATGAAGTGAAGCAGGAGCAATGTTTGTAGCTCAATTCCTCAAATCACTAGGCACACACTTAGAGGGGACTGGGCAGCTGAGAAAGGAGCCTCCTCATGAATCTTCCATACCCCCCTCCCAATCTCAAACCTACCCTCATATGTCCATGACCCCCACACATCACAACTTCTTTTGGATCAACAGCAAGTAACAGATGTGGGAAAGACTGAACTTGATGGACACATGTCTTTTTCAGCCTGTGTAACTATGTAACTGCAAGCCTGGCTCCCCATGTTTCCAGCCCAAGGTAGTTCCCATCACACAAGACCAAAGATTGATGAAGGTGTGAGTCTTTACATCAGGAGAAATGGGCAGAATAGATGGTTCTCTGTTTCGTGAAATAAATGACATGAAACAAAAAACGTTTCCAGGTTTAACTTTTGACAACGTTTACATAGCTGTGTATTAGGCATTTGTATGTACTAAACACACACCTTGACTCCTTATCATACGGCCTGTGGTGGACAATACAATAGTTCCATCATAATCATCCAGCCAAATGTTCTAAACATTGAACGTTTGGGGAGGAACTGAGTATTGTGTAAAGTATTAAGTATCCTTTGCATGAATCTATGGGCTCAAACACCATAATACATTTTTTTTATTAAGCAATATTCCATTTTCTATATTTTCACTTAAAAAAAAATAATTCTAACCTTAATTTGAAAAAGAAGAAAATTGTAAAGTTAAGTTCTATTGACATAAAATATTTCTCGCATATGAAAGCTAACCAAACTATTTTCCATGTGCCGTGATTAGTTCCTGGCTGCGAAAATCTGTGTATTATGCAAATTGCGTCTTGAAACGAGGAAAAACAAATGGAATGAGATATTAACTAGATGTTCTTTAATGTGAATTATTTGGTTTGACAAGCGCGTTCTCATTTAATTCTAAAATACAAGTTTATAGTTTAATTCTCATTTTTATTTCAATTTATTTTGTTTTTCAAAACATGTGGAGCGGATTAATCTGTGCAAAGGGAGGGTATAATAAATTTTCTCCTGCTTCCAATAATTTTAGCCTTAAATTACCCAGTCCTGAGGTTTTTCTTAAACAACAAGTTTGAGTGGTTAGAGGGAACCGTGGTTAATTCAGAATTTGAGGGGATTCGGTGATAGCGCTTCAGTATCAGAAGACCAGGTATTCCAAAATTAAATGCAGGACATTTCCAAGAATGGGAATATGTGCCCTCAAAACAAAGAATCCATCTTATTTAAAACATGATTCACAAAATCACTATGTATCTATTTTAACTAATTTAAAGAGGAAACCTAGTCTTTGACAAGTCCATTTGCAGTATCTGTAATATATATAGATTAAATTAGTATGTATAATACATAGATTAAACAAAAACAAATAATTGTAAAGGGCCAAGCTGGACTTTCTTGCACTAGAAGCAGGCCTGAGTTGGCCTTTTATAATTCACAGTGAAATATATAAATTACAACTGCAACTTTCTGGAAATTAACCTGCAAACCTCATAATCTGGCTCGATGAATTGCCAAATGTTACGTGATCTTGCAAGCACCTAACGCATTTCATCCATTAGCATGGACTTACTCATAGGCCTGGGGCTGTGTCAGATCTATGTGAATAAATACGTTGTTCCTGGCTACATGTTGACCTGTAGCTTAGTTAATCGATAAAAAACACCACACAATTGTTGCGAGATCATGTTGACCGACATTGTAGACAGAGTAACAGTCTTACTAGTTACATAATTAAATTGATTTGATGGTTAGCAGTAGGCAAAAAGATAATGAAATAAATATAAATATCCATATGCACCCCAATTTCCTGAGACATTACAAAGTTTGAATAATTTGATTAAAACCAGTAAATAAAAAATAAGTATAAAAATAAATATAAATACTAATACATTCCTGAATTTTTATGAACCTTGTGTAATTATACATTGTAAACCTGCATGCATATACTATTATTAGTTATTATTTATTTGGTTTTATAAATCTGTGTTTTATTTGTTTTTTTTTACTCTGTTAAATATATATCCTACATTGTTTTATGTATACGTGTTGTGATAACTGTATGGTCTTAAAATATAATTCATTTGCATCATTGTAAAACTAAAATTGACAGAAACATGGGAACATAATTATAGGTGTGTAGAATTAAATATTAACATAAACCAAATATATCCATCCTAAACGTTTCTCAAGGTGGAAATGAAACCTTCCGCATGCGTGTACAAGATGCATACACAGGTAAATTGTTCCATGCCACCCTTTAGACATATCCAAACTACTACAAAAAATATATAAACTACTAAAAAAGTATTCAATAACCCATTCTGCATTTTAACCTTTTGGTTTTTGTGTACACATGTAAAAAATCCAATATGTTTCCTGTTGGCAAATGAGTTTGAAGCGATTTCTGCTCGGATGATGTTCTAACAAATTCAATATTTAAACAACTAAAGTCAGCTAAACCTTCCATAAGTGTTATCAAACTGGTGTTATAGAATCAGTCTCTCTCATGGTTCCCTGGTCCTATTTTTAAGGGCCTACTTGTGCGACATACACACTGTAGGTGACATACTTTGTGTGTGATCAGATAAAAATAAAAAATTCTGTGTTACAACCGGAATAAGATTTTAGGTCGTACCGCATTCACCGTGACTGTTGAGTTAAAGTCACCTCCATATATTTGCCACATATACATATACAGTTTGAGGACACTTTAAACTCCATACGGAAGGTTTAGCTGACTTTAGTTGTTTAATTGTTGAACTTTCAAACCAATTACCCATATACCCAATATTGTTACAAACATTTTGCCAAACCCAGTTAGACTGCACAGAGCACAGCAAGCTAGATTTATAAGGCAAAATCCTGTGTGTTCATATCTGAAAGCCTACCGAAAACCACCCATACGGGAAGGTTTCACTAACACGACGAATTCTGCATTCAACTACTTTCTCACTGTGTTAAAAACAATTTGGTATTGGTTTAAATTGTTGGTGTATAAACAAAGGCTTATATAATGCTTCCCATACACCTTGGTTTCAGAAAGTTGCTGCATCTGTCAAACAGAGTAAATAACAATGTCATTTCAGGAACTGGTTTCACTGCAGGAGGCGAGTTCCTTTCTGTGTTCCAAATTCTAGAAGGTCTTTTCATGAAAATACAAAAATCAATGGAAAAATTTGTTCCTTTACAGCAACACCTCCAACTCTCAAGAATGAATTGGCAAGCTACAATTCATCTGAACAAATCCCAATAGACATTAAGTGCTGCAAGAGTAAAGTAATTGAATAAATTATTTTCCTGGGCAGAAGCACTTAATGCTATACACACAGTCTTTAAATTAGACTTATTTACTAGGATACTTCAGTCCTTTTAACAATGTAGGGAGGTTTTTAAATGTCCTCCCCTCAGTTTTAAAATATGTTCACGATAAGGAAATATTATATATATATGTATTAATTTATGTAGCAATTTAAGATTAAAGGTTTTTCACTGAGAAGAAACAGAGTGTTCTCTAATGTCCTGAAATGAAATGACACTGAAGATCTTTTTGAATCTCACAGTGAATTTGGGTTATACGGTGAAGCCTCGGCATGGCACATGACAAATGATGATGAAAATCAATGTCAGTCATCATTTATGTTGTCCAAGTAAATCGAAAATTGTTAACATCTAAGTTTTCATGGTGTTATTCGATTAGCTCAAGGATTTACTTGTAAAGATTTTTTGTAAAGAACCAATTGGGACAAAGTGCTAAGAGAGATTGTAAAACAATCATCAGGAACATTACTAATTACTAATTGTCATGATGATTACTCAACATTTACAACTTTATAGAACTTATAGACATAGACTTAGATTCCCTGCACAGTGCCATGTGCACTAAGGTCTTATACAAGTTTAGGAGAACACAAGAACACTACACTCTGGCTAGGCTGTAAGAGAAGAAACCAATGCCCTTCAACTGTATCTCTTCTCTCTAAAATGAACTGGGTTGACTCATCCTGGGCCCTTTTTAATCTCTCTCTCTATTTATAATATTACAGATGGATGGAGCCAATAAATCTCAATACCCCCCCCCCAAAAAAAAATAATTAACATTACTATGTCATGCTTGGAAAAGAAATATCACTGCAACAACATTTTCATAACTATAAATAGATTATTTGATAAATGCATTTCTTTTTTAATGAACAGCCTTGCAGCCCACAGGTAATTCTACCATGATCAGGATTTGCAACTCTTTAGAGTTGTTCTCCCATGTGTTCAGACATTCAAACTGAAAATGGATTAGTAATCTGAATCTGATCCAGCGCAATTTTCATTTATTCTATAGCTGCAAAAATTACATATTAAAAATTTGGATGCCTACCAGATGATCAGTGATTGGATTTCAGGCACAGCAGATGTAACAGCTGTTACTATAGAAAGTAATTAGTATTGATGCAACAAAAATTGTTAGGTAAAACATTGTTCATTGATTTATAGTATCTCACCAAAATGAGTACACCCCACCCATTTTTGTAAATATTTTATTATATCTTTTCATGTGAAAACACTTAAGAAATTACACTCTGCTACAATGTAAACTAGTGAGTGTACAGTCTGTATGTCAGGCCCCATTCAGGCTGCGGAGCTGCTTGTCTCGCTACAGTTCCCCTGTCTCGCTACAGTTCCCCTGTCTCGCTGTAATCCATTCCAAGATTTCCTTATGCTCTGTCCTGTACTTCTGATTCTATGATTCCAGTCCTGCTCTTAGCTTCAGCTTCTGTTTCCGTTATAAGGTGTGTCCCACCTGTGTGTTCTGTTTGTCTCAGTCTGCAGTCTCTAGGTCTTTATCTCTGTTCTGTGTTGAGATTCAATGTTTAGTTTCAGCTTATTGGTAATTCAGTAGGCAATAGGTTTAGTGCTAGGACCTACCGAATATTGGAGTACTTTGGCGTAGTGGTGGGCTAAGCATACTATGGCCATAAGATGTGACTGAATCTCCAATGGTTATCTGATAGTCCTAGGCTAGTCCTGTATTTATTTGTGTCAGTCTTTTATGTGCCTTTTGCCCTATCTTCCCTGAATCATCTGAGGATTTCGGTTCCTTTCTCCTCTCCCCATGTCCCAGTTTAAGATATCCTATCCTTGCTTAAAGGAGAAGTGTCTGAGGATCTCAGCTCCTCACTCCATCCCTTGTGTTCCTTTCCTTGTTCCCTGTCCTTTGTTGTGTCCTGTACCATGTATGTCTTGTCTGGTTAAGTTTCTTGCATGGTCTCCCTGCTTCTCGCTGACTCCCAGGTGCTTGCTGTATCCCCCTTGCTTGCTGAATCCCTTGATGTCAAGGCATTAAGCAACACTGAGATCGGCATCAGGGGCCATGTCTGGCCCCTCCTGGTGGAGTCAACTCATCTACAGACACCAGACAAGCCATAAGGCTTGCTTTTCCCTCAGAAATCTCATGGTGCTGTCACAACCACAAGGGATTCTGGGTAGGTGAATGCAAATAAGGTCAACAATAATCACCCTTTGCCTTTATACCCACTTTATACATGGATCCCTTGAAAGGATATGAATATAGAGGCAAAAGGTGGTTATTGTTGACCTAATGTGCATGCGCCTACCCAGAATCCCTGGTGGTTGTGGCAGCACCATGAGATTTCTGAGGGAAAAACAAGCCTTCTGGCTTGTCTGGTGTCTGTAGATGAGTGTTTAATAATAAAGTGGAAGGGTTTTCCATCACTTTTACCCGCCATAACTTATGTAATGGTATTTTTCGTGCTACCCCAAGCCTCAAGTATTAAGCCAGGGTGCTACATTGGAGAAACGGGGCTTAAGCTGCGCCTTAGAATGAACCTACACAGAAGCTTCATCAAAAACCATGAGGAAGAAAAATATTGCACCCTGGTAGGACATCATTTCACACAGAATAATCACTCCATCCAAAACCTAAAAATTATTGTACTCAAAGGGAATTTCAGAGAAAGAATTTCAGGGAAAACTTGTCTTTTAAATATTATGTTAGTCCAATAAAAAAGGTATCACCGCATACTCTGCAATACTCTGGGGGTTTTTTTACATCGTGTCTACTGGACTAATACGGCTTAACCCATTTACATTATATATATATAGCCAGACTATCTTCGTTCCTTGAGTTTTTCATAGGTTTCTTGAAAGAAATGAGAGGACTAATGCCATTCGGTAGCACAATAGTCAAATTCTACACAAAATCTTTCGCTGTTTTTTAATGAGTTCATTTGTTGAAGTCCCTAGGTATTCTTATTTGCAAACTACAACATCAATGCCATTAGTTACCTACTAGCTCAATAATAATATCCTATCAAAACAATCCATTGGGCCTTAGTTCCCTGACAGAGCTTAAAAGCCACTGAACTAAACCTAAAATAATAATTATAATAATACGTTTCTATCTGTGACAGAGTCTTCTGCTGAGAAGGAGAAAGGAAAAAAATAAGGAGTATTTATTTTCTGGAGCCTTTACATAGACTGGATGCTGTGGGCACAGACAACAGCAATAATAGCTGCATTACAAATGAAACATAGAAAAGGTTAATTGCTTCATTAAGTCTATGAGTTTGTGCCGTGCTGTATTAAAAAATAACCTTAGGACACAATAACATCAGAGAGCGTCGGAGACTGTCAGATTCATGAAAATCATTTCAAAGGTCAGTAGAAGGCACGATTTCATTTAACTTTTGCTTGTTCTACCATAAATGATGGCGGCGAAAGACAAACCTATTGAAGAGATATCCTGTATACCAAACAGAATGTCGTAAAACTTTAGCCTTTAACTGCAAAGCTTCACATTGTAGTTAAAATAATCACAAGGAAAACTATCTGTCATTTGATTTTAATTATCCAGAGCGGGGCTATAATTAATATATTTAATTTAATCATACTTCTACCTGCTGATTCACCCTCCCATCGAGGTGCTCGTGCTTCTCCAGTAATTTGTGTATCAATGTCTTATTTCTGGATTGAAGATGAGCTGTTGCTAGGCAACAGGTAAAACTTAGTGGGAGCGAAACATCGACTTTGCTGTATCTTACTTTGCAGTCAATTTCATCGACGTTGTTGGGTGACAAAGTCCTCAAATAGCAACGCAGTGTTGTTTACTGGGAAAAAAATCATTAATATTTATATGCAGTGCAGTGCGTACAATATTTTGTCAGCTTTTTCCTTTGCTAATACTGTATACTATACTATACAATTCTTTCTACAGGCTCATGTATTGAAAGGAAAGAGATAAGATGGGAATTCTACAGACTTACAGAAAAAATTACATCACAATACAGTATCTTCTACATTCTGCAAATTGATATACAAAGTTTCAGCACACAATGACGCAGTCCCGTACTCCAAGCATCACAAGTGGCCAAAGAGAGACATTTTTGTTTTAAGAGGGTATAGTTGTTGGCATGGCTACAGGGCATGACTTTGTCAGGACCTCCTGTGTAACATTGAGACCTACTGAAGTATTCATGTGATTGAGTATAGCCTTCCAAAGTAGAATTAAGTATTTAATTTAGAAGATGTCATGTATAAAAAACTAGACTTGTGCATTCGTATTCAGGAGAATTTGAAAAAAACACGAATGTTGGCGGTGGGTAAACTGGCGGCGGGTAAGATGGCGGTGAATAAACATCCATGAAGACAAAGAAGCACAACACGATAAATCTTCGTCTTCGTAAATATCTCCTAGCTAATCTCCCTGCTGCCTTTCCTCATACAACTCACTGCCCATAGCCTACCTTGTCTACGTAGCATCGCAGGGGTTAACGGGGATCCATAGGATGGCACCAGGAGTTAAAGGTCTATAAAAGTGACTCTGTTGGTCGCTGGCATGGAGCTCCTCTGGCATCTTACAGACCTTTAACTCCTGACGTCAAAGCCAATGGTCTCCCCAGGCCAAGTTTCCGTGTCAGGAGCTGCCTTTGTTGGCACCAGAGGAGCTCCCTGCTGGCGACCAATAGAGTCACTCTTACGGATCTTTAAAATATAAATCATGGCGCCACAGCCATTGGTCTCCCTGTATTAACCCCTGCTAGATAACCAGCTGAAAATGAAGAAAAACATGAACATGAAGAATGTACACAAATATTCACCTGAAAAAAATATGGGAACGGGCAAATATTCGTGGAATACAAAGGATTTTTTTCATGGAGACGAACACGAAGACTTGGCCGGCACCCAAGTCTATAAAAAAAAAACTACTCCCTCATGGTGAGAAGTAGGACCGGAATCAGGACCATCCACTACGTTAACCTCCTTATTATGTATTGAAGCGGTATACATGTTGCCGAATGCTGGCATAGTTACGCTGCATTATGGGGGATATATAAATTCATAGAATGGGATCAATTATTCAATTATTCATCCCACACATACTGCACTGCTGATCAGCAGTAAGTTTAATATTTGCCCTGAACAAGTGGCTGATATTACCCTATTTAAGTGTTAGAGGCTCAGTGTCAAACTATGAGCTCCCTGGTCTGCAGGTATACATGTTTTCAGGTCAACTTGAATTATGGTCATGTCACATCGTACCTCTAGCAGACACAAGGCTGCGACTTTTATCGAGAGTAAACATATTCACTGAATTATATATTTCTTGGCACATGTTTCATGACTACGCTGCACAAAGAGGTCCGTGTTTGCAGTTGCTATCAAGCCATCAACTAATTGCTTAGAAACATGTATATGAGTGACACATTTGGTTCTGTTTCCTTGTGAACATAATGTATTTTGAATCCCACAGGGCTAGTGGTTGAAGAGAAAGCGAGTCACAAATCTTGTACATTAAACTAAAATAGAATTCAATGGAAGATAGGAGCCATTTGGACCATTTTGCCTGCATTTGTGTTCTTGGCATAAAATGGATTTGGCCGATAGAGATTCAGGTAGCCATGGAACCACACCATGGCTGTATCTGCCAACAACAGCAGTGGTTTCCCGAGAAGTAGTCTGTGTGCATGTCTATCGTACTATTTCCTTCCTCGTAATCAATAGTGGAATCAGGCCGGGATTAAAAGTCTTAATTGTTGCATATAAGAAACATGGACTTGATAATAACCATTCAGCACATCTAGTCTGCCTGGTTTTTTTCTGTTGAAAAGATTCAAACCTTATATGCCTATACCAATGGCCTAATTAAGCTATGGATGTTGTCCTGGCTCAGCACAACCTCCATTAACCTTGTGTCATTAAGACATGGCGTCATATCCTGGTGCTCCATTTCTTAAAGGTGTACGGCGCCTTTTATTGCATTTGGGATGCCAACCAAGTAGGGGGAAGCTGGGGCTGCTATCCTAGGTCGAGCTTAGGGCAGCACTCCTAGGTAAACACGTCACTGCACCCAACCTATACATACTGAGATCCCTTTTTGAATATAATGAATGGATCAATTTGTTTCTAAGTGGGAAGTTTTTTTTATTCATGAACAAGAAAAGAAGAACATCTTTCCGTTGATTGTTTATGTCTTACTAAAGGAGTTCTAGAATTCCCTTGACTATTTACTATTCAAATGTCTTCATTAAAAATGAGAAAGTGATAAAAATATCCATGAAAATTACATAATGGCTTTTAAAATAGAACCCACATGGCAATATCTGACAACAGCTCCTTGCCAGCAGTTCATAATTATAGAAGGATGTGGGTTAATCTGCATTTGGTAATTGAATTAGCATGTTAAAAAAAAAAAAGTATAATAAATATTTAACATTTGAGAAGCTGCAGTTTTGTTGAAAAGTTTTGTGCGTCATCCTATCCAGTGGCAACTACCATTTTTATTAAGGATGATTGAGTAAAATAATTAAATGAATTCTCTTTAGAGGCCTGTGACCACCCACCTAGCATAAAGGCAGCATATGATGTCCAGAAAGAAAGACGGAAATGGGTAAATACGTAATAAAAAATGAATATGTAGTAAGAACGTAATGCTAAATTCACCCAATCATTCTACATGGCTATACCAGTCTTATAGAATAGTTGAGCTTATTAAACAGGAAACATAAATGCTGCACTTTTACCCCAATTATATTCCATTTCTCCTGAATGTTTATTTACAACAAATAAATGCCCCAAGGATAGCAGTTTTTTGTACTGTATGCACTTGACTTGTAATATTTGTAATTTATTTGTAATGTATTATTAATTCCTTCTCAGCTAAGTGAACAACATTGTGTTTCGTAGATTAAAGAGGGCTTTAGAAAAAAGTAAGCATATCGAGCCAAAAAGTGTCATTGCATAATTTATAACAAAGTCACTTAGATTAATGGTTTGCATTTTTCCAGCTTTATCACACCTTTGGCCCATTTTGTAGAAATAAATAGGCAATCGGAAAAGACTCACGCGAGCCTAAAACATGGAATGGGGTAAAAGACAAAAAGGTGAGAGTTATACAAGTGGCAATAATTTAAGAGGCAGGTATTGTATTCATTAAGCCCAGACAGGGAATCACCTAAATAACAATGTATGAGCATTAGGAAGTACAGAAGTACTGATCCAAATAGAGATCGCAAGACAAAATTAAAAAGTAGTTGTTTTTGTTTTTTCTCCTGTTTGCTTGTTTTTTTGTTTAACCACAAAATGTACTTAACACAATACATGGAATACCAGGCTTCTTCACTGATTTTTTCAACCTATTTTCTATTCCCCTCAACAATATTTTTTTTGTTCAGAGGCTGTGGGCAAGGGCACAGCAGAGTGGCAGGGAATCATTGAATCTTTTCATATCTCTCTTCCTAAGTGTCATCAGTTTCTGTCAACAAACTCTCAGTACCACATCCCTGTTATTATAGCACAGACATCAATTGCTCAATTGTCTTCTGCAAAAAAATTCTCCAAAGCCTCAAAGTCATTGAACTGAATCAAGGAAAGTGTTAGCTGCAAACAAAGACAGATATTTCTGCTAAGTATTTAAAAATATACGGCAATGTTACCACAACCAATGTTGTGCGAGCAATGCAAAGGCAACCTTGCGGGAGTGCGCGGGAAATCTGCAGTTCAGGTAAGGGGGTGGGGGAGTTTGTATGAACGAGTATGCGTGATTCAGGGAATGAATGAGTATCTGTGAATGATTAGTATATGTGAATGAGGGAATGAATGAGTATATGAATGAGTGAATGAATGTTTGTAAATCATCTTTGCGGGAGCGGGCGAGATTGGACACATGTTGTGGGAGCGGGCGGGAGTGGAACACACACACGTTGCGGGAGCGAGTCCCACGCAGGGCTCTTCATTGTACTTTCCTGCTCATAGGGATTATTCATCCCACATAAGTTGTTTTTAGTTGCTGTTCCTCTTTGGTGGGAGCTAGTTCTGATGGCCATTATAATGATGGGAGGAAGAGAAGATCAGGTGAATTTGATAATGAAGGCAGGTGACAATTTATCTTAAAAGAAGGAAATATGGACAATGTAAATAATCTGAATTTCCCATACAAAAATGGCTAGTGGACACCTTTATTTCAAAATTTAACAGAACAGCCTTTTTATTAGATCCTGGGAACAACTGAATTAAAAAAATATTTAAAGTGTTAAATCTCCAGGTGCTGCTATGTTTCAGTATTGCTTTATGTTGTTTTATGCAGTACCAGATTATAACTTTCTGGGGACCCTAGGTGTGGGCATACACAGACACACACAGATCCATACACACAAGCAAAACAAATGTCATTACCTCTCATGCATCCCTATAGTGGGATATTGAGAACTTGGGCCCCTCACAGCTTAGGGGCCCTAGGCAATTGCTTAGTGTGCCTAATAAGTAATCTACTATCGTTCAAGTTAAAGAGAGGTCTCTAAGGCCACCATTACTATGGAAACAAATGAAGCTGAACAACGAATAGGCATCAATCTAGTGAGTAGTGGATATATGTAAGCTCCCTCAAGCAACTTCATTACCAGGTCACATCAACACAACAATAAAAAGGAGACTAAAGCCTGTGCACAACTATTGTAAAGTGTGAAATGTTCATTGAACTTAAATACAAACCTTTTAGCCCTGTGATTCTAACTCTTTGTCTTAAATACTTGTTTACATTGTGCTGATAACTCGTATATATATTTTTAGGTTCATGCTCAGGGGGACACATGTAATCAATACGTGTCATGAATCTGTGTGACATTTAGTAGGGGTTTTGTTGCTCTTTCCCACAATTCCCTAACGCCCAAGGTCCATTTCTTTAAATAAACACTTTCTCTTCTCGCAGCTTCCGGGGATTTATGTTTTGCATTGTTTTATGCTCCAACAGACTCTGATTATTCAGTTTGATCCATGAAATCAACCTATTTTGCCTCTTAAGATTTTATCAGGTTCTGCCTTTTTTCATTATACTGTTCTAACACTCATTCTTTTTACCGTGCCAGCTCCCTTCATTTATAATCTTTGCTACATCCAAGGTCTCTGTGTTGTGCGTGCTTATCTATCTACCATTAACTTGTGTCTGGCAGCATTTGTGTTTGATGAATTTGAATTGTTGCATCATTAGTGATAGGAAATGTATCTCTGTCCTGTTACCCTTTTTTAGTTTTACATGCCTTGTGTGTATTGCAAAGCCTAAAAGATGGACAAAAAAAACCCTGAAAACCTCCACATAACCTTTGTATAGAAGTATTTGAAGTATAGTATTTTGATATTCATATTTGAATAATGATCACATTTTATTTACAGTGATCTGTTGGAGGGTCAGAGGTTTAGATGTAACGTAAGGAACGTCCCTTCCTGCCCTTTCAATATGGTTACATCTTTGGTTACCACTGACCAAACGCCATTTCAATCCTTAGCTTAATATGCCATCTGTGACTGATTGCCTGATTACACATTGTTTAATCTGTTTTTATTGTGTATAGCTACTGCTTTGTAAATCCACAAATGATGATTAAAAAACGCAGACAACTTTGCTCTAATGCTTCTGTTGCCATAACAACTTGGTTTTCAAGCATTCTCCCCGCATGGGTATTAAGCAGCTCTGACCATCAGACCATCAGAGGATGAGCTTAGCAACAGATATCTCCGGTACTCACCAGTTTCGTATGATAGATGATAAATGATAGAGCAATAGCCGTTCCATACCTTATATAGAAAATGGATGGAATTTACATTTCTTATCTTTTGGAAAAATATATTTTGGAGGTGATGTTAAAACATGTTCAATGTTTGTCTTACATTCTCCATCATACTGTACTGAAAGATAATTCGTACCTCACGGGTACGCTTACACGCACACACACATGCTAACAAAATATACTAACACATATCATACACTACAAAAATGCACATTCCACCTTCATATAGTTACACAAATTCACGCTAACACCCCACAATAACATTCATTCATAGATGCATGCATACAGACATCAGTTTAATTAATAACTATAATTAGCCTTTATTTATTAAGAGTTAACATACCACAGGGCTGTACGATTTTACATGGTCGTGTGATTCAAATTGACTAAAAGTAACAGACAACCCAGCTTTTAGCTTATATTAAAGATTGAGTCCCAATTTGTAGTGCGTTGGACAGCTTGTTATGGTAAATTCTCCAACAATTCTCAAAACTCCATCACCTCATCCTCAGTAATCTTTCAATGATAGAATTATGAAAAATACGGGTTCTTCCAAATTTGTTTCCTTTCTCACATTGAATAAAGCCCAAAAGATAAAACGATCACAGAGAACAGATAAAAGACCCAGTCCTCCCCAGACGACAGTCAGTGTGGGTATTCTTAGAGCATGTTAATACTGAGCTCCTGAGCGCCCACATGTAACTAACCGAGATAACAGTCGTGTTCACATCTGCAGAACAGTATCTCCCTTGACCACAATTAGCTAAAACTATTTTTGTAATTCTATAAACCATCCTTTCAGTTTATGATATAATCTTTTCTAATATTCACATGTTTATATGAAAGACACCTGCTCCTAGGAAGAGATTTGCTAGGCTTCATGATATCATTTATATAAATATGAATAGCCTTTGTGTTTCCAGAATGCTGTACGTGCAGTGTTAGCACAAAAAATGTCTTAAGCATCTTTAATATACCCACTAGGGACCCCCTGCTGTTTCCCATCTAATTAAAGAGGAAAGCAGCAGTTAAATCGCTGGCAGTACAGCAACACTGCTTGCCAGACCAATCTAAAAGAACACACGCAGAGACGTTGTGAAACCGCGACTGGGCACAAACCTTATTTCTAAAACCAGGAAAAATATCAACTCCGCAACTCTATTTATTCCATCCCTTAGTGTAGTTCAGGGTTTTCAGTCTCTAGGATTTTTGTACTTTTAATTTTGAAAATGTCAATTGGTTTATTGTTTTTCATGAATGATACATTTATTATGAAAAATAATATTGGCTATTTTTTAAATTATTATTTTTATTTCTAATATATTATAATTATATGCATATAACAAGAATGCATATTAGCGTATATATTTACATTATTGAAAGAAGAAGTTTGTGCACTAGAAAAAAAGGTACCGTTAAATGGAAAAAAAGCTAGGTTATTGTTTTCATCATCCAATGTTTTATTACAAAAAGAAAAAATATGTTATTAAATAAAATTGTTATTCCTGTATTGATCCCAGAGAAGAAGGAATCCCTCAAGAACGTGTTTGTTAATCTAATTAACCATAAAAAAAACCCAACATATTTTATATTACTGGTGACTCACCAAATTTCAAATATGGACTGTTTAAAATATAGATATAAACTTATAAGTTCAGAAAAAGAGACTCTTGGAAATCACGTTTTGAAATCATGGGCCTAGATCATAAGAATCCCCTGAAATTCCTTGCCCATTTTAGGTAGATTCATGTTTTTGCACAGTTGATAAACATGTTCTACTTTGTCCTGCATTGTTACTTTTAGGGCCATAGAACGCTGTACTGCAGACATACACACCAACATTCTGAGCCCTTTCAAACAGATTTTGGTACAGGGCAACCTTCCTCTAGTAATGAACCAAGGGGCTTCAACACTTTGGGCCTGTTTCCCTAGAGTAAATACACCATCTTTGGTTCAGGTGCCCCACCTATGATGCCTGCTGCCGCACGCATGGTATGAGAAGGTTCCTATTAACCTAATAAAAAGTGTCAGGACATGTTCTGCCTGCATAGAGGGAGCTTATCACTGAAATAAAGTATTAGTTATTATTTGCAGTAGGTAGATCTAGGCCCTCAAAACTCTTTTGTAGCAGCAGATCCCATTTTTGTATTTGCGAGCAGAATCATTTGGACCATTTAGCCTGTCTGTTTTCTGCATTAAAGAGTCAAACCTTAATTGGTCTATATCACTTGAATGTTTCTATTGCGTTACTGTAATTAACCTCTACCACATTCTTAGTCTAGAGATGTCAGGAATGACTGAAGCCTCCGCTGCCCTATTCTTCACTCTCTGCCAGACCATTGTTTTGAGACATGATTCACTTATGATCACACCCTTTTTTATTATTAGTTCATTTATTTTTTGTAATAAGCTTTGGAAGGTAATTGTGTTGAAATGACTACATCTGTAACTATAGTTTAACAAAAATTGAAACAAGTTCTGTCTAAATAGGGATGCAGCAGGGGATGCAGCATCTTTTCTGGTGTCCTCTAGGTCTGTCCTCAGTGGGCTCCTTCAATCTTAAACCCTCTCTAAGGTGTACCATGATGCCGCCTTTAGAATGCTTTTCTTCTTTGGTAGTAGGTGCTCTGCAACTAGCACTGATGCTACTTGGCTGTTCTGGGTGATTTTTCATACGCCAATCAGGACCAATGGGCCATGATTATTGGAAAGACTATCTGCTGGTGATGGTTCTCTATTTTTCTCTCCCTGATCCAGCTCAGAGAAAATGTGCTCCAGCTCTGCTTCTGCTTCCTCATGCTGGGAGTTTAAACCAAGGTCAACCACATCTCCCCATTCCGGTTGTGGAACATGATCATCAGGCTCTGACATGGCACCCAGCTCTTCTTGAGGATCACACTTAGCTGTAGTAGGCTATTCTGGAGTCAAAGGTCTATACTGTCCCTCATCATCCTCTGGCTCATAGGAATTAGAAACCGGAAACTCACTCCTTCATCCTAAGATGGGTCACCAGAAATATTGGCTGAGAAAGATGAGTGCTCCCAAGCCACTGTCACCTTCAACGCAACCGGATGAGATTCCAGGTGATTAACTTCAATGGTTTCTACCATCACCACATACTCCTCCTAGTTTATGATTCTGAACTGATTCGAATCAAGATCTTAAATATCATTGTGAAGAAGGTTTTCTGTTGATTTTTGCTTCTATTTGCTTATTGGAGCATCTTCTGACAATGCAAATAAAATGAACCAGAGGTGTCACTATTAATAGAGAAACGCGTTACATCAAACTATAAAGGTTGCAGAAAGGCACAGAGAGTAAAAAGTAACTTGTGAAAGAGGCTGTAGAGAAGGGTTTAAAGAGGAGAGAGTATTTGCATGCCTGAAGAACAAGACAAACTTACATATACTATATCTATATATATATATACATACATACATACATACACACACACATATATATACCGTATTGGCTCGAATATAGGCCGCACTTTTTCCCCCCACTTTAAGTCTTTAAAGTGGGGGTGCAGCCTATATTCGGGGTCTAGCGCCCGACGCCCGGCAGCCTCCCCTGCCAGCACTTCCCACAGGGGGGGGGGTGCCGGCACGGGAGGTTGTCTAAGCGCATCGTGCGGACCGTCCGCACGATGCGTTTTACCTCTGCCCACCCCCGACTTACCGGAGCAGAATCCCGGGTATCTTGCGGGGCCGGCGGGGGACATCTACGCAATACGCGTATACAACTTCCGGTTCCGGCACATCTAGTGCCGGCACCGGAAGTTGTATACGCGTATTGCGTAGATGTCCCCCGCCGTCCCTGCAAGACACTCGGGAGTCTGCTCCGGTAAGTCGGGCGGGGGGGCAGAGGAGGACAGTGGTAGCATATCTCGGGGGGGGGAGGACAGTGGCAGCATATCTCGGGGGGGGGACAGTGGCAGCATATCCCGGGGGGGGGGAGGACAGTGGTAGCATATCTCGGGGAGGGAGGACAGTGGCAGCATATCTCGGGGGGGGGCAGAGTGGCAGCATGTTTTTTTTGGTGCTTTTTTAAAGAAAAAAACTTTTTCTTTAAAAAAGCACCAAACTTTTAAGGTGCGGCCTATATACAGGGGCGGCCTATATCCGAGCCAATACGGTATATACATACACACACAGATATATATATATACACATACACACACATTGTATGTTTCCTATTTATTCACCCACATTCTGTTTTTTTATCATCACAAGTAAGGCTTTGTATTGCAACAATATTCATACATTTATCAATTCTCACGTTGCCATTTCCTCATTAGCCTAGTCTTTTTTTAAAATAAATGTTTTATTTATTATAATTACGGTATTTAGTGTTATATTTGTTTAACTTCCCTTTTGGAGAGCAGTACAATGATGCTCTTTTTTTCTAACTTTGATGATATCATGATGATGCCATGGTGGTATCACTTAGATCCCTTTAAACCTGCCTTTGTTATATTTTTTGTGAATTAAAATAAACTGTATTTCCCTCTCTTCTCTTTGCCACCTCCCTCTGTGGTATTGGATGGAATATTCAGGATGAAGAATTCAGCAGCCTCCTTTTCCTGATCACAATATGTGTCGTTCAATCTGTGTGATTTCTTTGATGTCTCCTTAACCACTGAGCTATATACCGTATTGGCTTGATTATAGGTCGCACCCTAAAAGTTAGGTGCTTTTTTAAAGAAAATTTCTGATTCTTAGTGTAATAGATATGCTGCCACTCTGCCCCCCCCCCCCCCCGAGATATGCTGCCACGGTATATTAAAAAGCCCTTGTTGCTGGTTAACCTTGTTCTTCCTTCAGATAATTTATTAATTTATGAATTGTTTAATCATGCATTATGCTGAATGCAGAAGCATTTTTTCCTCCTTCTTGGAACATTTTGGCATGCGTTTAGAAGGGTTTTTTTTTTACCTGCATGGATATCAATGCCATTAGGTATATCATGAACTCACTAGATGCTGTTTTCATCCTATCTAATTAACCTCATGCTTCTGGTTGTTCTGTGGCAGAACTTAAAACGTCCTTGTTTAGTTAATAAGGCCTATTTGACGAACAATGTTTCTATATGATAATAAAATGATTTCTTTAACACACTGAGATAAGACAAGCAGATGGGCTACAGCAGCAGAAGACCACACCGGGTGCCACTCCTGTCAGCTAAGAACAGGAAACTGAGACTACAATTTGCAAAGGCTCACTGAAAATTGGACAATGGAAGACTGAAAGAACGTTGCCTGGTCTGATGAGTTCGATTCCAGCTGCGATATTCAGATGGCAGGGTCAGACTGTGGTGTAAACAACATGAAAGCATGGATCCATCCTGCCTTGTATCAAAGGTTCAGGCTGGTGGTGTAATGGTGTGGGGGACACTTTCTTGGTACACTCTGGGCCCCTTAGTACCAATTGAGCATCGTTTAAACACGACAGCCTACCTGAGTATTGTTGCTGACCATGTCCATCCCTTTAAGACCACAGTGTACCCATCTTCTCATGGCTACTTCCAGCAGCATAATGCACCATGTCACAAAGCTCTCCTCATCCCAAACTGGTTTCTTGAACATGACAATGAGTTCACTGAACTCCAATGGCCTCCACAGTCCTCAGATCTCTGGGATGTGGTGGAATGGGGAGATTTGGATCATAGATGTGCAGCTGACAAATCTGCCATCATGTCCATATGGACCCAAATCAGGAATGTTTCCAGCAACTTGTAAAAAGTATGCCACGATGAATGAAGGCAAAAGGGGGTCCAACACGGTACTAGCAAAGTGTACCTAATAAATATATATAGGGGTGCTTCTGTGGGAATTTTTACCCATTCATCCAATAGAGCATGTATGAGGACAAGAAGGCCTGGCTCGCAATCTCCGTTCCAGCTCAAAGGTGTTTGACAGAGTTGAGGTCAGGGCTCTGTGCAGCCGGTCAAGTTAATTCACATAAAACTCATCCAACCATGTCCATAAAAACATAGCCAGAAGAGTTTGGTATGGAAGCTTTCATAGCTGCAAAGGGAGGACCAACGTCATATTAATGTCCATGTATTTAGAATGTCATTAGGGTCCCTGTAGGTGTAATGGTCAGGTGTCCTGATACTTATTGTATGTGTGTGTATGTATTGATATTTTGGTGTTTTTAAAATGAGCATAACAAGGTCCTACAGTAGGGAATGCAGTCTACATCTTATCCAATTTCTTGGACACGATTGATAGGCAGTATAAGTACTCAGTTGTCCAATGACTATATATATTTTACTCCTGCAAAATATAAATCTTATTGACAGATTTTTAAAATAGTTTATTCTATAATTGGAGATTCAAATACATTATCACATGAATACATAGTAAATAATTTATATTTCGAAATCTTTCCAAAAATATATAAAGCCATGTAGATATTAGCAGTAACATAGTATTCAGAGAGTTTGTACAAAAATTAAGTACATTGTTAAAGGGGATAAATGGACATTAGATATCATATTTACACTAGTAAAAAGTAGTCTATTATGCAATTATGAGTACTTTTATTAAGATGGTAACTTTCAATAGCAAAGTGCCTAATAGGAAAATAATACATTGGTGTTACAGGAAGAATACATTTATTACAGAGTTAAAGTCATTCTCAACAGAACATGTTGTGTGATGTTTTTCTGGCGTTCCTGGCAGCAAAAATGTAAACCCTAATTTTTTGGAAATCAAAGCTGCGGTCGTTCTTGTAGCAAATTACTTCCAAGCAGCGAAATAGGCTAGAATCAATATTGGCTTGAATTCAATGCGCACAGTACATAATTCATTATTCAATGTAGTAGCTGCACATCATTCATTCTAATTGACTCAGAGATGCTTTAAAAGCACAAGTTAATATTTTGTTCACTCTGTGAAGTACCTGAGCAGAGCTAAATTGTGAAAGAAAATGCTGTTATAAAGAGGAAAGTGACAGATCTTTGGAATAAACCCGCAGAGCTAGGGTTGATTCACAGATTGATTACAGTAATTTTAGAGTTTCTATGATTTCTATAGCAAATTAAAGGTATATAATGTAGAACAATGACCAACATTGATTTCACAAATTTGAACACGGTAGGCAAGCATCGGATCTTATCAGAATGTTGATCATCTTGTCAAAGGTAAAGGTACAGAAAAGTAAATACACCTTACATTTATTTTTCACAATAAACCGGTTAGAACCACAACAGCAGAATTTTTTTCCATCGCATCTGGAATTTTAAGAAATCAGCTTTAAGTTAGTGGCTGGCACGACCTGCTTGCTCATAGTCATTACACCTGCATTGGTTGCATTGGTTGGCCCAGTGTTTAATGAGATCAATGGAAGGGTTCTTAACTAGATCTCCTCTACCGATCAGGCAAGAAAGTGAGTTCTACTGATTGAGTTTTCCGTCTGAACTCAATGGCTGATCGGTTGGTCGGCACGTTCAAATTCTCATTCTGGTTATTTCCCCTACCCTCAACCAAAATGTATTCTTCCTGTAAGTTAATACCTTCTTATTATCCATAAATGTAAATATGCTATATCCATACAAAAATACTTTTAACCATTTAATTTACAACTATAGCCATGTGTGTGTGGTGGGTTTATTTAAATCCATCCCTCATAGCAAGGTTCTGTGAATGTGAGTTCTCCGGTACTCAAGCTCACGTCAAGTTATATATCCCAAGCATTTTAAAAGGTGTAAAGATGGATACTTCTGCTTTAGGGGCTGTGGTTAGATATATAGCAAGGGGGGCAGGGATTAACCCAACTTTTTCTGACTGTGTGCCCTAAAGATAACTAAGGTAACTAAGTAAGGTATTTAGATAAATCCTATCCTAGTATATTCAGACAGCAAAAGAACAAAAAATAAATAAATACACCTATTGTTACTAAACATCTTGAGCTTCTAGACACAGGCATTTGGGTCCCAAGGAGGGTCTCTCTCCTAAACATGGACACTTGGGAAGCCCGACTTAATATGCAACCTTTTCTTGCCTCCTATTCCCCTACTTCCCTAGTTTCAAATTAGCAAATTTGTTTATTTTTGTAAGAAGTTGTTTAAAACCAACTGAACTGAATGTTCTTTTAAAAGTTAAAAGCCTTTTTAAAAAGCTTTACCCGAGACAGCACTGCGGGCTGCAATAATGAGAAATAAAAGCACAGCTGGGTTGGATCTTGGTAGAAAGAAAAGGTATTGAGTATATTTATTTTAATTCATACAACTAGCATAGTGTTACATTAATTAAATGGCCAAAATGTTCCTTAAAAGCCAACGTTAAAAATAAGTGCATTTGAAACAGTCGAGCTCTTGGGCCACAAATTTGTACATCATAAAATCATACTTTTTAAGAATTATTATGCTATAAAATCTCAACAATAGTATAATAAAACGGGTCTTATTAAAAAATAAAAGTAAAAATTAAATATTTGCTAATGATCACATTACAGCCAAGATTTGTAATTTTATGTGGCTAACACTATTCATATTGGTGCATTTAAAATGAACACTTGCGATCCCTATTGCATTTGTATTGTGGATTTAGATGTTTCAGATCATTTTCTACAGACCTCAGGTAGGCAATGTGATTAGAAACACCGAAATAAGAACCTGCTCATTCTCCTGCAGAGATATGAGAAATTATCACTGATGAACAGGGACAGAGGACTCCATTCTAAAAGTACTTTTATGTTACCATAAAAGCAACCCCCTCCTCAAATATAAAAGGAAAAAAGTCTTGGAACGGCTTTTAATTATTAAAACAACTTCAAAAATAATATAACCTAAAGACAGCTATTGGCTCAGTGACACATTAAAACAGTAGTGTTATATACATCATGGCAATATTATCTTAGTAAATAATTATATGTAATATGATAAATAAAACCTACTTTTTACATCATTAATAACATAACAAAATAAAATGTAATAATACTTAATATCCACAAACAAGTACAATAGAGATGCTTCACATTTTTTTATTCAATGCAACAATCATATTTGTTTCTTTATATGTCTATCGAGCCTATAGTTATGGCACAGTCTACAGCAAAGCTGGAAAGGTGGAGAGTTGAGGTGTGGGTAAACCCCATAAACTAGGAAATGCGGGGTCTGCAGGGGAGGGAATCATCATCCACGTCACTGACTTCACTATGCATTAGGAGGGCCCAGCACTAACTAAGCTCTCCTGCAAACTAGGCATGGATTATTAATGGTTAAATGCAGGGAGATTTATTAAAAGTTATTTTAAGCAATATTGGCTATGCAGTTATTCGGGCTTGGCTCTGTCCTTGAAGAAACTGATCACTAAAGTTTGCGATTCACATTGTATAAAGATCTCAAAGGGCTGTCAGACTCCCCTGGCAGCTCCCTTACACTCCTAAAACAGTGAATATACCCTGAAGTCTTAGCTATGGCAAATGTCAATGTGAATGAATGGAATCCAAAGTAAATGTGAATAATCAAGTGGGTGAATGATGAAAACATTTGAAGTTCGCGCAATGTTGCCCGCTATAGTAGAAGTAATTGTCCTATACTGGGACAGGAATACAATTCAAATAGTAAAAAAAAGCTTTAAAATATTTATTAGTCTATATTATATTATTAGCAGCAGGAAACAGGATAACTAACTGACCTTAAACATGGTGAGCAGCCAAGCAACACACCCATGGGACAAGAGATATGATATGATCATATCATTAAATCCTTCTTCACTACCTATTCAAGATATTCAGATCATCTAAACTAACGAATCAGTGCACAGGGCGAGCTAATCACATATGTTAAGAAGAGCTTTGGTTTGTAATCAAACCTTATCCTAGATGAATTTAGTCATTTAAAAGCTCTATATGTGCATTTATATTTGATTACTAATGACAAAGCCGAGTACTTTATATGTTTATGACGGGATAATAATTGTTTGTGTCATATTAATGTAACAATTAAACTTATTTGGTTAATTTAGCTTTACATTGCCCATTGTCGTTTTCAATTTCCTCCAAAATCAAGCTTTTTTATGTGGTTTAAAGGTGAATGGGTAATGAGAGCTTTTTCTTGTCCATGATGCACACTCTTTGTCATTAAGGTAAAGAAACCCGAAGAATTAATGTTCGACATGCAGTTTTAAAGTTGTTGCAGGTAGTAAAATTTAGGGTTTGTGATATATGATTTCCAGTTCACATTTTAGAGCTCTCTTGAAGCATACGAATGTTCTCTGTGTCTGAACAGAGTTAAGTGTGTGTTTACTCAGTGCCGCAGTAAAATATATTCTTACTGGCTTCTTCTATGGAGTCAAATAAACGATTCACAGTTTTTTGTTCCACATATTTCTTTCTTAGGTGGTTGTGAACCTTATTTCTGGATGTACAAGGCAACTTTGGTCATTTCTTAATAAATATAAGTTTTGTTTTTTTAACATTAACCGCTTTGGCCTTTTGACATGTACATGGCAGCAGCAACAATAGCAACTAAAAAAGACAATAAAAATGCTAGCAAATGCTGAAACCAGATGCAGTGTCCAATCTGTTCCTCCAGTCTTCTGTTCGATTCTAAGAGTTGATTTAGCTGGAAAGTAAAAAAAACAGAATATATATATACACCGATTTGCTCAATTATGTTATAAGACGACCCCCCAAAATTTGAATATTAATTTAGGGAAAAAAGAAAAATCCTGAATATAATGTTTTACTAGTAAATATTAATTTAAACTATGATTGAGAAAATTATTTTTTGTTTTTATTTCCTTTTATTTGCCAATCTGCCCCCCAGATATGCCTTATACCCCCCTATATGCCACTCTGCCCCCAGATATGCCTTATACCCCCCTATATGCCACTCTGCCTCAATGATATGCCTTTTAACCCCCATTATGCCACTCTGCATACAGGGATGCCTTATATCCCCATATATATAAATATATATATATATATATCCTCACACTTTTCTTAAAATCAATGAGAGGCCTATAATTGCTACTTTACAAAATGTAGTACACTTGTACATCATAAAAATCTATGTACATGCAACACAAGATTAATTTGAATGATGAGGTGTATTGTACATTCAAGTACATGGCAGAGTAAAAAGCAGCAAAAAGGAACCATTTGAATGTAATATGTACATATGACTTACTATGGTCACTGATCCTGTTTAGACACCTGCCAAGAGACATTAATATCTAACAAGGTGTAAGTGTAATATTTACCTTAAAACTTAAGTCATCGTTGCCTGATAAAGATCTGTTAAACAAATTTTCCTTTAATGACAACGTGTTGGGTTTGTTGGTTTCAAGAACATGGCACCTTAATCTGTGAAAACACAAAATAATTCATTATAACCCTCCAAAAAACCGCAAAACGCGACATGTTAAGATCCTTTTTGAAACTGCATGCCATATATTATAAATCACATTGGAGCCAAAGATGCCAAAAACATAGATGAAATATATACCAGGATAGACGTGTACCATGCCAACACACACTGTGTGCCTGTCTTTGTAACACGTGCTCGACGGTCTTACCTTTTCTTGTAATAACAAGTAGCAACTACGGAATTAATACCGTTTGCAGTTTAGATTTCTTATGACAGTATCTGTGAATGTAACACCATGACTTGGATTCCATCTTATTAGCCAGTAAGAGCACAAAGAAACTTTGAAAAATAATAGTATCCAGTCTCCTAATGTTTCAAAACGTGGAGTGATGTGGGATTACAACTGATAACTATATGTATTGTAAACAACATTCTGAACTCCTAGAAGAGGGACAGGAGAGAAGAGGGAACAGATGGATTCCTTCCTTTCCTTCCCAAAAGGGTACCTTTGGTATGCAGCCTGCACAGGTGTATTTTAATTAATTCATAACACCCTCCATGGTCATGGATACAGATATGTTGACTAAATATACCTGAAATTTTGTTTGTATTAATCAAATTGCACTTGAGAAAACATCATACAAATAATATAAATAATACACCTCATGTAACTTTATCAGTATTTTAAGAGGAATCAAGAATAATATTAAAAAAAATATATATATATCGTGTATGACCAGCGAGAACGCCTGTGGGGATTGTAATATGGAAAATATATGCAGACAATAAACCCAATAAATAATAGTGACCCTGTCCATTTCTAACCTATAAGTAAACACTAAAATTTATTTTCGGTATTATGCCATTTGTTTCTGTGTCACTCCAATGGATGGCATGCACTAAATAGGGAAAAAGCGATCTGCCCAACCCAGTCTATCCGTAGTCCACCACAACCGCTGTAAAGTGCATGTGCTCATGTCGGCTACAGCTAATGGCATTTGGGGGCCATCTCACATGCGCCACGTACATGTAGTGCTGTCTTCTTGTTTGACTATTGCCCTTTTATTTCTGTGAACTAACAATCTTTGTCCCATTCTACACCCAAGTTATGATTCATTTGCGTAAAGCATACAATTATTTTTACATTTACTCAATTAGAAAAAAAAATGAAAATAAATAATGATGAATAACAACGACAAGTTAATGATTTCCTTAAAAAAAGGTCAAGCAGAAAGAACTCCAGGCCATGTTGGTGGATCGGCCATTATCTTGTTTGCTGGCGCACGCACTGGTTTAGGAACATGTCCCGTGGCTTTCTGAAACTGTTTAAGTATTAAAATGAATTCTCACTGTGTGAAATGACCCGTGAGAACAAAATACAACAGGAAACAGTATTACTTAAGAGTTTACAGAAATGAAAAGAAACAAAGAAGAAAGTAAAGCAGAGTAAGTATAACAATTGCTAGTGTGGTATCTCATTTTGTCAGAAGGACGGTTTTAAACAAACCCTACTAGAAGCATTCTGTTAATTTACATTTCACATTTGAAAAGGACCAGAACTTTTTATTCATTGCCATTTATCTCACATTTTAAAAGCTGGGTTAATATCCAGAGACCCTCGCAGTAAGGCTGGTGTCTATTAAACATATAGCTATATCTATAGTAAGGGAAGAAAGGGCTGCTGGCTGCACCCGACACGACTTCACCAAGAAGGTAACAAACTAAATTACTTATGTTCATGGGAATATGCCGAGCAACCATGTGTCTGGCCATGTTTAGTAAGGTAAACAATGTTAAAACACTTTGAGTAGTAGAATGGAAAAGTGTTGTTTCAATGTCCCAAGAATATAATATATATTACTCCGAGTCGCCCAGATCAATGTCACTTTGGAGGGTATATGGCAGCTGGAGTGGAATACTAGCGAGCACATTTCATGGATTTGGTTTACCCTTATTATGTATTCGCACCACCGTCTCACCCTCTCCGAACACGAAACAATAAGATTATTTATTAATCTGGGGAGTACCCTGAGTTATTCCGCTACCAAAGGAATGCTAATATAGGTAAAAAGTGCATACTGGAATAACTGTAGTACACAACAAACAACATGCACTAGAGAACAAAAGAAAGAGACGCAATAAAACACACACTGCATACAGAGAAGCTGGAAATACCCACTCAGATCTCCAGCGTTCATGACAAAGATCAGCCAAGCCAAGGTCTGCAGTAGTGTAGCATTTTGGGCAGACAAGAATCACGGTTTACATTTATTCCAGCTTTGTATGCAAACCAGGTGTCAACCAAAACTGAAAGAGTACAACACGTATGTAATGTATGTAATGTACTTTTGGCTGTATTCCTGACATATTCTGTGTATGTATCAATAATATGGTTATTTTAAATCTCACTAATGAAAAACATTATACATACTTTTATACTTTTTTTTATTCCATTTATTCATTACAGCTAGAATACCATAATGGAAAGTTTTGATTTGAAGCTGTTCCAGCGATGCCAACACATGCTCTATTTAGGGCCACCATTTAGCGATGTCTTTAGGACTGATGCAATCGGAGGACTTGTGTAGACCTTAGCTAGACTGAAACCTCTGCTAGTGTCCCTAAAAGGAACCTGTTTTCAACCTGACAAGACCCTCATCAGCACAGGGTAGGCGTGTGACCCTGTCATACTAGTGTCAGATCCTTTAAACTATACACATTCTGTATTATTACAGAGGCAGTCATGTTGGTTTTTGTTGTTGTTTCTTTTTAACCCCTCCATGTGCGCTTCATCAATGCCGCTCTGTAATCACAATGATCGTACGCACAGCTGAATATATGTTCCCTAATACGGAAAAGCTTTGTTGTTACTGTAGAAATGTACCTATACGCATACACAAATGGCAATCCTCTTCTAAGGAAATGTTCTGGGTAAAATATTTGGCAAATAAACAAAGCAGGGAGTCCTTGAAGAAGTTATTTCATTCATTGTTAATTATTTAATGGACCTCAAACAATTTCAATGGAGATTCTCTCTCAAAATGCAAGGATTTCCAAGGCTGAGGACACAGAAATACAGCTGACGAGGCAGGCAAGCACATCTTAAAACCAGGGCCATCTCCACGTTATCAGCCTATTCATTATTATTCAGTACATTTAATTGATTTAAATTCAAATTTATGTTTTTGGTTACCAAGCTTCTCATAATCCAAAAACGGTCTAATTCCTAAATGTATCCATTTCTGCTAACCAGTGATTGTATATGGTAACCACTACATGTGTTATGCATGTCTTTGCTAACCTATGTTTTTGTACTAAAAACTATACTAACTAGTTCTATAGAATATTATTATTATGGCTACATAATAATGGATAACTCTTTCAAAATGCTGCGTTTGGATATACAGATACTGTGCAATGTCAGGAATGAGCCGATACTTAACATCAGCCCTGGCATTTTAAGCACAGTGGCTGATAAATCCCATTTATGTGACCGACACAAACTACACGCTTACATCCACTGCCTAGACTTCTGTAGCATGTAGCTAGCAGTGAGTGGGCCGCAGAGCAAGTCCAGAATTACAGGTAAAATAGACAGGTGATAAAAATGGCCATGCTATGTGTATATAATATTTAATATTATGGTAAAACGTACCGATGTTCCATGACCTTGTTCCGAGGCACCTCTTTCCAGAACTGTGCTAAATCCTGCACACTGGTTCCACAAGACTGCTCCATTTCTGCCGCCATCACTAGGAAACGATCTTGTAGAGATGCCATGAAGGCTTTTGGAAGGAAAAACAAATGCAACATAAAGATTAAGCCTTGAATACATTTTCTTCCACACATTTATGCAAAATCATTATAAAAGCGGCACAAATTTGCTCAGGAAATCTGTCTAACTGAAAGGATGCGCCATACAAGCGCAATGCAATCAATCAAAAGCGGAGTTTATGATGACAAGGTCCTGAGCTTTTCTGCATTATCAAATATACAAGATAAAGGGGGAAAAAAACATTTTAAATTACTTTAACCCCTTCACTTCCACATATTCTTCACTTTTTGGAAAAATTACAATGGCACCGGATGCCGTTAGGGAAGCAAAGGGGTTAATATACCTACAAACACAGGTTTCTTCTCACCTGAGAACAAACAAATAGTGCAATCAAAAACTGAAAAAGGGACGATTCTGTGTGAGTTACATGTAAACAGCATGCTTGTTGTTTGGCTGACATAATCAGAAGGCAAGATGAAGAAACCAAAAGTGCCCCCCCACACACACTACCAGCACAGGTTTATTTATTAATTTCATTTCAAGTGTACTCTTTTTTTGTTTTTGTTTTTTTTAATTATTTTTGGTGTTTTGTCTACAGTGCCAGCTCTGTGAGCGTGAATACGAAGACTCTTTGGTTGAAGTGGTGGGTTTGGCCTCCCACTGGCCTCATGGCCAGGGAGGAGCGGAAATGTTTTGCGCTCCCAGAGCACTGCCAGTCTGGCAGCCGAAAAAGCTCTTCCCCTTTCGGCTTGTTATCGCACAAGGCGTTTGTGTACCTTCGTTTTTTTATGGAATTGGAGCACTGAACCTCAGGCCTCAAAAAAAGTGTAAACATCAAGCATTGTGGCTTCTGTTTTGGTAACCTACCAAGAGCCCAGGAGACCCGAATCTTTATCTGGCTAGATGGCCTAATGTTAACATAAATAACATTAAAAATAAAAAGTCTGGTTGCATAATCAACGCTGTTCAGATGGTAACAAACTACCCAGTATAATACAAATAAGATGTGGGTAGGAGAAATACATATGGGGTCTGTAACAGTATATTTCGCTTGTATTTTCACTTGTAACAAACAGAAATATTGCATCAAATGAACAATTATTATAAGTTATTAGTATTCTGGATCACAGCACAAATCCCCAGATTCTAGTTAAAAGAAGGTGAAAAGAAGTGCTGTATATATTTTATGAATGTTAAGCCGCTCACCAGCGTGGAGGGACACCACAATATCCACCGTAGAACCGGGTTCACAACTACTGTTACTCGGCTTCACTCTGTACTTATCAGGGGCAGTTGTTCTCACCTAGAACCAATAATGTGTTATTTTTTTTCCTTTTATCAACTAATACGTCTGCCATATTAAAGCAACATTCACCTTATAATCAAGAAAGACATCACAAATAATGCATTTAATGATAAGACAATCAAAAGTGATATGAATCAATGTTTATCTCGCCTGCCATAAAGACCACAATCTCATTTATTGTATGCAATAAAAAAAATTGGTTTTAGAAGATTTCATGATTTAATTTACATTATGCTAGGAATATAAGTATATCCCCATATTAAAAACCACATGTTAAAGAGAAACCACTCATTTCTTTGTTATGTACAATCTACATTTGAAATACATCTACCTATAATTATCTCACATATATAATGTATAATATTTCTCTCCCTCCGCAGCTGATCTAAGTCTACACAGCCAATTCAGGTGAAACTCTTCACAGAGGACTATAAAATAGCATCCAATGTTACCTTAAACGCTACTGTGTTTTTTGTCACGTTATTAAGGACAATTACGCATTTCCGTTCTCCACTTTCCTTGGATCCAAAATGCAATTCTTCCGCTGGACTGAAAGAAGCGGAAAAAATAAATCGGCTATTTGCAAGATAAGGTAGGATTAAAAACTTGTCAACAACAAAATAAAATTGACAGATGTTGCAACAGAGCCTATTGCAGAATGTTTCAAGACATGAAAAGTTTTCCCTTTGGGAATTTAACTTTGAATGGTGGAGAAAAAAAACCCCACAAAACACATCAATACAAACAGCTTTTGCTGGCAAACAAACACATCAGCAAAATACAGAGGCACATATAAGCAAGATGTGACTTTTTAAAGCTGGGGTAGCATGATGTCAGCAGTTTCTGAAACTTCATAGGCAAATTCTGAGTAAAAAGAATGTTGTAAGCTGTTGTGCTCTTTAACCATACCTAATGTGTAATAAAGGTCCCTTAAACACAGTCGCAGGCTTCTTGTTGTTTCTATGATGCTTAGAGTCCATCTTGTCCCAATCCTCGTGTTTGAAATGGTCTTCCGTGCAGCTCATCTGCATCAATAGGAAAAAGAAAATGCAGGACTCGATTAATGGGATATAGTCAAGAAAAACACCGGACAAGACAATCGTAATAAAATGCTAGTATATAGCCAGACTTTCTGTCGCATATCAGAATGGGACAGTTACAGGGCTACAGAGATCACACAGACGGACAGGCAAAGTATGCCCCCCCCTTCTGCTACACTTAATCGTGGGGCATAGAACGCAAGTAATTTCATAACTCCGGACAATCAAGCGAAGGGCTGGTATCATTCGGCTTAGGTCTGACCCAGAGTCCCAGTAATAAAGCAGAATATAACGCATTTGGTTGACCGTACCATGATTTAAGAATTTGCTAAATGATCACTATATAACTATAGAATAACCATAAAGAGATCTTCACATCTACAGAGCAGCTAATTCATGCAATTTGAGTGAAAACTTTACTTTAATAAAATACCACTGTGGTCATCCCTACAATATTAAAAACAAATAAAAATAATAATAATCCACTAAGAAATTAAATTCACTTAATTCAACTTATTTTTAGTGTGTTTAGTTATTTGTGTTCCTCCATTCTTTTGCCTGTTACAGCCAAAAAAATGCATTGATTTGTATAGTTAACATTAACACGTCACGCCTCGAGGGTGGTATACCTTTTGAAGAAAAAGAATGAGGCGTTGCTACACAAAACCCAGGTATAAATAAACTGAGCAAATTTAAACATACATGAAGAACATACGCCAAGTAATGCTTTCAGACGACAACCAAAAGGCTCTTTTCTGCTTTCAAATTCTATGTAGAGCGACAGGCTCTGCACACTGGTTAATGCCTTGTTGAGGTACGTTATATATATGTATATTCAGCAAGACAATATGTGTTTATTTCTCCCAATGATGTTCACATAGATATCACCAGAACACATCAACAGCAATTTGGTTGGCAGCAATCAGCTATGCAAATTTTTAGCATTCTCAAAGCTCAAGTTATTTTCCCATCAACTTATTTCACTGTCCCTGCTTGTCAGTATTTAAGTTCCAGGGCATAGCACAATACTTATATCACAGAATAAATTGGGACAGTCGGTTGACTCAGTTCGGCACATGCACAGAAACCGGAATTGCTTCCTTTACCACTACCCTATTTATATATAGGGGTAGGTAGTGTCTGTTATTTTTATGGAAGCCACTGGCACCTATGGACTATATGAAACGTCTGCCACAAAGACTGTTACGGCTTACTCCTGCCGTTAAAGGGACACTGTGGCCATCACATGATATCTGAGTGGTCCCTTTAAATTTCTATGGCGTCCCCCTTGGAAATGCATGTGGGGGTTTTGCAGAATCCATATGCATTTCCCCCCTCTATTTGGTGCGCAGGAGATGTATACGATTTAAACACATCACCTGCAGCAAGTTATAATCCAGTACCAGCGCTGCCTTGGCAAATTGTCTTGGGCAGTCTAATCTGAACCCCCCCCCCTGCACATGCGCAGGAAGCGCTCCCATTCATTTCAATGGGTGTGCTATGGGGCCACTGATTGCATGCTTCAAGCAAAGAGGCAGATTTTTGCTGCAGCTCTCAAGTTAAAACAAACAAAAAACCCTTTAAGAGAAGCTTTAACATATTGAAGAATACATATTAAAGTACTTCGGTATGCATTCTTTGTTAAGGGGTCTGCCTTTAAATCAGGTTGAGCCGCTGTGAATTTATGATAGTGGGCTTATGCCTCTTATTCTGCAGGAATCATCGTAACTCGGGCAACTCTATGAGTCCCACCAATGACGCTCAGGCTTAGGTGGGCAACTGGCTAGATGTCTGTAGTCAGGTTAGAGATACAATATATCTTAAATATATATTCATAAGGTCCTAGTCCAAGAATACAATAACCAGTGTCCTTAGACAAAAAAAATGCCAGAAAAGTGTTACATTATGCAGTAACAACGGTGATTTGATAATCTAATGGATCAGCCGTGTTTAATAGGAAAAGAAAATCAAAGTAGTACAGCTTTCTGTGCACCCAGTTATATAATGCTTGATTTCTCTAGTCTGTAAACATGAAATAAGTAACCAACATACATTAACAAATCTACAGGCTTTTATTGCACAGCTGAACACACAGACATGTCACTATAAATCAGATATAAGGTCAACATGGCATGGAGTATGACAGGGGTATGACGGATTTAACAATGGATTAAAATAAAGAATGCCATACACACATTTGAAAAGGCACACGACTTAAAAAAATATTTAAAAAAATAAACATCAAATACAGTATATACCAGGGCTCCACAACTCCAGTTTTTGAGAGCCACAAACGGGGGATAATTTTCTGGAGCACAGACCTCAAAATTAAAAACTCAGAATTTCTGGCCTGTCCGCAGAACTCTAGAATTGCGCAGAACCGTTATGCAAAACGATATGCAGTAGATGAACATGATTCGCATGAATCACATTTCATCACAAAGGAAAAAGCATTGAATTAACAGATATTTTGATTGTTCACTGGATATACAACAATTATTACTATTCCAAACATTATGAGATCTGTGTTAAACCTGCACATGTCTACCGTCCATCCATCAATGATTCACTGTCAGTCCAACGTAGTTTATGCTCAGCCAATATTTATTAATATAATATAAGCCTTTTTCTTTATCGCTATATCATGCTCACGATGTAATGATAATAGCAAAAAACTAAATGTGCCATTTAGGGGAGGGCAAGAAGACGAGAATCATGAGGTGGTGTTGTCTACATAATTACACTTCCATCGTGAGCCAAGTGTTCTATGAATTATATGTATAATATGCGGACCGTGCTGTAAACATGGCAGGAAAAACACTGGAAAATTAAACTGTGAATGCTGCAAAGCGGACAATTACAATCTTTGGGAGATGCAGAAAGCTCTTCATTCTGAAAGACAAAAAAATAAGTCATTTAAAACCAATAAACATTAAAATAATTAGTTATTCTGAAATTAAGAACTGTGAGGAAGAAATGTGTAACTGATTTATTACACATGCCCTAACACACAAACTGTTCTCAAATTAAAAACAGATTTGCCCCTTAAAATCAAGCTCAAAAACACCAATGAAAGAAGCAAAGATTGTTACCGAGGCTCTTCACAAACCAGTGAAGGAGAAACATGCAATTTAAGAGCTGAGCAATCGTGACACAATAAATCTCCCAGAGCCACGTCAAAAGTCAAAGCCTAAAATTCTGGTTTAAAGTTAATTAAACTTGCTGAAAAATCACTGGGTAGGAAGGAGTACAGGGAGACTCGGAAACGCCAACACCAATAAAAAGGGTTGCGTTGTTTGTTTTTGCTGACAAGGTCATCTGGAGGAGTCACTTGTCATTAAAGTGGTGCGGGGTACTTGGTATCAGACGCCGCAATAGGGGACTTTAAGATGCTGATCTGGTATGAAATGTGTAATTTGTGTTGACACGTCAAGTGCCGAAATCAGCTGATTTTAAGAATAAAAACTGACCCCCCCCCTCTAAACAGAACTTACCCAGGCAGAGGGTTCATTAACGCATCCCATGACCTATCATACCCATCAGATTGTAACTGGGCTGATCGGGAGCAAATTAGTTACATTTGTTTTTGATATGGTATGACTGCTTTGAAAATCCGCTATACTTTGCAAGGGTATGTTATACATATTCACAATTAAGTATTTAGATGCCATACGAATGCATGCTCCTTGTCTTTTTGCACTCCAGTCAGCCTGTTCAGAATAATAAATAAATACAATAAAAGTAATGCTTTAAAAATAAAAGAGAACGGCTCGGATTGGGTCATGCTGAGTTACGCCAATACCAGGCAGTTCTGCTTCTATTATCAGCATGAAGCACACGGTCTATTTATCTAATCAATTGCTCATTTGTCTGTAAACATTTCTTAACTTGAGTCATTACCATTACAATTCCTCATCACACGCTGCCCTTGTGACAAAGCTCTCTCGTTGCTGCACCTCTCTGTTCCTCTTCCCCCAAACCATCAGACAGACTGGTTGTAGGCTGGGTATTGTGCGACTGCTATAGCAGGGAGAAAAGAAATGAATAAGGAAATAGGAACCTATAATATGTAAATTATGTATTTTTTTCCCAAAAACTAAATGTACGAGAAACTTACGGTTTGGTCCACAAATTGACTATGAGCCTTCCTGATTTTCTTTTGGAGAGTTAAGAAAAAAAACAACCCAAAGCCGAGATGTACATATAAGGAGAAAAGGTGTCTGCGCATGTTCAGTGTTAGTCGTAGTAGTGTACAGTAAGACAGATAGGATAAACCAGCGCGCATCCTTCTTTCCTCTCCTCTTTGCCTTCAGAAGTCTTTCTTCGTGAATACATAGTAGCCTTTCTTTACATTAAAGATGACCAGCAGCTGCATGGTGTTAAAAGTAGTTACCCATCGCTTAAGGAATTTGAAAATCACAAGGAGAGAAATTAGTTATAATGATTCGGGTGAACAAATGCGACAGAACAGACACGGTTAGTAAATATAATCACATCATTCTCAATGGATTAGATTTTATCTCTAAAGATGTATTATATATTGGATACAGGGAGCCCCCCTCCATCCCCTTCTGTGAAACTCCTTGACTTTTTATACATTATGCAGAGCCCACACCAGGAAAAGCTAGCTTGGCCCTGTATAATGTATAGGTAATGGATAGTCTCCTCAAACATTGAACTATGCATTATACAGGACCATCAGCTCAGTCATTGTTAGAGAAACTTGTTAGTGTCGGCCCTTCATACAATGCCTCTTAGCCCTCCCCAGTATATGTATGTGCCCCTCTTCAACATAAGAAATATGCATGTGGGGTATAATCAGGAGATGTTGCTGAATATAACCAGTGTCATGGTTTAACAAACATGGTAAAAATCACAAAGAAAATCTGGTCCTGCAGCAGCTGCCCTCCTCCTCCACGGTCAAACATTTCTTGCCGCTGATTGGCTGCTAGAAGCTACCCAATCAGTGACAGCAAAATGCTTCCATTGAAATCAATGTTGTGATTTTCCATATATGCCAGAGCTGGAGCTGAGTTTTTGGGTAGTGTGGAAAGAGGCAACGCATATAGGTGATCCTGCAGAATTCCCTCATGGACAACATGAAAATTTAAAGGGGCCGCACAGCTATGCATTAAAGTGTATACACCGGCTGGCGTATCCTTAAAAACCACATCTCTCTTGCTAACAAAGCAATTGGTCTTAAAAGATATAATCGCGTTTAGTATGTCTGTGTATTTTTATATCAAGCATTAACAGATTTACTTAGCTACTTACAATATAACACATGGGGAGGAATTACTGCAGTTATATACAGTTTATAAAGTATAGTGGTTTACAGACACTCTGATTAGGGTACAATGGATACGAACGCATTTAGGAAACAGCTTCCCGCCCAGTAGAGTTTACAGCCTCGATAGAAGTAGGGGAGAAGGAGGGGAGAAGGCAAGTACAACTTACAGTATGTATAATATATATATATTATAGTATTTACATGGCGTGTGCCAGTTACACAATACCTTGTTTAGAAATTCAGTGCAAGTGTTTATGAATCCAACTGACATACATAACAGGTAGATGTGTAAGCAAGGCAGGGAAGCAGGAAAGCGTTTGCCATCTCCAGGTCTTGTGTAATTATGCAAAGCATGGGAAAGCAGATTAATCAATACATCGTTTATAACAACTTTCAAGTGTCTCCCACAACCTACTGATGCCGTAGCAATTCTATCCCTTTTTATACGATAATTTTCATTTAGGTCTTAAAATCTGCTGTGATTGATTACCTTATTGATTCTAGGCATCCTTGTACAGCTCTAATATGTTTTATTATTATTATATCAAGCAATGTTTTGGCGTTGACTCACAAACAAAACCTACGTTTGTGGACATATCAGGAATCAATACTGAAAACATTGTTGGATTCGAACATTCCTTTTTCCAATCCTTGAAAACTTTTTCAAGTACTGCATGTTTCTACCTGCCCCATAAATTGTAAACTCAAGAATCAATGTAACAATCTGCTTTATCAACCTCACGGAGACACAAAGTCAAAAAACAACTCGTGATGCTTTAAATCAAGTAACTGAATAGCTTGTTTTACAAAAGAAATACTCGCTCTGTTCAATGTCCATCCAGCTAAAGTTATAATGATAAGCAGAACATAGTCAGGTGATTTGTGGAAAACAACAGAGGGCAAAGTCTGTAAGACTCTTTTATATTAGAGTGAATAAACACACATTATTAATGACTTAATAGCGTTTGCACCCCTATAGGTCACTCCTGATCTTCAGGTACACGTCGGACTCAAACATTACGCACAATGACTTATAACAGGTAAAATCAAATGAGCCTAAAGCGATAAAAGCTTATATTAAAAAAATCACTCTTTCCTGGCATCTTTAGTCAATGACGATACCTGGGCCAGCACAAAAAATGTGCCTCGTAAAAGGCTCCATCTTCAACTAAAGACTGCATTTCCCCCTTGAGCTAATAGAGCAACATCCATTTGTCTCCCGTTCTGGCCAGACAGGTTCTGATACCCTTAAGTGGACTAATGTTCACAGCATAAGAGGTACAGACACATAAGCTTTCAGGATCTATCACACATGTCTTTAAAATACCTTCTTCAGGAGCAATACTGCTATATATATCTTTTCTGGTAGGACATTAAAGTTGAACCTATTCACCTTTTTTGTCCTGGCTGCACTCTCCTCATTTATAGCCGAGTCCACCGTGTCTCTGGTGTCAGACTCAATCTCTTCCTTACTTTCACATTCATCCTCGCTGGTAATCGGCCCATTTTCACACACTGGTGTTTTAAAATCATCATCGGGTAATGGTGGATAGCTATACTTGAAAGGATCCTAAATTTAAAGACAATCAGAATTATTTCTTAGTACCGTTATAATAAATAAATACAAAAAAAAAACCTTTGGCTGTTCTCTAACTGGACTGGTTAACAAGCAGGTAAAAAATATATATAAAAATAAACTATACCACTTTATAAAAGCAAACATGTGACACATTTTCTAACTATGTATTATATTTAACAAGGTTGGTTTTAGCAGGCAGACTACTTGCCTGCGGTGCCATGTTGGAAGGCAGGTGTTTGCGGCTAAATGCCCCACATATATTTTTTGTTGCTGTAAAGCACCCGTGGCAGCTGGATGTAAATCTGAACTGACAATGTTGAGTACATATATATATTCTTACAAAGATCTGACACTGCGGGACTATTGGCATACTTACTGTCCCTCCCATATGCGAAGGCAAGTACTCGGCACTGATATACTCCTGGATCTCACTCCTGTTCACAAATTTCAGCATGTTTATAGCTTCCGGACCAAGCCAGCCCTTGACAATTTTAAAAGCAGCTGCCAGAAAGAAACAAACAAACTTATATACTGAAAAAAAAAGAATTTCCAAAAAGAAATCCACAATTAGTTTAGAAAAACATCAGTTTAATTCAGTGCATCTCATTTATGTCTTCTGCATGCCAAACCGGCAAAACAGCCACCACATTAGCATAATACTCACTAATCCGGCGCCTACAATGTATTAAAAGGTTCGCTAGGACTCGGTGATATCAGTATAACTGGGGCATGGAGCTTAGGAATGACGGTTGCTACTAACTGTAACTCAGAATGATCACTGTAAATTGGCTTCAACCCAGCAGGCGGTGGAAATCTTCAAGTTGAACTTCAATTTAATCACGCGGCTGCATCTGTCACTTTCCACACCAACAGCGAAAATGCTCATTTACCCCGTGTCAAAACTTGTTTCTGTCTAAAAAATTTGTACCGCTCAAAGTGCTCAGAATTCATTTCTGGCAGAACTTTGACATTCTCTGTTCTACTTCACCGCTACTAAACAGTTTGGAATACGAACAACACACTCTAAGAGTCTGGAAATCCTGAACTACTGCCTAAAAGTTACATTAGTAAACTAATTTAACAAAATGTTGGGCACACTGAAAAAAAAAAAAAAAAAATTCACACTTTCCTTAATTATCTACAGATTTACAGAGCACCATCACATCGAGGACTTTACAATAGATAACAGGACATACGGTAAGTTGCATGTCACACACGAGACAGAAACATATGATGAGTAGGGCTCTGCTCAAATTCATTCGCATTCAATCTATTATTTTCATGAACTGTGTGGAAAATACACACAGAACTTACCATTCATTATCCACGGCATCTCAAAGATTACAATCTTAGCTGTAAGAAATAAATTGTGAATAAATTAGTAATGGTACGAAATCAGGCATACATACAAGAGCGTACAGAGGCCCTTTATCACTCCCATCACTCCTCTGTTCCAATAGTACGTTGTGTTCGCTAATCCAAGTTTACGTTTAAAAGGCCAATTGACCAATAGAAAACCATTATGTTAGTTAGAAATTTCCTTGTTTTCCATGAAAACAGCTAACTTTTAAATAAATAGTGCATATCTTCAAAAGAAATAAATGAAGGCATGCGAGCTCTGTTCAACACAAAGGTCACACATCCACTGTAACACAGAACATGCTGTGCAAGTTTCTCTATATTACATGAGGTTTAACCGAAAGGAATACCCTGAACGTGGTTGAGGGGATTTTATCCTTCTGAACTCGATCACCCAATACTACCACCCACCGTGTAGAACGTCATAGAGGTAACTGGAACGTCACCTGTGTCAGCATAAATTTGAATTAACATAGTTGTGGAACAGCCAACTTCTCTTATGACCTACTCAATCTTATACACACATACACATTATAAATCACAATACATATGGAACTTTACTTACATAGGTATCTAGGGTAGTAGATCTTAAAACAGTTGATGACAAATTTCACAAAATCCATATCCTAAAAAAAAAATATATATATTTTGTAATCTGCCTTTTAAGATTAGCACGGATACTACTCATCCTTGCTGATTAAGTACATTTATTATCAGAGGTAAACAATAGTTCTGCTATACTTTTTTTTTTTTCCAACCGTATGAACCCTGTGCATTTTGGATCACCAGTGGCACATCCCATTGCCTCCTATTATTTACAACTCAGAACATTCCTGTTAAATGAATATCGTATATTTTTTATTTTATACCATAGTATACTGTGCTTGAATAAATGTATGTATATATATATTAGAGTAATTCATCATCACACACAGCACGCAAGAAATAAATTCCCATTTCTACATGAAGTATGTCCTTGAGGCACTGTCCCTTTTTTAATAAATATATTACTTCCACTTCAAAAGGCACAGGAAAAAATTATCATTTTATCTTTGCAAACTAAAAACCCAGGAGGATTACAAATGCAAATCCACATTATCTCAAGAACAACCTTTTCTAATGAACCCACTTGCAATGAAAATCATGTTTTATCTCTTGCATTTAATATAATACAGCTCATTATTATGCAGTAGACATTGGTTCGAGGAAACCACCGACTGCCAAAGATTACACAAATAACCCTTTCTTAACTTTGTTTGCCAGAAATTATTATAAAATGGCAAAGCGGGAAGAAAACTGAGTTATCCAAATCTATTTAGAACTAGGAGCATGAATTACTGCATAAGGGAATAACCTACATCAATGCATATTTAAAAATGATTCTCTAGAGAGATAGAACATAAGCAAAAGCAAGGGTGAAAAAGCAAAACACCAAAAAGGCATTTCAGACATCTCATCAGAGTTCTTGAATGTATATAAATTTAAACTCTATAAAAAGGTTTTCAATTGTCACTGGATCTCCGGGTAAGACGTTGCTATACAGGTTAGTGGTACATTTGCAAATGTTTCCCATTTTTAATTACAACCAGAATCGCTGTTCCACATTCCTACCACTTTTCTGTCACCGAGTTACCATTGCTGCCTTCTGGGAATGTTGTCCCCTGCAGTACCAGCAGGACATTTGTGCTGTCCCCTCCCCAACCACAAGGGCATTTGTGCTGTCCCCTCCCCAACCACAAGGGTATTTGTGCTGTCCCCTCCCCAACCACAAGGGCATTCGAGGTGCCCCCTCCCCAACCACAAGGGCATTCGAGGTGCCCCCTCCCCAACCACAAAAGGCACTTGTGCTGTCCTCCCCAGGTTACCGAACGCAGCTTGACATTGGCCCAACTGAGAACCTTGTGTGATCTGTAAGTGTTGAGATGCACCTCCCTACATTGAACAATGTTAAGGAACCATCTGGAGTATACAGATTACAGACGGATCCATCAAACTATGCATGTGGTACATGGGGTTGGCTCAGTAGAAACGTCTCAGGAGCATTTGCTGCCTGTAATGAACGATAGTATTTATTACATCACTTTCTGGTCTTCTCGGTCACCAATAAGACACATCATTGAGAGAGTGGAGAATACAGATGTGTCATCAGCGGCCCATACCTTAAGCAAACCAAACCCACACTAGCAAACCAAATACATGCGCACTATTTCCACTGTATATAGTACTTTATAGTCAAGGTATTCATTCTGGAGGAATAAAACACGGGCTACACTTATTGAGCAATAAGAAATGGGTATCTTACTATGTTGCTAAGTCCACATTCAGCCATGTCAAACACCACTGTTAACAGCTTTCCCGGCTCCCTTTTGGCGTAACGCTCCAACCAAAAAGCAACACATTTCTTCTTGTCTTCGTTTGTTTTGGCGTCACGTATATGGAGTTTCACTCTGAGCCACACTAGGATTGAGGAACGAACAAAAAGTTAATGAGCACATGCTGCCTGGCACAGAAACCACCGCATGATCTTTGAGGATGTTTGCAAAAGAAATATCTACTGAGAAAACACATGAGCTGGCATGACTCAAAAATATATTAACACCTTAAAGACGGAGCTGTTATTTTTTGTACCCTTCGTGACAATGGCTGTTTTAGCATTTCTGCGGTTCTCGTGTTTAGCTGTCATTTTCTTCTCTCTCATCTACTGAATACACACACAAGTTATACATTGTTTTTTTTCAGGATACTATTATTTCGATCTTTTATAGTTTACTATAAAAAGCAACAAAAGCGAATGAAAAAAACCTGCTAAATTAATTCAAATGTTTGTTCTGAGCTTATAAAATATGTTTTTGCAAGTTATAGGGCAATAAGTACAAGTAGCATATTGCTATTTTAAAAAACTATTTATTTTCAAATCAGGTCGTACTGCCCCATGTCCTGCAGTATTTGGGACATATTTCAAGTTCAATTTACCCCCATCAAAACATATATGCTTGAAAATTAAACACCCAGGCCATTTCAACTGCTGGTATTTTAACCCTTTCCATGCACTAATTCTACTACCAGCCTTTTCAAAAGTTTGTGGTAGTGGGGGTGGGTTTTTGGCGTGGCTGAACACCTCAATATCAAAGTATGTCAGCCACACCATTTAAGTTTAGGGGGCAACTAAACTTCTTTTAAACTGGGCACATTGACGCTCCATGGAGCAATCAGACCGGGCCCCTGCTTCAGATTTCGGTTTTGCTAAATGCCTCAACGTTGAGGCATTACAGTAACACCATTTGGGAGAACAAAGCCATCTTCTCCCAGGCACAGCAATTGCCAACGGGATGTTTTCTTGTGACGTGCCTGGCACATCAATTGTCATCAAGGAGTTAATACTTTATAAAATACAGAAAGCTCAAAGGGGCAGTTCACAATCAGGTGAGATCAGAGGAGATCTTTAACTGGTCCTTGACGCTGTTTAGCAGGACAGCGCCCGAAAAGCTGGATTATCCCGTAGACACTTGGGAAGTATGTGTTCATCGCGCACATGAATAAAGTCTGTACTTCCATACCATGTGAATATCTTACTCATCGCTAGCAGATGGACCATTCTAAATTTCCTATACATATGAACAGCCCAACATTTTATGTGTAATTTTTGTGTATAGGTACGTAAAGTGGAGCATTTAGAGCAGGGTTGCCAGTTTTACGACAGACAGGATGGACCAGTTTGTATCATCCAGTCCGGGGTTATTTTTGAAGCCTGCAACAGAGGCACATACAAATATACACATATAAATCCTCCTAACAAACATAAAAAAGGAAAAGGAGTAAGTGCCTTGGGTATATCCTTTTTTCTAAAAATAAATAAATAATAATAATTAAAAAAAAACTTACACATCTTATTGCCTTCTTTGTCATATCCATGCAGATATGTGGCACCGATATCAAAACACCACTTGGGTATCACTGATTCACTCAGATCTGAAATAATGCACATGTTAGAATGAGACCATTCAATCTGCTAGGAAATAAACAATCCTAAATACTATGTCATAAGTCAAGGAAGAACAACTATAACTCTGATCCCTGTCTGAAAATACAAAACCATCTCCAAGTATCCCGTGTTCCAGCGAAAGCCCCTACCATCTTCACCGTGCGCCTGCTTAATTTTATCGACACATAAATCTGAACCTTTTTTCTGAATCCACTTTCTGAAAAGCACTGGGTTTTGGTATTACAGGATTTCATAAACTAGACCTGTTTGGAAAGTGGCGTAGCTACTGTTGTCTAGAGACACCTACGGCTCAGCGAGTAACCGGAAATTCTGATTTTCTGGCGCCCGTATTAGATTACATATTCAGAAACAAAAGTTTTTTTTAGTACAAAAGATTAAAAATATTACTTGTTGTATATTTACCCATTTTCAACAGAATTTGATTTAAAAGTGTAATATACGCGTTAATAAATAGGCTATATAGTTTGTGTAACTGGTGATAATAGCGCTATACTGGCGTTGGGGAGATACTCTGGGGTATGTTCTGCTGAATTGCCAACTTGGTTTATTATATGACTCTCTGCTATTATTCTTTTTCTGTAGCCTACAGCATCTGTGTTAGCTCGGCCCTCACAAGAGGGTATTTGGAAAGGGTCCCTCGCTACCACACTTTTCTGTGAGATGTGCAATTCCTGCAATGGGAGTCTCTGGAGTTCAGTGCTCCTTAAAAAAAAAAATCAATGAGAAACGAGAAAAGAGGCTTAGAGATAATCTGCAAACGGAGAAGTTGCTGACCACTCTCATCTTTCAATGGTCTTCTGAGAATTATTCCAGAGTTTAGCTTCTATTGGAATTTTGCAACTTAGGCCCCGGGGAATTGTGAAATCTTTGTAGACCGCTGTCTAAAAACAACCTTTTCCCACTTATACAAAATAATGATATTGATGGCCTAGCTGAAGACACAACAAATTGAAGAGTGGATGATCACACAGGTTCCTGAACCGTTTGTTGCAGATGGAGTGGGGTAAAAAGGTCAGCGTTACTTGAAAGGATTACATGAACTTGTCAACGTGGTTCCAGAGTTAGTTCTAGAACATTCTCTGAGGAAGTTTTTGGTAGAAGGACATTTAGAGGTTAGGGGCACGACTGTACTATCATTCCATAAAAAGGTCTGCTTGTTAATTGTGCATAGGCTTTGAATCAAAAATCATACTTTTACGGATGAAAGGGGAAAAGGAATAACGTTTGCTTATATGTATGCCCTACAACGAGAGAGAAATAAAAAGCAGAAACATCAAAGCTCCGAGCTACTGATCAAGCCTATTTTTTCTAATTCAGGACACTGAAAGACACAGGGGACTCCATGCAAGGGGAATTTTCTAGTCTTCATTTAAAAAAGGAACTGAAGGGCAGCTTTGGAAATTCCATGTTCATATATTTTTAATAGAGATCACACACATCTGAACCTTATCTAGGGAGTACATTTCAACAATTTGTCAGTTAATAAGAAACCGATGTCTGAAAAGTTTTTGAACATTTTGCCAACATAAAAATTCTGTCAAATGTTGGCGGACCACCCAAGACATTTGGAAGTAACAGCCATTTTGATAATGAGGTTTATAATTTCATTACACATTATCATACCCAAGTACCCCGGTGAGTTTCTGCTGCAGGAAGAACTTGGTTTGCCCTCTATAACATGTAGTTAAATCAGGGAAATCTCGTCACCCTTTGAAATAAGCATTACAGGGCCAGCCTTTCTTGCTGGAGATATAATGTACAGATAGTGAGGTAATGGAAACTCACCTGCCAGTGTATGCAAGGGAGATATAAACAGGGATTCCTTAAAGTCATCCCATAGATTTAGCTATACATTATGCAGGGCCAGCTCAGCTCTTCATGAACGTAAAAGAAGTTTGGGTTGAGTCTTTATAATGCATAGAGGGGTAAGAGAGCTGAAAGAGTATTGTCTGGTTCAGAAATAAATCCACTTTGAAGGAAGAGTTTAAACTTAAAATAACCCATACAATCTTTCAAACATTTTCCAAGTTATGCTTTTGGTTAAATAAATATATATATAATCTGTGAACACCAGATACGAAAGTTAAGAATTTCTACCATTTATTCCTATTTCTTTCCTCCACTTCAGGCTTTCATCAATCATCTTCAGTGCGTCGTCCATTACGTTGTGCCTCCAGAGCAGATAACTTTCCAGCCAGGTGTCATCCTTCTGCAGTCTTTCTACATCACGAGAATCATATCTGTCAGAGCTGTCTGGAGCTGCATGCAAAAAAACCAAGGCATTATTAATATGTGAAGCCATAATTCCTCCGAAGTAATGGAAAGATCAGGTACCAGTCTTACAGGAACATTAAATCAATTACATTTTGGACACTTTTTAAACAGCAAGAACACAAGATAAAGCCTGTGTCACTAGGTACAGAATACGCTAACATTTTATCGAATAGCGCCTAATGAAATTGTAGATTTTTACCAGAATGTTGCAAAAGCTGCAGCAACACCTGCATTGTACCTGAAAAACAACATGGTGTTCTTGATGCAAATTGAGTAGTACAGAAAGGTCACCATGCATGATTTACCTGAGACTGATCACGTCGATTCGGTAACTAGTTTTTATTCTGGCTTTAGTAAAGTACTCAAAAAGTATTTTTTACGGGTTTCTCTATACTCCAGAGCAGTCGTGCAAACTTCCCTCCGTGGTGCTATTACTACTACTACTACGGTTTTTAAGCAGTTAATAACCAGCAGGAAAGTGCTGCCGCTGAAACCAATAGTGGCGAGTACACACGCAGGTGCCGGCCGCAGGAGATGGGAGGCAGGTAAGTGTAGAGAATCTCCCATGCATTTATAAGGGCGACACCACAAACATATCTAAGGGGACTTCTCAGCTATCACATGTATTAAAGTGTATATGATATAGGGATGAGTGTTCTGCCCCCTGCCTCTAACATATAAGTAATAAAAACTAAGGTAATGGGTATTTGGCCTATATAAAAAACAAAAACAAACAAAAAAAAAACTCCCACGTTTCCTGTCTGGCCTGCTTTCTATCCTGCGGACACAAACATGTACCTTGCTTAGATAAATATCTCATTATCATCTTCATATTGATTACAGGTGGTCCGCAGACCACAGTTTACAAGACAACTGACCTCCTCTTACGCTATTTCCCGCATTATAGAAAGCTGGACAGCAAGACCCCCAACTTTTATTGTTGCCGGGAAAGACAGAACACAAGGCAAAAAGTGAACATAAAATAACACTACAGTTAAAAATAACAACCATTGCTTTAAAATAACAGATTTTTTTTTTAAAACGAATTCTGTGAATTCAAATTCTTATTAACAGAGAGTCTTTGTGATGAGTATGGCCCTAACACAGCAGAGTATTATACAGAAATTAAATGTGACCGCTGGTTCAGAATCACACAGGGGAAAGAATTCTTCATCTATTAATAAATGAACCAGAATAAAATCCTGCTAATTCAATTGGGGGGAAAAACTAAATAACAAAAAGTCCTGCCGTTCAGGAATAGGTTCACATTCTTGGTCGAGTTGTAATGTAGAAAATTTAATCAAAAGGATTTTTTCACTAAAATATGAGTTTTAATCCGGTTAATACCAACGTGATGGAAAGTGCAGACAGGAGCCCTGCTGAACCAGAGAAAAGCCAAATAAAAGTTTAAGCCATCCTGTAAGAGCCCACGGTTCCAATTAAATGACTTCAATACTAAAAACATTAACAGCATATTTACATTAACAAACATCCATCAACCTGTTATTCAAGTTCTCTAATGTATTTAATCATATGCAGAACCAACTCTGCAAAAGTAAACAGGTCTGCTTTATTTTCTGAATTCTCAATTTATAGTCTATCTTGGGCATTAAAAGAAAATTGTTAATGTTATCAAGATCAGTGACGAGAACTTTACTATAAATCCTACATTATATATATATATATATATATATATATATATATATATATATATATATATATATATATATATATATATATATATATATATACACACATATATATACACACATATATATATACACTTAACTTTAATACATACTTTGATCTCCGATACCAGGTTCAAAGGCAGCTATAAAGGTTTCAAACATAAAAAAGGAGCTTTGATGCTTATGAATGTGTTTGAACTGGTCTAATTGCATGTGTTCTAGTAAACTGCTGCAAAGCCATGCCATCAGTAACAGTGAAAATACAGATCTTTTCAGAGAAATACACCCCTTATCAGGAATAGCATTAAGGAACCCTTCCTATAAAAGTATCTCTCTCCACTGTCAAATTAAAAAGAAGTGAATATCTGAAGGATATACCGTTTTCCAGAGATACGGCCTCTATGATGATACACAAACCATGATGCTTAACCGACAGAAGAGAGCGGTGAGTGTTTCAGCAGAGGAGCTACGTTTGATTGATCCATGGAATTACGGTCAATGGTTTGTACATTCACAATAAGGAAGCGGAGATACCTGAATTGGTCCAAGAGATGAGACTCTTTAGTCCGAAGTAATACGGTCACTATAGAAAAAGATTTCATAGGCTTTCGGGGCCTCAGATGTATTTTTATCTTCTGTGTTGGTCCAATAAAAAGTATAACCTTTGACTAAAGAAACATTTCTACATTTCTCACAGCAATCTTGAGCACACAAGTGCCACTCATTTTCATGATTAATGTCATTCATTTGTTTATTAAATGTCATAAAGAATACACTTCAGGGACACGTACCTTGCAAGTAATCTTGATTAAACTTCTTCCTCGTTTCTTGTATTAGCTTGTCCTTTTCCTTAAAAGGAAAGAAAAAAAAACGATATCATGAATGGGTTTATTTTTCATATTTAAACACATTTATTACATTTAATAAAATAATTTATCATCAGTAGATGCTTTGTATCATGTTAATAATTCACCAAGTATAGCAATAAAATATTTTATTATAGTTGGTGGTGCAAATACGGCACGTTGTCTTCACTAACCCAGTTTAAGTTTAAAAGGCTAATTGATCGTTAGAAAACCCTTTTGCAAGAGATGTCCTTTTTTCCATTACAAAAAGCTGACCCAAAACTTTTGAATGGTAGTGCATGCGCCTCCGATGAATGGAAACAATGACCCAAGCTTCCAGGCAGCTTGAGACACAAAATGTCAGCTGTTTCCTTGAACAGTCGCTGTCATTGTTATTCGCCCTTACTTGTTAATATAAGAAGGAATGGCAGTGGGTTGTTGACATTGCAAAAAACATGTGTGAATATGAACTTTATTGCAGGGTTCAAATTGAAGTGTGAAAATACATTGGTATGCTGTACCATATACTATATGTAGAAAAAAAACAGACTGCTGCCTTTTTCATTAGCATCTGATGGCATTGGGTCTCACATATAATTCCAACAAGTCTACATCTACAACAGTGTACATCTGCTTCTTATGCTTTTTAAAAGTGTTATTAAATGTATAGGATGCCCTTATTCCATCGAACAAACATTAATATGATGCATTTCATGCAAACAACTGGGTTGTGGGATTTAAAAACAGAGGGGCTTATCCATAACAGGAAGTTTGTGAGAGGGTTGCAGTTTCATCTTACCGACTTCATTCTACATTTAGATGCCCCCCCCATGAGCTCTTGTGCAAGTATTGCTTGTATGTCACATTTCTGCCACTTCTCTCAACCATCTCTACCTCCTCCTGATGTTGCGACAGCTTAGTATAATCGTACGTTAGCCTCAGTCCTAGATATAGATGCTCCTGTGACTGTGTCCCACCACCCACGCTGTCCATCACAGCCATGGCGTTCCACAGAAATCTATTTTATTTAACCTCCTTCCTTTCCTATAACCCTAAACTTCTGTTTAACCCTAAACACCAACATTTAACAGCCTTCTCTGCCCAAGTTATTTAAAAAACAGAATTGACACCATCAGGGATAATATCTTCCCCCCATGGTGTTAATCATATGGTACCCTTCCTCACCACAAGCCGTCCTCAACTGCTTCTGTCCAGTCACAAAGTGTCTGAGGTACTCTTGTCCTCCCACCTCACTGCCCCTTCACATCTTCTACTATCACTTTCTGATGTCCTTACCCCCACCAGTATCTTTAATCTCTCTTTCCCCCTGATGTATTCCCATCCTCATTTAAAAAATGCCATTATCTCTCTCATCCTAGAGAAACCTTCTCTTGATCCCACATCCTCAGACTACCATTCAATTTCCCGTCTCCCATTAGCATTTTTAACTGCTGGAAGAAGTTTCTCACCACAAATGACCCTCTACAACAAGCCATCCTCACCTTTAAAACAAAAGGTCACTTCTCAATATTTATACTCTTGGACCTCTCTGCAGCCTTTGGCACAGTCAACCAGCCCTTTCTTCTACAGAAACTCCATGCTCATAGCATCCATGACACCGCTCTTTCCTGGCTCAAATCATGCCATTTACACCTCTTCCCTTAGGCAACCCATAACTTACTTTGGCTTTAATACCATCTATATGCAGATGACACTCTAATGTACATTTCCTCTCCTGACCTATCAACTTCTCTTCCAGCTCGCCTCACTGACGAACAGCATCATGGATGGCGTTGCATTACCTAAAGCTTAACATCTCAAAGATTGAGCTTATGGTTATCCCACCTGTCAACAAATCCTGACATTACTGTTACTGTTGACAATGCCACCATCTAACCAACAGACCAAGTTTGCTGCCTTGTTGTCCCACTTGACTCTGCTCTCTCCTTCATCCCTCATATCCAGTCTCTCACCAAATCCTGAAGCCTTCACCTAAAAAAACATCTCTCAAATTTGGCCATTCTGCATGGTAGAAATCAATATTGATCCACTCCTTTCTGATATCACATCAGGATGATTGCAACTCCCTACTAACTGGTCTCCCCCTTCCCACCCATCACTGCTTCGATCCTTCTTTAAAACTGCAGCTCCTCTTTGCCACTCGCACCACTGGCTGCCCAAAACACTCAAGAATCAAATTCAAACTTCTGACCCTGACCTAAAAAGCCTATAACAACTCCACACCCCCTTATATCTCTACCTTTTTATGCAAATGGACCCACAACCGCCCTCTTCGTTCCTCTCATGACTTACTTCTTTCTTCTACTGTCATTACCTCTTCATGTTTTCTCCCTCGTACACAAACTTCAAAAGCTGACAACCCACCTTTTTCGAGAAGCATACAACCTTTCCTCCTTACACTCAAGCCCAACCTAATCAAGCCATCTGAATGACCAACAACCTTTATAGATCATCCGGACTCAATCCATTCATCCCTATACAAGCAGTCCTCTCCTGCTGTTTCACTTTCCCCTCAACCAACAACTAGCTTTTAAGCGCGCGTGAGCTGTCGTACCAGTTTGTGTGTGATTTTAAATTATTTTAATGACTGCGTGGTAACAGTGGTGCAGATTCTGTACATTAAATGTAATGCATGTTCCTGTATAAAGCATACTTAAGTCAGCAAGCTTTTGTAAAAGCCACCTTGCTTAATAAATTATGCTGGAACAGCCCTACCTTTTATGCAGAGAAATTTGCCAGGGATGGCCCTTTATAATGCATAGTAAATTCGGGGAGTTGAAACCACAATCTTCCTGCTAGCTCTCACTTTAGTGAATAAACTTCACAAAAAGACACTCCGGGAAGTAACTGTACAGCCATATCCTTGTACGTAAAATGTTCCAAGAGATTGGGCTTTAGTGGTTATATTCCAGGAGCCAGAATTTTAGGGTCATGGAACACGCTCAGCGAACTTGGTTGTGACGGTTCAGAGGATATTCATACTTTATGACAGGCTGTTGTGTGAATATGCTTTTCAGTGTTTTTCTTCCCAGTGAGAATTGCCAGTCTGAGCTACAGAGTGACCTTGAGCTGTCAAGATGCAGGTTTTCACCGAGCGATCACAGCAAAGCCAACTTGTTTTACTTTCAGCACTGAAGCGACTTCTTCCTCAATCACTCACCTAACGACATTACTTTTCTCTGCATCTCTTATGGATTTGACTTGTATACCGTCGCCCGAATTATAGTCATTGAACTTTTATTCTCCTTATTATTCTTTATTTTATATGGACTGTATTTTTAAAAAATTAAATTGAAAAAAGCATATACTGTACCTACATTACCTAGTGTGGCTTTACTGCATTTGAAGACCGTTGTTACCAACAAAGATGACCAGCAAGCTTCCCTAAGAATATAAAGATAACACTTCAAATATTACCTAGTTGAACCTAGGGGTTCAGTTTTTCTTTTTGGAAACAGTGGGATAAATTAAGAAATTAGAATTTTAAATCATCATTTCAGATTCTGTTCCCAATTAGGTTGCTAAATATCCAGAGTGGGTCATTTGATAGCTAAACAACCCAAGAGCGTGGACCATTACATGTAACAGCAATCCTGTAACCCACATGGGTAATTATGTAAGGTTCTATTATGGGATTTATTTTAGGTAGCAGGCACTTTAAAATTAACTTTCTATTTAAAGCCAAAACTAATTCCATGGCGTTACAGAACTCTTTCATCGTGATACATGGTATGCGGGAATTAAGCGATTTACTGCCGTGCATGTTTGTATTTAGGACTAAGTGTTTTATGAGTAAGGAGAGGTATGTGAGGCATGGCAATTTTTGGCTCCACATGTTATTGATTCTATGCTGTACCAATGATATTGATGAACTAAATAAAGACTGAAATTACAGCCACTAGTGATGATTAGCGTTCATAATTACGGCAGGTCTGGGTCACTTTCTTGCTGCAGGAGCACCGTTGTGAAATACTAGTGAGTCATCTTATCATGGTGTGAACTTTTGATATCCTGTAAACCAGTTCCCTGAACTGCTGAATAACTGATTAGATTGCGTACTTAGTTGCAAAATATACATATTAATATGGAATTGTTTCCATCAATGATTTTAACTAAATGAACTCCTTAAAACAACTTACAGCTTGTGCTTTTTTAGTTTGTTAGTCTGTTCTGGGAGATATTTCAATGTTGACTTAATGGAAGTGGGGATAGCTGGCACCCTATGGCGAAGCAATCGTCACCAGATCAGTGTCTTCTGCTGAAATGATCTCCTTTTTCATCACCAACATAAAGTCGGCCAGTACCAACGAACAATTTACAAGTAGGGCAGAGGAAAGTTAATGGGGAGGAATACTTGTGCAAAATACAACAAGAAGAAGATAACTTTTTCCCATGGTATACACATAAGGTGGAGGTTTTATTGTTATGTGTGTGTGTGTGTGTATGAAACAGGCAGACCAAATTTAAAGTACTTGCCTGGGTGACAATGAATGTGGCCTTTACAAAAGAGGAAGTTAGAATTATCCTAACAGGGTGTGGGGCTTCACATTAACAAGAAATACACGCTTGAGAAAATCAAGTCTAGTCACAATGGACAAAAAAATAGGAACTAACCTCCTGCCACTTTGGACTTGGCAACTGTAACTGACTGCAATGTCTACTGATATATATATGTATATATAATCTTATACACACACACTGGAAATATATGCACATTGTGAAATGCTGACAGACATGTACAAAATATGAGCCACAACATGATTTTGCCGAACATTGTGCATAAATAATCTTGCAAAAAGCATTATGACACCATCATTCTACACTTACATTTCCTAACCTTTGATTTGTGCCATTTGGGTGTCATTGAATGCCTGTTTCATGAGATACTGGAATAACCGGTGGACAGAAGGAAGGACGTTATAAGAGGCACTTGGTTCAAGATCAACACCGCCTTTCACCACCCTGTACGTGTAATTTGTATTATGAACCACAAATTGTAATTTGGGATTAACTGTTACAAACATGTTTTTTTTTTTGTAACTAAAGCCCATTCAGTAGCCCCATTAAACTAGGTTTCATTTCTTAAATATAAATATATTTATAATAAAACACTCTTCTTGGTACCAAACTCGTTGTTTTTGCACCTAACTAAATCATTATTTTTTTTTTGTAACGCATACAATCCCTGTTGGGGGAGGAGCACAAGTGGTACGTTCTGAATCAATGTGGTGACGCACAAACTCGTGGAGTACATTGTAACACTTGGCAAACGCATCCCCATTAACACTGGTAATGAGGGCATATGTTATGCTATCTGCTACTGGTTTTTGTTTTGGATGAAATGAGAAGATATGCGTTTGCCTTGACATATTTTTCATACGTGGCAGCGCTTTGTACAATATAACCTTAACAACACCTGACACAGAGAAAAAGCAGCTGCAACTGGCAGGGGAATGTGGGCAAGAATTAATCGCCATGGTAACCCGATTAACTGCAAAACTGTAGGCAGAATGCTGTTGATTCAAACAAAACACAATAACTGAAGGTCATTTAGATTCAACCTGGTCCCTGAAACGTCAGAAACCAACCTAAAGTTAATTTCCACATTGTGAACAAGGGGCATGCTGTACCATATCAGTTTGTGGCAATAGGAGCTAGGTAGAACAGGTCTGGGGGTTAGTCCATAATGAGGGGGCCCTGGGGGTACTTTCAACCCCAACATATCTATGAGCTCTGCTCCTCACAAATGAGAGGAAACATGTTTTCAGCCTTTAACACAATGGGGTCTATTCACTAAAGGGAAGGTTGGCTGGACAATATTTTTGTATAAAATGTATATTTAACGTGATATGTTAAAGGTAAGTACCCCTACAAAGAAAAAGGCGAGTGGAAGATGTTTCATTTGAAGTAAGAAACCCAATGTTATTTATATGAACAGATAACGTGAAGTTTCACCACTCCTCACAAAGTTTCACCACTCCTCAAATTTACAACAGCAGAAGCCACGTGATTTATTTTAACCTCTGACTTCCAATGAATACAAAAATTATATACATCTCTACCAGGTTATTAACATTAAAATTGGTCTTAACAGAAAAAAAATTTTTCGAAGAAGAGGGATTTTCTCATTTCTAATAGGTGATATTGGGGAAATCACCAGACTTTGAATTTATTATGTAACAAGTAGAACTTTTTTAAAAATAAAGACAGCGCTGTATTTATGAAAAGTATTTTTTTATGTGCCATTATTAAAAGCTTTTCATGGGAGTTCACCCTTTAAGGGAAGTCGGGCTCATTGGGGAAAAAGCGGAGAGTTTAGCACAATTTCCTCTCTTGGCTCCGACCTTATTTACCAAACGCAGCCACCTTCCAGCAAAGAGTAGAAAATAAAAGCATGCAAATAACGCGAACGGAAAGTTATTACTTCCATGGCAAACGTATCATGTGGGGTTCTAATCAACATAGAAGATGTCACCTCTTTGGAGTATACTTTATTCGAGATGAAATCACAAGATGCCTTGAGGAGCCATTAGTGATCTTGTAGAATTACACCAAAGCACGTTATCAGAGCAGACACCAGCTTCACTACAAAGAACCTCAACGTAACCAATGAACCCCAGCTCTCCGGCACACAGAGATAAACTGTATCACTGCCACACCACCACCGGGATACAGGGTGTCACCGGCACATACACCATTCTGCAACACCAGCTTCCAATATTTATATTATATATATTATATTATTATTATCTTTTATTTATATAGCGCCAACAATTTACGCAGCGCTTAATACAATACATAGATTCAAGGGTTATGACGAGACCAGAATTGACAGACTAAGTCAAACCGATACGTTAGGTGGAGAGAGCCTGACTGTATATTGTATTCTGGCGCATCACCCTGTATTATTGCCACAGTAGCACCTTTTATGTTACATAGTAATTTTGTGACGCACTACTTGCCATGTCCTGTTTCCCCTCTGTATAGAGACGCAGATTACGACGGTGCTGCATAAGCCAATATTATCACTCCGGTGATACAAAGCATTTCAACGTCACCAACCGACATATATCACGGAGTTAGCTTGAGTGTTATTTAGTGCCATCATATTCCACAGCGCTGTACAATGGGTAAACAGGAAACAATGTAGAGTATCACATAACAGTTCGGACTTTTACAGAACCAAGAGGTGAGAAGGCCCTGGCTTACAATCCAGCTGAGTAACCATGCCGGGTCACAACGCTGCGTGCTTATTTACCCAGTCACATCACCCGTGGAGTTTCACAGACTTACTGTCCCCGTGTCACCCATGGAGTTCCACAGACTTACTGTCCCCGCGTCACTCGTGGAGTTCCACAGACTTACTGTCCCCGCGTCACCCATGGAGTTCCACAGATTTAGCGTCCCTGCGTCACCTGTGGAGTTCCACAGACTTACTGTCCCCGCGTAACCCATGGAGTTCCACAGAGTTACTGTCACCGCGTCACCTGTGGAGTTCCACAGACTTACTGTCACCGCGTCACCTGTGGAGTTCCACAGACTTACTGTCACCGCATCACCTGTGGAGTTCCACAGGCTTACTGTCCCAGCGACACCCGTGGAGCTCCACAGACTTACTGTCCCAACGACACCCGTGGAGCTCCACATAGTTACTGTCCCAGCGACACCCGTGGAGCTCCACAGAGTTACTGTCCCCGAGTCACCCGTGGAGTTCCACAGAGTTACTGTCCCCGCGTCACCCGTGGAGTTCCACAGAGTTACTGTCCCCGCGTCACCCGTGGAGTTCCACAGAGTTACTGTCTCCGCGTCACCCGTGGAGTTCCACAGAGTTACTGTCCCCGCGTCACCCGTGGAGTTCCACAGAGTTACTGTCCCCTCGTCACCCGTGGAATTCCATAGGCTTACTGTGACTGCGTCACCTGTGGAGTTCCACAGACACTGTCCCCGCGTCACCTGCGGAGTTCCACAGAGTTACTGCCCCACATCACGTGTGGAGTTCCACAGACTTACTGTCCCCACGTCACCTGTCACTTTATTAGTGTCACGTGAGCTAGGACGGGTTACAACCAGAGCACCACCGACGAGTGGTCATTCATCCCACTAATGACTAAATCTATTTTGCGGTCACACCACTCGCTTCCCATTTGTGTCAAATTACTGTCACTAGTCTGGATTTTGCTGTCTTTTTTTCTAGCGGCCCCTTTCCAGTTACATACACACAATAGCGACAACAGACTGCGCTACCACAGCCGTGCGGTTATTATTTACTCACATCAGCCATCGTTATCGCAGCACCTCGCGCCCTCACAGCTGCCCTCAAGCTGAGTCCTTCCGGCTTCACTGACACAAGCTGTAACGTCACGCACAGGTCCAGCCCCCCGTCCAATGGGACAGCGGCTGGCTCCGCCCCCTGATCGGCTCATTACCTGAGCTTTGAATACGTCTGCAAGAGGTACGACGGCGCGCGCGTTAAGCACTGCCGGGTAAGCGAGAGGTGAGGGCGCCGCGGGACCGGGTGAAAGGCAGCCTTCGCTAATCGCGCTTTACCCAGCAGGCTTTGCGGCTCGCGTGGCGGGGATTTTGCTTTCGTTGTGCGAACCTTCTCGTAATTAACATGAAAATGCGAAGAACTGCAAAGTTGACATTCTGATAAATGTATGGCGTTTCCCTTCACATCGTGTTTTGGGGGAGGGGGGGGAGGTTTTTGTCGTCAAATGGGTAATATGACTGTACTTACAACGACGAGACACGCTATTATTGACCTGTCTATCTAATGTGAGCCTGTCACCCGAGTAGCCTCATTTCCATATTGTTGCATAGACCACAGCAGTCCCTTACTCATTACACTCTTTTGGGTGGGGGTAACTTTTTCCCTTTGTATTTATATTTCCATGTGGAGGGGTGTGATTGCTGTACTGCTGGCTTTCAGGGAATTATTTGGGGAGAAAGAAGTTGCTAAGTTTAAAGGTACAGTGTAGCCCCCCATACAGTGATTATTGAGGCCTAGGCGCAGGATCAGATCACGATCATGGCCCATCATTGAAAGGTGCGCCTTTTTATGCCTTTACAATGCCAAGTGCAAAGGGGCGGCTGGGGGCACGGCTTGGTGTCAGGCCTAGGACAGCGACCAAGTTAAATACGCCCCTGCCCTATATATATATATATATATATATATATATATATATATATATAATTTTAGTATACTATGCATATTGAACCCCAATGCATTTTAGTGCGTGCAAATTGCAAGCCCCCCTCTTCTAAAGTAAGGATTATTCACTGGCTGCGCATGCTCGGTTTTGTCCCCTTTGCAGTTAATTGGCGCTAAGCACCTGTAGAGATCAATAGGAGCAGCAGTAGCCGCCAATTGCATGTGTGCCAGTTAAATAGCAAGCATGCATGTGATTGGTCATTACCATGACTACCATGGCTAATACCGTTGGTACCTGGGGTCGTGAGGCGCTCTGATGTCACATGGGTTTCTGGCGGTGGAAGGAGGTTGTTTGGCTCTCCTTATATTTTCTGGGGTTATTACAGTCCTGGGATGGCTGCTGTTGATTGACGACAGTAAATAATACACCCGCAGCTTGCATGCAGTAGAATTCTATAGCTTACTGTGCACAACTGCAGCCTCATCCGCAACATTTTTGGATCTTCAGCGTTGAAATGTTCAAAGTATTCCATATAATCTGACCCTAAAACCACAATAATAAATATTAGCTTTTTCAGGATCTTCCCAAATATTCTGGTGTGTATTTTAAATGAGCTCCTAAAAGATAAAAGTAATTCAGATAATTGATACTCACGACTGATACGGGAAAAATGTGTCTGACCTCTCCTGTAGTCAGTAGATCCTTTCCCCACCTCCTTTTCGGGTGCTCCCTGCTGTCCCCTCCGTTCTTCAGGCTTCTTATGGTTCCTCTAGGGAAGCCTGAGGAACGGTCAGGAATCGCTCTAGGTGAGAAGACGGATCCCTTATCCAAAATACTTCTGGTCCCCAGCATTTGGGATGGGGGACGCTCAACCTGTGTTCCAGGGGAACTGCTTTTAGCATGTTTAAAATCAGCGCATGGGATGATCAACAATAATGATGTCAACAACACTTTTTAGAAACCTTTTAAACAATAAAAGCAATGTTCACATGTATTTAGACAGATGTATTGTGGGCAGAGTCTTTCATTTAGTGATTATTTCATTATATTTAATGCTACATAATTGTTTAGATGATTAAACCATGAAAGGCAAATATTTTTCAAAATCATTTAAGGAAGCTTATTTAGAATGCCACCTGTTGATTCCATAAAAAAACACTCAGAGACGCTATTGAAGTTCCAATTCCAAAATGTACATTGTCCTTTGTTGTTAATATAATATTTAAACATAGACTGGTATCTGTGTGCCGCGTTACATGGATGGGTTTGTTCGAGTGCATGGCGGGAGTCATATGCTCTTTAACGTACTGTATGTGTGCTTGCAGGAGAAGCGGGTTGAGAGTTTCACGCTCATTTACAGAAAGCACTACCATTGGTTCTGGAAGGTTTTTCTTGCCGCTGATTGGCTGCCTTAAACTGTCAAAACCATTGTAAATAGTAGATCACTTGGGGAGCTCTGGAGCTGCAGCTTCTTCTAAAGATATCAGAAACTTCGAAGTTTTATAGACATAACTTGTTGTATAAATAGCAGAATAGCCATTAAAATAGCCAAACCATATGCTGTAGATGACTTTAATTGTCTGAAATTGTCTATATTACCCGCATTGATTGAGATTTATTCACCTTTGTGATAAATGCAATACCTCTAATTTCTTTTTTAAGGCTGAGGCCCATTGGAACTTGAAGCAGCGCTTTTGAGGGCAACGGAAACAATGAAACCGGTCACTGAGAAACGTGAAAGAGTCCTGACTTACAACGGGGAGGTCATTACATTTCAAATATCCCAAACTGCAGACGGTGCCAAAACCCACGTCTTACGCTTCTTCAGAAGAACCTTCAACGCCACCTCTGGAAAGTTCACGGAAACCGCCGCCGGGCAGTACGGTTTTCCAGCTGCTGTGTCTGCCGTTGAATTTGTAAATGCCGCTTGTGTTGCGGATTTTCGAAATGGGCTGAAGGCCCCTTGTGTTCTGCTGAACTCAAAGAGTAAAAAGAAAAGTTCAAGTCAGTCGAAAGTCCTCGTGCTTGTGTTGCACGGTTCCGATGAGATGGAGTGTTGTATGGAGATCTCAGCAGATGCTGGAATTCAACAAGATGTTCAGGTGGCTGATGGACCAACTCTGTTATGGAGACAACAAGAACGCCTTTTCTATGCCTCGCCATCGACTTCGGGAGTTAGTACAGCTCCTGTCAGTTTTGCTGCCTTTCACTGGGTCGGCTCCATAGAGGAAGAACTAATTATCGTGGGAATAAAAAACACGAACTGGGGGAACGAATCAAGCTCATCTGCTGCTGAAAGGACACTTAAAAGTACTGAGTTTATGGTATATTCTCTTCCAAGTAATACAACTATATCTGGTACACACTTTGTACCCAACGCATACAGCCGCGTCATACGCTGCTTACATGTGTGCTCTTTACAATTAGCGGAGGGAAATTACGAGACATCGGTCGTAGCAGCGAGCGATAAACAACTGATCCTGTTCCGTAATGGAGTCCCGGAAGAGGTCTGCCAGCTTCCTTTTGAAAATCCTTGTAAGCTGCAAGTTGCATGCGCCAGCCGAGGGGATTTACTCTTTGTTGTTTTATTTGCTTCTGGTGACGCCTGTGCAATATGGAAGGACAGCTTGAAGGTATTTTCGCTTAAAACCTCCCTTTATTGTTATGGAATTTGGCAGAAGGGACGGTTATCCGATTTGCTTACTTAAATTTAATTGAATTGATATATTTTGTATTTAAAAAAATATATATATACTCTCAGATATATATATATATATATATATATGCTGTTCAGTGTTAACATATATGAAGCATGTTCTTCTTGTATCCATCTGTGTCTAAAGGCCGTGCCTATGGATGGCAAACATGTTTTAGCCTCTGCTGGAGGCCTCCAGTACTGGTGGGCTGCACAGAAATCACTTGGATGCATATGAACGAGGTTTTGTTAGGCAAACAGATGTTATTTCTTTACTGTGTCCAATCATTTTCGCTATGTCCTCTGATAGATTTTCCCAAAGATGCCCAAATCCCAAAACGCTGAATGTAAATACACTGAAGAAACCATCGTCTTGGATGGAGAGTCTGGGCGTAGTGCTCTGTAATAATCCTGTTCTTTCTTGTCCCTTGGAAAGCATGGCTGTGGCCCCCGTGTGCACAGGCACTATTGTATCCAATGCAGTTTCTTTTCAATGTGGTCCATGAGATGTGAATTGGATTTGAGTCAGCGGCAGTCTCTCTCCTGCTCGCAGTATGTGATCGCGTCACAAAGGTCTCGTGCACCAGGTTATGGCCACTCATAAACCAGTAAGCGACATGACTAGAAATACTGTGCCAACAGATGCCCGAGTTCTAAGCTAGTCCTTGCCAGAAAAGCAGGATCCAGTACAGGTTCCCATACAGGGTAAACGTCCATTGTAAGTAAAATGCTTCAGCAACTGCAGCTTTTCACTTCACTGGCTTATCACAGACGACAACCTGTGCCAAGTGCACATAGATGGCACGTTGGAAAACTTAATACAGCGAGCAAACATATTGCTTGGTAGCAAGAACTGGCTAAAGCAGAACGAGACGTCCCCTAAAAACAAATGTTAAATTGACACTGCAATTATTGTTCTCTTTTGCGAAGGTAGTAACCGAAGGGCCGGGCGCGATGAAGCAAAGGGCCGGGCACGATGAAACAAGCCACAAAGACTCTTCTTGTGCTTGCCAATGTAGCTGTGCTTTTTTTTTTCCGTGTGGCAATGTGTGTTTTTCCGTGGATCATGTAAGTGATCCTGGCTGTATTTAGGCAAGTGAGTTTTTCTTTACCTATTAATAGCATTTTTCAAATTTTTTTTTACTTTGTTAACAAAAAACTCCAGCACTAGCTGCCGCAGTGATAGAATTAGTTTCAGCTATTTGGTGCCCTGGTGACAGTTCCTGTTCTGTTGACTTTATGGATTCTCCAAGGAAAACATCATGTATGGTAGATATGTTTAAGCAAACCATGAAATGCAACTGCGTGTGAGAAAAAAAATGAACATGAACATGTCTGTTACACGTTACAGTAAAACACACTGAAGCCAAATGTCTGACCTTTCTGTTAAGTCAGTTAAACTTATTGAACTCGCTTTGGGTATCCATTTCTGCAGAACTTATTACTGTGTGACCATATAATAAATACCTTACATTTCTTGTGCGACAGGTATCTGCAACTTGGCAGCACGTGAGGGATATCCTGGTGGATGATTTTCTTGGCGTGGGATTTGATCAAATACTTACGCTATTTATGGATGATCCATCTGCTCTGCAAGAATTCACATTAACAGACTGCAGTGAAATTAACTATCCAGTAAGTCTAATATTCCCATACCTGGGTAACTAGTAGCCTTTCGGTTGTTCTACAACAACTCACATCACTCTCAGCCGGCTCCAGCCATTGCATTGTGATATAAATTGTAGTTAAATGAAATCTATTTCATAATCATAAATGAATTTGTATGTTTCCTATGTTCAGCTCTTCTGCTTACAAGCATAATTTTAACCCTCTGGTGATTGTATGTCATTTAGTATGAAAATGTGAGGCAGGGTCGTCCAATCTGCGGCCCTCCAGCTGCTGCAGGACTACATCTTCCATCCTCCTCAGCCAGCCCCTTAGCTGTAGTCCTGCAGCAGCTGGAGGGCCGCAGGTTGGACACCCCTGATTTGAGGGCATATATAGTTTGAGATTTATTATAGATGAAAAGTAGTAGATTGAAAACTCCCTTTTTTATATAAAGTGTTCTGTTCAACAGCTTGAAAAGTCAGCTAATGAATTAAGATGATGTCATTTTTTGAGGAATAGGTTTGCCTATAGACTATTTTAATCATATTGGATGCTGCAGTATAACAACTGTGATCCATAATGTACAGCTGATTAATAATGTGTGATCGTTTATTGGGTGTAATAGTCTTTTCTTGTTGCCCTGTGCCAAAAGTGTTTGGACGTCATGGTTTTCTTTTAATGTTTCCTTATTAGGCGGACGCGTCAAGTAACAAAGAACTGGCTGAAGAGGAGTTTCATGAAAACCGCTTCCGCACTGTTCAGGCACTAGAAGCGAGATTGCAGGTATGATTTCACGTTTAAAAGTGCTTTTCCACCCACTGAAGATATTCGAAGGCTGTAACAGGACATTGACCTGTTAATGTGGGATTATATTGGTTGTATCTCTGCTATTAGGTTTTCTCTGTTTTGTTTATCTTATTGATACGATAAATAATGTAATTTATACATTCAAACATATTTGCTCAATTGAAAGACAACCCCCCCAAAATTTGAATATTAATTTAGGGAAAATGAAAAAGCCTGAATATAAGACGACCCTATAGGAAAAAAGATTTAATAGTAAACACTAATTCACATGTAAACTATTTTTTTATATTTAATAAAAGCTATGGTTGAGAAAAATGCATTCTTGTTTATATTTCCTTTTATTTGCCAACATGCCCCCTAGTTATGCACATCTGTCTCCAGTTATGCGCATCTGCCCCCAGATTTGACACTCTACACCCCCAGATATGCCTTATACATCCTATATGCCACTCTGCCCCCCCCCCCTCCCAACTTACCAATGCATCCCCAGACTTGTCCCTCATGCTTCAGACTCCCTGGTGTCTAGAGGGGGCAGATGGTGAACATCCGCACAATGCGCTTAGATAACCTCCGCTTCTACCCGGCACTTCTGCAGGGCTTCTATGACTGAGCACCGGAAGGAGGATCTAGGTCCCCTGCAGCGCTGCGGGGGATCCTCCTCTCCCTGGCAGCCGGTGAACATCTGCGCAATCTGCGCAGACAACCTCCGCAGGTACCCGGATCTTCGGCAGGGGCTTCTATTGTTTTTTGTATGTTGTATTTTCACCCTTGTTTCCATCTATGTGTATTCAGACTCACCGTGTGGTGTGTGTTTAAATATTACTCCCCTAATCCCTTCACTCTGTGTGTTTTCGTCATTGTTGAATGTGCGATGAGGTTAGTCTGGTGTTGAAAATAGGGGAATGATTTATCATTAGTACCAGAATGTTGCTCTGTGTTCAGCAAGCTGGGGGAAGATACCCTACTGTAAGAGCTGCCAGGTGATATTAGCACCCCTTCCACTCCATCCATGCATAGGTATCTCTGGGAGTAGGAGAGCCCCTAGGAGTCATGAAACTTGTCAGTCCTAAATGTCTCAGACAAATTCCAAATGTTGTAAACCTAAGCACCTTAGCAACAGATGTATCCAATAAAGAACGTATTAAATGTATGAACGAGTACGGACATCAATAAACGGTTCCAATCATGGCCCCCGTATGTTAGGGAAATCTCAGATTGAAATGCTTTATAAGGTGAATCCACAATTCCGTTATCTGCTGCTGGAAACTTTAGCAGGAAACTAACCGGCTTGCCATTTGTTTAACGCAATACTTTGTCTTAGTTGGACCCCCCCCCCTCAGGTTTCCCTACACAATCTGAAAGGGATGAATCTAGTTTTCACAGTTCCAGTATTATGTGGTTGTCCCTGGTTAATTCATAGCCAAGTCTAACCATTCCTCTTCGCGCAGATCCCATAGTTCATTAATGTAATCAAGTGCCCATGGAACAACGCAGGGCATAATCAATGTATAGGTTTTATGTTTTCATAGATATTTCAGTGCTCTGAAGCATATATTTGGTATCAAAATCCATATGGTGAAAAAGCCTTATTTGTTCTGAAAGAGAGCACATGGGTCCTCTGTATGTGTGTAGAGACTCCCCCACCAGGGGTTGACAAATATTTGTTGATTTTAGAAACTCCTCAAACACATACGGCATCCATGAAATACAATTATATTCCAGCAATCCAGCAAATCTGTGGTCAACTAAATGGTTACGATTGTGTGACTTTTGCACATAATAATGTGTTTTGCAGGATTGTGCAATACTGTTACCACTAGAACTGACCTATTGCTACTTTTATTTTCAGAATAATTATCGTTAGTACAACATATTCTTGTAAACAATGTTTTTCAAGAAATATTAACAGGCACATTTTTCATGAAAGATGAGATTTTGACCAATTTAGAGCAATGTGGAACTTTTTTTTTCTCTCAAATGCACTTCTAGGATTTAGACATCTGTCCAAATAGATACCAACATTTTTCTTTTTCCCATTACAACTAGCCTACCTCAGGCATTTAATAATGCACCTTTTTGGAGTTCAGTATAGAGGGGTTTATATTACATAAGGATGAAGTAGCATTGTGTAGAACCACCTCCGATTGTCCTCACACCTTAGAAATAGGCAGCCAACAAGTGATTCTTTAACTATGACTCATTACATTACATTTATTTATATAGCGCCAGCAGATTATGTAGCGCTGTTACAACAGAGTCAATAGAATACTTTCAAATCACACACAATAGCAAACTGGTATAAAAGAAGAGGGCCCTGCTCTTGTGAGCTTACAATCTAGTCGGTGGTGAAGTGGGAAGTGACACAAAAGAAGAGGGATGATGAGGATGAGTTGGTAGAGTCAGGGTGATCCCGAGAGGTTGTTGGTCAATCAGATGGCTTGGTTAGGGTGCTGACTGAGAGTGCTAGGAGGAATTGTTGTACTTCTCAAAAAAAAGTGATTTATTTCAGAGAGCTTTATAAAGTCACATACGAGGGAGATTGAACAAGTAAAGGAATTCCAGAAAAGGGGTACAGGTGAAATCCTGAATTCTGGGGTGGTAAGAGAAAACGAGTGTTAAAGAGAGACTCAGGTCATAAGAGGAACAAAGAGGGCGGTTAGGGGTGTATTTGGATAAGAGGGTAGAAATGTAGGGGGTGTGGAGTTGTTAAGGGTTCTGTAGGTCATGGTGAGCCAATGCGATTGGCATAGTGGACCAACAGATGAGGAACGGTGACTGAGAAAGGTTAGTCTAGCTGCAGTGTTGAGGATGGATTGGAACGGTAGGAGAGGGGGGGATCAGTTAGTAGGGAGTTGCAATAATCCAGATTGGGATATTACAAGGGAGTGGGTTAGCATTTTGGTTGTTTCTTGTGTGAGGAATGTGCAAATTCGGGAAATATTTTTCAGGTAAAGGCGGCAGGATTTGGTGAGGGACTGGATGTGAGGGATGAAGGTGAGAGCAGAGTCAATTGTAACACCAAGGCTGCGAGCTTGGTCTGTGGGTTGGATAGTGGAGTTGTCAACAGTGATAGAGATGTCATGAGTTGGGGACAGAGCGAATGACTGAAATACCATAAACTCAGTCTTTGTGATGTTAAGGTTTAGGTAATGCAATGCCAGAAAGATAGTTGGTGAGACGAGTTAAAAGATTGAAAGGTCAGCAGAGGAGATATAGATTATGGTGTCATCTGCATATTGGTGGCACTGGAAGCCAAAGGAAGATATGAGTTGTCCAAGTGAAGAGGTGTAGATAGAGAAGAGTAGAGACCCAAGAATTAAGCCCTGAGGGAACACCAAGAGATAGCAGTAGTGTGGAGGAGCAAGTTCCAGTGAATGAGACAATAAAAAAGTACGGTCAGAGAGGTGGGATTTGGACCAGTAAAGCGCTGTGCCATAGACATGAAGGGTTTGTTGAAGGAGAGGGTGGTCAACTGTGCCAAAGGCTGCAGAAAGGTCCAACAGTATAAGTAGTTACAAGTGGCCTTTTGTTTTAGCAGCATGGAGGTTGTTAGTCATTTTAGTGAGTGCGATCTCAGTTAAATGCTGTGAAGAGGGGTCAGATTGTGGATGGTCAGGCAAGGATTATATATTGATCTTTCCAGTAGCTTTGATACCAAGGAGAGCAGGGAAACTTTACTGTAGTTTGATGGGGATGTGGAGACAAAGGGAAGGTTTCTTTAGGACGGGAGAGATAATGGCATGTTTAAATGAGAATGTGCCAAACTCTTATGATAAAGGTGATAAAAATGCTAATAGAATTGTTGGGTTGACTTTAGTGAAATTAAAACATTGAGACAAGTTTTCATTTTCTGTTTTCTTTGCTGATTTTTAAGAAAGCCTTTTCCTTTATGAAACATTCTCATAAATTTACCACATAGAAAACTTTCAAAATCCAGGGCTAAAGTCGCCACCTAGCTAGTATTTTAATGGGAGTCTACCCAAAAACATAGCTCACACCTAGAAATAATTCTAAAATAACAAAATAAGGTTTAATCCCATTCTTTCTGCGCCTATTGAAATATTTTTCAACAGCTGATGACTTGGAAACGGCTTTCTGTCCTTTGTGAGGTGCCCAGAGGCATTTATACAGCAATATTCAATGTGTCCATAATCAGATCTGGCTGATCTAATCATATCTTCTATGCATGATGGCTGCAACATACCCGCTTCCACAGTATGTGAAGACTAGCCATGATAATACTTTCTCTTCTGCATATAGATAACTTTTTATAATCGCAGAATAGTGGCATTAATATTTTAAATAAGCTTTATGTTGTGTTAAAATGTTGAGACATCATTTATGTTCCTTCGAAATAATCAGTGGACAGGTATGTTTTTTAAGGAGCGCCTACAGCAGAGGCATCGGTCTTAGGGTTATATTATGATATACTATTAGTTATATTTGATCTGGACAAACCTACTACAAAGGAAACGTTTGCTAAAATGTGTCACGCAAGGCCTCACTTAATAAAAATATTGCAGTTTAGAGCAGAGAAGAAGTGTAAAATGTTATGTTTGATTTCTTATTGTGATATTTTACTGTTTCCCTACCAACATGGGTTTCCACATTATCTACTATCATAGGAATATATATTGCACAGTGGCAAGAAAAAAGTAAGTGAACCGTTTGGAGTGACCTGGTTTTCTGCATTAATTGTTCATAAAATGTGATCTGACCTACATCTAAGTCACAAGTATAGCCAAACACAGTATACTTAAGCGAATAACATAAAAACTTAGATAAATATCATATTTCATAAATCTATACTTAAATGCTGGTAATTCCAAAGGGTTCACTTACCGTATTTGCTTGATTATAAGACGACCCCCCCAAATAATTTAGGGAAAAAAGAAAAAGCCTGAATATAAGACTACCCTATAGGAAAAAAGTTTTACTAGTAAATATTAATTCATGTAAACTATTTTTTCATATTTAATAAAAGCTATGATTGAGAAAAATATTTTTAGTTTTTATTTCCTTTTATTTGCCAACCTGCCCCCCCCAGTTATGCACATCTGCCCTCAGAAATGCCTTATAACCCCTTATTTGCCACTCTGCCCTATGATGTGCCGTTTAACCCTCTATATGCCACTCTGCCTCCAGAAATGTCTTATACCCTCCTAAATGCCACTGTGCCCCATGATATGCCTTTTAACCCCCTATATGCCCATCTGCCCCATGATATGCCTTATACCCCTATATGCCACTCTGGCATACATTTCTGGAGGTGTGCATGTATATGTATATATATATATATATATATATATATATATATATCTGCTAACGGCAATCACACTCCTATCAAGCCCAGGCAGCCAGTACATGCTGGAACCTGGGGATGATGATAGGAGTGTGATTACAGCTTCCCTATGCAAAATTCCCCCACCCCCTTACCTGAACTGCAGATCTCTCACTCACAGACTTCTGCAGGGGCCCGGCTGCTTCCCTTTGCAACTTCTCTTGTCCTGCCCCCAGAGGAAGAAGGAAGGGGACGGAGTCATGTGACGACTCTGCTGGCTTCCTGTTCTGGTACTAGTACAAGAGACGCTGTTTGGGACCAAAGCACCGGTAAGCAGCCTGACCCCAGCGGACATTTTTTTCAGCTATTTGAGGTTTGATTAGAAGACGACCTCGATTATAAGACGAGGGGTATTTTCAGAGCAAACCTCATCTTATAATCGAGCAAATATGGTGCTTTTTCAAAACACGCTACCTGTTTATAGTGGTGAAGTGATATATATATGTGTATCTGTAGCGTACGTGGTTATTTTTTTGTTTGACTCTCTTCTCCCGTCCTCACAGGCTGGTTTGCTGTCACTTGAAGAATTGCAATATGATTTGCAAGTGAAAGACAGAGTCTTCAAGTCATCGTGTGAGGCCTTAATAAACATGGTCCAAGGCAAGGAAGGGACTATGCAACCTGAAGAGAAGGTACAAGACGTGCAAGCGGGAAGCAACAGGAGAAAATTAAAATATTGCCCGTGAAGTCAATGATGACTTTAAAACCATTTAGTAGGCTATGTTTATTGTGCTATTTGTATGATTATGTTTATGTTCCAGATGTTCTCTTCTCTTACAGGAGGGTCTGGTTTCTCTTTGGGATGATGATGGGGGAAATTGCCCCTACTCGGCCCCTGTAGATACATGCTTCTCCTCTGCCATTCCTGATTGTTTCGTTGAGAAGGTGTGGCAGCGTATTATTGATGATGTTCTAGTAGTTGGTGTGAAGCTAAATAATTCTGTATCTATGTAAGTAACATGTATAAGCCATGTATTTTGATGAAATACATTTTTTGTATCACTGCAAAGATTAATTATAATTAATATTTAAAATGATTTCTTGTATATCACCCTACCAATACATTTTTTCTTTTATTATTAATTGGAATGCATTCTTATTTTGTTTTTCTGCAGGCTGCTGTGTGACGTAGGTTTATCACTTATACTGGATGAAGAACTAGCTCCACTGTCCCCAGTTACAACGTGTCAAACTAATGTGCTAAAATTGGCCCTCAGCTCCTCTCTGGTTTCTGCCTACCAGGAAGAACCATTGGCAAAAAAACAAAGGCTCTCCTGCTACATCAGGGATAGTGTTTCAGGGGACTGCTTAAGAATACCATGTTCTCCATCCTATCAAAGTGATTTGGAGCACACAATAACTGCTGTCACAGAACTGTCTCCACTGTTGGCACTTAATAACACTAGTTGTGTGTTACTGCTTCACGCCAGGAGGAAAAATCAACCTGACTCTTTGCTAAGAAGCAAGAAGCTGATTGTACCATGTGGGAAAATTTCTCTAAGCCTTGAAGATGTTTTAAAAGGGAACCATACAGTAAATTTATTTGAACACTGTCAAGGTAAATTTATAAGATTCAGTAGAGAGCTTCTCTAAATTATTCAACACAGCAGGGACGCAATCCTTTTTATTTACTAGCTTCAGAAACTGTTTAAAAAAAAAGAAAATTCTTGTGTGAACGTAATAGATCCACTGAGAGTTGAAATATGCCAAAGACGCATACGTTGCAACTGTTTCTGTATAACGGTTACCTATGAAAACATAAATAATGATATGCCAACCTTCCAAAGCTGTTGTACCAGAACTCCCACAGACCTCGGCCAGCCTCATATGCAGCCATGGGCTAGTAGGGTTTTCTGGGAGCTAAAGTTTAGCACAGGAATGGATTTACATCTCTGGACAGGAACTGAAATGGATCTTTCCTACCATATAAAAAAATGTGATAGGAACAATCTGGTCCCCAAATTAATTTTAATGCATGATGAGTCCATTTTTTAGACTCCGGTGCATTTTTCTCCATACAAATGAGAACAGTCATTCTTTAGTTATCGGAGTTAAAAAGAATTAGTCTTATGTCTTATTTAACTCCTCTGCCAGCTGTCTCTACTGAAAGCAGAAAGTATAAACAGAAACAGGGCCGGACTGCAAATGAAAAGCAATTCTGGAAATATTTGGACTCCAATCCTATATATTTTATTGCAAGCTCATCTGTCCATACACCACACCAGGGGGATAACTAGAAATGTACGTGCCAGCTTTGCCCCCTAACAGCTTGTCTGTGCTCCTAAACAGCCTGCCTTTGCCACCACTTTTGTTGCTGCAAATACGGTATGGAAAAACACAATTAATTTTTTCATGTAACAAGGGTCATTGTCCTTTAATTTTACGTAACGTCATATTTGCTTTGAGAGTTGAAATTGAAAATGGTGTAGCATTATTTGTACCACCTGCAGTTTCCTGCTACTTTCCAGCAGTGAAATCATTGGCTTTGGAGTAAAGGGAAACTGCTGACTGTTGTTGAATGAGGGAACAAAAGCAATACAATCATGAATGTAATGTTTGTTTTTATCTGCCTTTAGGTGAGGACAGCGTGGAAGACATTTTTGCTGTTCTATCTGCATTTAAGAAACAGTCATTTCATCTCTTATCTCCTGACTGTACTTTGACATCAGTGAAAGTTTGGCTGATGGGGCAAATGCAAGGGGCGCCCCTAAAGCACATCCCAGAAATCACATGCATTCGTAAACCAGGACGCCTGCAGGGTACACTTTTCATCTGGAATCTAAAGAACCCATGTGAAGGAATTCTTACCGTGTTTTACAGGTATCGATGTTTATGAATTTATTATTCAGTGAGCTTTCTAGACCTGTTTTGATGTTAAATGCATATGAGAGTCAATTTAGTAAATCTGTGCCATAATTGCAATACATTTTTCCCATTTGACTCCTCTCCCAGGTAGACATCTCTACTAGACATGTGCAGATGGGCCAAAAAGGCTTCAGACAAATTTTTCCCCGTTTCCTGCCCATTAGTATCTGGGAAAATCTGAGGGGCATTTTAAATTTGGAAAATAAATTTGTTGTCTGACGCCCAGAGCTAATCTCGCTCTCATTCTTTCACTCTCTCATGCTCTCTGAATGTCTCCATACCTTCTCTGGCGTCTTGGTGATAGTTCACACAAGGTTATTGTACAGCAAAATGGCAAAGCTTCCGGTGAAGCTGATTCTCCAATCAAGCAGAGGACATCACCAGAAGCTCTGCCATGTTGACAGAAGTACACACAAGGTTGTCTTAGGGCAAAATGGCGGAGCTTCTGTGACGTTGACTCCCCGATCCTCCAATCGGGGGAGAGAGGACATCACCGGAAGCTCCACTATTTTGTTGGAAGTTTATACAGTGTTTTCTTAGGGCAAAATGGTGGCGTTTCCAGTGAAGTCCTCTACCCTGACTCTTCAATCGGGGTTGAGGACGTCAGCCGAAGCTCCACCATGAATGTTATCTAAATGCTGATGTTTTGCTACCAAAACTTTGTTATGTTGTAGTTATATCATCTCAACAACACTTTGAGAACAGCGTGTGAGTGGCTGGAAATAGTTATACATTGAAACCTGCCAGAATATGGAAGACATACTTCTGCTCTCTGTTTAAAGTGCTCTAAACAGGTTTATACCTAGTAAGCACCTTGGAAATGTGAGACAAATATTTTTTGTCTTTAGTACCATATCACACTCTCAGTAAACAGTTATGTTACCTAACTCCAAGGCTAGGCTTTTCCTGTTGAGATTTTACGCTGGGACACATAAATATGCAAACATTACCCTTGATCTAAGCCTACTTAACTTTTAAGGCGTTTTGTTCTGCATCTAGTATTTGCACCATAACTCTTGAAATACTGGGTGGTTCATACAACAGTGACATTGCTACAAAAAAAAAAATTAGTTTTTTGGCTCATTCCTACCAAATCTTGGCTTGCCCTATTGCATTATCCACAGAGGATGTTTAGTACGGTAGGAGACATTCAACTTTCTTTGCACCATAAGTACAACTGGTAGTAAATTTTCATTCATCTTCATATTTTCAAACCATTCGGCTTGTTTGCATGTTTTTCCTGATTCCAAAACTCACACCTTAATCAGTCTTTGCTCTCATCTTAATGCCTGTTTGTGTTCCCTCGCTGTTTTAACAGCGACCTCTTTTGTTTGGAGACTCTTCCGCTTATCTACCATCTTCTTTACATTACAGCTAAACCTTTGACCTTCTAGTTGTAGATTATATGTGTGTGTGTGTATATATGCATATATTTGTTTCCTCTCTGTCTTTAGTAATGGGTAATATTTTCATTTTTTTGTAGAAACAATTCAATATTGCTGCAGTGCCTTCACAGTCTAAAATCTGTTCTTCCTCCAACATGTGTGATCAACACCACAGTGCCAGAGGGCAAAGACTGTCTAACCGCCAGATTGGCACAGTCTCTTGAAGAGGAGCTGCTTGCCCTTAGAAGCTCTGTATCTTCCGCAGAAAGTATACTTGAAAAAGAGTCGAGATGTAAAAAGAGGAACAAAACCTGTAGCACAATAGATTCTTTGTCTGACACGAGGGCACGGGTGCAGCAGTACAGAGAAGAACTCCAGACTGAGCAGATGCAAAGTGACCTGGAAGCTCACCTAACTGTAGATGGTGATCTGTACAGGCAAAACTTGCTGGAAATAGCAGAAATTCAAATGAATTCTGACAGCCTTGCATGTAGATTGGCTAAAATGTAACATGCATGCCGAATTCATTGTCGTTCGGTGTTCTGTAAATAGTTAAAACTGCTTAATAAAAGTGTCTTTAAACAAGACTCACTTTGGCCAAAGTAAAATGTGTACCATAATCTGTATCAAATGCTATATCTTTAGAGTTTTTAGTACCAGGTTTGTGGTAATCTGTAATTGGAATTTTTATTTTTAACTTTTCAATTGGTTAAAATCTCAAGATGTGTAGCAAGTTTTGCTTTAGCATCAATACACAAAATAGAGCAGGTAAAAAAAAAAATCATTATATCAGAACTTGAGAATTACTCTGAAATTCATATATGTTTTCCTGTTTTTACCTTTGTACTGATGTTTAATTCTTGGAGCTATTTATTTATTAGAAAAGCAATACCTGCTTATATTGGTATGAGTAAGGTATATAAAAAAAAGTATTAATCATTTTGGTTTTATTCTTGTTTTGTTAGTAATTGCATTTATTCCACTTGCCTGATTATAAGATGACCCCCCCCATTTTTATATTAACTTAGAAAAAAAAAGAAAAAGCTTTATACCCCCTATATGCCACTCTGCCCCAAGGATATGCCACTTTGCCTCCAGGATATGCCACTCTGCCCCCCAGATATGCCTTTTTGCTCCCTGTTTAGCCTTATACTCCTCTATATGCCACCCCTACTTACCAATGGATCCCTAGACTTGCTCCCCGTGCTCCAGACTCCCTGTTGTCAAGTGGGGGCAGCCGGTGGACGTCTGCGCAAGGCATCGCACATATGTCCACCAGCTGCCAGAGAGGAGGATCCAGGTGCCCTGCAGCGCTGCAGGTGATCTGGATCTTAGTCTTGAGGTCAGACCTCTCTTTGGGGTCTGATTATAAGACGCCTCAAATATAAAATGAGGGGTATTTTTCAGAGCAATTTGCTCTGAAAAAAAACCTTGTCTTTTAATTAAGCAAATACGGTAATATGCATTAAGTAAGCGAATTTATAATGTGTATAGGTGAGGCGATGCATTAGGTTTAGGTTTTCTTTATTGTACATTTCCAGTTGCTAACCTTAGGATTATTTGATCTTTAATCAACCTCGTAACAAAACTTGTTTAGCAGTAGGGCACACATTTTGTTTTATTTTTGTCTTTTTAATAAGGTAAGATAGTGCTCTACCCTCAGGTGCAGAACTCTTGGCTGCCTTTATTATTTACCATGGGAGTAGAGAGATGCTGGGAGTGGAGTGCCACTCAATTGCACATAATTATAATTATTAAGTTCCTGCTTCTTTATTAGACACCAGTGGTACACACCTCATCTGGGAAAGGAAAATTCAATAATTGTATTTTTATATAACTAAATTATTTGCTAAAATTTGCCAGTACTAAATATCTCAGTAGCTTCTGCTGTACACTTAGCACACTTAGCTGCAGCCAACAGATATGGCAGAAGTAGCAAACTGTACTATTTATAAAAAAAAATATATATATATAAAAAAAAACCTGCAGAAAGAAATCAATCCATTATACAATACTGTACAAACGTTTGGAGCAGGAATTTAAATGCTTTAAAGTAAGAATGCTTAGAAAAAATACATACTAATAGTTTAATCATTTAACAAAACGCTAAGGGAGTGAGCAGAAGAAAAATCTTAATCAAATCATTATTTGATATGATCACCCTTTGCGTTCAAAACAGCTTGAGCTCTTCTAGGTACACGTGATTTAGGCAGCATCAGTTGCTTCTCTCTTTTGATGTAGTCCAAGACACACTCGCTGATGAGGAAATCAGGGCTCTGTGGGGCCATACCATCACATCCAGAACTTCTTGTTCTTCTTTACGCTGAGGGTTCTGAATGAAAGGCTGTATGTTTGGGGTCATGTCATGCTGCACGATACATTTGGTGCCAATCAGATGCCTCCCTGATGGTAATGCATGATGGATACATTTTCACTCCTCAGTCCAGAGCACCTGATGCTATTTTTCTGAACCCCGATTCTTGTGTTGTCATCAATAGTTGAGTCACTTGGCCTTGTTTCCACATTAAAGGTTTGGGTATTTTGGCCACAAGTCCTCCATAAAGACCGCTTCTGACCAGACCTCTCCCGACCGTAATTGGGTATACCAGGGTCCCACTGTTTTCTGACAGTGCTGAGCTGATGGCAGTGCTGGACATCTTCCAATTGCAAAGCGAATTAAGCATGATGTGTCGTTCCTTGGTCAACCACTGTGTCTATGTTCCTCAATATGCCTGTTTCTTTGTGCTCCTTTAAAATAATTTGGACAGAACATCTAAAAACCCATTTGCCTTGACATTTCTGCCTGGAAGAGACCTTGCTGATGCGTAACTACCTTGTGTCTTGTTGCTATGCTCAGTATTACCATAGTGTATGACTTTTGACATTAAGCTGTCAGCAGCCTCACCTGTTAGTGACTTTGGTTGTTCACCCAGTTTTATTCTGCCTACACAGCTTTTTTTTCAGTTAATGATTGTGTTTTGACCTACATATTAAATTATCAGTAGCATTTATTTGGTCAAATTGTTTAATGATGCACCTAAATATATGCCTACAAAATCCCTGACTTTGTGCAAGTGTACCTTTGGAAGCATGTTTTCACACCTGCCTAAAACTTCTGCACAGTACTATATATTTGTGCTATAAAACCAAGTATTTTCTGTTAATAAGACTTATCACAATCTCCCACTTGACATTCTTTGAACATCAATTCCATTAAAAACATCTCAAAGTCACAGCTGGGAAAAACACTCTTATTCAGGGGAAAATGTTTATTAAATATTTTGCTAAAAGCAATTATGTAACCATGTCTCTAATGTCTGGATTTTCATGAAGCAGCCTTGAAGGGGCCAGAAAAAAAACACCCTTGATTGATTTTTATATTGCTTGCACTGAATTAATTTTCAGTGTATTCTACTGTGTACAAGTGATAAATGAATCATTCTTATACCTGGAGGGCAGAATTCTCTGAGCAAATAATGTTGAAACAGCATAAATTCAATAAACAGATACTCTCCCGTATGCCTTTTTTGTGGATGGACTGTTAGTCTTAATCTAGGTGCTAGAGGGGTCTTAAATCTGTTTCAAATACCCACTGACATAAAAGGTCTAAAGACAGAAGGCTTAGAGACTATGTCTATCCTGTAAGGGCACTTTATAAGAAACTTTATAATTCAAATTCTGACACCGACCAGCTTGGGATGGGCAATGCTGGAAGTGACAACTGAGAAGCCAACAGCATTTGAAGTATCAACCAAGTAAGATGTGGGACTAATATTCCTGTCTCATAACGCACAGATCACAGATGCATAGTGTTTAACGTAAGACTCTGTGCTAGAAGGAACCTTCTTTTTGCCCTTCTTTTTAACTTTTCTAAACAAGATGTTGCTATGGTACACTCAGTTTTCTAGTAAAGCCAAGGACAAATAGTATAGAAAAACCTGTAGTGAATTGAAAAATATCAATAATATCCATTATAATGCCAGCCATACACTTAGCATTGAAATATTCTGCAATGTAAACATTTCACACAGATCTGATAATGTGAGCTAATTTTTCATAAAAGATGCCAGTAAAGTTTCAGATCTTACTAAAGAGAATTATAATGCCCTTGAAAGAGTTTCTGTAAGAGGACTTTGGGTCCCACAGCCAAAGCCCCAGGAAGGGGAGATTTTATAATGCCAGCCCTGCAAAGCAATAACCATGTCTTGGGATTTGAAGGAATTGCCCGAAGTACTGCTCAAACTTCACATGGAAGCTTGGAGGAGGTGGTGTTGAATTCAGGATCTTAACAAAGAGTAAACGGAACCAGAAGCTACTCCCATCTTCTGAAGACCAAAAAACCCAGGTGTCGAGAAACAATTGCCATACCCTTTGTATTTAATCCAACAGGTTCCCGGTTATGGTACTGAGAGGAGTGTCTATGCATAAATACTAGAAGTGTATGGCTGGTAGAATGTAGGCCAGGGCAAACTCATTTCATGTAATAAAGCAGCCCAAAACAGAAAGAGATAGTGGCGTATTCTGGCCTATGTTCTAATATCTGTCCATACACCTGCCTCACCTTCTGTAAAGGAGGAATCAAAGGAGCTAGGCCAAGACACAGTCCGCCTGCTGATTTTGTAATTACAGTGGATTCCAAGAGCAAGGATGGATGGGAGTCAGATCTTTGCATGATTTATGATGGAGACCACAGATAAACCACAAAATGAGAGGAATGGACAGGCCAAGGAGTAAAAGACATACATGTTAAGTAGTTATGGGAGGGGCTGTGGTTATTTAGCCAATGCCTGGCCCTCCCACAGCTATGTTGCAGCATCTCATGGTTGCTCTCCCTTGTTCCCCTCCACCCTCTTCTAGGCCTACCTGGTACGTCGGTTTTGGCATACCTTAGACCAAATGGACCCTTAATATCTATATTTCTCCATTCCACGAATCCTATTCATTTGCCCCTACCACAAATAATATTTCATATTCTGATACATCGGAAGTGAATAATGTGGTAGCAAGATGCTAAAATATTGACTTTTCAACAGGGCGTAACATCCATTGGTTAAGAAGAGAAGCTGCCCAGCGTCACTGCTCCTTGCCTCCAGATGTGATCAGTCCATATAACTAATTGTTAAGAAGTGACACAGACTTGACAGAATTTTACATTAGCTATGTCTGTTTAATCTAATTGGAATTTCTTTATACCCTTCTTTAGTAATTCGTTCCCAAGCCTACTTGGCACTTGTTTTGTTTTCTCTGTTTTGGTAATAAGTGACTTACAGGTTATGATTGAACAGATTGTTAAAAATATGTTATTTAGGTTTTATTTTATGTTTTCTACACCAATTCAATAATAAAAATTTAAAATAGGGAAACATGTCTAGTAGTGTATGATGCTGCCAATTTTTCATCACAAGCCCAGAGCTGTGTCACAGAGTTTTTGGCATAGTGTGGTTTGGCATAGAACAGTCTATGGTAATGAAAGCCTTGTCAAGTTAACTAATTAAATACACTTCTCTGATTTAAGCAAGATTTGTGGTTACGTGTAATTTGGATAGGTAGTAACGGCTCTGTCCCAAAGTCAAGATAATGGGATTTGCCACGGAAGACAATATGTCAGCACAAACATATAAATCATGGCTACAAAGACCATTATAGCATAATACAAAACAGAATTAAGACCAGGTTTGTAGGGTTTTAATTATTAGGAAAACGTAGAATTACAAAATTAAATGCCTACTTGCATTATGAAGCAATCCCTGCATATGGATTGTAATTAGTAATAAGGAGCAGTTCTAAGGAGCAATTACCAAAAATATATTCCTGCTCTACTAAATATATATATATATACAAACTCACTGGCCACTTGTTAACACAAATAGCATATATATATATATACATTCACTAAGCACTTTATTAGGTACACCTTGCTAGTACCGGGTTGGGCCCACTTCTGTCTTCTTTCTTTGTGGCGTACTTTCTACAAGGTGCTGGAAACATTCCTGAGAGATTTTGATCCATATGGACATGATGGCATCTTGCAGTTGCTGCAGCTTTGTCACATCTCCCGTTCCACCACATCCCAAAGGAGCTCTATTGGATACAATCTGGTGACTGTGGAGGCCATTGGCGTTCAGTGAACTCATTGTCATGTTCAAGAAACCAGTTTGAGATGATGTGAGCTTTGTGACATGGTGCATTATCCCCCTGCTGGAAGTAGCCATCAGAAGATGGGTACACTGTGGTCATAAAGGTATGGACATGGTCAGGAAAAACACTCACGTAGGCTATCGCGTTTAAACGATGTTCAATTGTTACTTATGGGGCCCAAAGTGTGCCAAGAAAATGTCCCCCACACCATTACACCACCAGCCTGAACCATTGATACAAGGCAGGATGACTCATCAGACCAGGCAAAGTTCTTTCAGTCTTCCATTGTCCAATTTTGGTGAGTCTGTGCTAATTGTAGCCTCAGTTTCCTGTTCTTAGCTGACAGGAGTGGCACCCGGTGTGGTCTTCTGCTGCTGTAGCCCATCTGCTTCAAGGTTCAACGTATTATGCGTTCAGAGATGGTATTCTGGACACCTTGGTTGTAACGAGTGGTTATTTGCGTTACTGTTGCCTTTCTGTCGTCTCAAACCAGTCTGCCCATTCTCCTCTGACCTCTGACATCAACAAGGCATTTTCATCCACACAACTGCCGCTCACTGGATCTTTTCTCTTTTTCGGACAATTCTCTGTAAACCTGTCAGGACTCGGGTGATCAGGTCGGGTAGGAGCCCATGCGCAGGGGATACTTGGGGTTCAGTCTGTAACCCACGGTGCATGATTATGCAAACAAAGACACCACAAGCAGAAATCCAGGTAATGCAGTGTATTTTATGTATATAACAGAACCAGCAAATAAGGGTAATACAGTCTAAGCAAGTAACCGGACGTATGGCAAAATAAAATACAGGTAATAAGTCTTTTGGCAGGGAGCCCGCTTGGAAGGGCACGACAGACAGAGAGCCCGCTTGGAAGGGCACAAAAGGCACACAACCCGCTTGGAAGGGTACGAAAGGCACACAGCCCGCTTGGAAGGACACAATAGCAGGGAGTCCACTTGGAAGGACACAATAGCAGGGAATCAGGAACAGTACAGGTGCAGAGCCACAGCAGGAAGGTCCATAGACTTCAATACAAAGGCCCTGAGTGAAGGGCAGGGCAGGTTCATAAAGGCAGGGTAATTCCGGTAACAAGGCCCAGCTGCATGTATGGACTAGGGCTCAACCCAGGTAACAAGGCACACCTGATCCTAGTAATTGAGCTCTGAGTGCTCCAGAGGGCGGCCACTAGTGGTAGCAGAATTAAATGCCACAGGTATGAAAAAGCCATGGTTCAGGCAGCGAAAAAGTGGTTCCTGTCAAAACCCTAGAGATGGTTGTGCGTGAAAATCCCAGTAGATCTGAAATTTCTGAAATACTCAGACCAGCCTGTCTGGCACCAACAGTCATGCCACGTTGAAAGTCACTTAAATCTCCTTTCTTCCCCATTCTGTTTGAACTTCAGCAAGTTGTCTTGACCACATCTACATGCCTAAATGCATTGAGTTGCTGCCATGTGATTGGCTGATTAGCTATTTGTGTTAAAAAGCAATTGAACAAGTGTAACTAAAGTGGCCAGTGAGTGTATATACATATATTGCACGTGTATATATACATATACACAAAGAGCCATATTAATCTTGAGCAATTACCATGGCAACCAGTTCAACGATTGTTCAATATTTACATATATGCCGCAGAAATCCTTGAAAGTTTCACATAGATCAAACTGTTTTGGAAACAGGCTCTGATCCTGAATGCTATGTGTAGAAATTATAATGCATATCACACGATCAACGAGGCAGGTTGCAATTTTTTGCCCACAGTAAAGTGTCCCAGTTCATTGGTAGAAAACAAACTATTCACATAACCAACTTTCTCATTGAAACATATTGATCAAGATTTTAGAAGTTGCAAAATAACTGTAACCTGGAAGAATGTGTCATAAGACTTTATAATGCCTGTATAATGACTCATTTTTATAATGAGAATCCAACACATTTCAAGTAATTTACTGACACTCGAGCAACTAAAATTCCCCAAATGATTGAATTGCTAAGTTACATTAGCACGTCTTCACATGGAGACGGAGTCAGAAGTATCCGTAATATACCATAATGAGGCAGAATATGTATTTGTAGGCGTCAGCGAGAAACTAGTTATCCCTGACACTATTTACACGTTACATTTAGTAACAAAAGAAAATTGTGGTTGCCAAGACATTTTTATATATTTCAGATATTTTTTTGTACTGCTATTATTATATGAAAAACAACTTTTGAGAGACGGTCTCCAAGACATTACCTGCCGCACTGTTATATAAAGCCATTTTATCTGTAGGAATCATTATAAAATGTTCTAATGCCTCTTAATTATGGAGTTCCAGACTCTATCCTATGAGGTATTATATGGGTAGCCACTACAGGGCCCCCTGCTGGCATGTAATATGTCAACATGACAACTGGCATGTAATATGTCAACAGGACAACTATGTCATGTCAGCTGAGGGGCAAAATATTTTTTTAGCCCTGTTTCAATTGGATCGGATGTTTTGTCACTGTGTCCACATTCTCCATGTAAGAAAAATTAAGTTTGCTTCACCGTTGATGTTATAATAAAATCCGAACAGTTCCTTACGTACGGAGGGACCTCTAGTTTTTATCTTTAATAAGCTACATTTCCCTTTTTTTTTCAAGGGCTACCTCTTTAAGTAGACTTTTATGAAATGGGTTCCCCATCTTCTGTATCAGCTAAATGTACAATATTTTTATTAGCATTTTATCTCTTTTTTTTTTCTTTTCATTTTTGCAGTCAGGAGCATATGGAACATATAAGATATCTATCAACCCTCGTAACACTTTAAGAACGTGTCAAAATATTTGGACATTAGTGTGCAAGTTTTCATGGAATTACCCAAATGTGAGCATCTGCTGAATATATTTAACTCTGTTATGTGTTTTTCAGATTTATTCAATTAATGCTCGGCGTTATCACCAGGGGTGGGCTGGCAACATCCAAGTTCAGACAGGTAGCCCAATAATAAATCAGCCCCGAAACACATTCTGCAGACAACATGCGATGCATACTATTCAGTCTTATCCAGAACGCATTTACAGAATCGGAAAACCCACGGATTCAGTTATCATCTAAGTCTTTATTACTTATTTATTAACCCTGCTGGCTGTATATGTCATAGTAAGTAAAACACATGGAAAAGCTTCAGGTAGCAGCCTAAAATAATGAAATCAGAGCAGCCCTTGCGGCAGTTGCCCCCATGCCAACTCTCCTTACTTATAATTGTGTATTTATATACGGCAAGTGGTATTTCTCCTTAAATTATATAAACGTTTTAAAAAAACTTTAAATTGATATTAAATGGTGAAGACGATAATGCTAATTTTATTAACTAGCATTAACTAACTTGGTATCCTCATCTCTCTTGCATCCAAAGGGGTAACACACAGTTAATGTTTATCATTTATTCGTTACATAAAGAAAAATGCTCTAAAGTAAAAATAATATAAAGTTTTTATTGGAAATTTTTTAATAATGAATTAAAAATGTGCCCTACCCTTTTTGGAATATATTAACGCCATGTCCTGTCTGTTTGGATTAAAGTCCTTACTGGAAAATGGACGCTTTATTGTGCATTACAGAGCATTATCAAAAACTGACCCTATTCCCCGGCATGAAAAAAGCAGAGCTGTCCAATATTTCTGTCACCTTTCGTTAGCATGAAAAATCCAATTATGACCTTAACGAGTTTAAATTAGCACGATGTACTTTAGTATACACTCGTAGGCCATTTTGGAACGTGGCACCATCGTCTCAAGCTGGAACCCTGTAGCAAAGAACATTTCTGTCAGGAATCATCAGTTTAATCTGAATTCTTCTGCATTGTTATGCTTGTGTGAACTATTTCTGTTAAATGATAGAGTTGTCAATATTAATATAATGATCTTTCATAGAAAGGCTCAATGCTGCGTTATGTTTAGGTAGCGCAGTGTGATACTGTTTATCATGGGGGTATTGAAGGGTCTGTTGCTATAATACGTATAAAAGTCTTTAGTAACGAAATATGCATTCTTTGGTTTGACCGGAAGGGAATATCCAAACAGGCATTTAAATATCTTCAGTATAAACATTCAGATTGTGCCATTTTATGCTGATTTTATAAGCTTGAGACCATACAGATAACACAATATAACACAATAACACAGACACATTCCTCTTGTATCTGTATGTCAATCGCTGTGTTGTACTTGTCGTTATCTGTATCATTTTCCTCTTTGTACAGCGCTGCGGAATCTGTCTGCGCTTAATAAATAAAGTATACCGTAATAATAATAATATAAGTACATTTTCAGTCTCTAAGCACTGGTCTGTGTGAATGTACTATTACATCATGTGAAGATTTCTCAGTTTCTATGGAAAAAGCCAATCAGCACCTGATTTTCATTGACAAATAAGCATCGCCTGAAATTAAAACGCATCTGACATTTAAATATTAGGAATTACGCTTAATGTAAAAAGCTCTTAATTGCATTTCAAATTTTTTTTTTTTTGCAATTGATCACTCGTGAAATCATTACCATTTTATGTAACATTCTAAAGCTCAAAGACCACTGTTGTGTAGATAATTACACCCCTATATGAATAATAGGTCATGGATGTACTCTATGTGATGATGTCATCAAGTAAAGGGTTGTAGTGGTCAAGACTTATTGCAATTAAGCTATGTACTATATCAGTTTTTTTGTACAAAATAGCTCAACTATGATTCACAAAAGAATGCTAACCCCCTAAAGAGATGATCCTGTTAACACCAGAAAAGTGAGATCCATATTTCTCATTAACAGAGTCCTCTTGAGAGCTCATCGAGCAAAAAAGGAAAATTAAGCAATGTTCTGTCAATATTGCTCATGTACCCTTGGTATTATATTTCTTATTTATTAGTGCATTTTATGTGATGTTGGTTTGTTATACCAATGATAGAATGCAAGTCTTTAGCAATATTCCTTGTTTAAATTAAACTTCATTGATTTTCTAAAGTTATCTATTTGCCAGTAAAATGGAAATGCACAAAGCATGACATTGAAATAATATAGAATTTGTAAAATGCTTTACAGGTCAATTTAACTGTATGATGTGTTTAAATCAAACTAGTTCTAGACAATTCTATATGGTTAAGTGAATAATGTGTTATAATATTTTTCATTTAATCATTTTGTTAATTATATATATATATATACATACATATATTTATATTTATATTTACTCACAAAGTCCATTGCACACCATTCCAAATTTCCCAAGCCTGGTGCTAGTAACCAGCAGTTTCCATACAAAGCACTTTCAAAAGATGGTCAGCACTCCAGGTCTTTAAATTAACAATTTCTCTTTATTCAAAGTCAAGTCGACGTTTCAGTCATTGCTGACTTTCCTCAGGACATTATATATATAACCCAGGAATTATAAAAAACTAAAGCATTGGAACGGTGTCTCCCGGCTAAAATGTTAGATGTTAATGTGCTTCCCTGCTAGACATGAACCAAAAAGATTTGGACATATTTTTCATTTTCTTTTTGATCTATTTGTTTTCAGTTTGGACAAAATTTGGAGGGCTTGTTTGTTTCACTTTTTTCACTCTCACATTTCTCTTAATTTCCCCCTACCTTCTCCACCAACCGCTTCCATGTCCCTGTGTCCTTTTCAACATCTCCGCTTCTCGTCTTGCCTCCTCTTGTTCTTCTCTATTCTTTCTCGGTCCGTGTCTCCTCACTGCAGTATTCAATGTTCCTGGAAATCGGTGAAGACACTGTGTGCCCCATGGGGACAGCCTCTACCCCATTCCTCTAATCGGGGGTGAGGTTGTCCCCATGGTGTGCAACAAGGCTCTGCCCTGTTGGGGAAGCACTCCGGTCAGGTTAATGGAGTGGATAGCAGGCAAAGTGGACCAAGAAAGAAGGCACAAGAAAGAAGCCAGAAGAACAAGAAAAGGGAAGACAAGCACAGAGGTTGCAGAAAGAGACAAGGACATAGAAGTGGTCGGCTGAGAGGGTATGGAGACATTAAGAGAGCGTGAGAGAGTGTGGGAGACTTTGAGAAATGTGGGAGAGAAGGCTATTTTTTTTCATTCGGGGCCGGCCCTTGTTTACAGACATCTTATACAAATCAACAAAATTGGCAAGTTTTGTTAAAATTTTAAGTCTATTCCCTTTTCCTTTGTGGAAAAGAAACGATTGCAGCCACTGCAGCCACTGCAGCCACCACTGTCCCCCTTTAGCACGTACCAAGCCGCCGTTGTTTTCCCCTAATTGTACAGTCAAGAAGTTTATGCAGTGGGCAAGCAGCTGAAGAAAGAAACCAATGCGATGTAATTAAAAAGAAAAACCTCCATGACCAATAACTTGCTGTTGTAGTCCTCACCAACGTGATATTCCTGAAAGCCTTGGGATACACAATCATCTCTGAGACAAAGTGTTATTTGTAGCTATATTCTTGGGCCCTTAGGCTGGGTTTTCTCTCTCTACTGAAAGTTTGCTAGCATGACCCTGAAGACAAATGATGGAGACACTAAATTTTACAGGCCTGACTGAGAGAACATTAATTTAATCCTCTAGTATAGTCCTCTTGCTCCTTCGTTCCTACATACACTGACACGAGGTAGTAATTACTGATTGAAGGTTTTATTTGGTTTCATTTGAATTGGTATAAATAACTGATTTGTATGTTTTTAAATGAAATGGTCAAATATTTGCTTATTTTTAATACTATGAGACCATTACACTTACTGTACATCAGCTATTTCCTATTTTAATATCACAATAGAACAATGCAACATTATAGTCATTTATTAATAATTCATCACTTTAATATTTTTCCTGTGTGCCTTTCCTCCAGAATGAATACATTTTCAGTAGTAAATACTGATATTTGTTGTAAAATAAACAAAATGGCTAAAGCGCACTCTCATCAACGAGGCTGATTAAATGCCCTGCTCACAGATATAATGATGCCTTCAAGAAATTGATCATTTTTGATTTCTGCACTGCTTTCATTATAATTTGAAATTGAGATTGAGCTTGTTACAGTTTTTTTTTATGATTAAACTATAATGAATGCCTTTTACTGGAGGAAAAAAACAGAAACGTGAAGAAATCTTTAATGAACATCATACCTACAATGCAATGTATTTTATTCCACCGATAACATTATAATACGACTTTACTTCGAAAGTAACAACGGGGTTCAATCGTGGGGCGGACTAGTCTAGAAGCACTGCATAACTTATTGGAGCTATATAAATAATAATAATAATAAGGTCGGTAGGCAGTTTAGTTTATGAGACAAAGTAGGATTCAACATGTAAAGCTCAAAAGTAAAGAAAACAAGATTTCTGGGAGCCCGGAGGAATCCTGAAAATGATAATTCCGTGGGCTATGAAAGATGTTTCACCGGGAGTTTCAGTTTTAAACCTATGATGAATTGCTGACTTCACATTTGCTGACTTATTCGTTGTTGCTTCTATAGGAGGATGTTCTGAGATCAGATCCCAAAAACACTTATTATTTACAACTGAACAGAAATACCAATCCAACTACATTTTACATCATTGCCACTTGTGCTTATGGTCTTGTCCCATATATTGCGTCTAAATGAGTGTCTTTACCACGAGTCAGGCTTGCTTTACATAACTATAGGTGAGGTACAGTATATAAAGCTTCCTTGGACCCCTCACAGATATATTATTGTGCTTATTAGCCTGTTATTTTATACAGACTGCATGTTTCCTTTAGCTCATTAGGCTGATGTGATAAATGACGTATTATATAGGACCAGCTCAGCCCTTTTCGCTGGAGTAACTTGCCAGTGTTGGTCATTCATAATTAATTGAGAAGGGAGGGAGTTGGACCCACAAATCTCCTGCAAACTCTCCTTTCAGTTAATCAACCCCATTGGCTCATTGACCAATATCTGCGTGCCCCCAGCCAATATATTTTAGCCAACAGGTTAAGGTGTTGGAGGGAAACATCACATAAAGTAGAAGGGTTGGACTGGCAATTATGAGATGGCCGTGGCATGTTAAGGCCAGAAGCTACCTGATGATATATGTGGGTGAATATGTTGTTCTGCACACTACATTTTTATGCTGACGTAGCGGGTCAGTGTGTGGCGCTGCCCGGTGTGCCAGGTGGCCAGTCCAGGCCTGCTTACAAATCTGTAAATGTCCTCACAAAAGAGTCTACTTTTAATACGTTTTGAAGTTTGTATAAACATTAAATGATGGCTCATAAATTTAGTTTCAGAGAGAAAACCATCTTTAGATAGAAGACAAACGATGATGCAAGGTGAAATAACAATAGCTCTCTAGCCTATCTACAACACACATCATTCTTGATTTAAAAGCTTGTCAGTGGTCCTGTGAAACCCGCTTCTTCACATTTATGATTCATGCTTTTTACCCATAATAACAAGACAGGTATGATAATTCTCCTCCGCATACAGACTCTAGAACACTATAACATTTGTGAACAGTTTTGTATGCAAAGGTTCAAAACCCACAAAAAAATAAAATCATTCTAAAATAAAGATGATCTGGAAAAAAAAGGTTTTACCACACTAAGCTTTATTGAAATTGAACAGATATTTTTTACCTTAAATATTTTTAACAGCAAGTGTAAAATTGCAATTTCCTCGTTAGGCTATACAGGGCATTTTCTCCTTAAGTAAAAAATACTGGTAAACCTATTTGATTTTTGTTTTTTTTTAATATGAATTAAGGACCTGAACCAGATAGTTAGTCAACAAAAGATTATCATCAGGATATGAAAACCACAGTAACAATTTTTAAAATTCTTCGGTTAATTAGTGTTATCTGAAATGGCAGTCATTTTAAGAAAGATATAAATAGGATTCCTGTAAACAAGTTTTGACACTCTACCAATGGAGCTTCTGTATCGGCGGCAGTTACACTGATGGCAGTGATAAAGCTAGACTGAGATACATCATTTCAAAGTTATTGTGGTACAAACAGAGCCGGGGTCCTCATCAACAACAATATATTCCAAGGCTGACATTTTTTTGGGCTGTGCCATTGGAGACACAAGGACAATGATTATCCATGGTCCCACCGACTCCCAGCCATACCCAATGTTTTATTTCTGCTTTTTCTCCACCATGTTGCTACCTGAGCTTGGGCTTAACGCAGAACATAGATCTGGTTTGGGTTTTGTTTCTATTTTGTTGTTGCACGTAATGTCTATGCCTAGGGATGTTTCAGATTTGAATCCTGACCTGCGTACAGAACTATGACACCATTAGAACAATGGGGGGGGAAATGCAGTTTGGCACCTCAAGTTTCATGTAAAAACAGCATCTGATACATTAGAATAAATCCAGTGCACTGTTAGAAAAGCAAAACATAAGACAAAACAATTTGAATTAAAAAAAAAAGACAATTTGGGCATTGTCATTGCGTTTTAAAAGTGTTGAGTTGCCAAAGAACCACACGGATCACACAAAAATTCAAAAATTACAATATTAAAGTAAAGCAAGATTTGTTTTCAATCCACGCTCACAAAGATATTAAAGTATAAATCTTTTATATATATTTATATGTATTTATATATATAAGTAGAAATAATTTACATAAACACGGAAAATAACCGCTTGTGAAATACTATTTACTAACACTGTGATGGAATGCACGGTAGCAGTAGAATTCTTCCAAGTAAAAAGGCAGTAATTCCCTAAAAAAATTGGTCCTCATCTCAAACCTTTGGCTACCGTCAATACCAAAGTGGCAATGATATTTTCCACTATGCAATGTGATTACATGGAAGATTTTGATTTTTGTATTTATGATTTGTTTTTTGAATTTTTGACTAGCGGCAGTGTAGGTTAGAGTGGCCCTTAACAGCCCGCTTGTTTAACAAAGTTTCCGGGAGTAAAAAGTATTTGAATAAAGTAGGCAAAGTTTATAATCAAGAGAGGCTTCATTTCTTTACTTCAGTGTGTTTTTTTTTTTGTTTGTTTTTTTTTCTTACTCTTGAAATGTCTTTTTTTTTTTTTTTTTTCGTTTTTCACTTCCTTTGGAGGAGACGGATAGAAAATTAGTCAAAATGGCATTTGGATCTTTCATCGTTCATTTACAAGCACACTTTGGCTTTCACTTCCCTTAAAAGAAAATGCAGCTTATTTCTTGTGTACATCCTCATGCCTTATTATTTTGTACGTAATCCAGTAAAATATGTTAAAAATGAGGAAGGCGAGCGGGAAGGCAGCACGAGATATCGTGTCAATCCTTTTTGCACGGTCCACAAATTTCTTTCTGATTGATTCTGCATCTTTTGGCTGAGCTGGAGGAGGGATTGGCGGAGATGGTTTTACCGCAGTGCCGTCCTTGACTTGCAAACAGTGACCCATCCCGTATCCGCTAAAGTTAAATCTACTCTCACGCACAGCGTCTTCTTCCTAGAAAGAAAGATATTATATATATTAGAAACTCTAAAATTAAAATATACATAGAATGGTGTTGTTTAACAAATGTTTCAGGTTTGAAACCTAGACTAGATGGGCTGAATAGCACAAAATGCAACAAAAAAACCCTAACAAAAAACACTAACAGCTAACGGGACAAACACATTCTCTAGCGCAATCCTGCACAGTAACGTGTAATTATTTGACAGTTTCTTTTGGAGTATCTGAATGTGGATATAAAAGAAAAACAGTGCATGTCATACATATAACAACACATTCAACTTATATACATTTTGCCAGTAAGAGAAACGTGATACACTTGGTGCGACTTTTCCTACAGGTGTTTTGTGAGTCATTTTTTGTTTTTGAAAATTAAGCTAAAAAAAAGCCCTGAAACTCCTTTAAAATATATTCTACATTTGCTCAGACGGCAGAACAAAATCCTTCATGGCTGTACACCTCAAATGTATTTGTACATTGTGACGAGGACCCCCTTCAGCATCTCTTATGTAAAGCAAATAAATCCAGTTTAGCGAAATGCTCCTGACAGAGCTCTCAGTTCTTTGTATCCTTTCTATTCCATTGTATCTTTCTAATGAACTCTTATGAATTGTATACAAATGTATAATATGAGGCCTACCAAACAGTGTGAGCATTCCGCAAATACAGTGTGTTGGCTGTACAGTGTATACAAAAAACAATAACTGTCTGCGCTTCTTACCCTAATAAAGTTGGCGACAAATATATAAACATAATATAAATGAGAGGTTTTGGTTATATGAATTGGCCAAAGCATAATCACCGGCCACGTCAAGGCACACTTTCAATAGGGTGAAAACCAAAACCTTATTAATGCGTTACGATCCAGGTTAATTACTTGCGCCTCCCCAACACATTAAGAAGGTTCTGATAGCAGTATAAACTGCTTTGGCCGATTCATATAACCAAAACCTCTCATTTATATTATGTTTATATATTGGTTGCCAACGTTATTAAGGTGAGAAGCGCAGACAGTTTTGTTTTTTTTGATGATTTCTACAAGCTGACCCCATTTAGCTTATAGTTAGTGTGTGTGCTTTTATTGCCCAAATGCATTACTTTACATTTATCAATGTTAAATCCCATCTGCCATAGCATTCTGCCAATTAAATTAAAACATTCCTCAACAAGCACATTATAACCGAATTTAAAAGCCTGCGTAATTTGGTGTCATCTGCGAAATATAAGTTTCACTATCAATACTCACTTTTATGGCATTAAAAATAATAAATAATAATAAAGTACAAATTAACGTAAGAAAATTATTATTAGTTTATTTTAAATGAACGTTCTGTTAGGTAGTAGCATAGTAGTAGTGAAATTATCTTAATTATAAAAAAAAAAGCTGTATCAAATGCAAAGTTTAAATAGACTACATTTACAATAAATAAAATAGAAAGAAGAAAAGTGCTGTATGATGAATGTGTTCTAAATAACCCTAAAACCTATAACCCTGTAGAAAATAAATAGTACAATTAAATAATCAATTTTGGGTGAGCTAAAACAAAATTAAGTGACACCCACACCAAAATCATAGTAAAATACTTATGTGATAAGTAAAAGTCTTCTATCCCAAATCCGAGGAATCGTCCACATTATTCCATGATATTTCAACATACATAAAAGAGAAAAAAGTATCATAACATGTGTATGTAAATGTATTCAGGAAATTCAAGGAATCTCACTCACATGGGGTAGACTATAAAATGTTCATATATATATATATAAAACGCTTCTCAATGGTTAATGGTGCCGCTTGTGGACTACATCTACAGCTCTACCCAGATCTAATTTTCTACTTGCCTAGTTGGAGAAGCCCAGTAAGTTTGTTTGACAATTTCTGTTCTTTCTAAAACCATACCCAAGCACTTTAACACAAATTATTCTTTTAAATAATTTTCCCACTGGTGACGTTCAGCCCACCAGTCTATCAATTTTGGTTGTATAAATTTTTTTTTTCAAACAAAAGGATCGCGTTAAAATGTTCCAGTCCTGTGACGTTTCTCGAGAAGGTGGTAATTTTAAATTATTAAAAGAATAATTCATATTTCAAATATTCATGAATGTATTAATCATTAGATAATTGTAAGGATTAATTTAACAAATTTAGTACAAATAAAAGGATATTATATTCCAGTATATATATAGATATATGTATATATATATATATAGATTTAGATATATATATACTGTGTTCAAAAATATTTTTTTGAAAAAAAATAGTAGGCAAACTATGTAGAATTTTATCCAATAGGGAACACAGCTGCTTTAGAAGAAAATCCCTATTTTACTCAAAAGGAACTTTTATGCAAATAAGAACAAACATATGAGAGCCATGTACAAACACAAGGTAACCTGGTCAGGAATGGTTAAGAAGTCAAAACATTCACACAGCTAAACAGACAGCAAGAGAAGCAGCCTAAGTGGAACCCTGGAGAGAACGATATTCTGAAAGTGTGAATGTGTTTGGATGGATGTGAAGTAAACAGCAGGAAAGGCAGAATGTGATAAACAGAGCCAGGGTATAAAGCATATTCTGTAAATGAAAATCTGTGGAAATAGGAGACCCAAATAAATTCTGCCTCCGGTGTGTAAAACCAGTGGCTACATGAGGGTCCATTTTCTTGTCGGGAGTGTGATGTTTATAAGTGTAACGGATGCTGGATGCTGAACCCCTATTCTATGAAAATGATTGGGACTGTAATTGTTAAATAGGGGTTACGTTGTTCTATTTTGTATATTCAACTTCTGGTTTCCATTTCTATGTGTATTTAGATTGGCTCACCCTCTAGTCTATGTTAGTGTTACTTCCCTAATCCTTTTACCTCTGTTGTGTATTCGCCATTGTTTGATGAGTTATGAGATTAATCTAGTGCCGATGTCTGTTTAATCCCTTGTTGGGTGTTAATTGTGTTAATCTTTTCCTGTTTCCTGTGTTTCCCTCCCATGGTAAAGTGGTTGTATTATTATATACTATGCCCAGTCCCTATAAAGTATGGTGGGCTGTGGGCTGGTGGGCACCTTTATTCTGAGAACCGTAGTGGCCACCCATCTTGTAGCCGTCTTTCGCTATGAGGACAGTGGAATGACCAGGGACATGACACTAACACCCTAAGGTTCCTGTTACAACGGGATTCTAAGGGGGCAAGGGGCAGCTACTGTATGCTCCTAAAAATGAAAGACGGACCTTACATGGAACATGTACACATGTACAACCCCTTGCAGGTTCTCAAATATACAAGTGCAACTCCATACTTAAAACTTCTAATTAGAAACCTAGAAGTTGATGGAAGATAGGAAGCATTCTGTCCATCTAGTCTGTCGGTTTTTCCTGCTGTAAATACTTTCTCAGTCTTTGGTCTCATCTTAGATTTAGGATAGTCACTTGCCTATCCACATGCCCATCCCATGCATGTTTAAATTCCCTTACCGTATTAATCTCTACCAATTCTGCTGGGTGGCTGCAACCGTTATTCATAGAAACAAAGCAACGTCTGGATTATAAACTATATGGAAATGCTTTATACTTAAAAAAATCAGCTCTACAGCCTCTTAAGGAACAGATTCTTTTCATTCAAACTGTAATAATCGGAATGATGGGTGATTCTACACTCAAAATGTTCTCCTCACAAGTATTAGCCATTAACCAAGCCAAAAAACTACATACACGTAATCAGTGCCACTAAATGTATTTTGTAGGACTATTTCCATGGTCATGGTCACCAGGTTTTTTACATGCAAAATATAGATAAGTACTTATTTGAAAAAAGATTTTACAGAGTGTGGAAGCTTTCTGGTTATTTTAATGCATTCATATATGCCAGCTGTCCCGTTTCAGTCTTGAATATTATCATGCTGTCTGTGTCAAAGACTTAGTTATTGCCATCAATGTGCAAAGTTTACTTAGTACGGCAGCATGATGGTTATCAAGTATCTTTTGACCTGGTTTCTTCAGAGGTATGTCAGTCTGTCTATCCACCCATTGACTATGCCTGTGAAAAACATACCTCGAGTCTGCAGACAGGGAGACACACTATCCAGGGCCGGCCCTACCATGGAGCAGAGTGGGGCAATTGCTCCAGGCGGCACTTTTGAAGGGGCGGCACTTTGATAATGGGGGGGGGCGGCAGAGGAAGGGTAGATAATGGGGGGGCGTCATTTTAAACTTCGCCCCAGGCGGCATTATCTCTTGGGCCGGCCCTGACACTATCTGGATTTTCCAGGTGTTTTCCCAAACCGAGCTGCTCCGTTTAATTTAATAGACTTGTGCGCAGCAAGTCTTTTTTTGCCACATTCGTCTTCGGGCAACGATATGTACCCTCCTACACACATTCCCTTCCGCATTACCTCACCAACAAACACCAAAACGTCTTGTAATGGGATGTGGCAACAAATGGAGGAATACTAACAAATTTTCAGCACTCCTGATATTCATTTTCGGCAGTTTCGTCAGAGATCGCCCTCGTTATTGGAGATTTGTACAAATACAGAAAACAGGCAATTTTCCTTAAAATCTACACGAATACGAATGCATACGTCTATTATTTAATGAAATTATACATTTGTTCTAGGAAGAGAGCAGCTGGTCAGTGGCTTCGAAGAAGAAAAATATTATGTGCTTGGGTTATGATTTAAATTCTAAAATAATGAAACTGAAGATTTTTATCTGGCAAACACATAAATTTGCCCATATATAAATATGCAATGTAAATCATTCTAATTGAAATTCCAGCAATATGAAACACAGCAAATATAAAAGCTTCAGGCTGTCATGTCGTGTGTCCAAATTCCTGTGTATTAAACACCTTACGGGGGTAAAAGTTAATTTTAATCTTTTGTCAAGGATACAGTAGATCTGATTTATTAATCTGTATGTAATATAAGTGAAATCTCATTAAATGCACCAGTCCACAGGCAAATGGAAAATAATTTGTTCCAAACAGCTAAAAGCCCCAAATTCCTACTGTAAGATATATTCAAAAATAGTGATTTAAATAATCTTTTTTTTACTAAGTTACACGATTATAAAATTAATGTATCCTTGTAATATTTATATGGATAAAAATGAAAAATTGGATAAAAACTTGGATGAATGAGCAAAACACGTAAAACACTCCAAAATCTTGGGGAAAGCCTTCCCAGAAGAGTGGAAGCTGTTATATCTGCAAAGGAGAGGACCAGCTGCGTATTAATGTCTATGTATTTAGAACGTAAAGCTATAAAAGTCCCTGTTGGTGTAATGGTCAAGTGTCCCATTACTTTTGTCCACATGGGGAGGGGGAGAGATACAAAAAGTGATGTTAGAATGTGACCAATTTGTCTTGATAAACACTGCCATGGGATAGCTGAAATGTTGTCCACCCCTTTCTGTATGTCATAATAAATTATTTGAAAAGCGTTCTGTGCATGCACATAGCACGTAGCTGAGGTGCAGGCAACTGGACAAATGCATTTGGGGATACTACAGAATGCCCTCTTGTATTTGCAAGGGGGCACCACCTAAATTTGAAGAGACCTCTCAGCTATCAGTTGTATTAAAGTGCATATAATGACTGGAGTGTACATTTTAATTATTTATTATTTTATGTTGTCATTGTATGACGTTACCGTGAGTTGTGTGTCAGTGTATGGTGTTTGAGTGTCAGAGGTGAGCCTAGAGTTCGTGGCACCTGTGAGAGAAAGAAGAGGAGCATGAGAAAGAATTTCTATGTATGTAAGTGTATGGTGCTAGAGTGAGTGGGTGTTACAGTGACTTTGTGTGTTAGTATGTATGCGTATTAGTGATAGAGGAGCCTTGAAGAAATACTGCACCCAGGCGCCACTAACCTTGGGTTCACCCCTGCTGTGTTTATAGAGGATCTTAAGAGGGAGTGATGGGTGGAGCAATGGGTAAGAAAATGAGATTGGCATGGGGCGGGCATGGGGGCCCAGGCACTTAGCCTGTACTAGGCCCTCGAGATTTCTGATGGCGGCCCTGCCCTCACACTTCATTTTCTTGGGGTTGAGCAAGATCTCTAACATCCACCAGCTCCGTGATGTCTTCATGGAGGAGTGGAAGAGGACTCCAGTGGCAACCTGTGAAGCTCTGGTGAACTCCATGCCCAAAACGGTTAAGGCAAAGCTGGGAAAAAATGGTGGCCACACAAAATATTGACAATTTGGACATTTCCACATAGGGGTGTACTCACTTTTGTTGCCAAGGTGTTAGACATGGCTGTGTGTTGAGTTATTTTGAGGGGACAGCATTTTGAGGTTATACAGGCTGTACACTCACTACTTTACATTGTAGCAGATGTGAGGGGTGTACTCACTTTTGTGAGATACTGTATGCCTTCAAAACTGTTAAATAATATACATAAGAAATACATACCGTATTTATCGGCGTATAACACGCACTGGTGTATAACACGCACCCCCATTTTTGAACAAAAAAACTGAACAAAAAAAACTTCATCAGAATCACTGCTATCTGGGAAACCACACACACACACACACACACACACAGTAAGACACACACACAGTAAGACACACTCACACTCAGACACACACACCCTAACCCCCCTTCTCAGGATCTCCCCTCTCTCTCCCTAACCCCACCCCGGTCACTTACCTTCAACTCCTGTGTTGGAAGCGTGAGGCGTTTGTCTCGGGTGCCAGCGCTTCACTGCTGAGCGCCGGCACCCGAGACAAACGCCTCACGCTTCCAACACAGGAGTTGAAGCGCTGAGGCAGGCGGCGGCTGAGGCAGGCGGCGGCGGCTGCTGCTGCTGAGGCTGAGGCTGAGGCAGGCGGCGGCGGCGGCTGCTGCTGCTGAGGCTGAGGCAGGCGGCGGCGGCTGAGGCTGAGGCAGGTGGCTGAGGCAGGCGGCGGCGGCCGCCAGCAGAGGAGTCCTGGATTTCTGTCAGTCAGGGGGGCCCGAGAGTTGCCGAGCGGTCGTCTTCAGCAACCGCTCGGCACCCCTTGGGCCCCCCCTGACTGGCAGAACTCCAGGGCCCGGTCGCAGTTGCGACCCCGGTAGTTCCGCCACTGGCTCTAGGATTTATCGGCGTATAACACGCAGGTAGGGTTTCAGCTTCATATTTTAGTTAAAAAAGTGCGTGTTATACGCCGATAAATACGGTAATCAGAAACAAGCATAAATAGTAATGCTGAGACTGAGAAATGTAGCCTAATATACCCATAGGAAGTTTGCACCATTGTGTACCCTAACAATACATCCTATCCAGTTCAGTCCAGGCATACTTATTGAGTCTCCCAACCTCAAGCTTTTAGACATAAATAAAAACTACTCAGGCCCTTATTTGCAAAATTAACATTTACTTGTCACAAGGCTTGGTTATGACCAGTCAATACAAAAGTGTAAGGTTGGACTGGAAATAAAAACCAGTCCTAGAACTAATTGAACACCTGAACAGCCAAGTATCATAAAGCTTTTATGGTGGGATGCATAATGGTGAAGCCCTATCCCCATACTTGCTTTATATTAATCAGTAACCCATTCCAAGGTCTGTAAAATCTCACTAATATGCACTTATGTATTAAGCAAGAGAGTCTCGAAAATCTCTAAACAAATAAGTTGGTAAATAGACAGAGATAGGTAGACAGACAGATACGAGCTAAATGTAACATACCCTTGGAGTTCTAGGTCTATTATCTAAAGGGTTTAGTGGTGGTTGTGGATTATGTGAGTATTTAGACCACAGTATACCTGTGCTCTTTATGTTGTTATGTCTGCTCTTTGTTCTCCTTCTGGAATAATCTGTAGGTGTCGGTACCCCTTCCTCTAAGATGTTACTAATAAAGTATGCAGAGGTACTGGTGATTATAACACTCAAGGCAAAATGACATGATTATATACCTGATAAAATGACTCTTTTTTTCCTAACACCAATGCTCTCTTACTGATGTCCCACTTTTATATTTTGAAGTAACATTATAGGGACCATGTCCATTATTTGCAAAGTTGTCCAGTACTCCAGTTTGTAGCCACTAAACTTAGAATTATGTTTGATTCTGCTGTAGGCACAAAGGTGTAACTGGAGGTGACAAATATAATTGAAAATTATCCCTGGCTGTCATATAACGTATCTAAGAGGAGCCTACTGAAGACTGTGGCTGGTACCCCCACTGATTTTATATTTTCACTCTTGATTAAAGTAACCGCACCTTTGTAATTGTTGTCTTGGCTTCTTATGTTCTCTACTAGAGATTATATAATACCCACAGAGTTTAGAAAACAGCGTGAACAGTATCTGAGAACACAGTGTTGGCAACTTTCTATTACAGAATATCCATATTTTACTTCAGACATAATATACATTATAAGGTGAGAAAATAAAAATGTTTTATAGGAAAACATGAGTATCCACATGCAGGATCAAAAGGGGGCGATTAGAAATTTACAACATTTAGCTAATTTGCTGCAGAATAATTTGGAAGGGTGGGCTATCAAATTGGGAAATTAAATGAAAAGACGAATGTTTGAAGGTACAGTCCAATGCTCCATACATTCCCACCAGTAAAAAGTGCATATTAAAGTACTCTGTAAGTAGTTGAATATCCATTCTTTTCCACATTACCCAAAAATTAAAAAAAACCTAGCGAAAATGTTGCGCTCCTTTGCCATCCATGTCTGGAACTACTTTTGGCTGTTTGAAGCAGCCAGTCATAAGAAAGTTCTCCCATCGAAATCAGTTGAAATCACATGGGCACAGGAGATTCTCGTTAGAGCACGTGAGCCACTACCGGGCAAGAGCTGCGTTTGGCAGAATGTATGTAGATGGTGGGGAAAGAGGGCAGATGCATAAACCCTACACAAATTTGCATACAAATAAAGAATATTTACAAATCAGTGAAAAGAGTGCTTTCCATAAAATAATTTATTGTTATAACTTATCTTCCATAAGATCTGTGTTATAATTCCAGAGAAACTCCAAGCATATAAAAAATATAAAAACAACAATAAAAATGTATGACTGTAGGGTCAGGGTGAGCCTAGGGCCACTGACGCCTAGGTGCAAATGTTTTTGGTGCCACCAGGGGGATGTTCCTATATTGCTAACTCCTTCCATTATCAAACATAACCCTTCTAACCACACCCATTTTCTATGGCAACCACTCCACCTCTTTTGGCCCACCAACTTCACCATGTAACACATCACAACACAGTGCCAGTTTTGTCCCTAAGACACTACGGTCTTTGCCCCCAAACTCATTGTCAGTGCCATTTTAGACATTTCACATCCGGCACTCGAAATATAAAGAAGCCACTGGGCGAGAGGGGCAAAGCAGTAGTTAGCACCTTTTGCACCTGAGGCAAGAACAAAAAATTGTGCCCCTCACTATATCCTTACAGAGGTTATTTAGAAGGAAATACATACATAAATAATACGGAAATTCATGATATGAGAACTGCATAGAGTTAAAAAATAATAAAACAAATTTCCCCAAACCCAGTGATTTTTTCACATTTTAACACTGAGGGTGGTACATCATTTTAACACTGAGCCTGATACTGGTATACCACAACCATAGTGATCCAGACACTGAGAGTGGTACAGTGTATCTCTTATAATTATAGCAAGACAGACACAGACAGTGGTATCGCATATCTCCCATCACTATGTACTGTGCCAGGCATTGATGGTGATACAGCATAAGTCCCTATATCACATCAGTATATTAGTATCACTTTTTAATCATATGTGTACGGCCATTAGTGGAAGCTTTCCTAGTTTTTACACCAAGTGGTTGTAGGTAAAACATGTGTCCACTAATTATACTTTATGAAGGACCAGTTTAAATATATAAAAGGACCAGCTAGAAGAAACTATAACATTTTTTGCCCATCAGAATGTACAATTAAGACTATGAACATTGATTCATCACAGATCACAAAATTTAAATTTTTATGGTGTTAACAAAGTTAGAATAAAAAAAAAACAAACAGAAAACTACCAAAGTCAAAAATGCACATTAGTAGGACCTGCTTAGCACCCTAGTTACATCTAGTCACATGGGACTTGCCCCAGCACCCAGATTGCATCCACAGGACTTTCCCCAGCACCCAGATCACACTCATAGGATTTACCGCAGGACCCAGATCGCATCCACAGGACTTGCTCTGCACCCAAGTCACATCGTAACCACTTGCCCAGCACCCGTATTGCATCCACAGGACTTGCTCAGCACTCAAGTTACATCCGAACCACTTGCCCAACATCCAAGTTACAGCCAAATCACTTGCCCAACATCCAAGTTACAGCCAAATCACTTGCCCAGCATCCAGGTTGCATACACAGGACATGCCAGAACCCAGATTGCACACATAGGATTTGCCCAATACACAGATTGCACTCAAATGATTTGTCCCAGCACCCAGGTTGCACTCACAGAGCTTGCCCCAGCACCCAGATTGCACACAAGGGAAATGTTTCTTTTTATTTATCTAAATCATACAGAGTCACACATTTGTATTGTATATGTTTTTTTTCTTTTGTATGCTTGGAAATTTTTTTTCTGGAATTACATCACAGATCTTAAGGAAGATAAGTTATAACAACAAATTCTTTTACACAACATCTTTTCACTGATTTTTAAAGAAGAAGCGCACAAGTGTTTTGCTGCATAGTTTACTGATAAAATAAGCGCCTACTTAACCGCTCTATTTTTTAAAGAATATATAAAGTTGACACTATAAACTGTAGTATCCCTTTAAGAAACCATAAAAGAAAGAGTTGAATGAATGTAGAAATTAAAATATGTGAAAGGAAACCATTTACAATTCTTAAGGATAATTTTGGCTTTGTCCCTCTGGGACCAAAATAAATGCCTGCAAACACCCATATGGTAAATCCTATCTAAACCAACAAAAATTATTTTACTGAATGTTAGTAATTAGGCTTGCAGGATTACATATGCTCACGTATGGTAAACAAGGCATAAACCCCATAAAGATAATAAAAAATTCAAGGATTTCTTTTAATATTATTTGGTCTATTAACTAAAGGCTAATGGGGTCTGTCAAGATAAGGGTTTACCTGACTGAAAAGTCTCAACTGAGCTTTCAAGCTTCAACTTGCATATTCACTAAAATGTCAGTTGTTTGCAAGTACATGCCAGTGCATGTTTTAGGCGAGGGAATGAAAACTCAAATGTCTTAGCCTGATACTGAAAACTTTATTAATTAAATAAACAGAATTTGGGGATGCCAGGGGGGATGAGGGATGGGGTTAAGAATAAATAAACCCCCCCACTCCCTGTTAACTACAAGGAGGGGCTGAAAAAAGGTGAAAAACGCTCATCCTATACCTCTCCTCATCTGCAGGTAGTGGAGATAAGGTCCATCTAAGAATTCACTTTCCCCAATAATAATACTATTGATCTATATCAATAAGATATTTCATCGCAGTTTTTACCTCCTGCACTTGTTAGCTCCTGTTTCAAGTGTACATAAAGTAAATCTGCGACTATGCCAGTTGTAAAGTGCCGAAAAAAACCCAGAACTATGAAACTAAAATGGTCCAAAACCAATTTATAAATGGAAAGGTCTAAAAATATAAATTTTTTGATTTAGCATTGTCTGTAAAAATATTCCAAGATAAATATTTATTTACTAACAATGACAGTGATAATATGTTCAGCGGGTTATGTATAAAAGTATCCAATAATATTGCTCTTGCATCTTTACTTGTTAAGACTTTGCATTAGTCTAACTTACATGCATTCAGTGATTTTGTTATTCTAATTTCTCTTCCCTTCTCTCTGATAGAGTAATAATTATATAAATGTGTACTGTTTTGTAAACAGAACAGAACAGCCCAATGAGCACTCCCGTAAAAGACCAGTTACATTTAAATGAATACAACTAAAAAACATTTAACAGAAATTATAAAGGATTTATAAAGGGATGCTAGTAAAAAAAAACTCTCATATACTGCGCATCCAAGGGTGAATGAAAATGCTGAATTCTTGTAATAAAATGTTTTATTTCTCCCCTATACTGTTCATTTTTATAATCCTGGTTATTTTTACCCTTGTGCTTGGATTGTAGATTTGATTCAAAGTTCCGTATGCTGAGGAATCTGTACTCCGCAATCCATTCATTCGCTGCACCGACTCCACGCTTTCATTCCCAACAAGCACAATCTGTCCCCAGATTGTCACAACAGATAAAGGCAGCAAAAATGGAAGAACAGCAAAACGATTAAACAAAAATGACAATGTTAGACACAACATGAAAAACAATAAGAAAGCACTGTAAATAATAGAAATGGGGAGGTTTGTGTGAAAGGGGAGCACAAATAATAGAATCATGCTTCATTCAAAATCAATGACTAAAAAGAAATATTCGTGACTTTTTATATTATTATGTAAAGCATTATATATAAACCTAATATCATATGCTTGTTTGCTATCCAGGAGATGATGGGCTTAATCAAAATAAAGGAATATAGAATCGCGCAAATGATTAAAACAAGTTACTGTACCTATTAAAGGTTAAAACATAAATGTTGTAGCATTTGTGAAGTAGATTATATTTGTTTCTATACTCTAAATGGAATATATACACATACTAGTGTATGTGACGTCATTCAAATGACATGGACAAAAATCTCTCTCGCTCCCTCTCCCCCTTTTCTCTCCTTTCTCTCTCTTTCCCTTGTTTGGCTGTTTTTTCTGTGTTCCTTCCCTCTCTCCCCTCTCCCTTCCCGCTCCCCCTCTTCTATCTCGTTCTCCCCTCCTTCTGTATCCCTTTTCTTCTCTCGCTCTCCCCTCTTTCTCTCTCTCCTCATCCTTCTCTCTCCCTCCTCTCCTTCTCTGTCCCTCTTCCTCCCAAAACCTTCTGCCTCTGTTCCTTGTCACTTAATCCCCTCCTCGTTTTTCTCTCCCTCCCTTCTCTCCTCTCCCCGGTACATCACATTAGATTACTTTACATCATGTCTACTTTTCTTTTGCTAAAACTGAGCGCCTCTGCACTGGTTTCCTTCATGTTGTTGTTCCACTCTGATGCTTTCTTTTTCTTTTAGAGAAAAGTTGTGGCTACATTTGACTGCAAGTATGTACACTATGATTTTTTTTTAATTATAGACAGTTAGGTCTCAAATTTTTGAATAAATGTGTTGTTTCCTGTTAACATACAGGGCATGGGCATTAATCAAGTCTGGTGAGTCAATTTAAGCCTTAACTTGACTGACCTCTCAACTTGATGTTGAATACGCTGAATAGTATCTACTAAAAATATTTAAACTTGTACATATCATTAACTTTAACATGCCCAGGAAATCACTTTTTAGTCCCATTCTATAATAATTATGGTTTATTGAGACAGTAAAGGAATTACTGTATATTTGGGTTGATTCTGACTTGTCATTGACAATGTAAAATCTGTATTTTGTGCCAAGTGTTCTTCTACATCATGATGCATTAGATGAGAAATATTTCATCACTGAAAGGGGACCAGAATTCACAGCATCTGAATGTTACAAACATCTGAGTGGTTGAAGACCTTTAAAGCAGAGGTTTGTTCATGACATTTTCAAGACAGGCTTGTATGTGTAAAGCATCAGGATGACTAAGAACACAATACTTGATGCTTCATGGCACAGTATGGGGAAGACCAAGCATATGTGACAGATATTTGCCTAGTTTAAATGATTCAGCCACACATAGAAAGTAAAAAGTAATTTACTGCAATGTATTTATTGAAATGCCTAATATAAGAGTAAAGACTACCTGCAATTATGGAACAGATATTTCTTCTTTATATTCCTTGAATTTGTATAGTACTCATCCTCTGTGGGTGATTAAACAATGATATATATATATAACTAGAATAAACATACTGGTGTTTATGTTACCTTTGGAAGCATAATCCATTAAAAGTACTCCTTGAATCCTTGAATAAAGTTAATGTTATGCAATGGTTTGACTTTTTATGCAAAATATGGTTTAAGGGTGCCTTCATTTTTTTCTCAGCAATGTCTACAGAAAACTGCACTCCTTCTAAAAGGGATAGTTTACTGTTCCTGACAGTCCCACTAAAAATGAATGCATATTAAATGACTCTGCAAATGCGCTGAAAAATAACTTTTGTCTTATATTCAAAGTCATCTTCTAATCAGACTGCACTGCAGGGGACCTGGATGCTCCTCTCTGGCAGCCGATGGGCATCTGTGCGATACGCGCAGACAACCTCCGCTGCTGCCGGCACTTCCTCTGGGGCTTCTATGACAGAGCGCCGGCATCACATGACCTTCCGGTGCTCATTCATAGAGGCCCCGGCGGAAGTGCCGGCAACAGCAATGGAGGTTGTCTGTGCGCATCGCTCTGACCTCCACCGGCCCCACTAGACACCAAGGAATCTGAAGCACGGGGGGACAAGTCTAGGGAAGCACTGGTAAGTCGGGTGTAAGAGTGACATATGGGGGAGGTATAAGGGCTTTCTGGAGGCAGAGTGGCATATAGGGGGTTAAAGGGAATATCAGGGAGGCAGAGTGGAATATTTAGGGTTAAAAGTAATATCAGGGAGGCAGAGGGGCATATAGGGGTTTTAAGGCATATCTGGGAGGCAGAGTGGCATATAGGGGGTATAAGGCATATCTGGGGGGCAGAGTGGCATATAGGGGGTATAAGGCTTATCTGGCGGCAAAGTGGCATATCAGGGAGGCAGAGTGGCATATAGGGGGTATAAGGCATTTCTGGGGGTACAGTGGCGTATAAGGGGCTATAAGGCATATCTGGGGGGCAGATATGCACAACTGGGGGCAGGTTGGCAAATAAAAGGAAATAAAAACAAAAAAATGAAATTTTCTCAATCATAGTTTTTATTAAATATGAAAAAATAGTTTACATGTGAATTAATATTTACTTGTAAAAAATGTTCCTAATAGGGTCGTCTTATATTTAGGCTTTTTCTTTTTTTCCTAAATTAATATTCAAATTTTGGGGTGTTGTCTTACAATCAGGGTCATCTTCTAATAGAGCCAATAAGGTACTTTAATATACCGTACATTCTTCAAAAACTACCTACTCAAGCTAGAAACTGCAGCCTTCCTCCTTGGTTTTGCCCTCCTCCTTGGTTTTGAAGAAGGCAATCAGAGGAAGGAAAGTGTCCCCACTGCCATCAATGGGAGTGATTTCAGCACATGCACATGGGGGTCTGCAGCGTTCTCCAAGCACGGAGTGCTAAGTATATCACGTGCGCGAAAAATAGCTGGGGGTGGAGAAAGGGGCCAAATCCCCCGATGCATTTGCAAGGGGTACGCCACTGAAATATAATGGGACCCTTCATTTATCATACACATTAAATTGCATATAATGCAGACACTTTGGATCTTCTTGACCAATATATATATATATATATATATATATATATATATATATACGTTCCTCTATATTTAAAATATACTAACAATTTATTAAAGTTTGAAAATATTGTACGAAATACATCTCATTAATATGGAATATACCAGTTCATCAATTGTTTTCATGTTGGCTTCTTACCTTTAATATGTCAATTATTAATAATTATCTGTTTTATTAGAAATATACTTAACTTAAACAAACCTCAATTCAATTCATTAGCAAACAATATGGGTTTTCTTTTAGTGCTGTTTTATGAATATCTACTTATTATGTGTCAAGCTTCTTTTTTTCTTTTAAATTAGGTACAGTACCAGACCACATTCATTTGTTTAATAACTGCCTACTTCAGCTCCACATCCCTCTTTTCCTGATTACAATCATTTGTGTAACCTTTGGCCGCCGTGGGTACATATGTTACAATTAGCATAATGTAGGATTATGAGAGAGAAAGTTAACAATACTTCTAAAACATATAATTTTTCATGAAGTAAATAGAGCAGAATATGGGAACTGATATGTTTGGCGTACAAAATTACAGTGTTGTTTTATATTATATAGAGTAAATTAGAATACAATAGCTAAAGGGAAAATATACGTCGTGCCAAAATTTATTTAGACGTCAAACACTATCCATTGAGATGTGAAGAGAAGAGAAGAACAGTGCAGGAAAATAGCCTTTTTTCTAAATGGAACTTTAAAAGAGAAAATCCTCTTGTGATTTTACTCATAAAGCATTTTGACAAGAAGAGCAAAAGCGTCAGATATTAACTAATCAATCTGTGAGACTCCTAAGAGGGTTGATCTGACATTTTGGATGGTCAAATGAACCAAAATGCATTTACTCACCAGGGAAAAAAGACATTTATATATTTTTTAATGTTACCTATTTCCCTGAATTTCTCCTGGATAGAATATGTTATAAATGGCCTTATTCTCAAAGCAAATTTCTTTCACTACCCCTACCATAAAACAATTTGAACCCGTATGTATAATTTATCATCACAAGTGGTTCTACCATATAAGCAGGTTAAGCAACTGCTTAGAACTCAACGGTCTACAAAAGTCCAAACTTAGGCAACAGTGATGTATTTTTATGTAATACAAATTAGTGATTAGGAATATTGCATTCCTCACTTTATACACTAGTATATATTTTTTGTGTTTAGGGCCCAAAAAAATCTATGACCAGACCTTGTAGCATGCCATTTTCTAAGATCAATACCAGAAATAGTTGACTTCCTATCAAAATGGAGAACATATAGAATTGAATCCTGATGCTATTACATCATCAGAATGGAAGGAAACGTGTCGCATTCTAGACCAGATGAATAATGGAGTAGATGAATAAGCCAACAGATCTAGGATATTGGCTGAGGCTACATACATACAGACACGCAGAAACATAGAACTTTACGGCTGATAAGAACCATTCGGCCCATCTAGTCTGCCCATTTTATCAATGTTTAAATTCCTCCACTGTATTAGCCCCTACCACGTCTGCTAGATGCTGTTCCACTTATCTACCACCCTCTCAGTAAACTTAAGGTTTCTTACGTTACATCTAAGCCTCTGACAATTTAGTTTTAGACTATGACCTCTTGTTCTAACATTTTTCCCCCTTTGAAATAAAATTCCCTCTTTACTTTGTTAAATCCTTTTATGTATGTAACTGTTTCTATCACATCTCCCCTCTCTCTTCTTTCCTCCAAGGCATACACCTTTAGATGTTTTAGTCTTTCCTGATCCATTTTTATCCTGCAAACCATGCACCATTTCAGTAGCCCTCCTTTCAACTCGCTCAATACAAATTACTCCCCCACTAAGAAAAAAAAGTACTGTTCGGGAATTCTAGCAGATAACTTTTAACCCCTTAATGACAAAGCCCATACATGTATGGGATCAAAATGTATTGGGTTTTGGGACTGCCCATTGTCCTTAAGGGGTTAAACAGAAAGCCTCCGAGGTAAATCGGTTCTCAATTCTAACGTTTAATACATTTGGTAAATATGTATATATACGGTCATTAGTGTTAGCATTGGTCGAATAAAAGCGCTAAGAGCAATGATTGGGTTATAGATTTTACCGACTTATAATAAATCTGCATATAAAATCTTTATATATTGGGTAAAGAGGCAAAAGGTAACATTACTTCCAGGCCCTACCTTGCTTTGTCTTTTCTGTCTTCTACGGAGTCTTAAGAATTCTTTGTGTTGTCTTGATACAAAATTGACAGCCGCGTATTCCAGGAGAGCCGCAAACACAAACAAAAGGCATACAGCCATCCAGATGTCAATGGCTTTCACATACGAAACCTGAAAGGAAAGACGAGAAATTACTTGAGGTAATTAATCTCCCACTGATTGCTTCTTGTAACGCTGTTACCATGCTTGGCACAAACACTTTTTTACAGTATGTCTAAAAATATAATCAAAATCATTTATTTTGTTTTGGGGGGGGGGTTGCTTCCAGAAAGATGGGGATATAAATTCTGTTCTTATTTATACATCAAAATATTTTGTGTTGTCCCCAGATTTTCCTACAACCACAATTATGAGGTCCCTAAAGACAAAGAATAATGTTCAGGATTTGGATCTAATGTTACTGAACCTATCAACGCGTCTACTCAAACTCTGAACTTTTCTAAGTGTTCCCGCCGTTTTTATTTATTAGCCAATGTATTTTGAACTGGGTCCAAGAGTATATTTCTCACACTGTTGCAAATTGCTTTTGCTGCCTAAACTCTGCCACGTGGCAAAAGCGTGGTTTAGAGTTTAGAGTTCTGGCACGTGACCCTAATAAAACACAACATCACGTAGAAGGGAGGGGCAAATACGTATGGGGGGGGTATACAGAACCCCTCCATGTTTTTGCAAAGGGAACCACAGGGACATTTAAGGAGACCAGCTGTCATTAAAGTGTTAATTTGTATGCCTAACTAGGGAGATATACCATTTTGGACATATCCAATACACATTTCTGTACTAACCTAATCTATGTAATATGTTACACAAAAAATGCTGTCATACTAATTTCCCTCACTGCGCATCCGTGTATTCATTTATTCTGTGTTTTCGTTTCATCGGCCAAGCTGAGCAGTGATCCAATTTTCTGGATTTAGACTCAGCCTTTTAATTTCTTACTAATTAAATGTAGTTTGACATTTTCATATCCCAGGGAATTTTATATTTATGGTGTTTAAACAGAGGTATGACTATGGGTAGAGGAACCTTTTTCATGTAGATTTCCTGGGAAAAATAAATCTCCTTACTAAAAAAAGGAATTGTCATAGCTATAAAGCAAACATGGGTGACACCTCTTAAAATGGGTAACATATTCAGAATTCGGTGTTTGATGCCTTTAACACCCGCTCTTAGATATACAACAGAAAGTAGGAGCCACTCATTTTAAATCACAAGGATTGCATTTTTTCAATCTTTGGGTGGTGATCCTGACATTTATCCGCCTTGCAAACAACACACAAAATACAACACTGGAAATGTAATGTAATCCCAACAGAATTGTTTGTAGAATTAGAAAATATAATGTAGGTCACTTCCAGATTAGATAAGAAGGTGCATTTGGAATAAAAATAGAAAATTGGATATTCTGCGCAGTTGTACTACCTAAACTGTTTTCATTCATTAGAACATGACCAAGCGCACAATGTTTAATGGTCCTATTAATACATTTCTAGGCACCATATAGATAAGTGATTTATATTTTTGAAACAATCACGGAAAAAAAAACTTTCTGTAGTTTAAGGACGTGTGTTATTGATGTAGCCTGAGTTACTTTTTCCAAAAAAAAAATCTCCCTACCTAATAAGTAGATGAACTTAATATTACACACCACAATGTATTCCACCTTGAGCTTAAACTTAGGTTAACACTAAACAGCGAGAAATGTATTATATTGGGACGACGGGTAAAATATGCAGGATCTAAGCAGGAAGGTATAGAAAACCCAGAGTACTACCACTACAAGTGGACCTTTGCATTAACCCTGTCCAGGGCGAAGCCAGCGGCAATAGATAAGAGGATAATGAGGCGTGAAAGGGCAGGGTTATAGGTGATAATGTAGAGAAATAAGGTACGACAGAGAGGTAATGCAGCTGGCAATCTGCCGTGGAGATGCTGATGGATGTAGATGGTGACAAGGCTGGTAAGATGGGCATGGAGTAGTAAAGTGTGGATATGCTGAAGCTGAGGGAAGGCAGGTATGGAAAAGAGGGTTTGGGACTGAAGGGCTGTTAGGGGTGTTAAGGAGAGAGAGAGGCTACTGTATGGTGGGTGAGAGCTGCCAGATAGTGTTGTGTGCGAAGGAGAGGTGCTGATAATGTGTGATGAGGGTGAAATGAAGGTCTGCTGGGTATTGTTGAGGGGAGGGGATAAAATAGACCGATAAGAGAGAGAACAAAGAAAGATAAAAAGAAATATAGAAAATATACATATCATTTTAAGGACAGTGAAATACACTAGTAAGTCATTAATTCCTTTATGAATCACGGTGGCATTCCTATGATTAGGCTCTAGTTTCATGTAATTAGGAGATCTTCAGTTCCGCCAAATGATATGAATATACCCACATGCTTAAATTTCACTAGTACAGATAATCAATTTTGTGAGTGACTGGAAACAAATGATGTGCTTTTGTTGTATTTGTTGTGCAATCATTTGTGTGTATGCGTGTGTACCTGTATCTATAAGAGAATACATCATTAATACTTAAAGTATATTAAAAGCAATATCCTTAAAACAAAGTTTCACAAAAAACAAAATGAATAGTTTATAAAAGCTTAGCGTCAGTATCTGTGAAGGGCACAGTTATATGCATATCTCAATATCATTCTGTCATGTCCTGGTTAACACCAGTTGAGAATGTTTAAAGCCTTGAACGTATCAAGCGTGAAGTTCTAGAAGGAAATCAGCTACCTACTGTTTGAAATGAGATTTAAAATTGAAAATCACAGCCTTTATCTGCTCTGGGTCATATCTGATAATAAAAGAAAAACGGAAACGTTATACAACACTGATCAGCTGAGCAAAATTAAATAAAATTGATTTTATTCCCCTCTGTTGGCTCATATCTTTTAATGTCTTGCCAAAAGGCAACCGAGTAAAATGAAATACAGAAATATACTGTATATTTATATATACAAACAATTGTGTATAGATGATCTGTCCAATAATTCTAATTTATCATTTAATCTGTTATTGGACCTATACAAACATGCAGTTATCTTTATAAGACATTCTCTCGCTCTGTCTGTCTGTCCATCTCTCTCTTATAAATAGAGAAATCTATTCTTTGAATAAACTATTTAACCTTGAATTTGTGTTTAATATAAACTTGTAGGTGGAGATTAGTATAGGGATTCAATTTATAGATTTTTAGTAGGACTGTGTCTATTAACCCCTTAATGACAAAGCCCATACATGTACAGGCTCAAAATGCATTGTTTTCAATGGGTTTAGGGACCGCCCATTGTCCTTAAGGGGTTAATAAATACAGTTCAAGAAACAAGGGAAACACATGATTTATAAAGAAATGAAGATGATAGAGGACTGAAGTCGATATTTCTATATTTAAAACATAATATGTATAGAATTCCTCTTCTGAGGACTGAAGCAAATAAAAAACAAATATTTGCCAGGAGGTGGCACGGGGGGAATAAAATGTATTTTTCTCTAGAGTTTCCTTTCCACCATGACTGAATGACCCCCCCCCCGAGATTAAGTACGTTTTCAAAAAAGTCATTCATTTAGGAAAAAAAAAGATTGTTTAACACTGCTGTTGGGAGAATTGGTATAATAATCATAACTGTAAATATTAGAGATTCACGAGCCTCCTGATGCACCTGAACCCTACATGGCTAATGTATTTTATATATTTCAAGAATAATTGAGATTATATAGAAGAAACACTAAATTAACATATGCAATGAAAATGATATGAAGTAATACATTAACTACACATTAGACAAACCCATCAGAGATCATGAAAGCTTTTATTTGTAATTCCATAAATAAATGGCTTAAAATGAAACTAACATTTTCTTTTATTATTTTCCGGATTCCGAGAACTGAAGCAAGACTACTGCCACTTGTGATTGTATGCCTGTGGTCAAGACACACAGTTTCCAATCTCTGTGATCCTAATGTGTTTGTACAGCGTTAGTAAACTTGGATCAAGACAAAGCCGTAATCTTTTACAAATAGCATTACAGGCCAAGTTAGACAGGTAATCTTTTATAAATAGCGTATTAGAATGAGTCAGAAAGGTAATCTTTCTCAAACTGGGTGCTGAGACACACAATTGGGTGGGGGTTGATGGTTACAACCAACAAGAATGGAGTACATTAGTCTCAATTACAGCTATTTGCAATCAACATGCAGATTAATCACAAGGACTAGCTACTCCAACCTTAGAAATGTCGGCATCATGAAAACCAAACTGCACCTTGAAATCAATTGATAACATTTAAGAACCATAAATGTGCTGTTCCACCAAAACAAGACATTAATTGAGCTCTCTATATGTTTTATAGCTCTGAATAAAAATATTAGCTATATATCTGCTGAAAGCAGCAAAGCCAATTATTCATAGATTTAAAGCTGGAACCGTCTCCCCTCGACTCACAACATACGCAATCCAATGCCTCCATGCTGCGTGACCACTCGGTGCTTCAACTGACACGCTTTGGAAATCAAACAACAGGAATTGGGTCCGCAACTCTAGAAGAAATAACTTTCTTAACAAGGTAATGCATTTCAATACGTCAATTTATATACTTCATTCAGCTGGCCTCAGCCTTACCAAGGCATTCGCCAACTGGATTCCTCACTACTTCACTAAATTGACATATTGAAATGCATGACCTTGTTTGAAAGTTACTTTTGTTTTTTAGAGAGCCTAAGGTTTGTACTCTTCGTGATAAGTGATAAAGGTGATCAGTGATCCAAGCTGTGTGAGGCACAGTGGAGCCGAGTTCCTGATCTTTGTCTTCTGGGGTTGCATTCCCCGTATAGATATGCAGCTGCTTACTTCCCTCCTTGGCAGAGGGTGTCTAGTTTTAAAAAGTGTATGATTTGATAGGGTAAATTGAATTGGCCGGGTTCAACAATGTCCCAAATAACACAGGGGGCAGGATGACCACGTGTCTAAGTTCCAATTTGAAAAGTGCACATATCTCAAATATGGCCTTTTAGCCCCCAAACAACCCAACAAACCCATGCATGGGGGTATGACTGTACTCAGGAGATACTGCTGAACACAAGGCTGGTGGTAAAATGTGCACTCAGAATTTGTTGCTGTAGACATATTATGATGTTTGAAGTGACATATACCAGGAGCTGTAAATTCATACCTGAAATCAAATGTGTGTAAAATTTAAAAAAAAGAAATTACTACCACAAAGTTTGACAAAGACTGGTGGTACAATTAGCATATGGAAAGAGTTAAAATACTAGCATTTGACATACCCTGGGATGTCAAAAATATGTGGTTTGATGGGGTAAATTGCATTGGCCGACTTCAAAGATGTTCCAAATAGCATATGGGGCAGAATGACCAGATTTGGAAAAAGAATTTTGAAATGGCAAAATGCTACTTGTACTTATTGTCCCATAACGTGCAGAAAAAATGCAAAAAAACATAAACACATTGGGTATTTCTAAACTCAGAAAGAAGAAAATGACAGCTAAACATGAGGACCGCAGAAATGTTGAAACAGCCATTGTCACAAAGAGTAGAAACTTTTTTTTAAAAGCCATTGTCACAAAGGGGTTAAAAGGCTAATTGATCATTTGGCAATTATGTAAGCATAGCTAGAAGTGACCCCAAACCTTTGAATGGTAGTGTATGTACAGTATATATACAGTACATATAATATACTATATACTGTATATAAATATAGATAAAATATATTTAAAAATAAGTATTAAAGTAAATAAAGAGAATGTGGACACTGTACAGGATTTCAGTGAGAAAATGCTTATATATAGAGACCTCCTTCTCCAAGACAGGATGCCAGGTTTGCAACTGTCCTATTATTCTTGCTCTCATTTCACTTCATTGAGCAATAATTTGCTTGCGATTACATATAAATTTGTGTGCGCCAGGAAAAATATTCAGAAACAGTTCATGTTAACAGCTTAATTCATAATCCTCTGGCAGCATTGAGATAAAATATAGAAACACAGATGCATGTAGTTTTCCTAGGAAATATCCACTGACACGAAGAGCTAAAAATCCAAAATAAAATACAGTATATTTGCCAGGTATGGCAATTCATGACTTTATATATGTATATACACTGTTAAAATGTAACAGTGCGATAATATGCACAGGAGAACATTTTGAGGTTTATTCCAGAAACGGTGGATGGCAGAGAGAAGAACGCTCTGCGCTCCATATATTTAATTTGCTTAATGTTAAATAGGCCAACAACAATTTGTTTTTGTCTGCCTCTGCTCCCTTACATGGCTCCTCTAAATCCACAACTGTGAGCGCCAGGATATGACATCATACACCAGTTCAATCAACAGGGGAGGGCTGGCACCTTCTGACCCGGAGAACATGTAAAGGTAGGTAGCTCCCACACCCCCTGTTACATACAGACGCACACTCACCCAAACCGTCAATCAACTTGCACAGGGCCTGAGTCCGTCTTCAGGCACCCCTCCATTCAGCAGCAAGGCAGCTTGCATCATGTGCTACTACTCTGAGGGCATGTAATGTCACTTTGCGTGACCCTGTTGAGCCCTGCCTACACAAAGGGCTTCCATGTTTGAAGAAATAGGACTTGGCTGGGTTCAATGGCCCCCTGGTCAGCCCACCCCAGTCAGTAAGTCACTTACAACGTGGTAGAATTCTTAGCTGCAAAAAGTGGTGTGAAACTCACATTGTGGATGGTGCAGTGCGCTGCAGCTTCTACTAAACAGGAGTACTTTTATTTTAACTATTTCCTTGTGTTCTTGTGTGTGTTCTTGTGTGAGTGATGGGAGTTATGCGTCTTTGAACAATGTGATTTGAAAGTGTTGTGAGTGCGTATTTATACGAGTACTATGAGTTCTAGCATGAGTGCATGTCTGTGAGTGCTGTGTGTTGTGTTCCCTCACTCATCTGTCTGTTGTGTAGTTGTGTTTGAGAATGTGTCTGTAAACACTGCGAGTTGTGTGAGTCTGTAAGCGATGTGAGTTATTGGAGTGTCTCACTGCAAATTGTGCGAATGTTTTATGAGTGCCTGTGAGGCAGAAACTGTATTTTTATGCGTATAAACATCATATAACCAAACATAGCTGTGAATTGGTGACTGTGACATTACTTTATGGAGTATCAAGTAATAAATGTGCAGCCCCTGGCAGGTGTATGTAGAGCCGGTCCTCTGCCCAATTGAATTTGACACCCCTGGCTTAGCCGGTATAGGTCTACTCAAGGTTAAGGTAGCTTTATATATATATTTTGAGATACTTCTCATCATTCATCAATTCTGAGATGTTCTTTGAAAAAAAAGAGGGCACCTGCAGTCTTTGGACTACTTCGCAATGAAAACAATTACCTAACTTGTGTCTGAAAAATTGCTGCGCAGCACCGTTTTCTAGTCTATGGAGAAGAGATATGATCTTTCTGTACCCCGCTGCCTGCCTTTGATTATTCTAGGCTTGACACCGATCCCTAACAATGTCTGAAATAATAGCGCGAACTTCCAACAATTTACCTCCTGCGGAAAGGCTGCAAGCTAACTGGCCCATACTTTCCAGGGTCATAGACAAAGCATGAATAACAGGGCAGGCAGACAGATCTAGTCTGACAGAAACTCACAACCTGTGGTTCTACACAGACTATACGCAGACATCATCCTTGAGGACGTTCCCTTATCCTAATCATCTGGTTTACATTTAATTAGCACGCGTTGTCATTTTGGATGCACCATACTCTCCTTATTCATTCTTTGTGATTAGTACTTTTAACAAAGATCTGATATGATTGTGTCTTCTTATGTGCAATGCTTACATTATCATCACATAATAGAAAAACATCCAATGTTAAAAGAAACAACTGCAAGTCAAACCAGATGCTTTGATCATAAGGAAATGACTAACATGTCTTGTGCATGTTACAGCAGTTCGATATGTTATAACAGGGCCCACCTTTCATCATCATTCTACTTTATTTGTGGATGATTCACAAATTGCCAATCCTAGTTGAACCGATGTCATTAGAAAGACTGGTGTGTTACAGGGAATGGAGGGGTATATAGGGCCTCTAGGTTAATTTTATTGCCCCAGCCCAACCGCGCACAGCATGGAACAAGGGGGTGTTATACTTTGTCCCACCCTTGGTTGATAGGCAGTGACCCCTGATTATTTTTTAATATGTATTTATTTAATTTGTGGATCGGGGGTTCAAAATGCTTGCAAGTTTCAGGTAAGGACATGCTAGTTCTCATCAAACTAGCACACTCTCACCTGAATCTAGCAAAATCAAAAGTCGCATGCTCTCACAAACAACCTGCATACTGGTGAATCTGCATGCTGTTCCACAAAAGAATTTCATGTGAGAGAGCGTGTAACCTCAGTTGAATATGGTCAGCGGAGTTAACTCTTAACTCAACTGACCAGTCACATTGTTAGTGAATAGATGTATTTGTTGACACACTGGTGTCTGTATGTGGAATTGCAAGGATAAAGTACCTTGAGGTAGACTTTGAAACTCCGAAAAACAGATAGGCTTTCTAAAATCCAAAAACACAAACATATTTTAATTTCAATCCAAAAGAGGGGCAATTGGAAGATATGACACACTAAATGAGGGAGAGGGAAATTACAGATTAGAACAGACATAGCAAAAATGCTGTTATAAATATGCGTTTTAGCCTTTGTTCTTAACGGGTTATTAAGAAAACTGTAACCTACCATCTAGAATTACTAGGATTAAGAAATTATGATTAAAAAATAAAGACAGGCCATGGACCACCAGATAAAACTAGAAAGGTAGTAAAATGGAGCAAAACAGAGACCAGTATTCAACCATCTAACTTCTATGGCAACAGGCTTTAGTTAAATATAGAAATAGCTAAAAAACGTATCAGATTTCCTTTTTCTATTTTTTCCTTCCGTCCACACGTGACAGTAATATTCTCTTCATTCTTTCCTAAGGATGAGCTTTTAATGCACACATTATTCTTTAGCTCCTGGGTCATTGTCTGTCAAGTATGAACTATTCTTATCAAACTACAGTGCTTAAAATAGAAAGAGGACAAATAGCTCCGAGGTAGAAGACTCTTTTTAATGGTGAAACTGTTTAAAACCTTGAATGGCTAACCACTGGGCTTGGATCAATTCATTCCAGCTCTGCCACAACTCAGAAAAGAAAGGGAAATAAAAAGACTACGTCCACTACAGTGAAGTAATAACGGCTCTTTGATGTAATGTGAAGTAATAACATTGCAGTCTTAACGCCAAGTCACATGACTTAGAGACATGTAAGGCCAGCCAACATCTCAGAAATATTCATATATGAGTCCTACTACTTGAGTCCTACAGTGTCTACTGTCTTAATTCTACATTTCTAAAATTCACTGCCACAAAAATAAGATTCACTGCCAAACAATAAGCCAAACTGTAAATTTCAATGAATGCCACATTTAATAAAAATCTACATTTTTCAATGATGACCAATCCAGTTTCCAAGTGAAATAACTTTAAAATAAACCTAGCCCTTTCCTATGTCTTCATATTAAGTGTCCCCATCTACAGAGAAGCTTTGTTCATTATAATCTGTGTTGAATAGCATTCCTTGAAGCCTTAACATGTTTCACATCTGGCACAGCTTTGAATGAATTGAATATTTATTGGATTAAAGCCACACTCAAATGGAACTGGAACACAGCTGATCCATTAGTATTTTTTGACCACATGTATTAGGAGTATTAGGCGTTCTGCGAACATGCAATTTAACTCACTTGTCACATCAATGAAACCGTTACATAAATTATAATGGAAATTAACACCAAATGCACTTCCAGGCTGCCACTCCTGTTATCTATGCAAAGAATTATAAGAAAACTTTCTTCACATTGGAATCATGCCATTATTTATACTTCCTTTCCCTACGTGCAGCTAGCCCTGTCCCAGGGAAGTTCCCAGGCATGTCGGTATGTATTTCGAAATAAAAAATTTTTATTACCTTCATATTGATTGATAATGTTAAAATATATTTAAAAAAATCAAATATTTATTCTGCAGTTGTCTTGTTTCTTGCAACAATGTGTAATTTGTACTTCTGTACAGATGAGCTTTTGATACATTATTTTTGTCCCTGGGTCATTATCCGTCAAACATATACTATTATTATCTGTCAAAAATAGATAGATTCGACTGCTCAGAGGTAAAAAGACAATGATTTTTTTTAATGTTAGCATTGTTCACCCTGGAGAAGGAAAATCAAAGTGAAAAACCTCTAGGCTGGAACAAAAACATTTTCCGCAGCCATGGAGTTGTGATAGTAACCATTATGAACCCCACATTAGAAAGTACTACCTCGTCATCCCTGCCTAATGTCCAATTATATTGGTAGTGGTAGAACTAGAAACACGCATATCTGGTCTTTAAGTATCCACAAAGAAATGTATAGTAAATTGTGTTGATTTTCCCAGTTACCTGTACATTTTATTCTATAATAATCATAGCTGAACGAGTTAGTGATCAATGTGTCCAAGTCTGAGCTAGACCCATTTGGTATTCTATGCAGGACATAAATACAACAATGTAGTTCTTTGAACAGGCGTACCAATTATTTGAAAATTTGGATTTTTTTCTGTCCAGAGGCTTGGTTAGGCTTGCCTTATATATTTTATACAGCAGAAGAATAAAAGAAGCAAAGCTAAAGCTCTCGGTAAAATGGGTGTAGTCAACGAATAGTGAGTTTTCATGAGAGTTCTACATTTTAACTTTATTATGCGTTACGAAGAACCAAACTCTGTGATCTTTTTCCGCAAGAAGGGCTAATCTGAACATACAAAGTGAATACTTTAAAGACAAGACGACTTAGAAGAGATCTTTCTGCATTATCTATACCTTCTACAAAAGACGCTCACATGGGATGTCCTTCCATAATGCATAGGGTACGCCCTCTTTAGTGAGTTGGAGCCCCATTTTGTTTGTATATTTTTATTAAATGCCAAATATTTATAGGTACATATCATAAAAAATATTATACAGACATACTAACGCCCTCGCTAAAATGCCCCTTGTCTCTTTGTGCACGTAATAATGGATTTTAAGTGTCCTGATACCAACAGTGCATTTTGTTTTATTAATGGTGTAAAGGTGCTGACATGGAGATGAAGTAAGGTACATCACTTTTTGATCCCTTGCTTTATTCTCTCAAGGTATTTTTCTTATAGTAAAATAAAACAGGCTGCAAGTTTGATATAAGTCATAGAAAATATGGAGCTCTAATGACTTTTTGAAAATGGCGGCCACCATTTGATATCCATTCCAAGCTTTATGTGAAGCCTCTTACCTTTGGAAGGGAAGCTCTGGAGCCGGAGCTCTGAGTTGTCATTGTCAGGACAGTAGTGATCCCCAGAGCAACTCTGGCCGGAGCAGCATCCATGTTGATCCAAAATGACACCCAAGACAAGATGACAATCAGCAAGCTGGGGATGTACATCTGTATCAAATAGTAGCCCATCTGACGTTCCAAGTGAAACTTAACTTCAATGCATGTAAATTTTCCTAAAATCAGAACAGCCATTATAAGGTGTTTGTATTAAATAGGGATATTAGAGAAAAGGCATCCTCATATAATGATTCAATGCATTAAAGAGAAATATTTTACAAAAAAATGTTTTGACATAACCAACTTGAAAAGACTGACTATGTTTACTGGTATACAGATTTTTTCTCGACTACTCCAGCCTGGGTGTTTTTGGAAGGACTGGTGGAGGACAGATCTTATTTATGGTCCCATCCAGGTCTGGAACTGAATCTTTACCAGCGGCAATTGCATTCCCTGAATTTCAACATACATTTTAATATTTGCACTTGTCCTTAATAGTAAGTTAACTTCATATCTCACCAAACGCAGAAGCTTCCTAATGCATTCTACCTCAGGACTTGAGATGCCGTTCGAGAGGCCAGGAGCAGTATCTATCTTGCTTTTCCTCGTCCTTCCCAACACCATTTGTGTTTATGTCTGATTTTTTTACATTTACTGTCCATTTAAAGAGCCACTCCCAGTATAAGCTTAATTTTTTTTTAACGAACTGGATATTTTACTAAAAATATTATTCTTAGAACTGTTGAATAACCAAACCCTTCCCACAAATAATTCTTGAACAAAGTCATTATTTTACTCATTCATACATTTTACTGGGAACATGTCATTGTCATGTGACACAAAAGCTGGCACCGATAGGCTGCTATCATAGAAACTGAAAAAAACCTTCTTGATTGTTTGTGTTTTTGATTGTCAGAGTAAAAAAATGTCATCTAATCGAGCAGCACCTTTAAAAGATACGGGAAGTAATTCTAGCAGATTCATAATAATAACATGTGCTAGGTTCTCTCTTAATACTAAGTTTTTAAACTACAAATGCACTTTCTAAACAGAATGTGACCTCCGTATACTTTAATTTCATAAGACGTTTTTCCTGTAACAGTGACAGATGCAAGCATGACACATATGGCTGAATCTGTCACGTTTCATTATGAGGATGAATGCAATCACACGCTGATGCGAGTAGGATACACTCTTGCTTATCTCCGAAATCATGGCTCTGGTTAGAGCATATTCATTTGGAAACGTTCAAGAGGCTGTATAAGCATTCATTGGATCCTCTCGGAGCGAATCTCAGCGTATCGCCATCCGTCACACAAATGCTTTGGGAAATGTCCTGAGACTTTCATTTCCAAGGAGTGATAGCTTCATTTCTGACTTATTATGGAGGCACTTGGAAAAGACATGCAATAAGTAGTGGTACAAAGAGACACTGAAGTATATTTTATATGTTATAAAGATTTAAAGAAAAAGCAGTATCCAGTAGATTTTAATTTTCCAGTACTTTCCGTGTTTTTTTCCATGAGTGCTGCTGGTGGGCATTGTTAGAGCAGAGGGGGCATGCTAGCCATCGGCATTCAGAAGTGAATTGAAGGGATACTCTAGCCATAATATGCACTTCAATGCCTGTTGGCTGAGAGGTCTCTTTACACCTACTTGGTGCCTGCCTGGCAAATGCATGGGGGGGGGGTCTGCAGAATCCCACCATGTGCATTTGCCTTATCCCCTCGGTTATTTTCTGTGCAGGAGATGGACATATCCTTGCACCTGATATATTTACTGGCAGTCAGCTCCAGCGCTAGCTCAGTGAACACTCCAAGCAGCGATCTACTGCGACCCCCATACACATGGAAACTGCTCTTAATTCAATGGGGGTTAATTTCAATGGGGGTACTTTGTTTCCATTGATCGGCTGCTTCATTTTGCATGGGCTCCAATACATTTTACTGCATGCAATTTACATGTAAAAAAAAAATCCCACTTTCCATGTTTATCTGATTAACATGCAAGTGAGCACAATTCATGTTTGGTCTGTTTGAGAGCGTCCTTCACTTTCCAGAGAAACGTAAACGCCCAAGATGTGGACAATATAATATATATGTGCAGCACGTTTTCATTATTTGAATGCTGCGGTTCCTCAAACAACTGAACATGTAACATCCACTATGACTGCAATTCTGAAGGACTTTTGACCATCTTCTATAACTGTGGTGAATGAGGCCATGAATTTAAAGAGGCACCCAGTGATCTAGTCTATATAGCAATAAGGGTTGCAGAGGTTGGAATGAGATCCTAGCCTTAGCTATCTCCCTCTGCTGATGACAACAACCATCTCCCACTGCGGGAGTAGAGAGAAAAGATTTCTCATTCAACTGTTTGGCTGGAGAATGCATCAACATCATCTATATTAGGGGTGTCCAACGTGCGGCCCTCCAGCTGCTGCAGGACTACATCTCCCATCCTCCGCAGCCAGCTCCTTAGCTGAAAGAGCATTATGGGAGATGTAGTCCTGCAGCAGCTGATCTATATATTTCCACACAGTCTACGCACTGATGAGCTGACCGCTGCGGAAAACTTGGTGTGTTTTGCAAAATCTGCTTAATTTTCTCAAAATTAAATTAAAAAAATGAACTTTTGGCTTCCATCATAAAATAGAACGAGCTTTTAATCTGACCCCGATTTCTGTTTTACAATGCGATCGACTTCTCTATTTTTGTCTGAATGTATTAAACTAACTCCTTCATTCACAACTTGATAATAGTTGGCTATCACCAGTATAGCTAAACATTTAAAATAAGTTACCTGTATTGTAGTGTTTGGTACAGTATCCAAGCTCATTTTCTTCTTTCAGGATAAACTGCGGCAACGTTAAACCATCAGCTACTTGCACTGGACTATTACTCAGCCATTCAAATATAAGGTCATTCATTGTGTATCCAACTAGAGTAAACACAACACAGTTCATTACGTTGTAAATTGGAGGCACATAGATGTCTTGTCTAATAGTGAACCAGACATCACAGCTGTATTTGGAATGGGAAGAGTTCTTACTATACTTATTACACTTCCAACAATCACAGTGGCTACAAATAAAGCATGGGACATTTATTTTACATACATTTTGTATACTAATTTTCAATAAAACACAAGTTAGAATAATCTGTACAAGATTCCATGGACAGCAAAACCACTAGAAGAGAATATAGTTAGTAATATAGTTAGCTTAGCATTTCTTTACCGGTTTTCTGTCTCTTACCAGTCACTAGTACCCAGTCGGAATATGATTACCCTATGCTATTGTATGAAGCGCTGCGTAAATTGTTGGCGCTATATAAATAAAAGATGATAATAATAATAATATATATATATAAATAAAAGATAATAATAATACGGGAGGCACAGACCTCAACACATGCCTCCCTCTTGCCCCCATTCCGTTACTGGGGGTTTAAGTAAATAAATATCACTGCATTTTGATATAGTTGATATATTATTAGATCAGGTTGTTGTCATCATAAGAACAATTGTCCAATCCCTGTTTGCATGAAGGAATCGGGATTGTGATGTGAGAGCTATCACCCCACCTGTCAAACTCTCAATAAAAAAGGCATAAAGGACAATTATAAATAAAATAATTATATATGTCATAAAAAGGCCACTTGAATTATTTTTGGATTATAGCTCCCATAATCCTCAACCATCAGTTTGCCTGTCAGTTCTAGTCATAGCCCTTGAATATATGTATTGTACAAGGCACTGAGTAAATTATTGGCGCTATATAAATAGATAATAATAATAATAAGGGTCATTGGATCTGCAACCCACAAGATATGTGAAAAAGGATCACTTCATTTGAAGAAGGAATATTAAATGGATGAATTATATGGTATATAACATCCATCATAGCTGTGTCTGCCCTTTATTCATACCTGGGAATGCTCCAGGTATTGGCGTTCTCGGGGTCGTGGGGTCCTGACACGCCCCTCTACCCGCCCATTTCCCCGTTAAATGGGGGTGGTTTCTCACTGACGGCAGCTGGAATGCCCCCCGACGTCAGCGGGACCGCCAGGGTAGGCTCCATGTAGCCGGAGCCCACAAGTTTCCAGGTATGCCTATATTAAATATTAAATCCTGTCAAATGTGTGGGTTTTACATGAAATCTACATATATGTAAAACCACATACAATGGATACATAGCTAAAGGATTTTTCAGGAAAATATCTTGCAGTCGTTGCTTTCAGTCTTTGGTTTGGCATAGATAGGTAAATAAAGGGCAGTAATCAACGGGTTAAATAAAACAAGTTGCAGAGCAATTTTGGTTTACATGGTCGTAGTTATTTAATCGCCTAAAACAGTATTGATAAAAAGTGTCAAGGAATATGATACAGGAATATGATACAGTGCATTTCTGGCAATTTAAATGAATTAATTAAGCCTAATCTAATTTGTTTCTGCTTATTATCAGAGCAGGAATGTGCACAAATGGCATAAATAAAGAAGGGTTTTTTGTGTTTTTTTCACTGATTGAGGTTTAAACGACATTCCTGTTTATAATTTGCAATCGTGTAATTTAATGATGATTTGCTGATAAATACATAATTTTGGAAATGTGTGTAATCTGCATAAATAATTTGCATATCATGAAGATTTGCATATGGCAGATAGAAAAAAATGAACATAATAATCTAATTTTTGCATGGCTTGAACATGCAACGTCAGATAAGATGAAATTTGAGCGCAAACAGCCGGTTCCCCCTCAAAAAGCATCTGCCAAATGTTAATAAAAAGCACAAATTACTGTTCACTTATCACACATTCTTCTAGTTTTCGTGCAATGGCATTATTGTTTTGACAGCACGCTTGCGCTGAACACTTAATGGGCTGTAAAATACCCAAAAGCCCACACTGCATTTAGTAGTATAATAAGAAGTGTAAGAATGAATGTCGCGTACAATCCCAACAATGAAGAATGAAAACACTTAAATATGCATTCTTCACCTGTAAAAACTCTGCAGCTCTGGAGCTGCAACCTACTGCCAACTTCTGCTCTATGCACGTAGCATATGATATGATATAGCTGGGTGTCTATTTAACCCCTTAATGTCAAAATGCATTGTTTTCAATGGGTTTAGAGACCGCCCATTGACCGCCCAGGGTTAATAATACTGTAACATTTAATCAAATCTTGGCCTAGTCTTAGATTCAAGATAACGTATGCCTATGCCATGGGTGTATAAATTCTCTTACTGCTGGGAGGCAGTTCCACTTATCTACCACCCTCTCAGTAAAGTAAATCTTCCTAACATTAGGTTAAAGCCTCTTACCCTCTAGTCTTAGATGACCTCTTGTTCTAACATTTATCTTCCTCTGAAATAATCTTTCCTCCTGTAGTTGTTAAATCATTTTATGTATTTAAATGTTCCCATCACATCCCCCCTCTCTCTTCTCTCCTCCGCTCAGTGAGATCCCCTGGCCTTTTATGATAATTTTTACCCTGCAATCCATTTACCATCTTAGTAGCCTTTCTCTGAACTCTCCATGGATATGGAATATGGTTCTTGAACTTATTGCTTCAGGTGCTTAACAGATAAAACATCTTCTGCGCTTCTAAACAATTTTATGTATTTTATCTCTCCCTCTCCCCCCTTTCTCTCCCCCTCTCTGTCTCTCCCCCCCCCTCTCCCCCCCCTCTCCCCCCCCTCTCTCCCCCCCCTCTCTCGCTCTCATTAAACATTCTGATTTTATTGAACTTTACATTTGCATTACATATCCAGTGCTTTTTCCAACCTAAAAAAATATACGGATCATGGTTCTAGGACAAACTCACAAATAAATACTTACAACTCTCAAGCTGCATTGCACATGTTTGTACATCCATAGGAAAGTTCTTTAAGTCCATTGGGCATGACAAAGTTAATGTTAACCTGTAGAAGAAAGATAGCAGATAATAAAAAAAAAACCATAAATCACGTTCATCATTTCTGCTTTTTTTGTATATACTGTATATGTGACAAAGACAAAGTAACATAAAGTAACATAAGTAACTATGTGGTGATAACTTGAGATCTACAGTAATAAAATATTTTGAATCTTAAAGAAACAAAAGGCAGAACCAGAAACATATAGATATAATTTAGAAGCCAAATACTTTTTGGATTAAAGTTTTTAGTTGTCCACTCAGTGCTTCCACTGAGGTTTCTGTTACATATCCCAAGATGTTCCTGGAAGAAATTGATACCACTGCCTGATTCCGTAGATGTATCCATACTAGAAAGAGGTATATAATTCTTCTATAGTGGTGATTACCAGCCTGATGTTTATGTTAGTTATTATTATCAAGCATAAGCACTTAACACTGCTGGCATCGAAGAGTCAACCTTGGAACCGTTTTACATTCTAAAATAAAAAGGCTTGTGTTTAGACATGTCAAACCGAGAAGAGATCCTCAACCACTCCCACTCAGATACTTTTGATTGAGCTAATTAAACCACACTGAATTGATTAGCATTTCAATGGCATCACGGAAGATCTTGATTAGGTGGTAAAAAATAGACCAAGCAAGTGTTTCCATCATTTATATGTGAGAGGTTTTGTTTGTGTTTCTCAAAATAACAACTCTTATTTTCCTTCCTGGATAATGTGTAATTATTCCCATATGACACTGGCACGATACAAGGTTTTGTGATCAATGATCAATCATTGTATACAGGAACAAAAGGTCAGTCCACCTAGTGTCCAAGAGGACAATCTGTGCCTACATGGTACAGAGTTCAACATTCAAGTTGCGTTTTAAGTTGTAATCATGGAAATTCATGGGAACTGTGTCAAGTTTATGCCATGGAAACTAAAAATGCTGGATAAAAGTAGCCAGTCAATACTTTGTGAAGAAGAACCTTTAATACCCTCCAGATGCTTTCATGGAATAAGAGAAGCTCCTTGTCATGTGATGCCAGAAAAGGTGACTGCAGATTATAATAGTCATAATAAAACAAGCATATCATTCTTAGCTTAATGACTCTAAGAACTGAGAACCTTTAAAAAGTCTTCGACAAAAAACTATGGACAGGGGAGAGATTTGTTTTAATGCCAATTTCCCTCTGAGAAGACCTTTCTTAAATAGAAGGACATAGCTTGTCAAAACGCTACTTAGGATAGAAAGGTATTACTTGTTTAAGTGACACCAAATGCCATTTTGCTGAAAACATTATGTAGTTGGGTGCCGTTGTGAAATGAACTGGATAATGTTCTTGACGTTTGCCCAAGACAAAAATTCTGAAAACTTATGCAAAACGGAGTTCACAGCTGCATTTCCTAGTACAGCAGTGAGCTGTCGGGCATTAGTCACGCTACAATAGTTACTGATTTGTTATTCACTTAAATAGGAAAACAAAAATGTCAACAAATGTGTAACACTTCTTAATACCTCATCATCTTAAAATGTATAATGTAAGACAATTACTGTGGGAAAAGTCTTTAAAGTCTTTCTCTTGCGACCGTATTACCGGAATTCGAAGGTAGTATGGAACAATTTACCGATACTCCAATTAACACTTTAAGCTCCAGAATGCAAACAGGGTAAGAGTTGTATTTAAACAGAGAGGCACAGTATGGCCTAGGCAAACTAATTCTAAGCCTAGAACAGCAGGTCTCAAGAAGGCAGCAGCCTCATAAATAGGCGACACAGCTAATTAGGCGATTCAACCTCCCATGCGCTGCTGTTCCATGGAGTGGCTTGGGAGATCAGATACATCTCTTGTAACAGGCCTTTTACACTATGAAGGTCCGTGCCTGGATAGCACAGCCTCTACAGTAACCTTACTCAAATCCTGTATTATCTTAAGAAGGGGAAACTGACAAATGACATCATATCCTGATACTCCAAAAGGACAGCTGGTAGCAGAGAGAGCACTGGCTTGGGTGAAAATATACCATCAGCGAACGGTTGTGTGTTCCTAACCCAGCTGCAAGGGAAAGAGCACTCCCCTCCCCCACTGACAGGTTGTACAATGACATTTTACATCACATGTTCTCTAGACCCAAAAATATTGGCTGCGACCAAAAGATCTAAAAATGTTTTTTAAGATTGTGTAGGTGGGCTGGGAAATGGATAGTGGGAAAGTCATTGGGTGGGTTTATCAGTGAGCTGCACTCCATTAATCTCCCACAAGCCTCCGGCACAGGGCACTCAACACAAATCTTTAGTCGGACAGGGAATCCGGTCCTCCTGGCTGGGAGGAAACCCCCCCCCCATATTATCAAAAGGTTTAATTGCAGATTTAAAAAAACACAGACATTTTGCTATTTTAGTATCATTTATAAAGGGAGATATCCTTAAAGCAAATATATTAAAAAGTATGAAGCAAGATTATTTAACAAAAAAGCGTTTTGCGTTATTGACCAGAGCATCCTGAAGAAGCTTTCTCCCTGGGAGAGTGGCAAGAGTTCTGGCTAGCTCTACAGAAGCTGACGAGGGAACATTAAGCTTTACCGGGTACGTAGCAACCAACGCAGTTTGCAGTCTCTTTGAAAAGCATGAACATTCCACTGGTTTCCATGGTCACTGTTCTAGATTTTAACCCTTTACCTGGAACCTTTGCGTTGGTACCACCCTGAACAGCTCCTTGCAGGGTGAGTATGTTGGGTTAGCCATTCCAGCTAACTCAACATACTCAAATCAAGCTGCACTAAAATTAGAGTTTACCTATTTCAACCAGTTAATACGAATAAATATATAGTCCATCCTGTAACTGCTGGGTAACCAATAAAGCCCAATGGCTCCTTGACAACAGGTTTAGATTTATTTAGAAATCATTTTAAAAAAAAATCTGACATGTAACCATGTAATAAAAAAATTCCTTACCTAATACTGTACAACACGTTCCCATTTTTGAAAATTCGCAATAATTTGTTGTCCGTTGTGACGTCATGAAAGTTTGCACCCTTTTCATTAGCAAAGAATAAATCAGGCTTCCAAATAGAGTCTAACATAGAAGGATCCAAATCCAAAGAATCATCAGGGTATTCGCTATAAGAGAGGCGAGGGTCGTTCCATTGCTGCCTTAAAAATATGTTCACTCTGTAGTCCTATGGAAAGTATATGAATGCAGTTAACAAACCGTTTAAAATGTCCTTTAAAGCTGTATCACATTTAATTGTTTTGCTGTCAGGATGTTCTGCAAATTGTTGAAGAACACATAGGGTCAGCCTTAAAATACAGATAATCCCCTAATGCCTTTAAAAACAATGGCAATGACAGACAATGTAGGGCAGACCGGGGCAAGAGGTGAAGCATGGCATCGCTTTTAACCACACACAAGTGACTACTACTTCAAGAGAAATCTGGCCCTTCGAGTAGACTTCCTTGGCCAGTTCAAGTGTTCTAAATACCAATGTAAGAGTCGTGGCATGACGATAACCCTGCTTTACACCTACAGACAGGGCAATAAAATGATAATAAAACAATAAACAAATTCTAGTATTGAAATAATAATTAAGGGCCAATTTTCCAGTAGTTCAACTTGAAGCTTTGATCACCTGAGAGGTAAGAAACATTTTGATCACATCTCTGTCACTACGATGGTTAAATGCCAAGCATGTGTATTCTTTATTTGGTACTTGTGCTTGACAATTCAGTTTTAAAGTCTGTATTTTTGTAATATTGTCCATATAGTTACATTTAAAACAGGTTCCAGTTTGTTTTGCCTTAATGTGTAAAGCCAAAGTAGTTAATGCACTTCTTACAACTGAATAAGCTCCATACTACACTGTCACAGAGGCAGTCAAATGTACCTCGCCGAGAGTAATGGAAACACCCTTCACTACCCCCCATAATATAATCCGTGCCACGACTCACAAAGGCGTAATCTTTGACAGCGGGGAGTCCATTTTGTGCTAGACTTCCCACAGTTTTAATCTTCCTGTCTTGGGCACATCCATACAATAAAACGTATTGTTATGGAAGAGTGCAGAAAATTGTAGCTAATGCAGTATTTTGCTGTAATGGTTCCCTTGTACCAAACTGTAGCTTTCATGACATGTAAATACATACTCATTACAGTATTTTAGGACAGAAATACTAATTTCTGAAATTTAGCGGGTAGGTAGAAAAACTGTGCTATGGTATAGCATAAACTGAAAAACAAGAGTAGGTAAATAGTGGAGAATTGTCAGCAGCATGGCAATATATAAGCAAATCTACTGTATGTTAAAATAGTTTTCTGTTAGGGATAGTGGGCTGTAGCCCCCCCACAGAAGGTAGGGTGCCAGAGGTTGATTCTACTTGTTCCACGGATTGGAAGTGCAGAAACATCTTCGGTACATGGTTTGTCTCACGTCACGGGACACATGATAGACTCTTGGTGGCTTACTGATGGGGAGAAGTGAAATATATGGTTCTGATGACACTTACCAATACGCAACAGTAGTGACTGGAGCCAAGGTATAACATCATATTATAGAACTTTAAGACAAAGGGCAGTGGTGCCACAAAAGGGAGCAGAGGAATAGTGAAATGTGCCATCAATGGTTCCTTTCCTCTAGTGAAATGATGATTAGGAATGTAGGACTTACTACACTCCGTACAAAATGGTGTGCAAAACATCGATGGGACACAAAGTCCCCTTTCACAAAAATATGTGACTTCTAGGCACTGAAACCCAAGGGAGAGTCAGTGTTTGTCAGCAGCTCCTACTGAGGTGAACACACACTTAATTGGTTTAGAACTTTGGGAAATATGCCAGATCTGAATTTGTAGCACATTTTCACCAAAGTGAGACATTGTCAATTTTTTTTAATTACTTTGTCACCATCCCGTGTGAAAATAGACTTTGCGAGTTGAAGTCAAAATAGACCAACGGAAGTTTGGAAAATATCCAAGGTACTCCACTGTGACCGGCTGGTAGCTTTACAAATAATGCCCAGAGCGGATGCTTACTGTGACTTTTTTTAGGTTATTAGGCCATAGATAAGCTTTGAGATGCTCATATTCTCTAAAAATATCAATTGCTTCTGAGGAAGGACAACCTTTTCTCCTTTTCTTTTCTTAGTAAAATCAACTCAAAAAGTCTGATATACACCAATTAGCCATAAGATTATGAGCATCTGTCTAATATGGCGCAGGCCCCTTTTTTGCCGCCAAAACAGCCCTGACCCATCGAGGCATGGACTCCTTATTCCTTATTTTAGCTGCTTATCCTAAAAAGGCACATTTTTGTCTGCTTTATAATATGACATACTGTGATAGGTTGGATTTCAGCAATACAGCAACAAACAGCCATAATTGATTCAAACAAATTCTGCACTGCAGTTTTGGGAACAATGGCGTTGCAATGAGTCGATGAGCTTTTAAATGCCTTCCATATGCCACATGGTATGCAGATCAGAGATAAATAGACTGTGTTATCCTAGTAATGCCAAAACAGTTTAATCAAATCAGTGTCCCCTTATTTTTACGCACAGCAAATGCAGGCTTCAGGGAGCTCTACAGACAGAGGATTCCTCATTGTCTGTGTGTGTGTTCCAAATCATCACTGTGTCCATACGGATCGCTGATTTAATGCTATTAATCCATTAACAAAATGATTTGGTTTTGTTTACATCAGTTTAAATATATCTGCACATAAACAACATGGTGTAATAATACCCTGTCGACCGCATCATATCTGGGAACATCTGAGGGTGGGCTTCCCTGAGCCTCATGAAGGGGGAAGAGCTAGATGAATATCGGGGCCTGGATAGCCACACGTAGAGGTAGGCTAGTGGACATGGTAAAACGCTGCTCCCCTGTCTAGAGGAAGAAGGACTCTGAGCCAGTAGAGTAAGGCTTCACCCACAGAGTCAAACTCACCGAGTTCCGATACACATGGCCATCATTTATTACTACACTCCTCCTGCGGATAGACAAAGCCACTTTCAAAGGACCTGCATCTTTACTTAGGTTTGAGACATGAGGGGCCTGGAAGAGCTGGATTTGTTTAATAATGTACCTCGGGGTAGGAGGGGTCAGTTTTTTCTCAAGGGGTATTGAAGAAAGGGGTGGATGAGTTTTTTTTCAACATGAGGGACCCCGGGAGAGTAGGGGATTGTCTTTTTTCTAAATGCATGGTTTGGCCTGGGGGGGGGGAGAAAACATAGAAGCAGGTGATAAATTAATACCGGGGCTGATTTGTGATGGTGTTCTTATATATTTATATATGAATCAGATCCGCCTGTTTGTGTGTTTCTCTATCTATATATTAATTTATCTATCTCTAGCATAATAGAGTATATTAGAACATACACATGCATGCATAACCGTTTAGTTCACCAAATTTGTGATACAGCTTTAAAAAAAACCACACATATTTGGTTGATCTAGTTTAGGCAAAGACATATCCCCAAACAGCAGTCCAAGGCAATGGTTACTCAATGCGATACTGGGAGGTAGGGTTCTAGTGCGCCAAAGTAATCATTGTGCTGAGCTCTGGATAGTGAATTTACATGCAATGCATTCTACTTGATACAACACTGGAATATTCTATAGCTTATCACATTGATGTGGAACATCATACGTGCAGACAGATGGCTTGAAACATAAAAAGGCACTTTCATTACGAAACAGTAATTATCAGGAAGTATTCTATGAACGGGAAAACAAGACAAAAAGAAGCATTCATTATCCAGGAGTCGAACAAGAAATTATTAGAAAATATTCTTTTAATATAATAATGAAATTATATTGTAATTTCCTCTTCGTGCTACAGGCCTTTATTGAGTCGGATGCGATATATTTAAAAATAAATTCATAAAGCAGCCAAATACTGGTGATACCCTATAGGTCAGTACAGCTGCCTCTGGGTAGAGTGACTCAGGCACTTCCAACCCCTGGGTATAAAGCCTGTGTTACAACAACATCTGTGACCTTTAAACCAAATACTTGCATACATTTTTAATTCTCTTTATTTTTCTTTTGTTTCTTTTTCTGTTTTGCCTCATCTTGTTCTTGTCAGTATAATGTTCATAACATCCATATAATGTTCCAAACATTTAAAAAAAATATTTAAAAAAAATTATCATTGTATGTTACGAAATTTTTATTTCAATACCCCCGTAAGGGATTTCTTCAAAGAAAATATTACATTCTGTTTATTCTATTCTAAAAACATGTTTTGTAATGTATTTTTCAGAAATATTAAAAGTGCTAAAGCATATAGGTCTACATCTACCTATGATTTATTTCATTCTACAAATCCTATAGTCCAGTATGAAGCGTACCTAAGGAGAATTTTTGACACAATTGCCAGGGCTTTCAGATTATTTTCCCCTGGACCACCTTTCCAGTAGGTCATGAAACACTTAACGTATATCAAGTTCACTTTAATAACAAAAAGTTGGATTCTGTTATTTTGTATATTTTCTTTACATATAACACTGCCTATGTTTTTTTCAATTCTATTTTGCACATGTCCTATAAGTAAGTGACAATCTCTCTGTGGCTTGAAGACAAACCATTTTGGGAATAATTAACATTTTTTTACCATTACTTACAGGCAACAATATATAATGTTACCTAGATTTTCCAATATTGGTCTATTTTGAAATATTATTAGGGTAAACGATCAATCTAGAATATATCTATAGCTATAGATAACAATTTGCATCAATTCTATTTTCCTCCACAATATGCGGTGTCTTGAGTGTTGTTTCATCTTCCTACTCCTACTGTGGTAGATTAGCGGTATAATTAGAACTGTCTGTCACCCTGCGCCGATCCGTATTTCATGCAGGAAATGAACACAGGAACCTGTAATCAGACGCAGCGCTTCGATGTGTTATATTCCTGGTGTTGGCAAAACTGTTAGACTTTGCATGCAGAAACATCATTACACCATGTAGCAGAGGCTCTGCTCATCAAGCACCTTGAAAGGCAAGGTTCAAGAGCCACACGCAATGCAATGTCTACAAGCGTCACTTTGACTATGTTCTCTGGTCTGACAACTATTTATAGGCTACAATCAACGTTATAAATGTTTAGAAAATATATGCGAGGGCCTAGAATCCATCCTGTCATATACTAAAATATCAGATTCATTCCTAGCTCCCAACCACCGACAGAAGACGCACGCTGGCGTCCAGTGACTATCCAATCTAGTAAATCAAAACCAGTTGGCTCCATTTTGGTCTAAAGAGACTGGTGAACCTGTAGGTTTATCGGTTCACTGGATGACTGGAAAATACTATGGGAGAACATTACTTCATTACTTTTTGTGTGTGGCAGGGAGCTTACCTTGGGGATGTTTCTAGGGCTGGTGTAAAAACACCAATGACCTTGATCTGAAAATGCTCTCATTAACAAGGGTAGGCAGTAGCATTCTATGTTAGACATTTGACTAAATGCCCCATAAGTAGCAATTACTTCTATAAGCTTTGTCATGGACACTGGTGTCCCCGTCCAGACACTTTGCCTCCCCGCCTGAGTAAGTTGTTAATACTCTGTGGAAACCTCACAGGTACTCATTGACCATCCAAAAAGGTATCTATGTAAAAGCTCTGGAGAGCTGCCTGTTTGATATAACTATATATATATATATATATATATATATATATATCCCAAAGGGTATCTATGTAAATGCTCCGGAGGGCTGCCTGTTTGATATAACTATATAATATATATATATATATATATATATATATATATCCCAAAGGGTCTCTATGTAAATGCTACGGAGAGCTGCCTGTTTGATATAAATAAAGACAAACGACACACTTAGGCCACTAAAACCCAGAGCAAAATATTAATATTAAGAACTGTCTTAACTATCATGAATTGTTGAACTATAATGGGAATTATTTTACTTCTGCAGATACATATAGGAACAATGTTAAGTCAGATATTATCTTGATATATATATATATATATATACCGGTATATATATATATATATATATATATATATATATATATATATATATATATATATATATATATCATATAATCCCCTGTGCAAATACCAGTTGTTTGAGGTATATTTATACTATTGAAATATACCATTAATAATAATAATGTAATATTTGTATTAATGTAGACAAATAATGTATTCAAATTTGCTAGATTTATTTTTATGAATAAATAAACTGACCAGAGACCAACAGAAACATTATAGACACAAATGTGAGAATTGTGTCAACAGATTTCCCTTTCTTCAATATAGCATAGCAAATACATACTATTTTACAAATCAACAAATAGCATCATCAAATATTTAGATTATTTTATAAACAAAGCAAAGCGAGGAAAACAACAAATATTTCAACCAACATTTTTCAAACTGTGTAAACCTATCGCAAGTGAAAAATCCTTCTGTCCTATCATTCACAACTTCAGATTCATCAAAAAAGATGGTTCATTGTGCATCCTTCAAAACTCAGCTTATAAATAGAATAAGACCGATTGATTTTTTCACTGGAGATAAGATGACACCGTTTGATAAATCGAGGTTCATTGTGCATGTGCCAGAGGCAACAATGAAGTTTGGAAGTGTGCACATGTACATTTTTTCGGGTGCCACGTAAAATGCAATGAGAGGACTAGGTAGAAAACAATGCAGCATTGTAAGCGTGTCCAATTAATCGCATTGAACGCCATCCTGCCAAGATGTTGACATGCTTTTATCATGCTTTTTTATTGTTCTGCTGAAATTAAATATATATTTTATTATTTATCAAATTAATATTATAATATCACAATTATTAAAGAATATTTTTTTATTGTGTGAATGAATGGTAAAATAGTATAATCCGATCAATAAATCTGCTTACCAATATGAATACTTAATATTTAAATTGCATTAAAGCAAATATATTTCAATGTGCAATCCCAGCGCAAAAATAATAATTTATATTATTATTAGAAAATATATTTTCCAAAAAAATGAAAATATTAATGATTATTGTTACCCATTATTCTGTTAGTGATAAACCTTATGCTAAGGCCATTTTAATGTCAATGTGCCATTATAATAGTTTTTTTGTTTGGTTACTTCTAGCTGAATTAGTAGTCTCGGATAGCATGTCCATCTCCTTCGCAGGGTGGCATCAATGGTCAATCCCACTCACCATTGTAGTTTCTGCTATTGAACCAAAGCTGTTGATAAATATGTTGCAGGTAACATTTACAGGAGGACCTGTAAATTAAACAATAGATAGAGAAAAAAAAAAAGAAATGACAGATTGCGTTTAGAGAAAAGCATTCGTTTAGGATGGGCTTTGCCAGCAGCAATAGCTGCACTTACCATGGTGGTTTCTGTAACTGATCCAAAACTGTTTATAAAAATATTGCATGTAACGTTTACAGGAGGACCTGTGGAATGCAATAAGAATGTTGCAATATATGCAGAAGCAAAGGAATGAGTTGGATCTGTACGAGCCATGGCAGGCACAGAGGAAGAAAGGTAAATTTCATTTCAGGGAAAAAAGGGTAAAAAAGCAGCGAATCAAAGCATTGTGGATGCTGGAATATTAAATAAAACATAAACAGAAAAATGCTGGTTTGTGTATTGTCAACTGATGATGTAAAATGAAATCATGTATAGTACTATGCTGGTAATGTATGGTAATGGCGAATTACATGTAAAAGCTTTAAAAAAACAAATACAATCATCCCTTCAACAAGCGATGTAATGTAAAAGCATTGGAAACTACGGACGCTTTAGACCGCACGCTTATGAGTATGATCAGGGGAAGATATGAAAGCAGAGAGAAACGCATAACTCAATGACACAAATGGGAATGTGAGACACAAAATACATTTGGAAATGTATTTAGTGAAAATCTAATGAAAATGGAAGCAAGTCAAAGACACGGAGAGTCACTCTGAATAAATGTCTGAAATGCAGAGGGTCGTGCACATTTTTTACATCCCTTGGGAAAACAGGGATCAATAAATGCCATGTCTTCCACTGTACAAAGGTATATTATATTCACTTCCCGTACACTGAATACAGATGAGCATGCGGTTGATAAATGTTTGCAAAAATGATGGATTCCGTGAGAAAATATAACATTGATCATTTCATTGTCTATGAAAGGTTTGGCTGGTTTCAAGTTTTTGAATGCTGACCCATTAATCGGCGATGTATGAGCAATGCATTGAGTATGTTAATTACCGTATATTAAAATATTTCTATATTGCAATTACAATGTAAGTCTCTTTAGCTTGCCTGTACGGACTAAGAATACTGCCATCCCAAATTATTGGTCATGGAGGGAATGAAAGGGATGCATATCTCAATAGAAGAAGCCCAGGGACCAGTGATCTATTGTGGCCTTTTAATCACACATGGGAACATGCAGGCTCCAGCTACCCAGAGCTCTCCCAATTTGGGGCGCAGGTGGGCGAGTTTGTTGACAATGGACGGGTCCGCTGATGTCAGTGGCCAGTCTGCTGGCATCAATGGACAGGCTTGCCGAAGGGAGTGAGCGGGGCCAATGATGTTGCAGATGGGGCCCCCAAATGTATTTAAATTGTAAGGGGTAGGAAGGGAAATGGGCTTGGAGTGGGGTTTGCCTAAACGCTGCTCCCACGACCCTGAGACTTCCTACAGTGACCTGGAGAACCAGAGAAGCAGGGCTTCAACCGAAGAGCTCCCAGGTATGCCTGCGATCCCACATGGTTCACTCCATGTTTACGCTGGACACTGAAGCCCAGGACTTGGGGGGGAAAATCAGGAAACTAAAATCTTTACAAGTACATCTCACCTCTATGGTTGCTTAAAAGCTGGAAAGCAATATGTATAGGGAAATTTTTAATAAAATGACACTAACATTTATTTTGCTTTACAGGCGCAGTTTCAAAGAAATTGTGGATTAGAATGCTGATGTCAAACAACACTTCTTTACAGGCCGTAATCAATAAATACAAATTTGTCTTTAGGGAGATTTAAAGTCACTTAATCCAAGTAACCATTTTTAATGAAATCAGTATTTTTTACATGCTCTTGCAAACATTCCTTATCACTCAGTTTCATCTCTTTGATGTATCTTATACTCACACCAACGTTAAGAATTTTCACAACTTCTGTTTCTTTATATCAAGATGTTATCCACAGCTAAAATATTGCTTAGTCTCCCTGCACATAAGCAAATAAGGTTTCAGCCAACTAACTCACATCCACGCCAAATTAGTTATCATGGTCACCATGGCAACAAAACATTTCTGCCCCTTTCCTCATCCTTTTTCTCCCATATTTTGTCATCTGACTCTTTCCATTTGCATTTGTTTCCCTCCATGCGCTTTTTTTTTTTAACGATCCTTCAAAAGTAGTCATATATCGAGTTTGATTGATAATGTATAATTCTGAAGCTACACAGGGTTAGGCACCAACATTGGACAATTTTGTGATCTTCTATGGACCTTAGCAACTGTTGCCACGGATACTGGTGTCCCTGTACAGACACTTTGCTATCCTTAAAGCTACATGATTGCATAAGAATAATAAATAAAAAAAATGCAAGACTTCATTCTGTGTCGCAGACTGGAAATGACTGACAAAAATTGCCGTGGCATTCCTTGGAAAAAAAGCATACATGCCATAAAATGTATTAATTGCTTAGTATACCTCACTGTGTATATTTAGTCTGGGGATCCTGTTATAGCTAGTAAGGGGCAATTAAGAGAAAGCAGACACATTTTTATGATATATTTCATGGAGAATTTTTCCCGCCCAATGAAATTATGTAATATCTTCACTCTTAACTTGACCAGCTCAGATGTGACTCTGCCCTATATCCACACGTAAACCAGAGAGTAATACTCTTTTCTTCCCCTTTTAAATGTGATTTTTTATTAAAAGTTATTTTAAGTTTGGGTTACCTTTTCTGTAGTAGACAGGTTATAAGGAAAATGACAATGTACCGGTAATTATTCTGTGTAAGATAAATCTTTAAAGTGAAGTATACCCTATATTATTGTATACATCTTAGAAGTGGTTTAGAGGCTTTTCAGAACATAAAGAAAGAGTAAAGCTCTAGTAAGTACCCATGGTGTATGTGTAAAAAAAGAACAGGACACAAATAAATACAATATTAGCACTTTAACTTTTGAATGTCTACCTAAAACAAATGTTCTCAATGGCTTTGTATGTCAAACAATAAAGATGATGGCTAATTCTGATTATGTTGCAATTCTATTGAATTATATATTAACACTATAGCTATAATGTTTGGTGAATTGGTTTAAATAATATATTATGAACAACGCCCTCTTCCAATTTTAACACAATGTTTTCAATTTTTTAATATTCTAGATTAAATACCATTGACATCATTAATATAAATATAATTTTTTGCTGTGCATATTTGCAGGCTCTCACCAAACCTCCTGCCTTACAGGTGGCTCATTAACGGTGTCCAGAGAAGGCGTTAAATGCATGAGTCTCTTTGGCAATATAGCCATGAAAAGTTAGATAGGACTAGACAAACTTTGGGTACATTGACATAGTGGCGCACTAATCTATTTGGCCATATAGTGTTATGGAATCCCCAATATTTATGACGTAGATAGGTGATGCACTGAATTCTTGCTCTGTTTTGTGAACTTGTTAATTTGGCATTAAAAGAATACCAAAACCAACTCCTTATATAAAGATCCGTGTTAGCCAAGACACACTATCAAAATCTATGTAAAAAAAACCCAACGGAATTTCATCAGGTTAGTGCTAAACATTCTAATGAACATAGTGGGAGGCAGACTTGCAACTTTTAGAGAGTTTGTTAAGTATGTAAATGTGTTTAGAAGTATGCTCCCTCCTTCTCAGCCAACCAAGGTAGAGAGGTGTGTCTATGTTACTATGTGTGTGTGAGTATGGTTATATGTGTGTTAGTATGTCACAGTGTATTTGTAAGTATGTGGTTGGGTGTGTGTTAGCATGTTAGTGTGTGCCTGCAAGTATGTATGTGTATTAGGGTGTGTAAGTATGATAGTGTGTGTAAGTATGTTACTGTGTGTGTGCAGGAAGAGGAGAATCTTGGCGGCCAACAGGGAGGCCCTGCACCGTTATGTTTTTTTTGAGTTTTGTTTTTGGCACCTGTATATTATTATGACACATGGCAGATGTTTATAGGTATGCCTGTTACTAGTCCTTATTTTTCTTTGTATGTGTTTTGGTTTTAATGCTGTAAAGTATTGTTATTTTCAGTGTTATTTTTTGTTTTGCTTTGTTTTTGTTCTCTGTTTGCACTCAACCCACAGAAATATGACATTCCACAAAAAGATTATTTTCTCTATCTTGCAGATAAGAATTCTCATCTTGAACAAATAGTGTAAATTAGAATAACAAGAGGAAATAAGACTTATCGTATAGTAACTGCTTGTTACGTGTGTTATTATTATTTTGTGTTGTTTTGTTTTCATTCACTAAGTAAAGGGAAGCCCCAGGTATGTTTTTTTTTTAAAAAAGACTGGTTGCTCTAGGGTGCTTTGGAAATGTGCATACGTAGAGACATTTAAAATAAGCTTCTCTAGAATATATTGACCCAACAAGTGCTACATCTCAAGTTGCTGCTTATTTTAATAATAATATTTACATCGCATTCCTATGAGTTATCTTAAAAGGGTACTCACAACAATTATTAAAAATACTCAAAATATATTTTCCAAAAATATTCTCATTTTAACGCAATTCTAGTTTTTGGATAATAACTGGGATTAGCCCAATGTACCCAACACACTGACTCCTTATCATACTGCCTGTGGAAAGAAACAGATCTCAGTCTTAATCACAGCCAGAAACTATAACTAATGGAAGAACTTAATTCGCTTTGCCATAAAGAATCAGTTCAGTGTGGCGTTTGAGCAGGAAAAAACGTTATCCAAAATATCACATGACTGACAACAATGGCTGCCTCCAGGCATGCAGATAAAGGAAGTTTTTTTGTTAGAAATTCAAACAAGATTAGGTTTTCTTTGTCAATATTAAACTATTTTACTGTATACATCACTGTATTTTATATCCAAGTATGAAATATTTTCCAAGAAAAATCCAATTTGACAGAGAACTTAAAAAGTGGCACAGTGCTCTTTTCATTTTTGTCAATTTAATGTATGATTAAATGTGGATATGACATGTTTTGTTATAAAAGTGATCCCGGTAGGCATATTACTTCAGGGAGGGTAAATGCTAAAAGATATCACAAACTTTATATGACATACACAGTGATGTATCCTGGCCAAGGCGGACTAGGCCTAGGGTAGTGGCAGTCCCCCTGTGGCAGTAGATTGCCCTCTCCCCGGTGTGCAGCTCCTCAATGGACCAGTTACAGGGGAGACCTCTGATCTCCTCTACTGGTCCGCAGGTCGTGCAGGCTTAAACGAATGCCAAAGGTAAATACACCACTGGACGTACAATAAGTAAAGGCAATGTTTATGGTCAACAATAATTACTATTGCTGTGATTCTGTTTTCTGGGTTTTTTGTTTTTTTTGCTAAGTATAGCTTTTGACCATATTTTTGTGAAAGTGCTGACACTTGTAAGCACCTTTCAAAAAGTTGGTTTTCCCTAAGGACCTAAAATTATAGAAAGCTTAGGTATTTTAATATTTCTTTACATTTGCCTAAACTATAATCAATAGCCTAGGTCCTGAAGGCGCACTTTGCCTTCGATAACTGCCCTCTATATATATGAAGGATTCATGTGCATAAAAAATAAGACAGGTAGAGTGATTGTATACGTATAAACAACATATAATTGGTTATCCACAGAAATAATCAATTGCAGCACTGATTGTAATTTACTCCATGTGTCACATAGCATTCTAATGTCTTTAGAATCCAAAAAGAATCCTTAAAGCTCCAAATGCTCCAAAATTTGGTAACACTGGTAAGGCTACAAATAAACAGTAAACGCTAAATAAGTATAGTAAATTATAGCGTACAATTATGTTAACATTTAGTGAACAGAGACCCTAAGTAGCCTTGATTTGCCAAACTGACCATAAGCATAAGGCACATGTATAACCAGCTGGTTGCTTCACTTACCAGCAGCTCTACACAATATAACAGGGATGAACATAAAGACAGAGCTCCCCTCTGCCCTCGGTCACGGACACCGCCGGTTTTCTTAAAATGTGTTTGTGGCATTTCCTAAGAACTGACTCTAGAAGGCACGCTTTGTGACCCTGCCATATGAACCCACAAAACAGATTTGGGGTGCTGGCTCGAGTAAAATTCTAGATTCTGTTTTACTGAAGTTTGTTCATTCAGTGGAAAGATGAATAAAATTGCAAATATTTCAAAATCAGCTGTACTTAGCTTATCATAGCTTTGTGAAGGATCTGGAAGATTCACACACAGCATTTTCACGTGTGTCTCTAGATCAGTATGCTGATAATACGAGAAGGTTTCTGCATTACATACATCAGGACTCAACAGGGAAGTAAACTGGTCCGTGTTGTTATATTAAAACAGGCTAGACAGGTCTTTTAATTAAGCCTCTGTCATTAAATAGTGTTTTGGTTTTCAATACTTACCTTGATAATGGCGTAGGAAACACTGAAAAACTAACTGTCTGTCACTCTGGTGATCCATAGAAATCATAAATACCAGCCAGGCTATATAATATAAATTTGTATAACCATTTTCTGGTATTGAGCTAATAATTCATCTATTCTTGTAACAGTTCCTGTTTTAGTCGAGACACTCCTGTTTGAATATATATCAGGTTAACAAAATACCTAAATAGACGACAATATTACTCTGTGGCCTAGCAGCTTCTTGCTATAACTGCTTTTAATAGATCAGGCTTTCCAGTTAACAGTTTATGTATAGTGTCTATACCTGTAAACCCTCCAGGTTTGACCTAGACTCCAGACTGACAAATTCGTCATCATTTCCGAGCAGCGAAACCGGGAGTTATACCAACTCCTTGTCCATTTTCCCTCCTACTCAAGACCATCTGGGGCTAGCCCGGTCCCTATGCATGGCCAATCCCAGTCCATGCAGTGATAGCCCCACCAACACAGCTGGCTAGCCCTGCCTCTTACAAAGCTATTCCCCCAGAAGACAGGCTGCCAAGTATGAAAATGTCACTAAACCCAACATCACTTTCACAAGTGTATTCTATAGAATGTTAATAATTTTAATAAAGTGCTGTCTCGTTCTGACATGTCCTCCACATATGGAGGTTTTTGTGCTCATGTAGAAGGACCTTCTGCCAGAGGTTGTAGCTAGTAAGTAATTTCATATAATGGCTGTGGCCCCCTTCCATGCATTTTTACTAATACACTAGATGACTAGTCTTTGGTTGCCCCCAGATATACTGCCATATTGTCTTTTAAGTAATTTTAGACCCTTTTTCAAAATATAATCATAGTTACATAGTCAATAAGGTTAAAAAACGACCTAAATCCATCAAGTTCAACCCTTCTACCTAACCTTCCTAATCTGGATCCAAAAGAAGGCAAAAAACAACTTTTGAAATTATTTATTTCATTCTAAAATCAAATGCAAATTTCATAGAATTTAGATTTTTTTAAATACTCTATTTTATTTTACAATAATGCTACCTGAATGCGATACACTGACATTGAGACTTATGTAGCCAAGCCTGTGTATTCTAGAGAAACAGAGAGCATATGAATTACTTTGATTATAATCATTGAAATAAGCTTAATACAGAAGTACAGATAAAGTTAAAAAGCCTTCTTGAAAGCTACTGCTAATAAATGCAATATCAAGTTCTAGAATCACTGTCTGAATATTAAGCCATTTGAAAAGCACTCCCAGATCTCTAGCAAATCCGCTATGTGTTATAATCTGGAAACAAACATGCTTATGTTAAGTACTGTGGAAGATAGACAATCTCGCCAAAGTGTGATACCTAAGAACATTAATTCTGCATCTACTTTGAAACAACAGAGATTAAAGCCTACTGATATCTTTTATCACATCCCATTCACCAAGTAAATCTAAGTAATGGTGTTTACAGAATAAAATAAGCAATGCATATATTAAAAACCAACTTTATGTGTATACCGTGGGAAAGGGAAACCAAAGCTCCTGTTCTTTGGATATGTACTGTATGATTATTAACTCTCTCCTAGTATTAATTTGATGATTACTGTTTGGGTGGGTTAGGAGTAGGAAGACACAATTTCAGTTTCTCTGAAGGCGAACTTTAAGAATAAATGGTCTCCAAAACAGTGTATTGATTTACAAACACAAATCCCAAGCTATACACAGGGTTGGCCCGAGTGTTTCTAGACCCCTAGGTAAACCAGGATGTCCTGCATGCACTCACTTGGTAGCAAAGGGAAGAATATGTGCCCTCACCAGCTTTGCCCCTAGGCAGCTGCTTACTTAACCCATATAGTAGGACTGGCCCTGGCTATAGGTAGTTTTCATAAATGTATTTAGTTATAGTAAAAGCTAAGATGATGACAATTCCTGTTTAAGACCACCAGATACTAGCATGTCTTTTGCGTGCTGTATAGGTAAAATGAAACAAGACTGTCCTTTTATCTATCCTTTCCGGCTACAAGAGGAGGTATGTTAAGAATCCCAGATAATTGCTAAGGAACACAGAGGGATCCCTTTTCCAAGGGGGTTTCCCTGACTCTTCATTACTCATGATCAATGTTATTTCAGTTGAAGCAATGAATGGAATGTATTGGAATGGTGTCTCTCAAAATGATGGATTGGTTGCTTTAAGACATAGTAAAAAAAACATGACTTCCTATTAAGGCATGGTAGCAAAAACCAGGCATGATTGGATATGATTAAATGCATTTTTTTGAATGAAAAAGAATGCATAGAAAACGAAGTTGCTCTTTATAAAACAAAAAACATTTGTTGTTTTTTTTTGTATGAACTATACGATTCCGTATTTTTTTTTTTCTGTTCTTTACAACTGTTTTGCTTTTTTTTTTTAGGAAAACATTTTGTATTATGTATAGAATAATGTTTACAATTGTACTACATGCTAATGTAAAATTTAGGAAGAAATATTCTTCTGCTAATCCAGCTGGTCTGGATGGCAAACTCTGGATATCAAAATCCACAGACTATTACATACCATAACTATTACATTTATTAAGCATAAGGGTTTTTAAGTCTGGTCTATAATACTACTGAAACATTCCTATACACCTATTTAGCCAATAATATAACTCATTAAATTACACACTGTCATGCAATAACTGATGAAATATTTACTAAATTAGACACATTTTAAGGCTTGTTAATCAAGCCAATTAAATATGTATATAATTGCTTGACTAATATGAATGATTGTATTATTTATTTATTTTCATAAATACAGCTTACCTTTAAAGTTTGGTCTGATTCTTGCATCGTATCCCGATGTCCTTCCCATTAACTTGTCCAAGAAGTCTGAAGGAGACATGCTCTGTGGAGGAGATTTTCCCCTGGAATCATGTTCTTTACAGAAAGCAGTCCTAAACAAATTAGCATTCACTGTTAGCTCTTGTGGTTTTTAGTTAGTTAAATTGTGTTAATTGTTAGCATTCCTATTAATAGAATCCATTCATCAATGCTAGTCATGATTGCCTTTGTGTCACAAACAGCCAGGCGACCTGATAAGGTTCTGGGGACTATAACTCCCATCAGGTTGGACAAGTCAAATGCAGGTCCCATTTGATGATATCATACAGCAAAAGGTTTTCTGTCATTGATGATGATAATTTTCACAACTTTCAATGGAAGTTTATTAAATAAACTTTTCTTTTAGAATTATAGGACCTCTCAAACTTTATTTTATATGACATATGCAAACAGTAATCAATATATATATATATATATATATATATATATATATTATTGCATCAAATTAAGCAGTCTGAAGCCTGAATCTTTACTCTTTATATTCCGTTATTTCTTTATGATACCATCTTAATCATTGTAGACCTACATTTCTGCAGGGTTAATCTAGTTTAACTCCAAATTCTGTATTGCATGGCAACAGACTTCTATATCAGAAATGTTGTGCAATGGAATCACTGTTAATGTGATATTAATGTCAAAAATCATATCCCGGGTATTATCCAACATGTATATGGTTCCTTATACATGTATGCATTCTAGCAACAGTCAAAGGGCCTTACAATGTCTCTGATAATCCATGGGCATAGCATGTGAAACATGAGAACAGATTAATTAAAGGTTAGGTAGCACTACTGAAATTCACCGTTATCGCCATGTTCACCACTATTCCATTAAAGAGTTAACATGCCATACATTTAGAAATTAATGATAATATAATGACCCTTTTGTAATGATTTCTTGGGTTAAAATAGGAGATCATGTCTACTCAGACAAAATGGCATCATTACAAAATGAACTGAAACACAAGGACAAGAAGAGATCCAGTGCAAAAACCTTGATCTTCACATGTTTTTAAATAATATTTAATAATGTAAACACAATATATTGCTTTAACATGAAATGTCCTATGAAAAAAATCAACCCAACACCTGAGCATCCATTTATTTAATGTTAATTTTGAGAAATAGTTTTTTTTTTTGTTTTAGCTTGACATTTGATTATTTTAATAACAGTTTGGATTGCAGCAGGGAGCATCTGCATGGGAAATGCTGTGCCATTGGTGTGGGTCTGTTGTATAAAATAGATATATGGCTCATTCCTTTGCACACACAAGCATGTAGGCAGTACACTTATTAACTACCACAGGAGAGGATTAAATCACAGGGAAACAGAAAGAGGATCTTGGATGTGATCTGATTTACTAGCAGATAAAATACACCATTTGGGAATGGTAATATTACAGTACAACTACTGAATTCACAAATCAAGCCCCCCCCCCATGAATATCTATAGATCTACTGCACTTCACTAGAAAGGTGGAAAGAAATCCTTTACATGCATTTTACATATATGTATATGACATAGCTGTGTTTGTAAATGTCATCACAGCATGATTTCATTTTTGCCTACCTTAAGTGATTGGTTTCAAGGGTTATTGAAAGCAAGGCTGTCAGAATTGTGACCAGCTGCCGGCTCATTCCTTCTGTTTTCTGTGATGATTGTAAAAAAATATTCCAGAAACGATTCCAGAAGCAAAAAGCTGATGGTGCAAGCCAAGAGTGTTAAAGCACGGCTTCTAGTGTCTAGATCCCATGTGTTTGCTGTCCTTCCGTAACAAAACAAGACAAATCAGCATTGTGATTGTCTTTGGGGTGCTCACAACCAGAGATTGGATCTGGAAGCATTCTTAGGTCAAACCAAGGCTCATTATCAGGAGACAAAGCAGGAGACGATGTGCTTTCCCCCCTTCCTTGCTGCCTTTTTTTCAGTCCAGGGAAAGGCTACCTTAAGAGCATACCGTGGACCCCCCACATTTGCCAGTTCGGGAACGCTGCTCTGCTTGACACGTATGTTGCAATTACACGCACAATCCTGATGGTGAGAGTTCCATTCGGACGCTGGAATCCATAGGCACGGATAAATAAGGAAGATCGGGAAGGGGTTAATGCTCCTAAACCCCTCCTCTAAACTTTTAGATTAGGATAGTATATTGGACCCCTATGTATTTGGATGTGTGCCGAGTGGCCCCAGCAGTTCAGAGGTGCTGATACAGTATTTACAGATGCTGATGGGCTCCTTGGTGTAGCAGCAGCTACTTCTCTGATGCTGCTGCTGATGCTGCTGCTGATGGTGATGCTGCTGATGGTGATGCTGCTGATGCTGCTGATGCTGCTGATGCTGCTGCTGATGGTGATGCTGCTGATGCTGGCACGGAGGCTGGTGTAGGAGTAGAGAAGGAGGGGTGTGAGATCTGGAACAGAAGCCTTTAATACTGCAACTGTAGAGGGGTAGTTGGTGGGAGGGTGCAGAGACAGCTATCTCCATCCCTTCTTGCAGGTCCAAAGTGTCTCCCTCCCCGGGACACATTATGTGGCTGTCTGTTTAAGTTTGCAAGGTATCTGACTCCTATGGTCATACAGACCCATGCAACAATAAAAAGTGAAGGCATGCAACCAAGAATAAAAAATAATACACGTGGACACATTGTAGTTTAAAAAATAGATTTTTAGCTTTTGTGTTTTTATTTGTGTTACATTAGTTTTGCCTGCTGCGTTTGGGTAACAAAACTGCTTCTTAACAATGGCTTCTACAATATTAACATTCAAACATTTTATTTGGTCATTCAAGGAAAAAGCTTTTTTTTTAGTCTAGATGGCTAGTTCTACTGACTGATATTGACAGCTACTGACTGATAGTAAACCTATTATTTTACATATAAAGTCTTCTGCAGGATAAAGGCAGAATCATGGCTTTCATAATGAACAGTGAAGTGAAAAAGCTGAAACCACAACTCTCCTGCAAATTCTCATGACAACTCTCTCTTAAATGGGGTTGCCATATTGGCCATAAGGAACAGACTGGTGATTAAAACTGGCCCTGGCATTATAAAGTCAACAGTTAATTAATTGATGTACATGTGGACTCTTGCTGGAAGCACTGCTAAAGTTTTGCACCATGTGGCTGCGGTATCCAGCTGGCATCTGAACAATGAGCAACGATAAAGGTGGACGACGACACAGTCCCAATGGAAATTCTTCAGGGACACATCTACGTTGGTGACCCTAGCCTACATACATACATACATACAGTACATAGAGTTGTCCTGCACTGTAAAAAACACAGAAGAAAATCAATACTTAAATCACATTTATACAACCCCACTAGGCAGAGAAGCACTTCATAGGTGGTGTTCAGCAACATGTAAAAATTGAATGTGTTCTGAAAAGAAATAACTGGTATGGCAACCCTAGCTTGGGTGCCTTCACAGCAGTCTAGCCCTTGTCTGTTATATAGAATAAACCACTCTTATTTTTAAGTCTCACATAACTCATTTTCCCCATGTTATGTTCTCATTTACAATTACCAAATTGATTTATATTATTTTGGTGATATATTATATGACCAGTGGACATTGTCCCACCTGAGATGGGGCACCTGAGATGTAATCCCCCACCCCAGAAATTGAATATAAAATACTAGATGGGAAAAAGTGACCAGAGAAATGTCAGACAAGGGTTTGTGTAGTAGGTAGAAATAAGAATGCACCTACTAAAAGCTCCAAACTCAGTGTTTTATTATATATAAATAATGTGTATATTTTATATAGATTTTCAATTTTAATTGGCTCTTCTAATGGGGGAAACTCCTGGTCCTGCTCTGGCAGAGAACCGGAAAAAGCCATAGAAAAGCATGATGAAGCAGTTGACTGTAAGCCTACCAGCCATGTCCCCGGCTGCACTAGATCCAGGTGATCTGTCTGACATTTCTGGAGACACAGACAGAAGCCATAAAATAAGAGGGATTTTTTTTCCAGCCAGGAAAAGCAGTGGCTATTATCTGACACTCTCGCGTAATAAAGATAATATCGTTGTTGAAAAAATTGTTGCACTGCGCGACAGGCTTTTGGGAAAACTGTCTGCAGAGATAGAAGAACCAACATTTGCAAATAACACAATGCATGGACATTGTAATCCCTGTCAAATGATCAATCCTACGGTGTAAGGAAATCAAGGTATTAGAAGTGAGATGAAAAAAGGGACTTAGTCTTTGAGTGACCAATTTGAAGTCTTTAGTTGAAGCTGATACCTCCAAGGTTTCTTTTCTAGATGGAGGGAGAGACCTCTGACGTCCTGAAAGCTACACTAAGTACTGTTACATCTTTTCTAGGTTGGTCCAATAAAGGGATCAACCTCTAAACACTTTATTTTCTCCTGAGCTGATATGACCAATCAAGGAAACTGAAACATACGAATTTGGTATTATTATTTTTATAGACAATCCAGTTGCAGTCATTCTTTCATTATTTTTCTCAATATTCTAAATATGTGGATTTCAGTGTAGTAGTTTTCTACGTATTAAGCATAAAAATGCTCCCTCTTTTATTAAACCCAACTAAATTCGAACACAAATAAAACATAATTAATGTAAAATAAAATGAATGATTCCCGTACATTTCTTAATGATGTCAGACCCTGTTCCTATTAACCAGTGGCATCACTGATGGCCACTTGATGGCCACCAGAATGAGGAATCTGCACACACCAATGGAACTCAGGTGCTTAACTGTGCCAGGAAGGGCCAGCTCCCCAGTAGATCAAAATAAATAAAGGCTCCAGGCACTCAAGGGTTCCAGCTCAGGCAGATTTATTGAAGAAGGACGACAACAACAACGTTTCGACCTCACAATGAGGTCTTTACCAAGTTGATACTTGATGGCCACAGCAGATCTATTAAGTATCAACCTATTGTGGCACAACCCTTGGTCAAGACTGTCCCATTATATCAGGACAACTGGCAAAAAATACAATATATAATTATATTATTTTACATATACAGCACAACACAAGAGTGGGCAAAACGAGGCACTTAACCTCCTCTAAACTGGCACTGAGTTGCTATCAGGCAGGAAAAGGAAAGGGAGGGCAGTGAGCAAGGGAAGAGGAAGGAGTCCAAACAGCCAATCAGAGCGTATTCTGTGACCTAAAGCCCTTCTATTCTTCATGCCTGGGTGAAGAAGGACAGTGGGAGAGGAGCCGCTCCTCTCTGCCGGTGTCTGAATGTCTCTCATATTAATTCCGAGCTCACGGGCAGCTCAGGTTATGGCAGCCGTAGGGCAGCTCAGGTTACTACAAATCATGTCTACTACAGGATGATGACTCAGGGCCCCCTTCCTATCCAGGCCTTGGGGAAATTCTTCTACGTCCTCCTTGGTTAATCTGGCCCTGTGTATGATATTACGTATGAAACAATAACATTATTCATTAAAACATACACCTAAACACTAAATGATAAAACAGGTGAAAACCTGACATTTTAATTTAGCAGTATGAGTAGAAGAGTAACGGTAACACTCTAAGTAGAATATTGGCCTTGTAAATTAGCCCATAAATGAAGCAGTCATGTCGTTCATCGCTATACAAGGCTTTTATTAGCACTTAATTTGTGCCCTTGATGCTGTTTCTGTTAGCTGATACAATAAAAAAGTGTTTCATGGGGGCGTGGCCTGACTGCCTAACTGCATGGACGCGTGCTGCTAGAGCTCCGTGGAAACCCCAGCAAAACACAGCTTAATTGCATATTTGGTTTCCTTTTTTTGTTTTTTTTTGTTTACTTTTTGATTCCATTAAGTGTGTTGTGATGGCCACTAAACATCCGAAACGCTCTACTCACAAACTCCAACAATATTTTCCGAAGCGGACTAGGCCGCCTTTTCCTGCACAAGATGGCGACGACCCTCCGCTCCCGGCTTCTCAATCGGAGATAGAAGAGGAAGAAGACGTAGCTGATACTCCAGTCACTACTCACCTTTTGCAATCCATGCTCGATGGCATGAGAGTAGCTATGACCTCCGAAATTAAGGATATGCTATCTGAGATCCGGTCGGATTTGCATCAACTAGGCTCCCGTACAGACCACATGGAAGGGAAGTTTGATGAATTTGCCTCCACTTTCAACGAGCTGGTGGATCGCCATAATACACTAGAGGAGCAGGTTCACTCCCTGCAAGATAAAGTCACTGATCTAGAGGACCGTTCCCGCAGGAACAATCTTCGGATACGGGGGATCCCGGAAGAGGTGACTATGGCGTCCCTACCTGTATATGTTTCTACTTTTTTTTGTTCTCTGCTCCCGGACGTCCCTGCCTCGGACTTCCTCCTCGATCGCATACACCGTATCCCTAAGCCAAAATCTCTACCTTCACATATCCCTCGGGATGTTATTCTACGCCTCCATTATTTTCACGCCAAAGATGCCCTCCTGAGATGCGCCCGAGCTTTGCCTACCTTGCCGGAACCTTATGCCAGCCTTCACCTCTTTGCCGATCTCTCTGCGGCCACCCTGGCTAAGCGACGATCCTTTGCTCCGGTCACGGCAGCACTACGGGCTAATAATATACCATACCGATGGGGTTTTCCGGTCAAGCTCCTTGTGACCAGGAACGGTGTACACTCTGTCGTTCTTTCTCCAGCTGATGGCCTCCGACTGCTCCACATCTGGGGCGTTGTGGTTGATGGTTCGTCCGACGTTGATGTCTCTCCTGAGCCTCTTCCAGCCCGTGGGATCCCGACTGAGTGGGTACAGGTGGCTGCCGATAAACGAAAAGATCGCCGGCGCTTGGCTCGTGGCTCCTCTTCATCGCACTCTATTGTGCCTCCTCCAACCACCTGAACTTAATGCCTTTATTGCCTGTTAGGTTTTGGTAATGTTTGGCTTCTCCTTATTATTGTGGTTTTTTTCCTCTCGGTTTAGGGACCATGCCCTACCTGGCTTTAGTACCTCTGGGCTTAGTTGTTCTCTTTATTTTTTTTTTTTTTTTTTTTTTTTCCATAGAGGTTGTTTGCTTGTTTATTTTCATGCTGACTCTGCACCCACACAGACATATATGTACTGGTGCGTTTCTACACTTTTTCAATACATACATACCTGCATTATTCCTCATTTTGTTTCTATACCTCTACATTTTTCCGCTCCCCCATCGCGCTGACTCGGCCGATTTCCACCATCCTAAGATTGGTTGTTATCATCACCCGCATACACACACTGCTCCGTACTCACAGATTATTTTATATTTTTTTTTTTTTTTTTTTTTTTTTTTTTCCATAGAGGTTGTTTGCTTGTTTATTTTCATGCTGACTCTGCACCCACACAGACATATATGTACCGGTGCGTTTCTACTACATGTTCGCATATGTGCCTATACTCCTGTACACTTTTTCCATACGTACATAAATGCATTATTCCTCATTTTGTTTCTATATCTCTGCATTTTTCCGCTCCCCCATCGCGCTGACTCGGCCGATTTCCACCATCCTAAGGTTGGTTGTTATCATCACCCGCATACACACACTGCTCCGTACTCACAGGTTATTTTACTTTTTTTTTTTTTTTTTTTTTTTTCCTAGAGGTTGTTTGCTTGTTTATTTTCATGCTGACTCTGCACCCACACAGACATATATGTATCGGTGCGTTTCTACTACATGTTTGCATATGTGTCTATACTCCTGTACATTTTTTCAATACCTACATACATACATTATTCCTCATTTTGTTTCTATACCTCTACATTTTTCCGCTCCCCCATCGCGCTGCCTCGGCCGATTTCCACCATCCTAAGATTGGTTGTTACCATCACCCGCATACACACATTGCTCCGTACTCACAGATTTTTTTTTTTTTTTTTTTTTTTTTTTTTTTTTTCTCTGTTACTTATATGTCCGCCTGTACTCCATGTGTACGCTCCTGCATTGCCTACATGCCTGCTGGGTATCTCTTTTTGATGGGCATGTGTTTCCCAGCTACATTAGACAGCTGAGTTCCTGCTGCCTATTTGCATTCACACACACGCTCGCACACATGGGCGTGCTTCTGTTGCCTGCTCCCGTCTATACTCATGTCCACTTCTCCTCTACCTGCGTGCCAGGCCGTTAGTATACCATCCAGGATTAGTTGCTGACTTTCTCCGCACACACATTTACGTATGTTCGTCACCTATTATTGGTATTATTGTTTATTGTGTATGTTCCATTTATATATATAAATATTTTTTTTTTTTTTTTTTTTTTTTTTTCTCATACTGCTACTGGCTGGGTTTTTCCTCGCCCTCTCTACCTATCTTCCCACACGCCACTGTGTGTCTGGGAGATTAAATTGTGGCTTAGGTCTCGATTGGTTCTGACTTTAGCCTTAAACTCGATTGTATAGTTTTTGTCTTTTTTCTTCTCTCTCTTTCTTGTCTTTAGTCTTGTGCGTTTTCCCTCTTGTGAGTGTCTTTGTGCTTCTTTTTCCTCTTTTTGTTTTTCTTTGTTTTTTCTTCCGCTGCCGCTCATGTCTTCTATCACGCTGCTGTCGATTAACGCCAAAGGCCTTAATACTATCCATAAACGTCATATGCTTCTGCAAGAAGCGAGATCCTGCAATGCCTCGGTTGTCATGGTCCAGGAAACCCACCTTCTGAAAACGAAACAACCTCGTCTGACCTCTAAATACTACCCAATGGACTTCCATGCTTCTTCTACCAGTAAGAAACTTGGTGTGGCCATTCTCTTCCACAGGGACGTACAGTTCCAGCTCCTCTCTAAGATTTGTGATCCTAACGGTCGTTATATCATCCTTCATGGCACTCTCAATGGCTCTGTTTGCACGTTTCTCAATGTATACTCTCCTAACTGCAATCAAATCTCCTTCCTTGACCGTGTCCTCGCTAAACTCCGGAAAGCTGCTGCGGGACGGATTTTTGTTGGAGGGGACTTTAATCTGCTTCCGATCCCATCTATGGATTCTTCAGCCAAAATGTCCTCTAAATATTTGAAATCTCTGACCACTCAAGGTACCCGCTTTCAGGACTTATTGCACCAACATATGTTATTTGATACTTGGAGGATCACCCACCCGCTTGACAGGGATTACTCGTTTTACTCGACAGCACACGCTAGCTACTCCAGGATTGATCTGATCCTCGTGGATAAACTTACCCTGCAATCGGTTACTAAAGCGGAGATTGGGACTATCACGTGGTCCGATCATGCTCCAGTCTGGGCTACGTTCTCTCTCTCTCCACAGCGCACTACCTCCTCCAGATGGAGACTGAATGAGAGCCTATTACAAAATCTAGATGTTTCCACTGAGGTGTCTGATTCTCTTTCGCAATATTTTCAAATTAATGACACTCCGGACGTCTCCCCTTCAACTTTATGGCTCGCTCACAAGGCGGTGGTTCGAGGCTGCTTTATTAAATTGGCCTCTCGCAGGAAACAAGCCTCGGTGCGCTCCTTATCGGACCTGACTCAGCGTCTCGCGGCCCTGGAACTGTCTAATAAGGCCTCTTGGTCTGCAGATACGTATCGTCAGCTGGCCGGCGTCAAGTCTGAAATTCTTCAAATTCAACTTCAACGCACAGAATACATGCTTCGCAGACTTCAACAAACCTACTATGCCAAAGGTAACAAAGCGGACTCTTTACTTGCCAAAAAACTCGCTCAACGTACAGTACAGCATAAAGCCCACTACCTTCAAGATCCTGATGGTCGGCGGCTCTACAACCCTAAGGAAATTGGTGACAAATTTGCGGACTACTATGACTCTCTTTATAATCTACACTCCCACCCTCATACTCACCATCCGTCGCAAGCCTCCATTTCTTCTTTTTTGGGCTCGCTTCCTATTCCTTCTCTGCCGCAAGCACGGTGGGACTCTCTAATTGCTCCGCCGACGATCGAAGAAGTAGAGGCGGTGCTTCAGGGGCTCAAACCTCACAAAGCACCTGGTCCGGATGGCCTGCCGAATTCCTATTATCAGAAATTTAAAGCAATTCTGGCTCCGCACATCTGCTCTTTATTTTCTTACCTTATGTCCGCATCGTCCATGCCGGGGGAAATGGCAGAAGCGCAAATTGTTACGGTTCCTAAACCTGGCAAATCCCCCACCACCTGTGCTAATTATCGACCAATTTCACTGTTGAACACGGATACGAAGCTCTATTCACGATTTCTAGCCCTTCGTCTGAATGGGCTTCTCCCGTCGCTGATTTCGAATGACCAAGTGGGCTTTGTCCTGGGGCGTCAGCCGTCTGATAACACTCGCAAGATCATCAACGTAGTTCATTTGGCCAATACTACTAACTCGCCGTGCCTTCTCCTGTCCTTGGATGCGGAGAAGGCGTTCGACCGTCTACACTGGGGCTACCTGAAGGCTACCTTGCAGGCGTTTAATCTTCCAGAAGGATTTATTAAGGCTGTCCTCCTCCTCTATAGCGGCCCCTTCGCCAGGGTGTGCTCCTCTGGTTTCCTCTCTAAGCCATTCCTCATACGCAATGGCACGCGCCAGGGGTGCCCGCTGTCTCCGCTTCTGTTCGCCTTGGCTATGGAACCCCTGGCGATTGCGATCCGTGAAGACCCTGAGATTAAGGGGTTTTCCACACTTGCTACGGAGTTCAAAATTAGTTTGTATGCGGACGACGTGCTCCTGACGATCACTGAACCTCTGACATCTTTACCACGGCTACATACATTGCTGGACTCTTTTAGTGCTGTCTCCTACTACAAGATAAATTGGAGCAAATCACAGGCCCTGAATATTGGTTATCCCTCCTCGTTGGTGAATACGCTTTCTTCTTCCTTCCCTTACGACTGGAGATCTGACTTCCTTCCATACTTAGGGATTCGTGTTACCAGGTCCACCTCCACTTTGTTCAAGCATAACTTCCTTCCACTATGGGGTCGGATTCAGGAAGACCTCAATCGTTGGTCGAAGTTGGAGGTCTCCTGGCTGGGACGTATCGCTGCATTTAAAATTAACTCTCTCCCTAAACTCCTCTATTTTTTTCGTACGATTCCTGTTGTGCTTCCGGCTACCTTTTTTCGATCTATTCGGTCCCGTCTGATTAAGTTTATTTGGTCTAATAAGCGCCCACGGTTGTCAGCGAAGCTTCTGCAGCGGCCTAGACTCTCGGGGGGTCTGGGAGTCCCGAATGTTCATTTATATTACTTGGCGGCGACTCTTGCTCAGGCGCTACTGCTTTTTTCTGGTGCCTCACAGGTGGCGTGGGTCGATCAGGAAGCCTTATTTACGCAACCGTACCGGATTGGCGATCTACTATGGCTCCCTAAGTCGCTTCGTCCATCTCTGCCTGATGCTTTACCCGCTACAAAACAGTCTCTTGTTGTTTGGGACAAATATAGATCCGCTCTCCGTTTTCCAACTTTAGTACCTCGGCTCGCCCCACTCTCTGTCATGAAGCCTCTTCTGCCTCACGTTTCCTTGGATAATTGGATCCGCAGTGGTATTCGGTCGCTATCGCAGCTTTTTACACGTTCTCATATGCGTTCGTTCCAGGAACTGTGTGCCGAATTTCTTCTTCCTCGACAGGATTTTTTCAAATACCTCCAGCTCCGCTCTGCTCTTCAGAAATTCGTATCTGCTGACCCGCCTGCTCCGGTTATCCAGATGTGTCTACGGGCTCCGATTGTTCCTAAGGCTATTTCCGTGTGCTACCTCGCCCTGCTGAATCCTACTATAGAAGCTAAGCTCCCCTACATGGTTGCTTGGGAGCGTGAAGTGGGGCGTGTTTTCGATGTTTCTGAGTGGTTTCGGGCTCTCTCCACGATTCAGGGTGTTTCAAAGAACGTGACTCATTTTGAAACTAATAGGAAGATATTGTTTCGTTGGTATTACGTCCCGTCTAAGCTGGCGTCCATATATCCGAATGTTTCCTCTCTGTGCTGGCGTAACTGTGGTGCTCGGGGCACGATGACGCATATCTGGTGGGATTGCCCTGTGTTGTGTAGCTTTTGGAGCGACGTATGGGCTCTCAGTACACACCTTCTCTCTATTCCGATTCCGAGATCTATTGAAATTGCCCTATTCGATATGTTTCCCGACGACCTCTCTGGCGCTCAACGTAAACTGCTGGCTCACGTACTCATTGCGGCGAAGATTTGTATTGCCAGAAAGTGGAAGTCTTCATCTTCCCCTACTATTCATGACGTCCTCTACTCCCTTGCTACGACATGTCAGTATGAGAGAGCGGCCCATTTTGCAACTGCTACGTCGCATGTTTTTGAGGAGACCTGGGACTGTTGGATCCAGTTTTATCGATGTCAGTTCGGCCATACCCCTTCAGGCTTTATGTTGGGTTCTCTACGTACACCGTGGTTTATAAAGGCCACTGCAGACTCTTAAGCTCTGTGCATCTGGCGTTGATGCGGCCTTTGCTTTTTCACCTTTGTTGTCCCCCCTTTTCCCGTCTCTCTTCGTCTTGTCCTTATCTTGGTGTCTTTGTCCTTCTTCTTCTAGTGTCCTGGTGCGTGTGTCTCTTTTTGTTCCTTGTTTTTATTTCTGTATGTTGACATGCATTGTGACTCGTATTGGAATGTTCTCTCGCATATCCTGATTTTTTCGTATTTCTGTATTTTGTTATTTTTTTTGTTTGAAAAACCAATAAACTTCAAGTGTTAAAAAAAAAAAGTGTTTCATAACCTCGCTGCTATATAATATTTCAATGTATGCATTTGAAAAAGGATATTTTCAATTATATTTTTATCCCTGTGAAAAGGAAAACTATCTTGTGACGTTTAAAAGCAGATGGCAGCTGCTAGGGAAATAAACTTCTTTCAAAGCTCACAAGATGTTTTTTTTATAAAAAGATTACCTAACAATTAAGTTAGAGGAGAAAAGTCCCTCCTTATTAAGGGTTAACTGAGTGAGGTACGTAAAGTCTGTCTTCTTTCTTATACTTATCATATAAGTAGAAACTTAAGTTTGGGTGGTATTGGGTTTTCAGCTTTCCTGTCCAACATGAGGTTGGAATATAGATGCTGTATTCCCAGTCCCTTTCCTTGTTCCAAATGTTATGAAAGTAAGGGAACCCAGAACACTTAATTGGAGGATTAGATGAGATTACGGTCCATGAAACGGAGTAATTGGGAGTACTAAAATATTTCTGAAAAATAAAAATTGTGTATAGGCATCCAACAGTGAAACATATTGACAGTAATGTGGCAATAAATCTTTATGGTATACTGTGAAGCAAAAATGAATTATAGGAATTGGCCAACGAACGTACCTGGAAACAGATTTCCAAAGACAATATGCCAATAGTTAAAATACAACTTTTATTATGGAAACGTTTTTTTAATTGGCGGCAGAGCATTTAATGTATTCCAACATCTATAAAGTATTTAAAAGATAGGGTATATATTCCCAGATACATAACATGTGAAAAAAAAATCCTAAATTACCTTGTAATACGATGGTTGAAATACCATAGATGTACGATTTTCACACAATATATTTGTAGGTATGGATTTGAGTGCTACTAATGATTTTATATTTTCTGTTATCTATCGCCCCAAAAAGAAATGTTTGATGAGAGCCATCATATTCGCTTTTTAGACAGTGGCTACCGTTGTTTAAATGTATCACTAAAGTGAGATTTGTGGTTTTAGCTCATTTTAGCTCAGTATCTTCTCTGTCCTACCCCAATTAGCTTCTGCAGCATGACAAGCTTGGTCGGCCCTTTAATGTATAGTAAAAACAAGTGAGATTTCTACAACTATACCTAATGCAGGGCCATCTGAGCCATTCTTGATGGAGAAGGTTGCCATTGTTGCCCCTTCATAATGAATAACAAAGGGAGAAAGTTGAAACAACACCACCTGGCAACTATCCCTTTAGTGAATAAAGCTCATTAGAATGTCTGTTTAATACTGTCATGCTGTGAAGTATAAGCCAAGATGAAATGGGAAATGTATATTTTTTGCCTAGAAGCCCTGGGGATAGCAACTGTACCAACTCCGTGCATGATCCCACCAACCCCCCCAGAGTCCCATTCCCGTTATTCACCTAATGCTGCCCTCCGAGCATTGTTGGCTTCTTCATGGTGGGAGTACGCTAGAGTCCTAGAGTAGGAAACCAGAAAAGGTGGCATGTATAATGACAGGTAACACAAAATGAAGATAGACGCTGGAATGCACAACAAATAATTCCAAATACATATATTAAATGTATGTATTATATATTAAAAAAAAAGTGAAAACAAATAATACACATTATAATTAAGAAATACATTTTTTATTTCATTCTTCTGCCCCATGTCTAAGCAGTAATTTTACTAGTTGCATTATTTAATAGAAATATGCTAAAATGTGTGATTTGTGAACCCAATAAAACATAAATTGAATTGAAGATTTTATGGTGGCAGAAAAGAATAAATTCCTAACGACGGCAAAAAAATAAATTGCAGGAAAATTTGAAAATGTATTCCACCTTCCTAGTAAACAGTGATTCACTTGCTTATTCCATGTGCGTGTATATGACCTTTTATGCATGCGCATACGGTTATCCTGTTGTAATGAGAACAAGACGCAATGTACTTTAGCATGAAATTTCAGCACTTGGACAGCGCCATACAGCCTTTTATGCAAAATCAGCAGGAGAGGGTCAACAATCGTGATAGGACGCTAAGCGCGATACACGTTCTGGACAGGTCTGGTTTTCGCTTGTTCATTTAAATTAGGGTATTGTGAAATCGCACATTGAAAATGGTTGTTATACCAGCTGGTTTCTGCTATAGATCATTTAAAAATAAAATGTGAGTGCAATGCGTTGGTCTTGTCAATTCAATGAAAGGGTTTTTCTTTTGCAGTACGATATTAAAATAGCCCCACAGAATATAATATAAGCAAAATGTAACTGTTTTTTGGAGACTGCCATTCCTGCTACATCCTAATTATCAAGATAGGGTGACAGAGATGAAAAGAATTATAAAACTACGGAAGATGAAATGGAAATTAGGGGCATTGTATTAATGCATTGATCACATTAACTCTTTCCCTGAATGTAACAGTACTGCCCTTTGATTCAAGATGAATTTTAATTAGTTCAATGAGTGCAAGATTAAACAGTTTGGTATAGTAATAATAGACAGTGTCTTTTTTGTAAAACACTAAAAAAAGGTAAGGAAGGGGTTGAATCAGAAATGGATGTCACCTCCATGCAGAAAGATGTAGACAAAATAGGAGAAAGGACCAAATATGGCACATATGTTTCAACATAGAAAAGTGTAAAATGAAGCACTTGGGGGGAAAAATAACCAAGCTAATTATAAACGGAATGGCTGTTTATTGGGCAAATGCGGTATGGGATGTAATATTGGTTCACACCTTGAATATGCAGTACAATTTTTGCCACCAGAGATTAGTTTGAAAGGTTCAGGGGTGGGAAATCTCAGTTATGAACTTCCAAATTGGCCCAGTTGTGTTTGAAGAAAAGATGCCTATGAAGATATATGATTACCATATCAAAGTATACTCAAGAACAATACAAAGATGAGCCTGGGATTCTTTTCACCATTAGACCTTTGCAGATAACATAGAGACATACTATAAGGTAAAAGAATTTTTTACACAAGGAAAGTTTATTTTCACAGCTAGGGCAGTTAACATGTGGAATCCACTGCAAAGTAAAATGGTGGTTAATGCTTTCAAAACACAAGCATTTAGGGCTATAATTTACTTTAGCAGAGATTATGTGGATTTAGTGAGGACTGAAGAATGTTTTTTTACCTCTTTGGGACCACATTGGTCATTTTTGTGTGTATTCCACTTGATAGACAGATGAAGGTATGTGCGTTTTTTGAACATTTCCTAAAAGAACACAAAGCTACCTTGAAAGGTTTAGAAAAGTTGATTTAGAGATGTATAGTGATTTGGAAAAAAATAACTAAAATAGCAGTATTAAGTGTTATGTGGAAAACTAAGATTCTGAAGAAATAAAAACACAGAAAGCTATGTGAGAAAAGAATATCGGTTTGGAGGGGCTTTGACTATGCATTGATTTAGCATCTCCTAAAATCAGTGAGCACCTTGAAGAATTCATTATTTAGTGGCTGAAAGTACAATTCATATTGATTTTGCTAACAATGTTATTGTCTGAGTAGAGATACCTTGTGTTATGTGCTGCTTCCTTCCTACTGATCATGGGCGCATTGTTCCTCGACATCCTTCCTGTGACTCTTGAGAACGTAATCCTTAATGCCCAGTCTGCTTTTGATTGCTCACAGACTGAATTGTCTCGCCTGCTGAGTATATAACATTAAAACAGCAGAATTACAGAGAATGTTCTCCATCCAAGACTTAACTAGAGATTGCTAAACCTCAAAGACAAACAAGGAGTTGGTTCTCTTCTGTATTAACCAGGAACGTCCATATGTGCCATTTTCTAAATGCTGCATTTTTTTAGGCATCAAACTTTTGTCATAAAAAATAATTTTGTGTAGAGAAGGCCAGGTAATCTTCTTGGTCTGGTAAAATGCTTTAGCATGATATCCAAGCAGTATTTTTATACTCTTGATAAGAGCAAGGATTTTCCAGCTTGTCAGTCAGTTTTAACATACACAAAACACAAAGTTATTTTCTATATATTATTCTCTAGGGTCTTCTCTACTTTTAAAATGCTCTTTTATACTGACAGAAAAAACATAGAATGTAAGGCAGTTTGAATGAAAAAATGATGTTCAAGTAATGGCAGATGAGTCTAACATATATATATATATATATATAATACTCCTTGGCCCTCACTATTTATTATTTGTTGTCTTCTAGTAAAGATATTAAGGCAGTACGGCCATTGATTCTCACAGGTAAAAACACATATACAATGAAGAAAACTAAATAGCAACTGAAATGTTCATGCTAATCCCACCCAATGTATTTCCTTTGGCAGCTGGACATTGACCGGATCAAATCACAGTTAAATGCCATTATTAGATTGAAAAACTATTATTTACAAGCACAATACCCTATATTTTACTTTTCTTGTGGGAGAATAGCATCAAAGTCAAAGAATATGGAATGGGAGATTCCATACTGAAGAAGGAAAGTAGAAGAGAGACGCTCGGTCCCTTTGATCCTAACTGGACGTGATGCAAAGGATGAATGGATCTTTACGATATACAGAAAGCGCATTCGCTTAATGGATGAATAAATGTGTATAGTTTATTATGCAAATCAATGTACATGCATAAATGAGAAATGCAAAAAAGGACAGATTGTGCTTATGTTGTTTAGCTGCACTGGGGGACTCTGAAAGCGTTCAGTACTTTGATTCACAGCGCGGAGGGGGTGCGGAGGGAGTGATTGCCAGGCACAATAAGCCCATCTGAGCCTCATTAGATGCAGATAGATAGATAGATAGATAGATAGATAGATAGATAGATAGATAGATAGATAGATAGATAGATAGACAATATGCTCTTAATCTAAGGATTATTCTGGGCAATTCACTTTGTGTGGGCATCATTAAAGGTTAAGTCTAGCAAAAGTGCTCCAAAGCTCTAACCCTCCTGTTAGGACTTTAGGCTACAGGGGAAGGGGACAGAGAGTTTCCCCAACTTTTGCTTGTCTTCCATGTTTCGAGTGTTGGCTTTAAAAAAACTTTGTAAGTATATTGCCTGTGTAGTCTAGGCTCATTTATACACCACGTGTGGGATGTGTCACTTTTAACCTCCATCTGTGGAAGCAAATAGTCATTTGCCTTGATGAGAAAGTTAAAGATTAATAACTTGTTCTATTAATTATGTGTTAAGTGACTACTCAAGGGCAAATCCTGATCCTAAATCCAAAATAGGAAGCTGCCTAAGGTGCAAACTTAAAGCGGCCCTTTTAAGAACTTAGTTGTTCCCAATACATTGGGTTTCAGGTAATGTTTAGGTTGACATTGTGCTTGGCAGAATGAGTGACAAGGCTACTCAATACTTCAAAGTCTATATTCATTTCTATATTCCCAAATAAAATTGGGGAAACAAAAGCCTAAAAACAACGGTGTTAGCCAACATAAAATACTTGCTGTTGATTGTGGGGTGATTTGCACAGTGGTAAAGCACCTAACTTCATGTAGATATCTAAAGGAAACTGCACCAAAGCCCCGCTAAACATGGCAACTGCATAGAATGAGAATGTGGATGCTGGCTAAGCGTTGGCTGCTGCTGGAACGGAGGAGGTGGGGAGGCTACCAGACATACATTTCACAGATTACCCCTTTTAAGTTACTGCAGGTCATCACCATGAAAGGGTAACTACTTCAATCGTGCAGCCGTCTGATCTCTTTAAGATGAATTGGCTGCAAAGGAGAGAAGGTGGCTGGCATACAGACCTCAGGGCAGGTAACCTACCAGCAAAATAGCCTAATATACCACTTCAACTTCAGATAGAAATGAGTGAGCCACTTGTTTATTTTATTAACAGATAAGCAACTGAAGATCGGTGTTTATCTTAGAATAAGACATTCCTCCAAGAGACAGCAAAAACATGAAATAATTTGAATTCAGCAAAGCTTCCAGCATTTTAATGAAGCTACTTTGTTGACATTCAATTGTGGATATATGAAAGTTACTATTTATAAAATAAGAGATGAAGATTTTTAACTTAAGAAATTAAGTAATTGGAGCAAAAATGTCAGGTGATTTTAAAAGCTACTTTCAAGTGCGAAGAAAATCACTGCCAAACGTGTAGAAGCCACACACCACAGTACGTAGACACCACAGTCTATTAGATATGCAAGCTGTGTTCAACTGACCACGACAACACTCTACAATACAATGAAGTTAAATCAATAACGAGAATACAAAACACAAAAGGGCAATTAAATCTCCACTGTCTCCTGCCTACAATTCCTATCACGTCCCAATTTTTTTGCAGGCTTAATAAATATGAACCTAACATGACCTCGCTTGTGCATTTTCATAAATGTCTGGCATGCAAGAATGAGTAATGGATGCTTCTCTTGTGCTAACACACATGTGTATCGCTGTTCATGACAGTGTAAGTATGCGTAATAGGTAGAATTTGGCAGGTTTGTAACGGAGCTCCAGATACACATCTTAATGGTCTTTGAGTTTCAGTAAACAGAGTATCGTCTGAAACATGCTGATCCTTTTTGTTTAAATATATTCAACCATCTTCAAACATACTCAGATTCTCTGGTGATGTATAATATTAGTCTAGCAATAAAATATAGATACCAATTACTTTGAAATTATAATTTCCACAAAATAAAACACCTTTTACCATTTATGAATCAGATGGAAACCAGGTTGATATTTTATAAGTGTTATTGTGAAACAACAACTTTTGTATGCTTAACCTTATGAGCAATCACCTACTAGTACATCGGTGTATTCGGTTTGCTTGATCATTGTCCTGACAAGTTAGTAGAAATAACACGTTTCTAATTCACATCAGTTCTGGGTAGCACCCCGTGTTGTGTTGTAGGGAGCAGTGCTGTGAAAAAAGTATTTGACCCTTCCTGATTTCTTCTATTTTTGCTCACATTTATAATGTTTCAGATCATTCAACTACATATGGCAAAGACAACTTGAGTACACACGAAATGCAGCTTTTAAATGATCATTTTATTTATTGGAAGTTAACCAAAGCCTATAGCCACCCCCAAACCTTTAACCCCTTCAGGGCCGACGTTGGCAAACTGACGTTGCAGTTTTTTTGTAAATATTTAAATTCCGTGCTCGTGATTCGCTTCAAAGCGATCACGTGCACGAAAATGAGGGGGAGTGGCTGCTAGCAGTGGCTGCTAGCGGTCACCCAGCGGTCAGTAGCAGCCGCCTCTATGCAGCAGCCGCTATGAACGCTGGGATCGCGCATCATCGATAACGTACCTGGTACGTCCCGGTCTGCCGGTGACCTTTGACCAGGAAGTACCAGGACCGTCCCGGTCTTGAAGGGGTTAAACTGGTTGTGCCACCCTTGGCGACAACAACTGCAATAAAATGTTTACGATAACTGACAATGAGTCTTTTACATCTCCGTGGAGGAATGTCGGCCGTTCTTCCAGAGGATTAGAAATGGCTTTGTAACCCTTTGACTTTGTTTCTCATCTGTTCTTGAATTTTTGTTTAGATCACGGCATCATGTGCAGCTTTTTGATACCTTTTTGCCTACTTCATTTTGAAGACAGCTTCTATTTAACTGATGTTTGCATTCAACAGGGCTGGCAGTAATCCTGCGTGGGTTTAGTGAAATTGAACCCATTTGGTTAATTGGTTAATCTAGTAACTAAGGGGCAATTACTTTCTCATATGGGTCCTGGCACAGTTGGAGAGTTTTTTTTCTTTCTTCCTACACATGGAATCATAATTTAAAAACTGCATTTTGTGTTTACTTGGTTATCTTTGTCAAATAATAAAAATTGTTTGATGAGCTGACAAATATGCAAAAATAAAACAAATTGGGAAGGGGCAAATACTTTTTCACAGCACTGTACACATACTACCTGTAGTTTTAGATAAGCAGTGATATGGATAGCTCATGGAAGTTTTTCTCCATCCCTTTTACTCCTCATCTGCAGACAATGCCTCGGGAAGTATGTATTATTTATCCCTCGATAACTGAAGCTAGAAAGGGTCGTTTACCACTGACCGGGAACAGTATTGACTGATCCATACAGTATAATTAGGCCAAGCAACCTCCAAGGTTCCTCCTTCGCTAAGTGGAAGACGTTGTTCTTTTCTTATGTCTTATGGATGACAATTAATAGTCCATCTTAACGGTCAGAGTTTCACCATAAATTCATCAGTTTTTGGTTACAATTTTAGATGAATCACTCACTTGCATTTCTTAAGACTGTAGAATGTGTCTTGTTCAGGTTAGTTTTCAATAGATTTTACATATTAAATGTTATAAGAGGAGGCCCTGTACTTACAGCGTATCCCATCTGCTACATTTTTCACATTATCTTGCTTTTATTTTAGTGAAAGAGTTCATTAATCTATTTGCTGCCCCGTGGGGTTGGTATCCTAATCAGCATAATAATTATTACAGGATATCTCCTATTACGTAAAACAGTTATACTAATTAGCTTTATATTACTAAATTCTTCCATAAATTTAAGAAGAAATGTGCTGTTACTGGACGACAGATATAATTTCACACCAATTTGGAGTTAATTTAACTCATTTCAGCTTGTGATAGCAGTTATATAACCAGATTACTTTTTTTCTCATCACAGAAATTATTTAAAACCCAGTGTTCTATATATTACATAGTCGCCTACTGCTAACGCCCCACATTTACTTCCAGGCAAATTTCTAGAAATCAGATACTGGGTTATGACATCATAACCTGCATCAGTGATATAGAACAGGAGAAGAATACCTTGTCTCTACTTCTTCATTAATTAAACAGTGTACACCCCCCAAACTCTTTCTCTATGGTACTTTTTATTCAAACGTTGGATTAAGCGCTACCTTATTGTGTTGCACCTGTTCCTGCAAGAGATCTTTGATGAAGGAACTGTTGAACTCCAAGGGCAAGTGTAAGCGAATCATCAAGGGTTTCGAAATTGCAGATTACCTTAGAATACATCACATAGTTTCATTAAGTCAAAGTGGTTTCAGGGCAACAAATCCATCAAATAACCAATCAAAGCAAGAATTCAGTGCATACCTAGTGAATATCATTCAAAAAACATCTAAATATTGGGCATCCCATAACACTAATTGTCGATATATTGCTTAGTCCGCCACTACGTCAAAGTACTCCATGTTTGGCAAGTCCTATGTAATTTAACATGTCTATATTGCTAACCGAGGAGATAAATCAATAAAATTGCATAAAGCCTTCTTTGGACACCGTTAACGAGGCACCTGTGTGGTAGGAGACGCTGCTCATCCCTACGCTTTGGTCAGAACCTGTAGCTAGGCACAGCACAAAACATATATTAATGTATGTTCAAATGTTTCACAGTGAAAATAGGCCAGTTAAATGTCATGAGAAAAGTTATTCTTCAAACATGATCTATAACAGCAAATTAAATGAGATGATGCAAGAAAACAGGCAACTAGGAATGTCTTTAATTAAATTGTGGCCCTGGGAAGCCTCTCCTAGTTGGACCCCGCACTCCACTCATAGCAGACACTCATTTTGACCATAGTGATCTCTCCCTTGGGCAGCAGTTTGATTTGATATTGCGCATGAGAAAAGGGACCCAGGGCAGCTGCACTTTCTACCTCCTGTTGAAGACAGCACTGGATACCCCGGTCATCAATTTACATCTAAGTATGAAAAACCTCAGCCAAAAGCGTAACCACAATGCATCAATTGTGAGTCCCTCGTTGCAGAAATGTTATAAGTCTCTGTGCCGGTTAATAAATAGTTATACAACCTCAAATTATGTTGAGAAAAGAGTTAGGTCCCCCCTATTTACAAAGATCCTTTTCCAGGTTTCCTTCTCCAGCCTGTACAGCTGAAGGTATGAGAATATAATGGCCTGTGCCATAGCAAGACCAACATCCCGAAGGACTCAAGGACTTTGCCTGCATCCCATTACATATCATTGAATTACATCGCTGCTTCCTTCCTATAAACACCTAAGCTAGTGGGCTATTATTATTACATATTATTGTAACACTGATGATTCTTGACATCAACTAAATATAAACTTATTCTTCACTTTGTCTTTTTTCTAAACTTTACCAAACAGAAAGGATGTGTCTTAAACAATAGCCCTAGTCCTAATGGATTTTTTTGTTTTCGCGATTTTATTTTAATAATATATCTGAATGATTTGCACAAAATAATTGCATTCTTTATTTTGCTTAATGACCAGAGAAAGCAATTCAGTCCACATTTTCTGCACACTGAGACTAAAGCTGCATAATCATGTTTACAGATGGAATAAGCCAGACAAGCTTAATTTATTTGCAAAATGGATTTCAACGGTTTTCTCAAAGTGGAGTATTCATTTTTCTTACTCCTAGAAATCAAAGAGAACAAACAGTGCAAGAAAAACCAGTAAAAAAAAAACAATAAAAATAAAAAGTATCTTTTGAAACATTCTCCTGCAGAACAGATTTTATTTCGGACTTTCTGAACACCTAATAATATGGTTAATTAATAATTAATTGTTTGGTAGTTGCTTCCTCATGGGTCAGATTATTACACACTATATACTCTACATATCTACATAAATTAAATCAGATTTTTTGCATTAATTGACATGATGAAGACGATAATAGTAAAATATATTTTTTTTTTGCATTATGGTGGCTTTGATACTCAAATATCTTAAAAAAATGGGTTAAATAAAATATTTATTATAGTATGGGGCTGGCAGAATTAGGTAGGCATTGTCTGTAGGGACTAGAAAGCACAGGACCAATAAATGTTAAACAGAAAAACATATATTCTAAATTACATTTATTATCTTTTTATTTATATGGTGCCAACATTTTACACAGTGTTTCTTACAGTACATACATTAAAAGGGAATAACTAAATGAAACTGTACCTGTGCCCAAACCTCAGCTAAGTCACATATATGTTTACAGTGGGAAGAAGGTAGCTGATATAATCGTAGAGTTAAATCAAAATAAGACAATTTTCTATGTTTAATTATTTCAGCACCATGGACAGCGAGCAGAACCACTTTAACTTCACTTAGGCAAAACATTGAATTTGATAAATAAAGAAAATAAAAACACATTTGACCAAAGTAGACTTTTTCAGCATTCTACAGCGTTCCTTGTCTCACAATGTCTACAGTTGCACTTTTGGTGTTAAACGACTAGGGATATCATCTTAGTGTAGGACATCCGTGTATAAGAGTTACGTTTTGAGATTTAGCTAATATGTCCGATAAATCAAAGTGCTAATGGGAATCCTTTCTCAAAGTCAGTAAATAGAGCAAAGTGTTAGGGCAGGCTGAGATCAGATGGAGTCAACTGGACAAGGCAAAGTCAAATAAATGGAAAATTAATAACTGGAAATAACTCCCACAGTTTACCAAAACTGGCTCACTGCATGGGCAATAAGGAAATTAGTCTTATTGAAACAGATGCATAGGACCTTGTTGTTTGGTACAAGTTTGTTGCAATATATTGCTGCATAGAAGATGATGCAAAGAAGGGTAGGAAAAGCACCAACAAAATCACCTATGTGCAGGAAATCAGAGACAAATTGACGTATGTGACAGGGAAGATGTCCAGACTGAGGCATAGCATGAAAGAAGATTCATTGCCATACAAAAAAATTTTTGATGACAACACGCTTAATACTATCACTATTAAAAATCTGTACTCCTGTGCTGTAACCTCTCCACTGGCTAACAACATGCTTGAGCCCAGGCATTGGACGGACCAGGAAGGACCACGTACTGGTCTCAAAAACATTTGTAGAGGCATTTTTTTAAGTTTTCATAAAGTTGCATGGGTACTACATGATTGGTGTATTCTCCTTTTATTCAGCGGTATGGAGATTGCCATTTACTAAAACACTTTAACCAAGCATCCCATGTCAGAGTACAGCACAGTTGTTCCTAGTGTAGGTGTCTAGGCCATATTACACTATATGTGGGGATCAATTTAATAGCATTTTTATTTTCTTTACTTTAAAAAAAAGTTATAGGCACTGTCCAGGCTCTTCTCTGTTCTACCAGCATCTACCAGACTTTCTTTTATTAAACCAATCTCTGTACATTACAGACCACTCAACTTTCCTACAAAAAATGGTAAATATTCTAATAATTCCATACAACAGGAATTCCTCACATAATCTTAGGTCTATTCACTAAGAAGATGAGAGGTCAGTCGGGTTATTTCCTTGCATTGTCTCGTCCAACCATTTGGGCCTTTTTTATTTTATTATTTGGCTGTCCATTCACTGGACCAAGGATAAGTACTCAAAATCACCTCTTAACAGCATTGGATGGTTCCTAAAAGTTGTGTTCATTTTTTATCCCCAAATCTTGAGCCCCTTGATCGCTAAGAGAGTGGACAGTTATTCTTCGGAGTGAGTGACCGTGTAAGGCTACTTTTTCTGCACTGGGTGTCTGTTGATTTTGTCATTGAAAGGGAAATGTTAGTTGAGTCATTCCAAATGAGTTGGGAATAAAATCGAATAGTTTGTGACTATAACCTGATTGGTGTTTCTGGAGTGAGTGTGATTTTTGTGTCTATTCAATTACAAGTATGGATCTACTTGTCATCTAGCACCAGGAGATCTACACTATATGTGTGAATTCAAGCTCTAAAGGATGTAACTGAAGTCTTATGGGCTCTAAGTGTATGGATTTCTAGGTTGTCACAGATTTTAAATTACAATTACCACACTGATTGGGGTGACACTTGTAAAACAGATGTGGCATGATAGCTAACCGTGATTTCTGGTTTTGATCAGTTAATTTAAAATATCACATATGAGGTGCAGGGAGTTAATACAAACTAAAGGAGAGGAGGCAGAATAGTTTTTTTATCAATAGTCCTCTAATCCAAGCCTAATGGCTATCAGTGTTAGCAGTAGTTTATAAATAATAAATAATATTATTTATAGTTTATGTATAATTCTCCTTCTGGGTGTTTTTAGACTTCAAAAAATTTGTGGACAGGTTAACATTCTAAAGCGCTGAATGAAAATCAATGCAGTTAGGATGTTAGAGGATGAATCGGTGTAATGCTTGCTACCTGACAATGTAATATACTTTAAAGGAACACTTTACAACAAAAACTGGAGCCAGAAAACATATAATGCAACTTTATGATCATCTACAGAATTATGTTCCGGTCCATAAATCAAAGGTCAGCAAACTCTCAGTAATAAAATAAATGGAAAAAGATATCCACTTTTGTTGATAGGGTCAGTTTATTTTGTCTAGTCTAAGAATCTCGGTTCAGTGATTTTATGAGAGAATCATGTCCCCTTTAGAAAGCATCAATTGTTTACTCTACTACCACAATACAGAAAAGACCTAGATAAATTCTCAGGACCCCCAACATCACCAAGGAACATGTCCCCAATGCCATTTTGCCCTCAAACAGATTATCCATGCAATCTTTGTTCCAACAGCTTATTTGTGACATATACATCTTTGCAACCAGCTTGTCAGGATCCCTAAACAGCCTGCCCATACCATGTTTGCCCCCTAACAACCTACATGTGCCATCTTTGCTACAAAACAGCTTGCCAGTGCCTACAAACAGCCTGTCTGTGCCATCCGTGTCCCCAAGAAGCCTGCCAATAACTCCAAAGAACTTGTCTAACTTCACCAAGGAACATGTCCCACAAAACCATATCTGCCCCCAAACGGCTTATCAGTGCGATCTTTGCCCCCAAATAGCTTGTTTGTGACATCTATGCCCCCAAACAATTTACCTGTGTCCCCAAACAGTTTGTGTGTGCCATCTGTGCCCCCAAAAAACTTGTATGTGCAACCTTTGTCCCCAAACAGCTTGTCAGTGTTATCTTTGCCACTAAACAGCTTGTCAGTACCCCGAAACAGCCTGCCCATGCCATATTTGCCCCCAAACAGCCTGCATGTGCCATCTTTGTCCCCAAACAGCTTGCATGTCCCACCTTTGCCACCAAAAAGCTTGTCAGCACCTCCTGAAAAGCAGTACTCTCAAACCACCTGCCTGTGCCATCTTTGCCCCAAACAACTTGTCAGTGTCTCCAAACACAAAAACAAATGCAGGAGTGCTTGTCTCTCTTCCTCTGTGCTCTGATGTTACTTCCTGCCTGCTGGATCAGTGAGAAACCGCGTGCAGGGAGAGAGTGTGAGAGATCATCCAATCAGATAATCTCTAAATTATTACCCACACCTAACACCTTTAAACAGTGGACAAGCGCCAAGATGGTTACTTCCCTGCCCAGACTGGATGCATTATGTGCTCCTTTCATTGCTATTCTATATAGTACCTTTCTGTAAAAGTGATTTGTATACATTTAGTAGTTTGTGGCTGATCACTACAGCAGGCAAAATTAAGGACACAATTCTACATCAATAGACACACACATGTGTGTATATATATATATACATTACTTGCACAACAATTTTAATGCTAGCAATAGATATCTGTTGAATTTGTAATAATCTCAATGGTTACTATAGAAACATGTCCTAAAGGATCTGAACATGTCTTATTTAGACTGGTTACAAGAGAAATGTGTTATCAAACATTTTAGATACATCAAGACTTCGACTTTGTGGATCTACCTCGGTTAGCAGAATCAGGTCTTTAAAGTAAATGTGACTATTGTATGATTATGTTAACAAACTTAAAAGCATTATAAAGTACAGAGGATATTGAAACGCACAGAGATACACACCATTTTTTCATGAAAGCTGTCAGTTACTGTTGAGGCAACAATCACAGTAATTGCCTAGAAATGAACCAGCTTTATATTTATGCATTTGAAAAGGGGGAAGGAATTCTAGAATATTAAATAGTAGAGGTACAGAGAATTCAAGGGAGGTGAATTCTCTCACAAATTAACTATACAAAACACGGGGCCAAATCAGAAAGAGAAAAATATGTTTGCAATAAACAAAAACTGAAGACAATATACGGTTATCTTCTTCAGAAAAGATTCTGGGTAACATTCTAATATATAATAGTAACATGACCATGGTGTTCATGGTTGAAATGCTGCTTGGTTTGCCCAAATTTTACAATTTTTTTTATCATTTTTGTTTATCAGGTTGAGTTGAAATATTATTGGGTGTCTGAAAATACAGCACCCTAGGCCTTGCATTTTAAGAAAACATTTTCAGTTAAGGTCAAAACATTTACAGTTAGGGTTTTGATAACACATTTAATAACCACTTGCCATTTGTATTTATGATCAAACAAATGGTGCCAATGAGAGAGAAGTTTAAGGTCCCAACCTGCCCTACACGGGCAATTAATATGACCATTTGTGATTGAGCTAGCAACTGCTGTCAGTGCATCTTTCTTCTAGATACTAGTGGCTTAAACTGAAACACATCACATTATTGACTGAAAGAGATGTTTTCTACCAAAGCAGTTCATGGTTATCTTTTTACATTTCCCTGATTTATTGAACAGAATTTTTCTATTGATTTTTCCAAAGAATCGTTGGAGTAATTCTAAGAACTCTGTAGGACATTAAAGGCAATGAATGTGCTTTAAACAACATCATGTCATGTTTTCATAGAAAAAAGACTGACATACACACCTATGAGCGTACTAGATATGGTAATTCCCATTATATCAACCAATTGCTGTTGCCATCATCTGACATACTTACTAAAAATACAATACTGGAGGTGAAACAAGCTGGAGTGTCCCAGTGGGGAAATACATATTAGCTCGCCGCCAGGCCTTTTCTCCACCCTCATCCCTTGACATCATACATTATATTCTAAGCCACTGAATTCATTTTCCAGGGGGGTTATAAACCTAGTTATTCTTGTCACCTATTAACAAAAAGGATTAAAAACTATGGTATGCTTTCATACCTTAAAGACTAAGGTATGACTTCACAACCTAAAGTCTTTAATACATTTATTGATACATGTCAGCATACAATACATTTGGTTTGCCTAATTTTATCTAACGCAAACACAGCAATTCCACTTTGGCCTCATCTACTATATGTATGCATTATATATCTCCTTGTTATTGTTTTGACTGATGAATCTCTCCTCCAAAATCCCTTATTTAACACCTTGCCCTTGAGAACATCACTTCTCCTTTCTTATGTCAAATTTTAAATTCCATAAGTCAGACAGGCCAAGGGGAAGTATCAGATGCGGAATACAAAACAAGCCGAGGCCGAGGTCAGGGTCAGGCCGTGTGTCCTTCCAAGAAGTTACTCCTATTCCTACGTCTACAGTGCTCTATCCAAATACTATTGCCTTATGGAAAATCCATTGCAGCTGTTTTGTATAAAGAGCTTCTGGACATAAAACATACATTATTTCCAGCCTTAAACCAAATCTGAAAAGGTTGAGAATATGGGAAATGTGAGACGTAGTGATCTAGTAAACAGTCACACTTGGAAATAGTTTCCAATTTGTGCAGTCATAACATAATTATATATTAATTATGAACTTGGTATACCCATTCCACATAGAAATGTAACTGGCCAATAAAGAACATGATTTAGTCTAATTTAAAAGCATTTCTGATTCCTTTCATCTGATGAAAAAATACAGGATATTGTAACATCTTCTACATCTTAAAATAAGCTAGGAAAGCATTTGCTCAGGCATACACATCAAATCACTTTTATTAGGATAAATGTGACTCATAATCTTCCATACTGTTTTATATCTTTTCAAAGCAAATAATTTGTTTCCCCTTCTGGATTTAGTGTGACACATGCAATATATCATATATTTTTCTATGTCCCTAGTTACTGTCAAAATAAGCATTTAGTAAGCTGAAGATTTTTTAATTGTCTTATTGATCTCTAGAGGAAAGAACATTTCTATCAGTACGGCATTCTGTTAGTAATGATTAAGAATGTTGTACTTTCAAACATTGGCTTTGTAAACAACTTTTACCCAGTAGGGTATATCAGAGAAATTGTTATTTGTACGGGTCATATTTCATTTTTTCCACAATACTTATTTCCACAATATTAAATAATATCCATAACTGAGCGCTTTCCAAGATGGGCTACTCAGATGTCTCCTTCTTCTGGGAGATTGGCTTAATGTGAGGAGAGAGCTAGCCCCAGATAGTTTTTAGTGGGAGGGAAGCAGATACATTGGGAACAAGTGTAAAAAGAAGTGAGCAGAACATGGGCAGAATGAGTACATAGCCAAATGTCTGGAAAAAAAGAAACTGACTTGGAGACCCAAGGAACACCGCTCCACCTGGAGACTCCAAGTCAAAGCCAGAGCGTTCCTAGGTATGATAATATGCAATGATATCCTATGGCACATGCAAGAGATGAGAAAAAAACCCACTTGTATGATACACTATTTCATCTGAGCTGTCTTTTTACCATTTGTTGATTTATAGAGCCCCGCCATATTTTGATGCAGTATATAAGACTTTTAAGGTGGTTGGTCTTGTAGTATGAATATATAACAAATCCAAATAAGGAGCAGCGCCTCATTAAGACGTCCTATAAATATATTAAACATATTCTATATGTCCTTACACAAATCTGATGGTGTCAAAGATCCAATGATGTACAAATCCTTGTGAAGGCTATTCAAACCATACATCACAATCACTTTCTACATAACCCACAATGTATTATTCTTCTTTCTTTTTTTCTCTAGCCCACATTGCCTAGATTTAAAGATTTTTTTTAAAACAAGTGGAAAATCAAAAAAAATAATTAATAATGTACATTGAATAACTTGTGAAAAGATGTTTATGAGATGTTTTATTTAATCATTAACATGTACAAATGTTTAATGAAAGAGTCATACAATGTTTTTCTGGGCACAAAGCATTAATCATGGTCTTACCTAGTATAACATTTCATAACAATGTCGGCAGAGGTGTCTCCTGGCCAAGGCTGACCAAACCAGGAATAGATTGCCCCAACCAGCCTATTTACACTATGGAGACTGTGCCGACCGAACACACTTTCCATGCTGATTCCAGGCAGAGAACATGGATGTCCTATTCTGGCACTCAGCAGTAGGGATAGGGGGTCCTGGTGGGGGCCGCTGTCAAATAACCCTATTGATGGCTGTAAATGCAGGGCAATTGCAAAAGTTATATGTGAAGCCAGTGTATTTTCTACACTTGCTTAGTTAAAGTTTGGTAGAAAGAAATATTAGGTACTAGCGGCACTAGAGACCGATATTAAAGAAATAATTTATAAATATTAGTCCCAGCATTAGTAGGCTTCAGAATAATTTCTAAGTTAATGCCTACAAACTTTATCAAACTGTCTTCTTTGGGACCAGTATGAAAATATTCATTTCTGTGAACAATGAGAACAGGGGATACCTAGAGTATTTAGCACCATTGGATACTATGGAAACCTTGGCACCAGATCCAATGTTTGCCCCCACGCCCACATTTTTAAAATTTAGACACACTCGCCCTTACTCACATACTCTCACTCTTATTAACGCTGTCTCTAACTTATGCACTCTTACATTCTCACCCTCTCTTTCTCAATGTTTCCCTACCTTCTCCACCAACTGTTTACGATCCAGCAGCTCTGCTTCTTCTCTTGCATCTTCTTGTTCTGTCTTCATCCTCTTCTCCCTGTGTCTTCTTTCTTTGTGGGGAAGCAGAGGAAGAACGAAGAGATGGGAAGAGTGGCAGAAGACAGACAACAGAAGAACAAGAAGAAGCAAGAGCACCCGCTCAGTATGCCACTGAATAAGAACAAACTTTGGATAATCAGATGGTAGGTTCTGTGACTGGTTATGGACTGATGGCAATCAAACTGACTTGAGCACCAAGAACTGGCACTGAGAAAATTGTCAAATTAAATTTAAAATAAGAAATTATAGTTCTTATAGCCACTTAGATACCTCCGTAGAAACAGATTAGCACATGATGGTTGAAAATTCTACTACTGTCACAATGATGATGTTTATTGGATTAATGCTGTGTACTAAATAATCTTGCTGTAATAGAAATGATCAAGAACCTCTTTATAATTCCACTAACAAGAATATGAACAACTTCAAAAGCAAGTGGAATGGGAAGTGTCTTAGAAAGGCAGCATATCTAAATTAATAAACATTGAGAATCATACAGCAAACCAACACGAAGACTCTCTCTCTCTCTCTTTGGTATCTTGTGATTGTTTATTAAAATGGAATAAAAGACCTTGAGACAGAAACCATCTTTTTGTTTAAGTGTTTTTTTGTTTTCTGTACTTCCTCTACATTGTGCTCTTAATCAAAATACCAAAACACAAGCCTTGAGGATGTTTTTTTAAACTCCGCATAAACAAGGACATTGAAGGTGCCTTTGCCATGGTCCACGGTCACTTACAGTTTCATTTCAGTATTGCTTCATGCTTCAGTATATGGCATCAGTCTGGGTACGTGATGCCATTAATCACTGCAACTTGCTAATTAGTTGCTTTGAAACCATACAGCATTTAGCGCTAGGGTTCCCATCATTAATATCTTTGATCAGATAAGTAATTATACGTGTTCAATAAAAGTAACACATTTTGCACATATTAGCAACTCTTTTAAAAGATCAGAGATTCGTGGCGTCCTGGATCCATTTGGCAGTGAAGTGCTGTTAAGCAGTTGAGAAGCATTGTGATCTCTGTTTGACCCCTGATGGTTCCTATTATAGAAATAGGATTATTATTCATCTGCCGTTTGATTAATCTTCTCTTATACGCTAGTAATAAATCAAATGGGCATACACTATAGTGTTCATTTTATTTACAGCTTATTAAGAAACCCATACTATTTAACCCAACCTCGGCTTATCAAATGTTTGCTCTTGCTTTGCTTGTTCAAAACTTTGATAATTCTATGGCTAGCCAGAAACTTGAGTTTAAGCGCTGACATTTATATTAAAAGACTTTTATTTTAATATGGTAAATGTATGTATATATATTCAGTGAGAAGAAAGAACTCTTGTTAAGGTCTTTTAATGACATCTCCTTTGATAATGACGAATAACAGAATGCACAACCAGGGCTTGGCAAAGTGTTCGTATAGGGACACCAGCGCTCGTGACGAGGCTTGTGAAAGTCATTGTTGCTAATGGGGCATTTATTTAAATTACCTTCACAAAGAATGTTGCTGCCTACCCCGGGATACAACTCACATAATATATATATATTTTTTTTATATATATATATATATACTGACATACATTATGTGCACCCTTACAAAAAAGTACTGCAGTTTTTCTGAAGTAATACTGCAGTTTTTTGGACATGAAAAAACTGCAATACTGCACTTTTACTGCAGTATTACTGCACATTTACTGCACTTTTTTTATATTGCAAACCTACAGTTGTACTTCAATATACTACAACTTTATTGCATTTGTACTTCCGTACAAAAATAACTGCAGTAAAACTGCAGTACAGTGAGGTACAAATGCAGTAAAACTGCAGTAAATGTGCAGTAATACTGCAGTAAAAGTGCAGTATTGCAGTTTTTTCCATGTCCAAAAAAACTGCAGTATTACTTCAGAAAAACTGCAGTACTTTTTTTCGTAAGGGCATGCAAATATATGTGAACATGCAATGTATAAATACATACATTAGTAAAGGGTATAACGTCTCCACTTGTATGCGATCTAGACAATTTGTCAGCTAATAGCCTAGAAATTATACCACTAATACAGCGGCAATCTAAGCAGAGGGAAGCTGGTAACAATGGCAGTTTTATGAAACCATTTGTCAATATGTTGAAATAAATTACAGTATAGTGTTCTTTATTGCTCGCCTAGGAAAAGAACACCTTTGCAGAGAGTGTGGGATAAATTATTGCTCTGCTTTTTTATTATTAGAAGTTGCTCTTACAGAATGGTTTCAGTTGTGGATCTTGGTAGTTTAAACAATTTGAAAAATATTACATTTCAAGTCCTAATTATCGTACAAAATGTATACCATGTGCTGTGGACCTTCTTTCATTTGAATACAAAGTCATAACATGTTGTTTTATACTTTATTTTTTATATAGTTCTAGCCGAGGCTGTTCTTAATTATAATGGGGCTATGAGAACACTCTGTTTATATATATATATATATATATATACAGTATATATGTATACAATTTGGGGGCAGTCAGATGCCTCCCTAATTGCATTACATGATGGATAAGTATCTACCGGTACTTCTTCAGGAGACCATTAATTCTGACCAAATACCCAACTCCATTTGCAAACATGCAGCCCCAAACTTGCAAAGAACTTCCACCAAGCTTCACTGTTACCTGCAAACACTCATTCTTACCGATCAGCCCTTCAACGAACAAACTGCCTTCTGCTATAACCCAATATTTCACATTTTGGCTCATCGGTACAGAGCACCTTCTGCCATGTTTCTGCACCCCAGTTCCAGTGTTTCTGTGAATAGTTGAGTCACTTGGCTTTGTTTCCACATCGATGTATGGCCTTTTGTTTGCAAGTCTTCCATGAAGACCACTTCGGACCCAACCTCCCCGACAGTAGATCGGTGAACTAGGGTCCCACTGTTTCCTGCCAATGCTGAGTTGATGGACTGCTGGACATCTTCCATTTGCGAAGGGAAGTAAGCATGATGTGTCTTTCATCTGCTGCACAACGTTTCCTTGACCGACCACTGCATTTATGGTCTTCCACAGAGTGTAACTACCTTGTGTCTTGTTTTTCTGATTTCTGTATTGCCCTGGCTTAAGTGTGGCATTTCATGCTCGGTACCAGCATCTAATAATCCAAAGGATAATAGCAGTGCCGCACTGATAACTGTATTATCTGTGTGCATTATTATAACATAAACATCACTTACACAATGGCATAGTGTTTCTCAAATACAAGATCAGCACTGCATATTACCCATTATCCTTTCTTTTCTGCTGAGAAGAATAAAAGTCATATATTTAATAGAGTGAAGAAATAAACAAATAAATGTTTCTCTCTTTCTGTATTTATTTATTTTTCTATATCTACTTCCAGTTACTGGAAAGCCATTGGAGTAAAACAGAGCTGCAGGAGATTCTAACATCTACTAATGTGAAACTAAGTTACCTGAACATAAAGAATGTCGTGTAAACGCCACATTCTAAAATTAAATAGACGTCAGTCTGAGTGATCGCACATGCAGTACCCATGCAACCATATTGATGTATAGCATCAGCGTATAAGGGATGAGCTTGTGGTTTGGACAAAACTCCTTTGCATTTGGTGAGATCAGGACAGTGAATACGATGTTTTTCCATTTAACAGATGAAGGATCAGGGCTTGATTCCTTACAAATAAGAATAGACAAATGCCTAGAATGTATGCTATTAAAGGGTGCTGCTGGAAGCAAAAGAGCATGACCTATGCATTGCTCCATCCATTCAGGTCTATGCTTGGTCAAATTGTAGCCAAACTCTTTATGTGGTCAAAATGTTTTGCTATAGTCTGCATTTTGCCTATTTATACCCTGTATATATATATTTATTAAACAGAGGATCCAATTATCTTTGGTTTTATGTAAAAACTGCAGCCTTTGGTCAAAGGTGATGCCTTTTGTTGGGCCACATTAGCTTTCAGGTCTTTCCTTTGGGTGCGCTAATATTACATCTGTCTCTTATTTTATGAAGTTTTTATGAAAGGTTTTGTGACCTACTTTTAGTAAGAATATAATTTCAGTTACATCATTTCATTGATCATTTTCTGCTGTTTACATCCATATTATTGGGACTTTTAGGGCTGTGAAACACTGTAATACACTCACAATAAGCAAACTCTCATAGAAAAGAGGGGAGAAAACAGGGTTTGGGTCCCAAAGAAAGACTTTTCATAATAAAGGGGGCATTTGAAAGTTAGGAATCCTAAGCGCTAGATGTTAGAAGAGAGATGGTCATGCATGTTTCACATATAAATGTTAGCCCCCCTTTTTCTCTGGCGTTCTGCATCTTGAATTTTTATTATTTTGTTTTATTAAACACCTTTATCCACACTAAGGTTCTGACAGACGTGATATTATATTCACATGTCTCATTTCTACATGATTCATGAACTTCATTAAGCAGCTTTTCAAATTCAGTTATAACAGGAAACAAGTTTTATACGCCACTTGTCTCGGCGACGCTTGGAAAATACTGATTTTGACACGGAACTTCAGCTGTCACAGAACCTCATTATGCTGGAAAATACATTTCTCTAAATTAGGTATTCTCTGTTTTCCACTTGCATTTTTGTAGAACTAGAACTATTTCCACCGTTTGCTAAAAAGGAAAATGAAAACTACAGAGAAGGAAATATTTGTTTTTGCAAAAAGAAGCAAAGCATTCAAATGATTGACTCCCAGTGGAATGTAATGCAAAATAATGAAATTTCACTAGCAGAGTAAACATTCAACAGGTATAAAAAATTATAGGAAAACACCTTTACAGTCACTGACAATTTGAAAATTAATTTACAGACATTTTGCAGGACTTTTCTGTAGTTTAGGTGCAAAATATTTCATTTAGAAAACTTTTACAATCATAAGCACAGTGTGTTGGATGACTGCTAACCTTACTTCCAAGGGTATACTTATGTTTTTCTTTAAGTATGTACCACAATTTTAATGATGTAAGGACCTTTCCTCTAGTGTCCCATACAACTGGTCACCAGTGGTGTTGATTGTGTGGTTTGGCATACAACTGGTCATCTTGCTGGTTGCCTTTTCATAGCAGTTTCTTATAGTCCTCTCACATGGGTATGTTTGATGTCCTTTGTTGCATGTTTGTGGTCCACATTACGTGGGGCTCTTCCTAGCAATATCACATCAATACCTAATTCATTATCTAATTCCGACAGTGACATCTCTTTCTTGACCATGTAGCGAGCCCCTGTAGTGATGATGGGCTCTATTTGATTCCTATTATTATCTCTACTTCTCAGTCTGCTCTGACCCTTTGGCCTCATTTTTCACATTTTTTAGGTTTCCGCTTTGATTGTATTTGCTCAGGGAGAAGCAGCTAGGTCCTGTTTGTTGTACTCACAGGGTTAACCCGAGGGGGACATCATACCTCACTAGACAGCATTCACTGTCTGAACTCTCTCTAGTAATCTCAGACTAAGGGCTCTATCTTTCACATGGTACGCATTACACCTAAATGATGTAGCAATATGGCCCCTGATGAGGTGGTTAACTTCAGATCAATGGAGGATCACCAAAACATTTACTAACTTTCCTACATTCAAGTCAAAGCATAATGTAATGCATCCAACTACTTGGAGCTGCTGATACACAGGAGTGTATATATATATTTATATACCTTCCATTGACCTGCAGCCATTTTAGAGTCACTGCCATCAAGTGAAGAATGGGGTAGGATGGAGGTCACAGGTGGTGCACTTGCAACTAGACCCCGATATATATGGTGGTCCAGTGTGAAAAGCTTTAGCCAGTCTGCCGAATACATTAAAAATGCTATATCTTAATTGAAAAATGAAAGTATGTTAAAAAAAAAAAGGCATAAGTAGCACAATAGTTAAAAAAATGAATACTGTTGGCTCATTTATCAGGGACAAACAGGCCAGAGGCACGTACGTGAAAATAATATCTGGGTAACCGGATCTTGGAGCCATAGAATCGGGTTTGGGCCTACTATACAGACCAGCTAAGTGTGTGGCGCTTCGAGCAGGTTAGGGTTTCTACCACAGAGTATTCTCAAGAAAACATTCAAGTCCAAGAGGAGGAGTACCGTAGACATAACTTACCCAAAATATTACAAACGTTATATACAACACTATTAAAGAACTATCTGTAGTCAATATGTGTCTCAGCGTTGGGCCAGTCCTAACCAACTGGTCTGCTTCAAGCAAGGAAAGCAACAAAAACATTTCAGGGTGATAGTTTTAACTATAATCTAGTTTTACCACTTTAATATTTAAAGTCACGGATTTTATCACATCTAAAACTTCTTTTCTCAACATTGCTGATTTTTTTTACTAATATAGATTTGTTGCCTAAGTCATCTTTGTTATGACCATTAGCAAAATGTACTGACAGATGGTTTCTGTAGAACGCAATAGACATTGAATTCAGAAAGCACTTTATGTCATTAAAATAGGTCACTGGAAAGATTAAGGTGACCAAGCTAAATAAGACTTTTAGTATTACAGAGAAAACACCTTATCTATCAGACGTAGAGAACCATACTATATTTTATGGACAATGAATCGCTGAATGCTGTTTTTCTTTATTCTTTTTGCTGTAATAGATTTTTTAATAAATGGACTTGGAGTTAAATGGAACTTGGTGATGAATATATTCAACGTACTTCATTTTTTGATTTTTGTTTATAAATTAAACAGTTTAATGGAACATTTAGTATCAAGAATTTGGAATTTTGAATTAAAAAAAGAGTAATTATATGAAATATACTGTGAAACATCCACAGTTAAAATAAAAAAGATGTGAGATGTTATCCAGAAATGGAAAGTAAAATGGATTTTCAGTGCCAAGTTCTGCTTAACTCCAAGTCCATTTATTGTAAAAAAGTATGATCTATGTAGAGGGGAAAAATACACCAAAATATATATTTATAAACATTCCTCAATAAAATAATTATCTTTGTATGTTTCATTAGAATCAGGATTATCTGGGTAGGGTGGATTCCATATTGCAAAGTTTTGACTATTTTTGTTTCTGGTTATCGTGTTTCTTTATTTCCTTACCATCTCAGCATTTGTTATTGCATGGCGACAGGTTACTCTATATGTGAAGAATGCTGTTGTTACAAATAATTTCACATTCCAGATTAAAGAAGATGCAGAGGCTATCAACAGATCGCCAATTAGAAGTCTATATTACAGAAGTCAACATTGGTTGACATTTATGGAATCAACAGCATACCATACACACCCATGGAATATTTCTTCTAATAATTACTCTAAAGGTTATGCTTATTTGCCTGAAGAGCAGCGAGGTTATTTTCAACTTTGAGATATACCAGCAGGTTCAATTATAAAAAGAACAGCAGACTTGTATGCAATATATCACCTAATATGATATGCGCTGCCGAAAGTGTCAGACTCTAGGTTTATCAATACCTGTATATCTTGTCATTGTTTAAAAAATACTTGTACTTTTCAGACTTTTCCCAATAAAATCTTGTTAGCTTATATTTCTAACAATATCTGCTATCAGATCTAACTCTACCTGTTTCACCAACAGATAGGTGCTTCATATGCTCAGTGTCTGCATAGACCTGGAATTAAAAGTCTGGACGACCACTTGGATGATCCCAACCAGCCCATGGAGCAGTGGTGCTCAGGGTGATCTGGCCCCGTTTATCTGTCAAAATAGCTGCCCCCCCCGCTCGATCTGCTGCCCTAGGCATAGGTAAACTTAGCCTAGGGCAGAAAACCCTTCTCATGTATGTATTTATGTGTACCAATTTGTTTTTAAGACATCCAAGTGTAACCAGATCTGTTTTCAAACCAATTTGCTTGTTTTTCACGTATTGATTGAATCTAGTTAAAATTCTGGTGCTTAGCTATGATGTATCAGTTCTGTCAATTTAATTTGTCACCTCTTTGAGTTCTACCAGTCTACACTACATCTATCTCACTGAAGATTATGTTTTAAACTGAGTATTCCAAACTCGTGCCCAGGCATTTCTCAGTGATAATATAAATTTCGATTTTCCCTGTTTCAGTGTCAGACTTAAATTTAAGGTTGGCCTCTACAAGATAACACAATTAACTTTGATTGTGCACAGAAGAGGGGTCAATTTGTTAAGTATATAAACACATTCTCTAGATATTCTTAGAAAAGTAATAAACATCACCTCCATTATCCTTTGTTTGTTGCTCATTCTGCATTAACAAAAGATGATTTCATAATTCTTCACTCAACAATTCTTTAGCATTGGCAGAAGGGGGGGGGGGGGTATAGTACTTAAACCACTACTGTTAACTGTCATTGCTTGATCACTTAACAGTGAATGTTGTCAATTAATTTAATTCTGATTTCTAATATAGTTTTACCAAAGTATACATTTAATTCACATTAAAGGCAATCTCTTACTTAAGAGCAGGTCTGGAATGGCAGTGAATAAAAATGTAAGACCAATGGCCAAGAAATCACAGGTATGTGGCCACCTGTTGGCTACACAGGGCCTAAACATTTACCATAAACACTCTTTTAGCGTGCTGCTGTGTTAATCCAACAGGTCAAACTAATTTATGTGAATCCCATTGAGCGGGAGAGTTCCAAGCGCCACTGGTCCACCCCCACTTGCCAAGTGTTCCGAATTGACAGTTCAGACCTGCATAAATGGTAAAAACCTAACTGAATTCTGCTATCTTTTTTCTTCAAGGTTATATTTTGTGACTCTGACATCACAATCCCAGGACATATCATGCTTTGGAATTATATGGCAGTCTCCTTAACTGTAAATGTTGATAATCATGAAGATTCTCTGTAAACTTATTTCCACAAATATTGTATTGTTAGGGTTAGACCTATGCAAAGAATTAAAGATGGGTGAGCCGCGTACAAGCTGAGTAGGGACCAAGCCAGAATGCATGAGTAAAGATCCAAAGACAGAAGGGGAAGAAGGAATTCAATCAGCTGGGCTCTCCTGCTCTTCTGACGAGCCATGCTTGGGTTCAGTGCTACCAAGAATAAAGATTTTATCAAATATATTGTTAAAATGGCAGCTGCTTTTCTACATATTTCATTTATGCTTGTTTTATCATGTAATGGATAATACATGCCTTGTTGAATGTTAGAAATCTACATCCAGGTCTGGCACAGGCTACTTAACTGACTGCCGCATGGCAGTTCTAGCCCTTGAATTTGTGGCCACAGGCTGGCTGTACATGCAAAATTATATAATAATCCACATAGATTCAGGAAGAACTTGTCTTCATTTTTCTGACCGTCTGGTAAACTTCCACAAAATGGTGTATTTTCCTGGAACACCCTCTCCTCCCATAGGAAGAACAGGGGAGAGGGCCCGAAGGCTCCACTCTTTGCACATGAAGAAAGAAGACACAAAGGGCAATTGATGAAGAAAAAGGACAGAAGAACAAGATGCAAGCGAAGAAGAGATGGCAGCACAAGAGGAAGGTAGGGAGACATTCAGAGAGAGTATTAGAGAGAGAGTGAATGAGAGTGTGAGAGAGAGTGAGAAATTGAATGAGGATAAGTGACATCAAATTTATTTTCCAAATGTAAAATGCCCTCCGATTTTCATCTGAATGGAAAGGACAGGAAAGTTAATTTGTTGTAGACTTGTGCATTCGTCTTCGGGCGAACATGGAAACGAACACGAAGAGTGCGTTTTCGTGTTCGTTCCGAAGACACGCCGAAGAGAAGACGGCGGCGGTAAAACGTAGGCGAAGACGAAGACACACACCACGAAGATCTTCGTGATTGTCTTCGTCTTCGTCTACCATTCCCCCCCCCTTCATCTTACCTTGTCTTGGCGGCATCGCGGCAGTTCCCGGAAGTGGAAATCCGCAGGTTCGCCGTCACGGGTTACAGGGCAGTGCGAATGAGCCTATTGGTCGCCTACAGGGACCTCCTCTGGCATCAACCAATTGGTTGATGCCAGAGAAAGACCCTGCAGGTGACCAATAGGCTCACTCGCACGGTCTTTGTAGCCCCTGACAGCGAACCTATGGATTTCCGCTCCCGTTAACCCCTTCGATGCTGCGTTATCTAACGCAGCATCGAAGGGGTTAACGGGAGCGGAAATCCATAGGTTAAAGGGCCGTGCAAGCGACCAATAGGCTCACTTGCACGGCCCCTTAACCCTTTAAAAAAGTTAACCCCTAACTAATTGAACAGGGAGGGAGACCAGTGGCATCGGCAGTGCCGATGCCACTGGTCTCCCTCCCTGTTCAATTAGTTAAATGTCCGTACGAGCGACTTTATTGGTCGCTCGTACGGACATTTAACCCCGCACGGACTAACTAATTGAACAGGGAGGGAGACCAGTGACATCGGTCTCCCTCCCTGTTCAATTAGTTAAAGACCAGTGGCATCGGCAGGGTAAGTTGCAGCTGCAACTTACCCTGCCGATGCCACTGGTCTCCCTCTCTGTACAGATTTAAATGTCCGTACGAGCGACTTTATTGGTCGCTCGTACGGACATTTAACCCCGCACGGACTAACTAATTGAACAGGGAGGGAGACCAGTGACATCGGTCTCCCTCCCTGTTCAATTAGTTAAAGACCAGTGGCATCGGCAGGGTAAGTTGCAGCTGCAACTTACCCTGCCAATGCCACTGGTCTCCCTCCCTGTACAGAGTTAAATGTCCGTACGAGCGACTTTATTGGTCGCTCGTACGGACATTTAACCCGACACGGACTAACTAATTGAACAGGGAGGGAGACCAGTGACATCGGTCTCCCTCCCTGTTCAATTAGTTAAAGACCAGTGGCATCGGCAGGGCAAGTTGCAGCTGCAACTTACCCTGCCGATGCCACTGGTCTCCCTCTCTGTACAGAGTTAAATGTCCGTACGAGCGACTTTATTGGTCGCTCGTACGGACATTTAACCCCGCACAGACTAACTAATTGAACAGGGAGGGAGACCAGTGGCATCGGTCTCCCTCCCTGTTTAATTAGTTAAAGACCAGTGGCATCGGCAGGGCAAGTTGCAGCTGCAACTTACCCTGCCGATGCCACTGGTCTCCCTCCCTGTACAGAGTTAAATGTCCGTACGAGCGACTTTATTGGTCGCTCGTACGGACATTTAACCCCGCACAGACTAACTAATTGAACAGGGAGGGAGACCAGTGGCATCGGTCTCCCTCCCTGTTTAATTAGTTAAAGACCAGTGGCATCGGCAGGGCAAGTTGCAGCATTGGGGTTTTAAAACCTCAATGCTGCAACTTACCCTGCCGATGCCACTGGTCTCCCTCCCTGTTCAGATAGTTAAATGTCCGTACGAGCGACTTTATTGGTCGCTCGTACAGACATTTAATTAATTGAACAGGGAGGGAGACCAGTGGGATGTGCCGGGTAAATTGTAGCATTGGGGTTTTAAAAGTCTGCACGAGCGACCAACAGAGTCGCTCGTGCAGACTTTTAAAATCCCAATGCTGCAACTTACCCAGCAGATCCCGCTGGTCTCCCTGTTCTATCAGTTAATAAATGATAGAACAGGGAGACCAGCGGGATCTGCCGAACAATTACGGCACCAGGAGTATAACAGTCTGTACGAGCGACCCTATTGGTCGCCAGCAGGGGGCTCGTCTGCCATCAGCCAATGGCAGACGAGCCCCCTGCTGACGACCAATAGAGTTGCTCATACGGACATTTAAACTCCTGGCGCCAGAGCGGCTTTAACTCCGTTTTAACCCCTTAACCGGGGAAAACGAAGAAAACCCGAACACGAAGAATGTCCGCGAATATTCGCCCGAAGAGAAGACAGGACCAGGCGAATATTCGCGGAATACGAAGTTTTTTTTTTTGCCGAAGACGAGCACGAAGACGAACACGAAGAGCCCCCTGGTGCCCAAGTCTAATTTGTTGTATGAAAACAAAAGGAACAAAAACTAAACAAAAAAAATTGCATAAGTCTACATTGTAACAAAAAACATACACATTTGCATATTTTCTCGCCGCCCAGCTTCTTAGCTTGCGAGAGATGTGCTTTGCTGAACACAGCCCCTGCTGCCTGCTCCTATGTGGTATGTTTTATTGGAAAAACGTAAGTCTTAGTCTGAAAACTACAATAAGCATTGTTTTAAACACTGACAAGATATACAGCTATTGATGAACCTAAAGTCTGACACTTTAGGCAGCGCATATCATATTAGTTACCATACTGCATACAAGTCTGCTGTTTTTTATATTATGGAACCTTCTGGTATATCTCAAAGTAGAAAATAACCTCGCTGCTCTCCGTCCAAGAAAAAGCATAACTGTTACAGTAATTATTAGGAGAAATATTCCATGGGTGTCTATGGTATGCTTTTGCTTCAATCAATGTCAACTAATGTTGACTTCTGTAATATAGACTTCTAATTGGCGATATGTTGGTAGCCTCTGCATCTTCTTTAATCTGGAATGTGAAATTATTTGTAACAGCATTCGTCACCGCTCAATCAATTGAACCACTTTCTGTGTATGTCCACAAGGGATCTGGCAGGAGACTCTAATCAGATCCCTTGTGGACATACACAGAAAGTGGTTCAATTGATTTAAATGCCTTTCAAACAGTCAGTAAGCAGTGGAAAACAGGACTCCGTAAGGGACTTTGCACTTCAGCTCTGGATCTGCAGCTTCTCCTAATAGTAAGTAATAGTAATAATAGTAAGTAATAATAACTATTTTTTAAGGGAATAGATATTAAAGAACTTAAAAAATACTTTGTTATGCATTTCTTGGTGAGGCAGTGGGATGTCTCTTTAAACAGTACACAAGGAGATTGTAGTAGCGAAGGTGAATAAAAGCTAATTTGGAAATTGTATGAAATGCTAAATCATTTTTATTAATTATATTCTTCATTCACAAATGTTAAGTAATGAAATAGTATGTATTTAGCTATCCAAATGATTTTTGACTATTAGCTCCGTAATGTCTGGTAAACAGAATGCAGCTCGCAGTATAAAATGCTAAGTTGGTTCCCGCTGTTGAGTTTATTCCATAACATCTAACTTTCACCACTTAAAGCACTTTGAGCACTGAGCAGCAATTAATGTCAGTGCTTTCAGTCTTATACAACAAAAAGGCTGTTTTGACATAGATAGGAAAACTGTTTTTCCTCCACAAAAAATGATTATACAGAATATGTTATGATTAGGTTCTCTAAGAGAACACACTTTATTCCTTGTGTTTTTGTCATGTTCTTAAAAGACTAACAAAGCATTCACTTGAGCAGTCTACGTGTTCTTTAGGTATGTTGTATTTTAGCATTAATCCACGTGGAACAATTATTTTATCTTTTACAGTGACATAAAAAATAATTGATAAGTGTGGTGTTTAGAATCTTATAAAAAAATTCCAGTTGTCAGGAGCCACAAACCAGATAGAGACGATTTAGTTTAGTCGCACCTTTATTAAATATAAATAACAAGGCAATAATGGAATCCAGAGACGCAGTCAAAATACACAGCCAGAAGTTAGGAGCCAAAACAGGCACTCAGACAAGTCAGAATACCGGAGGAGAAGGTAGTCAGGAGTAGAACCAGGGTTCAGAAATGGTAAACGCGATTGGAAGTCAGAGACCACGTAACGGCAGAGAGATACTGGGCATTTGCTGCTAAATAGTTAGAGCACAACAGGAAAAAGGGCTGGCTGATCAGCAAGTAACCCGTGAAATAGAGGAATCAAAGGCTGCTCATTAGCTGAGGTGTTCCTGTTTGCTAAACAGAAAAGCAAGTAATTGAGTAGGGAAAGGATGAGAACCCTGACACCGGTATACAAGGAAAATGAGAGGATATCTTCAGTTCTAGAGTATTATATGGAATACTTTGCAACTGTCCTGGGATGTGTCCCAGCTTATGTGTGTCTTTCTCTGCTCATGGACCAGCTGGCGGCCGTCTTTCAACAAGCTTTACTAACTCTTCCCGGCTCAGTGAAGCTGTAACTGAAATGTGAATGCCTTTCTTAGTGTTTCCTCCAAGGGGCAGAGCTTCCACGCACACCCTCTTCCACCCTTTTGAGGAAGTGGTCTATGAGGCCTTGGTCCTGGGAGAAGAGAACAGAAGAAAGAAAATAGAAGAGGCAAGAGAAGAATTGGAGCTACAGGAAAGAAAACAGGGACATGGACTTGGTTGGCAGGAAAGGTAGGGAGACATTGAAAGAGAGAGAGTAAGTGATAATATAAAAAGTGAGTGAGGTTGCGAGAAAGCATGAGTGAGAGTTACAGTGTGAGAAAGCACGAGTGAGTGTAAGGGAGCATAAGTCAGAGACAGCGTGAATGAGAGTTTGAATGAAAGCATGTGAGAGAACATGAGAGAGTAATTTAGAGCATGATTAGAGTATGAGTATGAGAGATTGTGAGTGAGCGTGAAAAAGTAACAAAATGCAAATGGTAATGATGATTGGAGTTATGCTGTACCACCGTCAATGTCTGGCTCGTTATATAGTGACGGGAGTTATTCTGTACGACAATCTGTGTCTTGCTTGCTATATAATAATATAGCCTTGCAAGAAGGCTTGAACTGGCCCTTACATAATGAATGATTATTGTGAGATTTCTTGAACTTACTATACTAATTAAAATATCCACTTTGCAGGGCTAACTCCGACCTTCTTGTAGGAGAAACATGGCAGAGTTGGCCCTTTATAAAGTATAAGAGTCGGGGATCTGAATTCTTAACTGCTCATAACAAATTTTATAACTTAAATGTGTAGCCACAGCAACTAGGATATGTTATCCAGGCTCCTGTCGAATGGCACATTTAACACATTTGTACACATTTATCCTGAAACTACAGTTATGCTATTTGTTTAAAAGGATGTAGAGATAGTAGCTAATGCGTAGTGATTGTACGCTGACCTGCCTGCCCAATTATCAGTTCCACTTACACTCCTGTAGAAATTATCTTGATTTTATCGATGTAATTAGTGAGATAGGCAATTACATTGAATAGAATTGATTTCTAGTTTGTCAGAATGTGTGGAAATTACAGCCACTAGCCGCTTGCCTTTCTCCTTAGACACTCCATCTAACATCCATTCATAACAGAGCCATGGTAATTACTAATACTGCAGATTTTGAATAATGCAGTAGGAGGCACATGTAGTTGACAACTCTTTTGTTTTCTGGTACCATAAAGTGCATTAAAATATTTTAATTGAATTGCATTTGAAACATTGAATATGCATTATAACAAATAGCACACTGGAATTTAGGAGACAAGAAAATATATTGAAAAAAAGGCTTTACGTATTCATCTATTTGATATAGTGGTGTGTATATACTATATATATATATATATATATATATATATATATATATATATAGTTATGTATGGTATAAAAATTATATGTATTATATGTATGTCATATGAAAGAAAGTGTTACAGTCTTGGCATTTACATTAAAATATTTAATTTAGTGACAGCTGTTAGCTTCAGACACATTTTCCAGAAGGAAATATAAAAAGGTTGAAAAAACCATCAGACATGCTTTTCTGATCTTATACGGCCTTAATAATATAAAACTAAGGTATTTTTTTAAATTATACTTTACACAAGTAAGCTTTCTCTACACTGATAGACAAATAAACTAGCTTATTGTAGGCAACCAACTTTGTGAATCTATAGTTACAAATATATTTAAACAAAAAAAAAAACACTTTTTCACAGATGTTAGATTGGTAAATGTCTATCCTTCTGCATAGCATTTTAATAACATCGTTATGTTTAAATATTTCCCTGTGGATTGTTTGATTTAATACACTATCAGACTCAAGGAAAAACATCAATGTGACGTCCAGATGGTCACTACATCCCATCAGACCTTTAAAATCTTGAGGCAGAGATAATCATCCCATTTGAAAGAAAAAAAATATATTTTGTGTGAGCCACCATTCATAACACTCTATGGTCTTACTTTGAAATGTATGTTACTGTATTGAAAGTATGCGGGAAGTACTGAAAAACTAGCAGATTTCATTAAACCCGATGCGTATAAGTCTGAAGCTTTTCACATGAAATCAAGGGCTGTTACTGTTGTTCAATGCACAATATAGTAACTACGCATTTCGATAAGTGGCCCAGTGGTATGCTTTGGGGTCATAATGTTGTATTGAATATAGGGCAATGCGGGACCTCCATTGTATTCAAAGCCACCAACAGAACTGAAAGTTCTTAAGGAAAGCTAAGGAGACAGGTTAAACCGAACAGCAGTTAGAATTAGGCTCTGTGGTTGTTTCACACCAGAACATAGAAATGTTCTGCATGAGAGGACATAATGTTTGCCAGTAAATGAATCAGTTAATTTATAATTTCCCGGGAAATGGTAATCTTTGACGGGTCTATTGAGACCCTATCCCCACAATCCACTCTAATAATAATCCTAATTGGACATCAATAACTCACAATATAATATTTTACATGCATGCTAATAAAGATAATTTCAAGGATCCAGGGACTGACACATTATATGTGCTCTTGGGGTATGTAACAAGTATATATTATTCTAAAATATCTCCCTTTACTGCATGCAGTGAATAGGGTACTGGAATTGTACCAGGGAAGACATGTCCCTCAGCATTCCAATGTGGAGGGGAAGGTTATATTAATTTTGGTGCCGATCCAGCTTTCCCCATTATTTGGAGTTGAGAAGTTGAATAATTCCGACCACTGACCATTACTCCTTGTACCTGATTATTAGAATGTTGTGCTGAAGACTGGCTTTATAGTCACATTCAGCATTTATGTCAGCAGCCTGCCTGTTTTAGGGAAGCATGTGAGTGGAGGCACAGCAGCGGATCAGTTGGAGGATTACTTAGCATGTAGCCCGCTGAATCAAGTTGCAGTATGTTTTTGAGTGCCCCATGTATATTTTGTATTGGGCTATTTTGCCCAGGGTGCTTAGTAGCCAGTGTTCTTTTTGGTTCATCTGCCCTTATATCCCTTAATGTACACTAACAGGCATCGTTTAGGATGTGGTCCAGGAACGGTTAATTGATGGCACTTTTACTGTCACTAGCAAAATTAGAACTAATAAGAACTAATAAGAACGAGTAATAAAACTAGTAATACACCAGTAATAGAGCTAGAAACAGAAGCGCTTGTAATAAACTAGTAATACACCACTAATAGAGCTAGAAACACAAGTGCTTGGAAGGGCAATGAAAGAAAAAACAACAGAGCATGAATATATTACACAAGGAAATAAAACAATTACAAATCACCCACAATAGTCCTTCCAGATGCCCACTGTCAGACTTATTTAATGCGTGCATCTCATCTCTGTAGGGGATTTGAAAGTATATAGAGTTAGAAGCTACCACGTGTGCTTTCACATGTAGGACATCTATGGTCAATGTGACTTCTATTAGTCTTTCACACAATGTGCGTACAACTAGTATCCAAAAATAATTCTGCATGATAATGATTTCTTTACAGTCACACATTCAATACGAAAGTTTGGGAATTCATCTAGGATTATGTTTGGTAGCACGAGCAGGATTAATTCCTAAAGGCCATGATCTTCCAAGATGTTTGTAAGAATAGTGTACACGGTATGTTTTTGTCATTGCTTTTTTTTCCTTTTCTTTTCTTAAAGGAGATGCTTTGTATATTTTTAAATACCATTGGCGCGGTAAGATCTCAGCTGAAAGATCGTTCATAAATCACCAATGACTCTGTGTTGCCCTATATTCATTTTTAAGGGAAGGTATATTATAAGCCACATTTATTTAAACACAAATTTGACATTAGAACCTAAAAGCCTTTAAAAACAATTACCCCTGTGAGTGCCATGGTTGAACAATACAAATCAGTTCACTCAAAGGTTTAATGAAATGCTACTGTAACATCCTATAGCGTACATTTGCCAAAGAATGAATCAATAAAATGGTCAATTTACAATCACAGAAAAATGGCCTAGAGAAATTCAATATAGTATAGGTGAATGAATGTCATTCCTACAACAAGCATAGACAAACCAGTCAACTTGATGAATTGATATGGAAACGTCCAAAACTGTGCTTGACACGGGCCCTGGGGTATCATAACTAATGGTTTGTCGGTGAGCCTCACCTTTATGAAGCTAGAAAAACACATTTTAGAAGGTTATAATTAAATATGGAAGCCAGAAGACATTTTTGTTTGTGACATCCCATCATAGGCTAGCTATTACATGTGTAATTTCTGCTGAACTTGCCCAATTTTAGATTGTCTAAGGCTAAATAAGATACATTTACAAATTACTATTGTCATTCTGATGGTCATTAACCCTCATCTTGTTGTTATCCCCTCCAGAACATACAATTTTTATCTGTATTATTTAGCAAAAGGTGTTTAAAACGTGGTTGAATGATGCACATACTCATCATATCAACCATACATGTGATATTTTGTCTCATCTGAAATATCAATATGACAGAACCTAGACAATTAACGTGTCTCTGACTTTTGAGGAATAGATAATATAGACAAGGAAAGCTTCTCTTTATTGGAAACTGTCCAGAAAACATTGCTGCGTCTTGTTATTTGGCTACAAACATAATGGATTTTGCCTGGGTTATTTTAATCTTTGTTCATCTTTGTAGTGACCTGGTTTCTAGGAATGCACCAGAGGGTTTATTCTCTGCAGTGAACTTAAGCAATTTTAGTGTATCTAAATCAATATTTATACATTTAACTTTAATTTATTTACTACTATAAGCTTTTTACTGCCAAAGTACACATCTCGTATGGAGTGTCACCTCTCTGAAGAATAAACAGTGTGTTGTTTTAATACTAAATAACCACTCTTGCTGGAACGTGCTTGATACCTTTTAGTTACATAGTGAAATGTTGTTTGTTTGTTCGTTGCACGCAAAAAGTTAATAAAGGACATTCTTTGTAAGATCAGGCCAACAAAGCAGACTAGAGAATTCTTGGAGACTATGAGAATGTTCCATTAATAGGATATGTGGAAAGTATTATTAATTAGATGCGAGTGGTACCCAGCCCAAACTGGCCGTCTGGCACACCAGGCAAATGCCAGATGGGCTGCTGTCCAGCGACGGCACACACTAACACACGGCCACTGTTAGGATATGCCTGGCCACGCTATATGAGCATAAAAAAGTGCCAGGGGTGCACCGTCCATACCAGTCTGGCCCTGAGTGGTACATACATCAATAGTACAATTGAACTTACTGTTTTAATAGAACTATTTTTTCTTGTTCCAGGCTAAAAGTCTATGTTATCTCTGTTAGTGTTTCTGTAGCAAGATGATTTTTATGGGGTGGGGTTGCTAGCCCCATGCCCCCCCCCGCCTCCTTTACTCTGATTTATTTTGGTCAAAAAAGGTAAGCATTTGTATTTAGAAAGCACAAGTCCATCACACTTCACCATTTCAAACATTCACATTGCTTAAATACCATAAAATTATGTATATATATATATACCGTATTGGCTCGAATATAGGCCGCACTTTTTTCCCCCACTTTAAGTTTTTAAAGTGGGGGTGCGGCCTATATTCGGGCTCTAGCGCCCGACGCCCGGGACATGCAGTCCCGGGCGCCGGGCAGGCAGCGGGGTTAAGATACAGATCCCCCGCAGCGGTGCAGGGGACCTGCATCCTTCTCCCCGATACGCTCAGACAGCCTCCCCTGCCAGCACTTCCCACGGGGGGGGGTGCCGGCACGGGAGGTTATCTAAGCGCTTTACCTCTGCCCACCCCCGACTTACCGGAGCAGACTCCCGGGTGTCTTGCGGGGCCGGCGGGAGACATTTACGCAATACGCGCATGCAACTTCCGGTACCGGAAGTTGCATACGCGTATTGCGTAGATGTCCCTCGCCGGCCCCGCAAGACACCGGGAGTCTGCTCCGGTAAGTCGAGGAGGGGGGGGGCAGAGGAGGACAGCGGCAGCGTATCGCGGGGAGGGAGGACAGCGGCAGCGTATCGCGGGGAGGGAGGACAGCGGCAGCGTATCGCGGGGAGGGAGGACAGCGGCAGCGTATCGCGGGGAGGGAGGACAGCGGCAGCGTATCGCGGGGAGGGAGGACAGCGGCAGCGTATCGCGGGGAGGGAGGACAGCGGCAGCGTATCTCGGGGAGGGAGGACAGTGGCAGCATATCTCGGGGAGGGAGGACAGTGGCAGCATATCTCGGGGGGGGACAGAGTGGCAACATGTTTTTTTTGGTGCTTTTTTAAAGAAAAAAAACTTTTTCTTTAAAAAAGCACCAAACTTTTAGGGTGCGGCCTATATACGGGGGCGGCCTATATCCGAGCCAATACGGTATATATATATATATTTTTTTTTTTTTTTACAAAGGAATAGGAAACATATACGGCACTGTGGATCACTGAATTTTTTATTTTTTTTTAAGAAATGAACCATATTACTGCTTTGATTACACTTCATAGTGTGAGTTTTATTATTTTAACTTTTCATGCTGTTCAAGACATCAAATACATTTCCTCTGCTCTGTTGATTCACACCAACTGCAAAGATTCATGTATTAACAGGTTGAAATTATTTTACCTATTATTTTCCTGGAGAGTATTTATTTTGTTTTTTATTGTTATCAAAGTTTATTGTAGGCGGCCCCAACTGGCTATTTAGCATAACTGGGCAAAATAGCACGCTATACTAATGTGCAAATGTACAAAAATCAGTTTGTTTTTGTCCCATCCCATTCAATTGGGGGCACACGTTCCCTCTCATTCACTTTCACTCTCTCTCACTCCCTCTCATTCTTGTTCACTCTCTCTCATGCTGTCTAAATTGTTTGCGATTCTTCCAAATGGGGCGCACATCCACATAGGGGAAAAAAGATTTTTGAAAAAAAATATAGTGTGACTCTGTATGCAAATAAGGCTTAGCAATACTGCAAGTAAGTAGTGCACTCACATTTCCAAGGACATAAATGCGCTCATCATAAAATATTCTTTAATTCTTTGTGGCTAAAAAATATAAAAACACAGCAGCAATGGCACAGTATCACTTGGTCATGTGGACGAAATGTACAAAAGCGTGCACAAGGTAATCAGCTTTTAAACCAGGCACAGGAAAGTCCACCGTCCAGCAGCAGGAACTTCCCAATATATCCCTCTCTCTCAACGCGTTTCACCGGACAACCGGCTTCCTCAGGAGATGAATCAGGATTTTCCTTTGCAGCTTGCCCGAAAATCTAACATAGACCACCTTCCTTATAACTCAACAAATCCAGAGTGGTTCCACTCACATACCTTACTTACATTCACATTCATGTTAGGGATGGTACATAATGTTATTGAAGTTATTTCTCTGGATATTACCAGGCAATGAAATCAAGCTATACATAGATACATATAATGTAGGAAAGTAGGGGGAATAGCAGATGGCAAGTACTTTTTTACTAGGTCACTTTTCATTCAAGACGGATATATGTCAATTTAATCTGGGTATTCTAAAATATACATTTTCTAGTTTAAATATTATATTTTTTATGACTATTATCATATAAAGCACTATACCAGCTTCATTTTAAAATAAAGTGAGTCTAATAAACGCTTTGCATTTTAAAAGCTTGTATAAGCATCCCTATTAGAACTGCTGCCTCATATTACTAACCTATTCATCTCTTTCAGCGCCTCGAGCATTTCAGTAGGACCAAGGGAAACCACATTACCCTCTTCATTATTTATAAACCATTTTCCCCAGGACATAGCAAAGTCATACACACGGTTTCCATGGAAACTCAAGAAAGACACAGATTACCAGTGGTATTTGCAGTTTATACATTTGTGGCTGCAGTAAACAAAGGTCTGGAGCTGCAGAAGTCATAAGGGAAAGTGGGAAGGGGCACATGCGTTATGAGACTGGAAGCTAAAATTAAGGGGTTCAGACCCAGCCAAAAAAAAGCCTAATAATGCAGTCTTCCAAGAACACGTTTAGATGAATGTTAGCGAGAATTACACACATGGTGGCCAATCTTCACCAAAGTAGATTAGTACTCACCAAACTGTATAGAACGTCTTTAGGAGAAACAGAAACAATATGACGGCAGATAAGATCCATTGGCCCACTTATGTCATTTTTTACCTACTGTACAAATGTCAAACCTTAGCAGGTCCTTAGTTTTGTGTCATATTATGGAAAGCATTATGCCTTCCCATGCATGTTTATATTCCTTCACTCTATTTACCTCTACCACTTCTATTGGAAGGCCATTCCACATATCTACCTTCTCAGTGAAGTAAAACTTCCTTACATTACTTTACTTACATTACTGACTCTCTGACTTTGTATCCTAACATCCCTCCTCCTTTGAAATATCATGACTGCATAGGCCCTAAGATGTAAGAACCCAATATTAAATCCTAAACCAACAGCCCAGGCAACAACTGAAGGTGGGTAAGGGCATTGGCCACAGCTTTATTTAACCATCGGAGTGTATTATAACAACTGTCATGACCATAACTAGGAACTTCAACGGAACTTCCAGAGAAAGCTTTCCAGAGCTCTGCCACTTGTAGGGGAAGTGGCTACACAAGAAGTGGGGCTAGCCATATGCAAGGGCGAGGCTAACCCCGTAAAGGGAGTGACTAGCCCCAGATATCATTACATGAGTTGGGAGTAGAAGGGGAATAAGTGGACATAACTAGACACCTCTCCCCTGCCCTGGAGAACGAAGACCCAGAGACCCAGGGAACCATCACTTCACCCGGAGACCAGGTCAAACCCAGAGAGTTCCACATTATACATTTGGATCTGCATAGGTTTACAGTGTTATGGCATCCGGGTAATTCTTTATAGCACATATTCTAAATGTTATACATCGCTTACTAGCATACTGAAATTGCCATTCACTGTAAAGACGTTAGAATGAACTACTTTTCAGCCTGCTGAAACATCCTTATTTCTTCTCATGGGGTAATTTTGCCACATTTGTGTGGGGGGGGGGGGATTATGATATGCACCAAATGTTTTCGTAAAGAAAAACATTTTATGGCATATATCTGTTGTATTATGGTCTTTTTCTAATTAAAAATCAGTTTTCTCTTTTTCACTTGCTTGGTTTATTGCTTACATGTGTTTTCTACAAAAGGTGATCTAGAATTAATTACTAGCAGCACAACTGGGAAACCGGCATACACTTTTTAGAATTACTTTTCTGCATATTGACTTAAAGAGTATTCCCGACAAAGGAAATCAATAATTATAACCTAAACTCTAATTCTCAGTTTAAAATTAAGAGTCACAACAGTATCCACAAAAAAGATATCACCTGTCTGTAGTTGACCTTGCTCCTTGAATACGGTCAACAGAAACTGTTTTGTAGAGGACCTTGCATTTTATTTGACAATGGTCAAATCTGCGAGTAGTCTTTTATTGTCATGTCCTTGAGCGTATTATTTCTGAATTACATTTTCGTTGGCTACACAGTTCTAATATTGGGAATACATTTCATAGACAGAACTAATAAAAGCGCTGCATTTTACTAATGTTCTAAAATAAGAAATACCACTCAAATAAGTTATTTTTATTTTAGACCTTTCTTTAACATTGTAGATTTGGGCAATGTTTATGAACAGGCCTATGATAAATGCCTCCTTGTTTTCTAAACCTCTTTCTTCCTACTTAATGTCAGTCTAGTTATCTAACTAATATAGTAGTGTCAAGTGCCATACAAATAATATAGAGCAACGAGTAGGGCCAGGATTTTAGGGACCTTGAGTGAATTGACTTAGGAGGGCAACATCTGTATTCCCATGTGACAAAAAGAATCATTATAAAAAATGTTGCATTGCCTAACTGGGAATATTTATTTCATGCCTATCACCTCCTCCGAGGGGGACCCTCTATGGGAACCCCCGAGGAGCTCCTCATGTTCTCCTGATGTTCTACCTATGTGGTAGCTTAACTTATGTCTATTACACATCTCAGTGTTTTATGTGTCTTCTCTCATTCAGGTTAATTTTGTGATTCTGGTTATGAGAAAGCCAAGGTCAATACGTAAAATGGTTCCGACTGTAGGTTATTAAACAAAGTTATTAAAATGATACTCTCCAGCAAAATCTACAAAAAAGGGTTTATGACTGAATGAGTGCCAAATATATGCTCAAGGACAATAGGAGTAATGACGAAACTTACTGGTAAATATTGGTGAGAACAGTAAATCATACCAATGATAAGTAGCGTGATCATAAATTAAAGTTACAGACTAAAGATTTATTTTGATCAGGTTAAAAAATGATTTCCCACTCTCTTTCAGAGATACTCTATTTGGCACATTTAAAGACAAACTATTTTAATATGCAAAGATTAGAAAACCTGCTTGAGGGTTTTGTTAATACTTGGAGCGAGTCCATCCTTTTTTCCATAATTTCTGTATTTTACAACAATAGAGTCTTAATTAAATCTTAATTAACCTGTCAATGACAAAATACGGCCTATGCTGTCCCGGAAAAGGTGGGCAGATTAATAAAGTCCAACTATTATGTCGTGGATTTTGGAAGTGAGGGGCAATTATAAGAAATGAAATGGGACTGGAATCCCCTGCTTTATGTGAAGTGTATCTGGAGGCAGGAAATGTCACAGGGATATAACATGAATATGAATAAAAGCAAAATAAAACACATTTTTAATACATATACACACTGTATAGACAAAAGTATTGGGACACCTGACAGTTTCACCAACAGGGACTTTTATAACATTGCATTCTAAATACATAGCCATTAATATGAAGTTCCCCCCCCCTTCCATTGTTCTGGGAAGGCTTTCCCCAAGATATTGGAGTGTTTCTGTGGGAATTTTTCATCCAGGAGCGCATTTGTGAGGTCAGGCACTGAAGGCCTGGCTCGCCATCTCTGTTCCAGGTCATCCTAAAGTTGATGGGGGTTGAGTTCAGGTCTCTGTGCGGCCGGTCAAGTTCTTCCACATGAAACTCATCCAATCATGTCTTTATGGACCTTGCTTTGCTCACTGGGGCACAGTCATGCTGGAATAGAAAAGGGCCTTCCCCAAACTGTTCCCACATATAATTGTCCAAAATATCTTGGTATGCTGAAGGGGACGCTAAATATATATTAGAATAATAGGTTGTTTCAATAATACGAATATTTCAACCAGCACATCCCCTCCAAAACTACTTTGTCCTGACTACACACAATTCTTTATTTTGGTAAAAAGAAGGTTCTGCTATATCCCAATGATAGAGAAGAATGTTTTAATGGTGATATAGTATGGCATTAGTTTAAAAGAGATGTGAGAGCTGTATGTGGATTCATGATAGACAGAGATATTGAAATATGGGTACATGCAAGTTTATTATCAAATAAAACTTGGATGGTACTTCTGAAAAAAACATTTTTGACTGCAAGAAAAAACAAGTAATCAATACTGGACCTACTTATCTGTTGGATTTAATTATTACACTGAATCACCCTAAATGTGTTATATATACATTAAACAATTGAGGACTGCTTACTTTGGGAAAACAAGAGAAAATTCAGCGTGGTCTTGATCATTTAGAAGTACATATTTATATTCTATTATGATGGATTGGCATGTTTCCTTGTGTTTAGATTTCTGTTTATACTACCTTACTTAGGTCTGTAATATATTAATGTGGTTATAAAATGTAATAACGAGTCCCCATTATAAAATCAAGCCAATGAAAAAAATAATTAAATTGACTGTGTTAGGGAATTTATGCTTCCAGTGAATAATTAGAATTACTTTGTCATTCTATTTAAATTTAGCAGCAGAACTGATGACATTAAACATGTTAAAGCTAATTTTCGGATATTATAAGATGAATTCATCATTTGCAGATATAATGATGTGTGTTTGCATAGACAATTTTTAGCACTTTCCAGAAATGTAATAAATAATGATAATAAATATATAAATGTTAGCAAGATAAGGTAGTGCATTTTTATATAAATAGATTATTTTTAGATTAAAGAAGATAAAATGAAGAAATGAGTATAAATGTGACATGTATACATCATCTTATAATAATTATAATGCATTTTACTAATTGTCTAGATAAACTAATTTCTAACATGAAAGATATTGTTTTCTCAACGTGTTGGTTTGTGTCTAAGTAAGGGAGAACATGAACATATGCAAAAAGGGAATACTCAGCGTTCTATTACAATAATCGGTTTTGTCGTTAATATGGTGTCCTATCTCATAAATTGATCATTGTTTGTTGTAGGTAGCTAAGACAATGGTAGATACAAACCAGTCTATAATTGACTATATCATTGTCTAAAATGAACAAGGCGTTTGTATTCTTCAGGACATATGATCCGTTAATTTCTAGGTGTTGTAATCCCTTTAATGAATGTATTCTTGGTTCCATTGCAATATGTATCTGCTTTGTTTGTTGGTATTATCCGCGTCTCTGCATTTGTTATGAACCGAGAAATCAGATTCAATTTTCAGCTCTCCTGACGGTACGTTGGGCACTCAGTGATTCAAACCCATCATCCTTTCACTTTTTTGTTTTTTTCTAAATAACAATGTGGAAAATGACCATATAACTGCAGCCCATCAACGCATATATCCGCTACTAGAGTTGGTTTGCTTATTAGGCAGGTAGATAAAATCTGGCAGTCACGTGTTTCCCTGACATCACTGTTATAACTAATTCAGAAATCTATTGTTAAACCTGGTTAGTTAACATAACTTTATTTACTTTGGGTTTTTCTTTGATGTTAGTGCTTTAAATGTGTGCTGTTACTGGCGGTGAATGTGCAATCTCCATTCCAGTTCATCCAAAAGGTGTGTGATGGTGTTGAGGTCAGGGCTATGTGCGGGCCAGTCAAGTTCCACACCAGACCCATCCAACCATGTCTTTATGGACCAGGGTTAGTCCGGGAGACATCTAGGAACATGAACATTTCACTCACCCTGCCTCATTTCGATGGCATCATATAAAGCAATGGAATATTTATAAATAAATACATGGCAGTATGGGGTCAATGTGCAGTTACATTATATAATATGCAAAAAAGCATTAAAGGTAAAGTTTGTGTTGGGTCACCAAAGGTAACGCAATGAGCACAATACATAAAGGCAAGTAATCAGGGCCATCCCTATGGTTCCCAACACCTTAACCCCTTAACGACAATCCCCGTACATGTACGGGGTTGCCGTGCAACGGGTTAACGACAATGCCCGTACATGTTTTCGCCGCGATCGGCGGCTTTGCAGCATCCACGGAAGCCTCACAAGTGAGGCTGACCGTGGATCCGGGGAGGGCAGCCCTTGGCAGCCCTCCCCGGAAGAAAAATGGCCGCCGCCGCACCGATCATCAATGATCGCGGCGGCGCCCGGCTAAAACTGCTTAGGAAGCGATCGGAATCGCTTCCTAAGCATGAACTGTGTTACTGACATGCCTCAGTATCGAGGCATGTCAGCAACACAACCCCCCGACCCCCGATCGCCTTGTGATTGCTCCGAGGAGCAACCACAAGTGCCATCCTGTGAATGACGTTGCCGTCATTCACATGATGGCATTAACAAGAGATTTGAGTTCACAGAGGGTCAATCCAGACCCTCTTGAGAACTCTCGAGCTCCTCCTGCAGGTTGAATGCAGGTACTGCATCCAACCATGCAAGGTCAATGGAGCCCAGCTCACTAACGAGAGTGACTAGAAAAAAAAATAAATAAATAAAAAAAAAAAATTAAAAAAAAAATTAAAAAAATGTCAAAAATATGGTAACATGTAAAAATACCCATTGTCACCAAAAAAAAAAAAAAACAGTTTTTAATAAGCAAGTCCTAAAATTTTTTATCTTTACAAAAATTCCATTATGGAAAGAGTTAAAATATTGGCATTACAAATGCCCATAGGGTGTCTAGTATTAAAAAATATATGAGTTGATGGGGTAAATTGAATTGGCCGGGTTCAAAGATGTCCCAAATATGGGACATGGGGCAGATGTCTAAATGGCAAAAAAATACACACCTCACAAAGGCGGCCTTTTACCTCCCAAATAACCCAACAAACCCATGCATGGGGGGTATCGCTGCGCTCAGGAGATGTTACTGAACACATATTGGGGTGTTGTGTGACACGGACATACACCAGGAGCGATAAATTTATACCTGAAGTACAACATGTGTGAAAAAAATACAAAAAGAATTACTACCATAAAGTTTCACAAAGGGTAGTGGTAAAATTAGTGTATTGAAAGGGTTAAAATACCAGCATTTCAAATACCTTGGGGTGTCTAGTTTTTAAAAATATATGATTTGATGGGGTAAATTGCATTGGCCGGCTTCAAAGATACCGAAATGGCACATGGGGGGAAGAATTACCAGATTTGGAAAAAAAGGTTTTGAAATGGCAAAACGCTACCTGTACTTATTGCCCCATAACGTGCAGAAAAAAGAAAAAAAACATAAAAACATTGGGTATTTCTAAACTCAGGACAAATAGTAGAATCTATTTAGTAGGTTTTTTCATTAGTTTTTGCAGATGAGTAAAAGTTTTCTGTTTAAAAAGTGAGAAAAAGTAATTTTTTAACAAAAAATCCCCATATTTTATCATTTTTTTTATAGTAAATTAGATGATATGATAAAATGAATGGTATCTAAAGAAAGCCCTGTTTGTCCTGAAAAAAACAATATATAATATGTGTGGGAGCATGAAATGAGAGAGAAGAAAATCACAGCTAAACAGTAACACTGAAAAACGTTAAAAGAGCCATTGTCCCACAATATACTACGAGTAAAAACCCCTATTGTCCTTAAGGGGTTAAGCTAACTGTGCCTGTGGATTTGCCTGATAACCTGGGAGAGAAACCCATAGAAGTGCATTCAACCAGATGAGGGCCCTAGGCAGCTAATTTCCCAGTACAGTAGGCTATGCAAGTAATATTCTTCATATACTCATATATAGTATTTTTCTGTTGGTTTTCATTTTGTTGGCTAATTATATAATAAACCATTAGTTTTTGTTGTCTAAGTGTTGAAAGTGTCCGCTATAAAATCATTTGGAAAGTAATAAATAGGTATGTGTAACCTAGCATAGTAAGGTTAAATGGACACAATTATGTAAAATGTATTGGAATATACATGTGTTTCCGTTACTTTTTTTTCTCTATTTTTATGTGGTAAATAGTAGGTGGTCACACGGTCGCTTGTCTGAACCAAGGTTTGGTAAACCGCTCTATTTAAGTATTAGGCTAATTTGTTTTCATAACCCTCTGTTCCTATTTTGTTACCAGCATGAAATCTGTTACCATGGCAACTGAAGACCGAGATGGCACTAGCAATAAAACAAATAGAGAATTAGAACATAATGAGAAAAGGGGGACTCTGTATAGTCATTAAGAGGGTGCATTTACATCATTTGTAGCACACAGATACAGAGGCTCAACAGAGCTCTTAAAAACTAAATTAGTCCTTAAAGGAGTTTCTTTATGCTTGACAGAAAGGAGCGTAGCGGGGTCCCTTAAATAAAGGTCAGATCCACCGTGCTCGTCTCATATCTTCATTCTTGATAATATTTTAATTTCACTATTGACCCTTTTCTGTTGTATATTTTTTTCCTTTATTTCTTTAAAATCAATTCAATTATTTTCAAATGAGCTTTTCATATGTCTAGGAAGCTTTAGTCAACAAGATTAAAGTAAGTGAAGAAAAAAGTTCTGCAGATAAAAATTAGGATAAAATGAGGAAGAAACTGTAAAGAAAGGGGTCAGATATTGAAAATGAAGAAATGGGGAGAAAGAATGAAAATACGCATTGGGTGCTCAAAAAAATTAAAATATTTTAAGAAATGAATAGGTAAAAGGCAGGGCCATTATGTAAAAGAAGACTTCAACAGAGAATATATTTGTGACTTTATGTGTAATAATTAGGATAGTTAATGATAAGGTTCTGTATTCCAAATTCCAACTAGAAGGTTATATTTTCCAAAATGTATGAGCAGTATAATAATACAGTCTAATAATATAATCTAAATGTTAACATAAAATATTACATTATTACACTCAGGGGCGTAACTAGAAGCCTCAGGGCCCTGGTGCGAGAATCTGTTTGCCTTACTTGTTATTTATATATATATATATATATATAATTTTCATACCATATCTTTCTTTTCAAACTTCTCACATAACATAACATAAAATTTGCCTATTTTCTTACTACTCTCTTTGGATTTTTGTCATAAACTGCATTCTATAAACAAGAGACAGTAAAATTGTACTAGAAATGAAGTTCATAGAAAGTATAACCTTTTATAACATATGCACAGAAGAAGAGGACCTTTCAACAGACTGATCATACTCTAAAGCTCACATTACGATGGCCTATGCATTGGTGGATCCAGAGTCTTACCTCGGGAGGGGCATTCACACTAATACACACAAACATCCAGTCACTCACACTAACATAAGACACCCATACTAACATACACCCACTCACATTAACACAACTAGACATTCAGCACTAATGCACACTAACATGACCAGACATTCGCACTAAGACATTCACATTAACACACAGACACTTACACTAATACACACAAATCCAGACACTCGCACTAGCATAACCTGACAGCTGACACACTTACACTAAAATACCCAAACACACACCTACATTAACATACCCAAACACACATGCAACTCACTTATCCTCTGAAGCTTTAGCCTGTCTTCAGTGCAGCTTGCAGATACACTCACATTAACACAACTAGACATTCAACACTAATTCATACTAATATGACACGCTGTCAGAAAATAGACACGCTGACACACATCCAGACACTAACAATAACACACACAGCACATACACTAACACTGTTTTGGCAGTGAGCTATTAATAATTGTAGGAAATCTTATGTAACGTTGTAGCCAGGAATCCAAAATCCATATCTAATCTAGTTTCTGTGCTAAAGTGGCTATGCCACTGAACTAACATAGCAATCCTTAACAACAAAATAATAATTCTATATACTATCCATATACTATCATATCTATCTATATATATATATATATATAAATATATATATATATATATATATATATATGTTACCGTAAATATACAGACACGGATGGGTCACTGGCTGACAGGGTCACACACTAATCTCCTGCTTCACAAATGTGCTGATCTGATCTATACCAGCCTCCATATTTTCTTTTCTTTCACCAAGCCACATGTTCCAACTTCAATATCATGTCTCCTTCTACCATATAAGCAACAACAAGATCCATATTATCTCTCTTCCAACAGATTACATTCCTGTAACCTCTATATTGTCCCCGCCAGCCTCTGTAATGCTTCCATGAGGCCCTATATTGTCCCCACCAGCCCCCTTCATAATGCCCCAAGCATCTGCCATGTCCCCAACATCCTCTGCCATGGCCACACCACACAAAGGTAAGTCCAGGACTCAGGAGTTACCTGTTTATCCCTACTCTCAAAGCATGCCCGTATTTCTCAGGCTATTGGCTAGTTTCTCCCCCTGGATCTGCCCATGGGCCTTTGTGGTACATATCACAATGTATTTTAAATGACTCATGCTCCACTTCAGATTATCTAATGTCCGTAACCTTCTAAACAATTAACCTAATGCTTAACATTGACATTATTCCATTGTAACTATAGTCTAAATATAATCTTGAACATCCTTTTTTTCTAGACATATATCAATCGATTACTTTCTTGTTAATAAAATTCACTTTGGCCTTGTCTGGGCCTCCCACAGTCAAAGTCATCTAATGCCAATAGATTCCTGCCTCTACTGAAACTGGTACTAAATGTTCGCTGAGTAATTAAGTTATTAAATAATAAAAAATCCATTAGTATCACTGAAGTATCTATAAAACCACAGATACGACATAACTCTAGGTGACTCTAATGTGAATGTTAAGATGCATATATTTTGTGTCAAAATGGCATTTCTAATTAGAAAGAACCCACTCCTTGTCATTAAAAATACTTAAAATAGCAAAAAAAAAGCTGAATCTAAGTTAAGAAAGCAAATTATGCTAATGTCTTACCCTAAAGGAGATTAGGCCAGCAATTTTCTAGAAATTCCAGTTTAAATCAATAACATAGGATAGCAGGCACCATTTCAATTAAGGAAAGGAATGGAGGAGAACAGAAAATCAAATTTTATTTTTCTCATTGCATCAAGAGAAACAACATATAACCTTTTTGACCCATGCCGTCTGTAATTTTTAGTTATTTTTTCAATACTTCTTACATGTGTTAGATGCCAATTCAAATATTGAATTGCTGTATCAAATTATTTAAAAGATTAAATAAAAAAAATCGTTTTAATGAGTTTAATAATCAGAGTCAGAAGCTATTTAGTCTTTTTTATGTGGTTTTCCATTGTTATGGGCAAGTCAATAAAGCTGTTACACTTCAATAAACAGGAACAGTGCTGTCAGTGTATCTTGGCGTTTGCCAATGATTTAGAAGCAGTTCCAATGCTATCAGTGTATGCGGATAGCTTTACAATTGATTGGACTGTATACCGTACATGTTCCCTGAAAGCTAATCTCATTCACAGGACTAAACTGCCTTAATATCAACTGCATAATGAACTTTTGCTCCTCTTGATTGGCGATATGGAATGGTATTGTTGGAAAATGTCTCAACATAGAAAGGAAATGACTATAAATATCCATATTGTCTTCATGTCTTATGCTTTTTGTTCAGATAAGGGTTATAGATCTTTAACACGATGCTCACTGATGGAGGTTTATCTAGGAAACGGTAAATGAAAATCATTGCAGAAATCTAATTGGTTAAAGTTGTTCCTTTATACTGCGATTTTACAAATTACTGGTGTGTTCTGTTGGTTGTTTTGTTAGCCACACCTGGCTACTTATTCTTAAAATGTGCAAGTGATTTAGGTTGGAGCTACAACAAGAATGGCCCAATGAGCTTCTTGGGATAAAGTAATGCTCACCCTATGTCTCTAATCTGGAGAGGTGGCTTTGTGAAGGAGCGAACTAGCAGACCTATCCCCAGACAGGCCCTACTAGGAGGAAGCACAGTGTGTGCTTAAAAATACTCAGTTTATGTTTGGCAACATTCCCTGATTATATTAATTCCCAACATACATTCTTTTCTTCTGGCTTAAAGGGTGTGGGATTAAAGAAGGGTTTCTAGGTTACTAGGACACATTTTTATAGTTATTCTGCTATTTAAAAAAAAAGTCTTCATTTTTTTATTTTGTCACCACTGCAAAAATAGGAAGCCGCTTGAGGATCTTTCTCGATACTTGTGGATGCCAGTGATGTCATGGTGACTTAATTTTTTATTGCCTTGTTTCTCCCTCTGACCTCACACTGTGATCAGCAAGCATGGCTCCATAGATCCCACACTAGCTTTTATGCTCTTTTTAAGTTTAATCAACATAGTACTAAGATTCTTTAAACCTCAGCTTTGAAGCGAAAGCTTAATATATTAAGTCCTAATAAAAGTGAAAAAAGCCTGACATTTTATTGTTTTCAAGTATGCCATGCTCTGGATTGGGTACTTGAGTCAGTCCTCTGTACAATTAGTATAAAATGATTTTCAAATAATGGATTGTAAGTCATATTCAGCAGTGAGTTATATTTTGTTATCCCATACAGACAGCTCCAGTGCTGGCTTGCATGAGATTCCCATGAGGTATAATGGAAACTCACACACACACACATTCTCATTCATTCGCAGCGCATTTCTGACAGTGACTTGTTGCTTCAAACTAATGCAGACAGCAGAAAGCGGAATCCACTGCAGCTGCAGACTTTTAATAAGGTAATGCCAAAGGTGGGACTGGCCTTTTGCGTTATCATTAACAATCACCTCAGTGTGATGTGTATGTGTTTGGAGGTACAAATGACCACCATCATCACAGCCTTCGCATTAATATGAATTAGCAGGCGCATTAAAAGCAAAGAAAAAATCCCACCCTTGATTTCCCCACCAAGGCACGTGAATAATGCCTTTATTATCGATTTATCACAACAGTAACAAACTTGGGCACACAGTGTAAAAGTCTCATACATTTTACATGCTAACATGCTTAATCATAGGTCTAAATCGCCAGACACATCAACACATCGAGTCATAGAAAGTAAAATCATTTATACCTGTGACACAAAACCATGTAACGCAAAACCACTACCACAGACACAAATACTTTACATATGGATGATAGTTTACTAACACAGCACATAGACAAATTCTAGCGTTGGAAAAAATCAGATATACAATATATATGTAATCACTATTTTTGAAAGCATTTGTAGCTTAAAATTCTCCTGGATCTTATCTCATTTTATCTCATTTTATTCTCTTTGTTGACGGCCATCTTTAACCTTTTGTTAAAGCTCTTGGCAGATATGGAAGAAATACCAAATCCCTCTTGAATGCCATCAAGACATTTTGCATGTTTTTAGGCTGCTGTTGAAAACTACATGCCAGTTGGGATTTATATCACATGTTAAGTACTGTTTTCTCGTTCTGAGAGCCTTTCGAATTTTGTCAATGTCTGATCAATGAATAGATTCCACTGACCCCTCTGTCTAAATCCTTTGTTTAGCTGGTAGTACACAATTCAAGGAATATGTAATGTATTACAGTAGGTTTGTGCCATTAAAAATTCCTATAATTTCTTCCAGATTGAGGTCCTTTGCTTGCCTCTATTGTTGTCCAATTGCCATCCTGGCAACCAAGGAGCTTAGGGGACATTTCTTCTGACACCACACTTGGAAGTGCTAGCTCCAATAATAGTGCAATATATGTTTAACATTAATTTGAGTATTTCTCTTCAAGCAAGCTATTTGTGCACAGGATCACCACACACGACAGCAATGTTACTCTATTGGTATTATTCTGAATAAGTAAAGTATTATTGGGCCATATTGTCATGTTAACCATCACTATTCTGCTTATTCACGAAAGACTATTAATTTATTTTTGATACTCCACTTTTTTAACAAAGCTTTAATGGTCCTTGTGGCAGAATACTGTTATTCCTGATATGAGTCATATGTTTTTGACTTTAGGTCTTTCTAGCTGCAGCCAGTTATAGCAGGTCAACATCGGACTGGAAGCTGTCTACGTGACAATTTTGGGTTGCAAAACAGGAACTCATGATCCAAGACAGAACTCATGATTTAACCTGATTATGCTTAAGAAAGGGACATGCCAAAAACTGCTAAATGTTATGGAATATTTGCTATGCCTTACCCCCTTTTCAGGTGGGTATAAATACAGATGCTTGTACACAATAAAATCAGAGATCTTATTATACATACACTCCTGTCTGTGTGTCTGATTTCTCTAGAGCCGCTAGATAACGATATCTATATAATTTGGAACCCCAAGGTATAAAAGTACTCGGAAATTCTCTGACACCTTTATACTCAAGTACTCTATATACCCTTTATTCCATTAAAAATATTTAAGAAGTGTTTCTGCTAGTGACTTAATTTGATTCATTGTATCAAAAAATCTCTACTATTTCCGTCTTTGCAGTATTTGTAGATTGGGCATCTATACTTATGGGTTGGATAGTATTAACCAAATGTAATCAGTGCATAAGCTTGGTTTAATTTCTCTACTTGATGATATCTGGAAGCTCTTAATATTTACACAATTCCTTATTACAATACTCAGTAGTTGGTCTTAAGGTCTATATAGTGGAGCTTTTATATGTATATATTTCTCATATTTTTAAATTGCTGCTAACGTTAGGTACCCAAGTGTCTCATTTTGTCACGCACCCTTTTCGGTAATGGCTTTGAGTCAGGGCATGTTATATGTTCCCTTTTTAAGGGCTAGACATAGATAACAGTAATAGTTGGAGTGATTTTGTTTTCAAATGTATTCTTGTGATAGGACAAATTTGAGTTCCTCTTTAACTAGTCCATAATGGCTTAAGTCAGAATCCATCACCTAGAAGGTGCTTTTTTAATCATATAGATCTTTCATAGACAATTTGATGTACATGGACACTGTTAGAAAAGTCAAAATATTAGTTTTTGTTGTTGTATTTTCAAACTAACAGGTCCTTCCCATATTTGCCACTACAAAGTTTAACAAGATAGTTATTGACTTTGTAATTTGAGCAGTCTTTCAGTATTACCAATATATCAGGCTGCAGTACAGGGCTTCAATATTCTGTTATAATATAATAATGACATTCTCCCTTTAAATAAAGCTTTATGTCTAATTATTGAGAATGAACTCGTCTAAAACTTGGAATTTATTTTTGTGCAATCTATTCACCCACTGGTGACATCACAGATAATTCTAGCTACTGACAAGTCATAAGCTTAAAAAGAGACATTTCAACTCATTTCAATTATTTCTGGGATCCAAGCCAACTACAAAATTAGTATATTGAAAATTGTAATACACAGGTTTTACTTGTGTTTTCCTTTCTTTTAAGTATTTGACATTGTAAATCTGAGAAGAACATGTTCTTCATGATACCAGCACCTTACTTCAGGAATTTATTAAATGCTTTAAATTAGAAAATGATTTCAAATGATCTAAGCTACAAAAGAAGATATCGGGTTTGAACGAGAACAAAAATATTTTATACTTGAATGTTGTATTGTACAGAGAATGCTTTTCTGATGTCCTTGGACACAAGTAGAGAAGTCACCCATAAAACTAAGTCAAACATGACCTTTAATGATTGCAGGAGGTAACACTTCACAGTGACACAGATCAAGAAAGACAGGATCCATGCACACAGTGTATAACCTAGAGGTTTATATCCCTAGGCGCCAACCTGAGAGCACAGTCTTTGTTTTAGGATATCTTATGCCTGTTCTATTGAGTGATTTTGGATATCATTTCTGCACTGTTAAATAAATGCTACAGCTGTTGCTCGGCTTCCAGACCTTCCATCACTAACTAGTAGTGTCAGATGCAGTCTGGTTCCTGTACGTTGAGCAGATGCTCAGTGAAGAGTTGCTAGTTAAGACATTTTATTACCAGAAAAGAAAAATTATTTTGCATTTAAAAAATTTGATTGTCGAACCTATTTATTGTTCGTTCAGTATGTTCTTTCATGTATGGAAGAGAAGGATGGACTACATATGTAAAAGCATATTATAACTTCACAAACCTAAGGCCAAAAGATAGAGAGGCTTTAAGGTCCTTGACAGCACTTAACTAAGCAAGTTGTCTATTCACAAAAAAAAAAACTTCACTCTTATTGAGATGATCAAGTGTGTTGTTTGAGGTGATTGGCGAGTTAATAGTCAAGTCTGTCATGTAAGTCAGTCCGCCACTACTCCACACATCCAGGGCCAGTTGCAGGTTATCACGTTTGTACTGATGACCCTTTCAAGTGTATGAATTCCTATACCTCCTAATCTCTAATACTTACTCAGGTTTACATGATCACTTTAGAACCATCCTTTGTTTCTATTTAAATTACATGTCTCTTCCCCCGCTTCTGAAAATGTTTAACCTAATGGTGCTCCATATTAAAGTTTCCTATCTAGAGTGACAAGTTTTTTCGACACAGGGACGTTATCTGGTTTTACCAGTTTATTTTCACAATGCTCTGTTATAAAGAGACACTGGTGCCTTAGAGTGGTATTTCCAACATTTAGAGAGTAACCAGTTTTCATTGTTAGTGTGACTGTACCCTGTTCATTTAGATTTGCATTCTTTGGATCCTCTGCAATGTTTTGGACCATACCAGTGATGTCGCTAGTCGGGGGGGCTACGGGAGCTGAAGCCCCCAATCTCAACTTCATAGACTAGAATGAGGACTCTGGAGCTAAATTATGCATTAGCATCTAAAGCATACCTTAGCCCCAGAGTCTCCATGGGGATTATAGATCTCCCTCTAACAGGCTACAAATAAAGGGAGGACGAGGTCTATTTATAGTGACCTCGGTGTCTCTGCTCCCTCTTGAAGCACGTGGCCTATTAATTAATGGATTCTAGAACCAGATGCAAGTATTTAACTATGATCAACTTCTTCAATGTTGTTCCTGATGTGTAAAATAAGCTAATCAGTTCTATGCTGATCATATTTTTTTTTCCTTTGGAATGCAGCTTTTTTTCAATTTAAACAATATACTTTAAAGGTGATATAATAAAGACATCATTTGATATATATGTAAATATTCCCAGTTTGCCTTTCACAGACCTTGGCTTGGAACTAAGATCAGAGATATTTTTAGAGTTGGTAGTGCAAATGATTTTATTCATTATGTATGAGATCTTTAACTACCCGTAATAAAAGCACTATGTATTATGTATGCGCTCTTGCAATCAGGGCTAAATTATCGGGGCTAAGCTTTTCCATTGCTCTATGATGAGATATATCATTTTATTGTAGGCAACTTTTATGGCTTCCTACTTTTCCTGTGTGGACATATTGACTCGATTTTTATTGTTGTGTCTTTATTGTCAACTGCTCACCAAGCTGCCCAAATCTTCACCCATATAAATACCAGGGTCAATAGCCAGATGATCTCAGATGTACAAGCAGTACCGAGGGAGCAAACAGGAGCGAGGTCAAAGTCCGTCCAAGCCTAGTATAGGCTAGAAGGTTAGAATGACAAGTCCATGGAGAGGCAGCGATTCAAGCAGCCTCAAAGCTGCCTGGTGAGAGCAAGGGTATCTCCATTACCTTCCCATATACATTGTTGCTGGTTCAAATCCTTTGTTTTCTGACATATAGATACCTTTATATTTAAAAGGCTATTGACCATGGAAATTATAGGATGGCCAATATCCATTGATGGTTTAGTATGTGCAGCATGATTGGACCTTCTCTTAAAACCCTGGCCTGAGTGACCAACAATATTCATGGCTCAATCATAGTGCAGTGAATGCGCTCAGTGTTTTCATAGAAAGAAATTCTTAAGAAGAATAGCTATTCCAGGTGACTTGAACTGAAGGAGGAGAGATGGCTGTTGTGGAAGACCAGAGAGGAGATAATGAGTTATGGAATTTCAGGATACTGGAGGGGAAAGTTGACATTGCAGAAGTTCAGAGGGGGTGAAATGGTTATTATGGGAGACTGGATGCGAGGTGGAGAGATGATGGTCCTCAAACACATAAAAAAGTTCAAAGTACACAGCCTCTTTGATAAGGTAATTTGTGGACCCAGTTAAAGTTATGTAAAAAAGGCAATTCTTTCTGCAAAGTTTGAAGTATGGTCTTATCCCTATAACAACCAATGGAATGGTCTATGGTGAAAAGACCACTTTTCGAGTGTTACACCATAATTACTTATTTTTACACAACCCCCAAAGTTCTCTCTTTCTTGTTGGTAAAATATAAATAGAAAAAAGATAATGTTCTTTTTAAACATCTGTAATATCCCTGTATCAATGATAAATCATTTTTAATGTGTTCCTTTAAGTACCAATAACGAAATAGATCTATTCGTATATGGACTCCATATTTGGAATGTACAATCTAGGTAATCACATGTCATCAGATTTTGGTGTGTTTTATTTTTAATTTAAATCCTTTACATTACAAAACAACCTTGTAAGCAGTGTTCCCTCTAAGCTGTGCGCTTGTAGCTTTTTAAGAGAGCGCACACGTCCAAAAATTGTGCGCACAACAGTTTTTCCCCAAAAAAGAAAAAAATAATATTTTTTTTTGAAACTTTATGCGGCGCGGATATTGTGCGCACAAAATTTTTGCTATGTGAAAATTTTTGCACAAGAGAAATTTTCTGCGCACGCCAACTAAGAAAAATTAGATGGAACATTGCTTGGAAGGTATTTCTCCATAATTTCAGGAACACGGCTTCTACAAATAAATTACACATTTCATTAATATGTAACAAACATAATCCTACACAGATTCTGAGCGATGCATATAATAAAGACTTACTCTCACAACTTGGTTTACAGTAACATAACGGGTGACCTAATGGGGGCCTTTCCACTTTGGAACCGTCTAATTTCATTAAAAAAAGAGACCACAAACCAAGGCTTTGGTGATATGAAGTAGACCAACATGTACAAACTGACACAAATCAGTCGGATGCATTCATAGACTGTATGACACAGGCTTGCAGACCTATCAAGAGAAATTTGACAGATGGCTTAATATTTGACATCCTGAAGTACATGAAATCTTTTTCCGCAGCTGCTGTCCTCATGTATTTTTACTGTTTCCAGAGCTGTCTTCCTCTCAAGGATTCTTTCTGCTTGAGCTGTGGCAAAAAAAATAAAATAATAAAAAATAACCACTTGTGATTCACATTTTATAAAACCTTTAATTCGGAACCCCTGTTATAAGGGTAAAACATCTTTCTGATATCAATACACCTTAACAGAACTTTAAGAGGTGAATAAAATGGCCTGTTAATGACTGATTGATGGGAGCAACATATTATTATACACAGGGGGAAAACAGGTCCTGATAAACGGTTTGTGTCAGTAACAAGTAATTGCCTTGTTAACTGAACTATAATTCATCCTGTCAATATTTGTTCACTGACAAGGTAAAGTCATTTTCTTTAGTATCAATTTATGAGCTTCATTATAGTTGATCTCACTTTACCGTTGTTAAATCCAGAGACGTGCCACAAACATGGTGTATTAGCACATATCACGTCACTCAACACAGGAACTACTGTGAGTGTCGTTCTGAATGAAGAGAATGCACACTTCTGTAAGCCCGTGTTAATCAATTGCTATTGAATTATGATGTTATCTTTTGATAATTTTGGAAAGATGATAAGCTGCTCTTGTCCCTATCCTGATCATCTGGAGTCATTGGAGGTAAGATCCACCATGCCTTCACATTAGCTTGAAACTCTCCAGGTCAATGCACCAGCAATGTGTTTTAAGATCAAGTGGAAGCTTTCAACATACAAAACCAATTGGTTGTGGCATCAGGACACAACAAAAAAGAACGCAGCTCTGTTTGCGCTTTAAGTTAAAGATCCTCAATATCACATGTTTACCTCATGTCCTCTTGGTGAGCGAGATCAAACCCACCGTACATCATGCGCCATTTTCCCGGCACATAGTTTGGGGTGCTGCGAGCTCTCTGCATACTTGGACTTGTTTAATTTTTTGGGAAACCCAGTTTTGTATTTTTCTTAGGGCTCTCAAGCTTTTAAATACCTATTTGCTTTGCCTTCACCATCCTTTATACCCTTTTCTTATGCCACCTTACAAACAGCTGAGTGACTTTTACCTTTAGCACTAGATATAAGGCGGCTGGGACTAAAAACTCTTAACGTCCCATGGAAAGTTAAATACAGTGTTGTATACAATAATACACTTAACCATTGCAGATAAGTGGATCTAATTTTTTTCCCCAAATTAATATAATTTTTCAGTGGATCTGGACGTCTCTATAATACATTCCGCTCACTAAGCTGATTCTTGATGCCTTTCTAATGAAATCCTTTCCTCTATATACTAAGTACTATGTACTAAGACCGAGCCATTCTATTTTTTTTTACCACAGGCAGTATGATCAGGAGTCAGAGTCTTTGTCTCGTAGATTGGGCTACATTAACAGAGCTAGAACACATAAACATGTTTAATACTGTTCTGTTTGAAAATGTTCAATTATGTCAAAATTAAAATTGTTTTAATAGGAAACAACACAATATTAAAAAAAAAAAACAGATTAGGACTGACCAGCAAAAAAAAAACAAAGAGCCAACTGAAGCAGTATCAAAATAAATGCAAATATTTATCCCCTTTAAAAACGTTGTGGTTCTTCACAGGTTCTTCCCGGTGTGCCCGGTGGCCAGACCAGGTCTGATCTAAACCAGTTTAAAAATAATTGAGTACAATTTCATTTGACGAGCTCAGTTCAGTTTAATATGTTCCTTTTATTGCTACATTGAAAACTTTAAATGCATTACTGAATACTTAATGCCATCTATTCACATTGTGATTTTTTTAATCATGCATTTCACTGGCTGTAAGACTATATTTTTTTTTATAAAAAAATAAGGTTTGAAGAAATGGTGCTGAAGCGATCTTATATTTTAATGAAAATCTTTGACATGAACAAATGATCTGTGTTCTCTTGATTGGAAATGTATGAAAATGTGTTCAGTTAATTAAGATAAAAAGTTCTTCATTCTTAGAATACACTTAGCAGGTTACAGATTATGACTCATTTTCTGTCTCAATTATAAGAAGAAATTCTTCACTGGCACATGATGCATATATATGCCTGGAGCATATTGTAAAGTAAAATAAACTGAAAACGTCAAAACATTGCCTTGTTAAGAGCTTTAGTTTATAATTATTATTATTTTTTTTTAGGTCCATTTCTAAACTATTTTGAACCGGCAGGGGGAGACAGGAGCGTATCAGGGTCACATGACCCCGCTTGAGATAAAGCTGCTGGAGCGATGAGAGGTAAGCGGAGAAGGTGGGAGGTGGGGTGTAGCAGTATTTGTGTTTGTATATATGTATGTATGCATGGGCGTAGGAACCCCTAAAAATCTGGGGGGGATAGCATTTTTTCTGGTAGGGTATACCTGACCATTTCACCAACAGGGACTTTATGACATCACATTATAAATACATAGACAGTAATATGTAGTTGGTCCCCCTTTGCCTCTATAACGGCTTTCACTCATCTGGGAACGATTTCCACAAGATTTTGGAGAGTTTCTGTGGGGAATTTTTGCAGCCATGCCTTTATGGGCCTTGTTTTGTACACTGGGGCAGTCATGATGGAATAGAAAAGGACCTTCCCCAAAACCGTTCCCACAAAGTTAGAAGCATAGTGCTGTCCAAAAAGGTATATCACCTACAGCTCATAAAACGTTCTACTGGATGAATGGGAGAAAATTCCCACAGAAACAGAAAAATCTTACAACCACAGATGGACCCCACTGGACACGGCCACAGAGACTACTATGATGTATTGAAGGATCCATCTAAGACTCCTAACACGTCATGCACACAGGAACATATCCACACACTTACAACACTTGAATAACATACACACGCACACAATAATACACCCCAAAACATTCCCACCCTAATATACCTAGACACATGCCCACCATAACACACCTGGAAACATACTATCATACCCATAAAAACAGATGTGCACAATAACAAACCCACAAACATACGCTATCACACCCAGACACGCAAACACATCCTTCACTTAATCTGCCTACCCCTAGATTAACTCGTGGTGCTTTGTATTAGTGATGCCCTAGACCAAGTAGCACCCCGAAATATTCTCTTGTGTCCGAATGCTGTGACATACAGTGACACACACACTCATTTTAACCAGAAATAGGCCTGGATTTAACCCTAGGTGCCCCTGAGTTAAACATGTGTTACAGGGAATCATAATCTTCCCTTTAAGTACGACATGCCTGCTCATACACACATATACACTATCCATGCACACATATACACTATCCATACACACATATACACTATCCATACACACATATACACTATCCATACACACATATACACTATCCATACACACATATACACTATCCATACACACATATGCACTGCCCTTACGCATGCCTGCCCACAAAAACACACACATACACTGCAATTGCCTGCACATACACACTTGCCAGTACTCACACATATGCACTACCCTTATACACGCCTGCCCAAACATACATAAACTGCTCACACACACACACGCCTCCCCATAAATATACACTGCCTTTGCACATACTTACACAGACGTATACACTATAAGACAAATACACTCCTTATATACACACACATATACACTGCCCATACAGACGTACACATATACACTGCCCATACACACGTACACATATACACTGCCCATACACACGTACACATATACACTGCCCATACACACGTACACATATACACTGCCCATACACACATACACTGCCCATACACACGTACACATATACACTGCCCATACACACGTACACATATACACTGCCCATACACACACATACACATATACACTGCCCATACACACGTACACTGCCCATACACATATACACTGCCCACACACACGTACACATATACACTGCCCATACACATATACACTGCCCATACACATATACACTGCCCATACACACGTACACATATACACTGCCCATACACATATACACTGTCCACACACACGTACACATATACACTGCCCATACACATATACACTGTCCACACACACGTACACATATACACTGCCCATACACACGTACACATATACACTGCCCATACACATATACACTGCCCATACACACGTACACATATACACTGCCCATACACATATACACTGTCCACACACATATACACTGCCCATACACACGTACACATATACACTGCCCATACACATATACACTGTCCACACACACGTACACATATACACTGCCCATACACACGTACACACGTACACATATACACTGCCCATACACATATACACTGCCCATACACACGTACACATATACACTGCCCATACACATATACACTGTTTTGCACATCAGACCCCCCCCTCGTTTTGCACATCAGACCCCCCCTCGTTTTGCACATCAGACCCCCCCCCCTCGTTTTGCACATCAGACCCCCCCCCCCTCGTTTTGCACATCAGACCCCCCCCCCCTCGTTTTGCACATCAGACCCCCCCCCCTCGTTTTGCACATCAGACCCCCCCCCTCGTTTTGCACATCAGACCCCCCCCCCTCGTTTTGCACATCTCTTACCTTTCTCTTCTTCTCTTCTGCTTTCTGCTTGCTCTTCCTCCTCCCCTTCTGGTGGTTTGCCGCTCTAGTCCAGTGCAGCTGCGCAGAGCTGTTTCTGCTGAGCGCCGGGGCTGGGATATAAACGTCATATCCCATCGCCCGGCACTCAGTGACAGACAGCACACCGGTAAGTGTTGGACTGGTTAGGGAAATCCCCAACCAGTCCTGCACGCTGCAGCTGCTGATCGGGCAGCTGTGCACCGAGGGCACTGGGGGGGATTGCTCTATTATCGGTCCCCCCCGCATGATTTCCTGGGGGGGATCTGTCCCCCCCGTCCCCCCCGGTTCCTACGCCCGTGTATGTATGTGAGCATGGATCTGTAATTGTGTGTGTGTTAGCATGGATGCGCATGTGTGTGTCAGCATAGATGTGTACTTGTGTGTGTCTGTGTCAGAATGGATGTGTACTTGTGTGTGTCTGTGTGTGAGCATGGATGTGTACTTGTATGTGTGTGTGAGAGAGCATGGATGTGTACGTGTACTGTATGTATCAGCATCGATGTGTAATTGTGTGTGTGAGCATGGATCTCTAGGTGTTTGTGAGCATCTATGCATAAGTGGGGTGAGATAGAGTATGTGTTCTTGAGTATGAGTAAGTGTGTGCAATTTGTGTAATTGTCTTTACATATGTTGTATGTTGAAAGGGGGGCAAGGGGCAAAGAAGTCACAGACCAGCTGTTGAAGTTGTTGGGCCCCCGGGGAAATTTTCGCACCAGGGCCCCATGGTTTCTAGTTATGCCCTTGATTTAGTATATGGCATGAATTGCATAACATTTTACAGTTGCCCAACACATTGTTCTTATTAAAGTGGCGCTCCAGCTGACTGTCCCCTTTAAATTATCATTTTCTCCCCGTCACAAATACACAGTGGTATTCAGCAGAATCCTCCACACTTTTATACATTTGATTTTATTGCTGTCCATCAGCCCCTTGGCATGCAGGGGATGTTTTCAGCTGAACGCATTTCACAGTGCGTCATATCCAACATGGCGCTAAATGGCAGACATGATCCCGCGGAGAAAGCACGGCTGCTTGTACAGTGTGCGAGTGCCAGGAAGAAATCTGTGGATGAGTTAAGGGGGTGCCAGAGCTGTTTAGCAAAGATGGAACAGACAGTCTGTTTGGGGCCACTGACAAGCAATTTGGCAGAAGAGATGGCACATGCAATATGTTTGGGGGCACTGATAAGCTGTTTGGGGACAAAGATGCCACAAGCAAGCTGTTTGGTGGCAATGACTAGCTGTTTGGGGCAAAGATGGCACAGGTAAGCTTTTTTGGCAAAGATGCAGCCACTCTTACACCATACACTTACATATCATACAAATATCACTCTAACATCAAACAATTATGCATACACATCCCCTCCAATGCCATACACGTTTACATACATAACCATAGCCACTCTAACACCATGCACTTACACATATAAATATACCGTATTTGATCGATTATAACACGACCCTGATTATAAGAGGACCCCCCAAAATTTGAATATTAATTTAGGAAAAAAAGAAAAAGCCTGAATATAAGACGACCCTATAGGGAAAAAAGTTTTACCAGTAAATGTTAATTCATGTAAACTATTTTTTTTTAATAAAAGCTATGATTGAGAAAAATATTTTGTTTTTAATTCCTTTTATTTTCCAACCTGTCCCCCAGTTATGCACATCTGCCCCAGGCTTGTCACTCTGCCCCATAAATGCCTTAAACCCCCTATATGCCACTGTGCCCCATGATATGCCTTTTAACCCTCTAAATGCCACTGTGCCCCATGATATGCCTTTTAACCCTCTATATGCCACTGTGCCCCATGATATGCCTTTTGACCCCCTATGTGCCACTCTGCCTCCAGAAATGCCTTATACCCCTATGGCATTTAGGGGGTTAAAAGGTATATTATGGGGCAGAGTGGCATATAGGGAGGTATAAGGTATTTCAGGAGACAGAGTGGCGTATAGAGGGTTAAAAGGCATTTCTGGAGGCAGAGTTGCATTAAGGGGGTTAAAAGGCATTTCATAGAGCACTCTGCCTACAGAAATGCCTTATGCCCCCAATTACCCCCCCCCCCCCCCCAAAAAAAAACTTACTGGTGCTTTTGACTCCCGGCGTGTTGTCCGGGCAGCGTGTAGATGTGTACGCGATTTGCTTAGGCAACTTCCGCTGCAGCCGGGAGGAGGTGCGGTTAGCAGTGGGGGTTGTCTACGTCCATCGCGCAGAGCTTCCCCGGCTGTCAGAGAGAATTCCCTGGTGAGGGGAACTCTGATCTCTGACAGCCGGGCATAGGTCAGACCTATTTGAGGTCTGATTATAAGACGACCCTGATTATAAGACGAGGGGTATTTTTCTGAAAAAAACCTTGTCTTATAATCAAGCAAATACGGTAAATGCATACATGCATGCACGCACACTCTAACACCATACCTTTAAATGCACATGCACACAAAATCTAAAATCATACACTTATATACACATACAGCCAGTCTAACAATATACACACATATACACATACACACATTTACTCTCTCCGATAATCCATGCAGCTCACACAATTCTCCCTCAGCCTCCCCCTACATTTTTAGTTCTACTTTTAAGAAAGCTACAAGTTTATTTGCCCTCTTTATTACCTACTGTGAAAGTAATTTATATGTTTTAAGTAACTTTGTATTCACTAATTTATTTAAATAAATTTGAAAACACCTCATTTCATACTTCATACGCCAAGAAAATAGTTTTTTTTTAATAGTAAGGGCAGTGGCAGTGGCTGTTTGCCAATGATGTATTGGGAGCACAGAATGTGTTACTGGTTAAACTGTAACCGCATTGCTGAAATCCCGATGGTCTTCTAGAAGCTTCTAATCTATGAATGAAACTTATTTGCTTCCTTTGTGAGTTAAGTCATTAAACTCATTAACTAATTGGTCTGCCGCCCTCCCAATCCCATCTAGTGGCTGTTATTATGCTCTTTAGTTTACTTCGCTCCGAGTGAAATTATTGGACTTTTTCCCAAAATTAATGAACACAACAAAGGTTGTATACTTCCATGTAAACATTTTGTCTGTATTCCCCACTTGCATTAGACTGATTAAGATATTAACATTTATAATTAATCTCTGCATGGAGCACCCAAGAAACCGTTGTGCTTAATTGATTACAGTGTGAAAGTAATTATTTTATTCCTATTTATTATAACTACAATAGGATAATTATGTTTTGCGCCAGCTTTTGGTGCTTATCATAGAGTCTGCTGGTAAATAATGTAAACATATGTTTGAAAAAAATATGTATTAAGTTTTCAAAAGTATAAACATTTTAGCTGTTTAGCTGGATTTCCAGATTTCGCAGGGAGTTTGCATAATGTTTATGTGGATTACGCAAACATACACTTTCATAAATAAAAATACTAAAGTAAGTTTTCCTGATTAATCTCTTTGGCAGGACGCAGAGCACCCAGATGTTTATTCCAATATCATATGGGTTTGTAAATAGCTGTACACATAGTCATACGTTGGGTGCATTGGACTGCGGACAAGGGAGTCAGTGAAGACCCCATGCACCGGACTAATATATAGATTTTAGACTACTTTCAGGAGCTTTTGCTAAGCTTTTTGTAGCAATTCTATAGTAGCCACAAGGATGTCCAGAATAGCAAGGGCTTTGGGTGGCATTTTATTGATGAGATCTGTTACGTCGGCCTCTTGGTTTGATTTGACCCCAATCTGAATTTTACCACTCTTTGTTTGACTGCATGAAAAGGAGTATGTCTTATGGAGGTCTTAATAAGCCTGATTAAGCGTTGCCGACCCTGGCCTGTCTACCGGTTCAGTTTAAGATCTGCTACCATGTGTACTGATTAGCCGTTGCCAATCCTAGCCTGTCTACCAGCTCTGCTTTACGTCTGCTGCTATCTGGACTGTTTTAACCTATCGCTGACATGGGCCTGCTTACTGATCTGCAGGACATATTTTAGGTAGGCTCTACTATCAGGGTCAGTGGCAGTACAACTGGGCGAGACATGTGGAGTCCGCAGGAGTTACTAAAGCCTTCGCCAAACAAACGGGTCACTCTGACACAGATGGTTCAAGACATGCGAGTCCCTGAAATCTATTTCAATCACCGATACACAGACTTAAACCCTTGTTCCAGATTTATTCCCATCTAAACCCCTTGCTGCTTCCAGAAGTCAATCTGTTGCCAGTGCTCCAGAACCCCAAGTACCACTACTCAAACAATCCTCTGGCCAGTATCAGCCGTTCATCCCTTCGTCCAAAACCTGGACAATGCAGAATTATTTGATAAGCTCATTCTATCACAATATAACTCTGTTATTTCCAAGTCATTCTGTCTCTCAGAAGGCCAATTTAGTATTAATACCTTCAGGGTGTGTAAAAGCACAAATGTAATTGCATGGGGAGTAAATTACACATTACAATTCAATAAAAAGCATGTTTCCAATCTACCTCGAGTGTACAGTTAATTTACACAGGAGTCCAAATGAAGCCTGACTTTTTAATCCATGGGATGATGTATCCCTATATTGACCTATAATGCAATGGAATATGCGTGGGAACCCATTGCAGCTGGATAAAAAAAATAATACTGAACCACAATTCGTGATGAACTAAAGCACATTGGTAACAAAAATAATAATATGTGGAAAAACTCACCATATAAAGTTGCGATTTATGTGATACATCTGTGTTCAAATCTACAAATCATGGGTCTGTGCCCTAAATAATAGTTAGTTTAGGATACATACAATTATTATATAGAAGCGCGCGTAATTCCGTGTTGGAGTTTATGATTTGCTACATTGAATGCGTTAGTGCTAAGAGTCATTAATCATTACCTGACATTTCTGCTTCTGTGCACAATAGGAGTACCTTTTGTGATGACAGCTTGCTGTTTGAGAAGAGAAAAACAGAAGTATTAATAAATCCTGACCTTTTAAGTTTTATATCCCGGAACTGAGAAGTTCAGAGCCAGGAAAATAAAGATTTCAATATGTGTCTTAAAGCAAATATAGTATCACGGTGACAACGGTGATAGCTAGCAGGTATCGGCGACAGACAAAAACATATGAGACAAGGTTTCAGCTAATATCTGTTGTTTTATGTTAAGGTTCTGCAGGCAGAGAGATAAAAATACAAAGCCGGTGTGTAAGGAAAAAAAACAGGCATCATTCTTCTAGCGTCAATGAAACAGTAATACAGCTCTATCATTTATTATGCATGATACCGATATCTATTAGAAGAATATAATAATAATAATAATAATAATAACTAATGACTAGCGTATTCGGGAGAATGTGAAAATAAATACGAATGTTATGTTTTCATTGCTTAAACTGAATAACGAATAAACAAATTTGGCAAATATTAAAAAAAAATTGTGTTTGTATATAGTGAAGTAAGACAAACCCCCTAAATATTCTCCTTGGTCCCTTCCCCCATACAAGTCACTGCCTCTAGTGCCTATCTTAAGTCTTCCGTAGTATAGCAGGGGTTAATATGGGAATCCACAAGGGAGAAAAGCTAATAGTGTGAGAAAAATAGATCCCTGGCACTTTAACCTAAAAAAACTAATATCGTGAGAAAAATAAATCACTCTAACCCGGCCAGATGCACCTCGGCTTCATCAGGACGGGGGAATCACTAAGCGGAAAACCAGGCTTTGGCACCAGGATTTAAAGGTCCGTAAGAGCGACTCTATTGGTCGTTGGCAGGGGGCTTGTCTGGCATCAACCAATGAAGAGCAACTGTCCTTACCGCCTTTCTGTAGCGTAGATGAAAATGTTCTGCGTCTTACCAACAGGCATTTTCCTTGTACAATCCACCCTCGACCCCACACCCCAGTGCCAAACGCAAGGATCAAAAAAGAAAGGTCTGCTATAAGAAGGGTATTAAGAAGGACTCAGGTATTACTGCCCTTCCTGTCCCTCTTTGCCGGGGTAGATTATTCATTTTATGTATATATTTTTTTTACATTCAGTTAGGGTGATCCACAAGGGGAAAAGGGAGTGTTTTGAATTGGCACAAATCCATAAGTTTTTGCTCTATACCTTCCAGAAAACATTAAAACATATACATAAAACCAAACTATGCATGTGGGGTAATTCCATAATCAGGAGTTGCAGCTGAATACAATCTCTGCCATAACACATAACCTGTGCAAAAAATCCTGAGCAACACAGAAGTGTTGGGGGAAAATAGCGCAGGAAATTATTGCTATGGCTAACTTTGGCAGTGATTACTGATTAGTGGCCAAACAGCTGCATGATAAGCAGAATATGGTTAATCAGGGCAAAATGACTTTTTTAAATTAATATTCGGCACCCTTTTCCTGTCTGCTATTTGTTAATCATTATATATGTGAACCCTGATGAACACCGGTGGATAGCTGCTCAATAATTGAATCACTTGTAAGAGAGCCTCAACACCTAGGGAGTGGGATCCAGCTCCCTATACCAGGCAAGCGTTCCTCTTTTTCTTTTCCTGTTCTCAGGGCCATATATACTGTATATATATTATTTTTTCTTACAATACTACGTTATTTTATTGCATTTCTGTCCCTTTTTTGTTGGAAGCTTACCTGTTTCCCTCAATTCCATCAACTGAACCTCCAGATAAGAATATCTTATCACCCAGGGAACAGGATGATTCCCTTACAGAGAATCCCTCTCTAAGGCAAGAGTCCAACCATTCACCATTTGCATTTAACCCCTTAATGACAAAGCCTGTACATGAACGGGCTCCAAATGCATTGTTTTCAATGGGTTTAGGGACTCTCTCTTTTTCTTTGTACGCACTTGAGAAGTCAAGGACTGGAGGACAGTATGCATTGTATCAGGAAAGTTGTCTGAATATACCTTTGATTGTCACAATTTGTTGGTTCATTTGTATTTACATTCTGAGCCCGGCACCAGGATATTCTGATTTACTGTTTGATTTCCTTTGATCTATATACACATTGCAGGCATTTGAAGTCACAAGGTTTTCTTTTCAGGAATAAAACAATGGATGGTTTCCAGGCATAGATGTAAGGTTCAGAAGTTTTATGTAACTACCACCCAGTAGAAGTAGCAATGTAACACATTTAGGGAATTTAAACATGAACGGGATAGGCATAAAGCTATCCTGAATCTAATACAAAACCAAGGAATGATTCTGGTCGGAGTCTTTGCATCAGTGAAATGGGCAGACCAGGTGGTCTCAATGACTCTTATCTGCCATCAAATTCTATGAGTCTGTGTACCATAAACATGCAGACTGACCATGATAGCCCTTCTTCACCTTGTGCATCCTGGTGCCATGTGTTCTCCAGGTTCACCCTCTTTTCCTTCCAGTCATCTCGCCATCACAACTTGGCCCTTGTCAAAGTCGCTTGGATCCTTACGCTTGCCCATTTTTCAAACATCAACTTTGAGGACGAAATGTTCGCTTGCTGCTTAATATATTGCAGCCACTGACAGGTGTCATGATGTTATGGCTGTAATGTATATGCTCTGTACCTCTCTTCCCTTAACCCCTTAACTTGCCCGAAGTCTTCTTTCTAGCTGCTTGCGCACACCGTGCAAGCACCCTCGCATTTGGGTTGGGTTGCGTAACATCATATTACATGGTCCCAGCCTCAGCAATTGCCCCTGCCCCTGCTCACTGTATTCTCCACCCCGTAAAACTTCCATACATATCATTTACTATTGCAGAAACACACTTTTTGCTGCCAGAAACTTTTTTTCTCCCTGAGAATATTAAATCGCACCCAGGCCCGTATTGGCAATCTGGTACATCAGGCAAATAGCCTTTGGCCAACGTTGCTCCATACCCACTCTAGCGGCTTATCAGGTCCTGTAATGTGTGTCCATTTGTTGGATATGACCGACCACAAGCTGCATGATTATAAAAGCCTAGTGTATCTTTTCTTTAAATACTCTCCTTTTTTACATATTATCTTACATTTGGAAATATTAAGTATATTCAGCAAAGCCGGCAGGGTGACTTCATGATCACTTTCCATAATCATACTTAAGAAACACGTAAAATACACATTTTTGGACACTCTTTCCTGCTTTTCTGCTCCATTGATCCTCATCATCATTCCAGCTGAGGGTCATGAGAGTTTGTACCAATTATCTTAGTTTAAAAAAGTATATTTGTACACATTTGGACTACCAAGGTATATTTTTATTTATTTCAAAACACATATAAACACCTTTTTCCTGAAAGCCTTGTAAGTATTTCCCTAAAGATGGTGACACAATATTTATCTGAAGGCTCACAGCATGCATGCTTATTCTGAATAAATTCAGAATAAATTGCTTTGCGGAAGCGGAATTGCTTGGTCTTAAAGAAACACAGGTCTGCAATCGTCACAGTAATAGGTCGCAAATTCACTACAATGTGGGGTTACAAGCAAGAAGACTTCACTTTGGATGAAAGGTGTGCCAAGTGTGGGGTAGAAAACATGTTACTCCACACTGACAGATCTCTCCTACCTATTGTGGTGCATGTTTACTAAGATTTAACTTTGTCGTGGGTTGAGCAGTTCAACCCCTTACTTTTCCATGTCTTAGGCAGGGTTAATGTAAAAGAGCTTCTCAATGAAAAAGGAGGTTTAGCAGTCCCTGCAAAATGCATAAAAATATACATGCCTGTTATTCCGTTAAAGGAAAGTCATTTGTCACTTTACATAACAACTATAAAGTGACAAGGTGGCACCTCTATATACTGAAGCACAATGCCATATATACATATATATATATATATATATATATATATATATATACATACCCACCTATTATATCCACAAGCTCCGTGTTGTAATTAAATCCCTGATTTCTACTCAGGATTAAACAGTCGGAAGCAGAATCACGTTCTATTATTATTGATGATATCTGACCATGCCTCTTCTTGCTTGTGTGACACAGCTGCTGGAATCTCTGCACGGGGAATTTAATTTAGGAGATCTTTACCTCCTACGTCTTAAGTTTCATGGCGAAATGTGCCAGGTGATCGCCGCGTTATGATGAGTTTAGTGTACTGAGGCTGTATTTGTGATAAACTCTGGTGATCCCATTTTGTGAAGATGAAATAAATGTATATGTTACACTATGTCTTTAAATGTGTAAATAGCTCTGACTCAAAATGACCCTATATCAGATCTATTTCCCCATCGGTGGTACCAAATTAATTCATTTGGGAATTCCTGCCCTGCAAAGTGTATTATTATTTATCACCTTATTGTGGCTCAATTTTATTTGTACTTTATTCAACAATGCTTTACATTTGTGACCAGAAACACCCTGTTTGATACATCTCCATTATAGTTACTAATAGATCTAGTATTCGTATGCAATGCATTCTCAGGTAACTGCACTAATGCAGTGATACTAACTGGGTAAATTAGACTAATTAGCCACAAATGTAGACAACCTGGTGTAAACCTGTGGTTGCAATTAACAGGGTATAAAGGGCAAGGGAAAGGTAGAACCTGTGCTTGTTCAGTCAACAGGGGTTGTGGTAACAAGGAGAGGTTGAAGGAATACAGGTGGCATTTTTTGGGGTAAGTATCATAATGCTTATTTCAATACATTTTGATACTTTGTATTTGTGCTGGTAAATATGTGCCAAGGTATAGCTAAGGCTTGGGGTATTATGACCTGACATTTAGTGGATGTTCCAGCTGTGAGGGTCTTGGCTTCCTCCGGCCAATGTGTTCCCATCTCAGTAAGGATTGATCCATTCCCTGTCTGTTTTCTGTTTCAGGGTGTTTTTTTTATGTACATATAAGGTTATAACCTGTGGTATATGTACTGATTTCTCTAATGACTATATAGATTAAACATGCTTTTAATTGAATTGCATGCAGGCCTTTGAGCCCATAGGAAATGTGCTTTTATATATATATATAATCTTTCACGTGGCCTTTCTTTAGCCCCCCCCCCATTCTGCTGTCCATATGGCCCCTTGTTTTATTGATTTTAAAATCTTGTAGTTATATTTTTCTAGTGTTATCATGCCTTTAAAACAAAACAAACCCACACTGTTTCTACAGGTCAGTTTCAGTATGTCTGGCCGTGGTAAGAAGGTTGAGAAAACTGCAGCTAGCAAGTCCTCCAAGTCTGCCAAGGCAGGTCTGCAGTTCCCGGTCGGCCGTATCCACAGATTCCTAAGGAAAGGAAACTATGCAGAAAGGATTGGCTCTGGAGCCGGTATCTACCTGGCGGCTACTCTGGAATACCTGTGTGCTGAGGTTCTAGAACTGGCAGGGAATGCTGCCAGAGACAACAAGAAATCCAGGATCTACCCCAGACACATCCAGCTGGCGGTCAGGAATGATGATGAACTGTCCAAGCTGTTTGATGGGGTCACTATTGCTGATGGGGGAGTCTTGCCCAACATCCATGCTACACTTCTACCAAAGAAAACTTCAAAAGGTCCATCACAGGAAGCAAAAGCTGTAGAGTCTCAAGAATTCTGAAGAACCTCAACCCCTTCTATTGATCTGGCAATCTTGCAATTTCAGTGTTTTTATGTAATGTTTTAAAGGTGTATTCTAATAAAAATATTTTAACTCGCTAGTTGTGCAGTGACTGGTTAAAGTGTGTCTCTTAAATAGTATATTCTACATTCTAAACTAAAGACTGCTAATGACCATTAAAAGGGATGTGGCTGACTGCCTCAGAAGATACCACACTTGAAACGGATGCTTGAGTGTCAGAGCTGGGATTAGGGCTCATACTAGGGCTTTTTACCTTTCCCTACATCTACATTTATATCCCCTTTCTCATCTTTTTGTCTCATCTCTTCCATTTCTCTTTGTTGCTCCTATTTGCTTTATCTCTCTATATCTCCATTTTAATTGTAGTGGCACCTGGGCTAATTGAAGCCCCCCTCCCACATACACCACTGGTGCTCAGCAGTGAGATATAATGTCATATCACAGTGCGTAGCATTAATAACCAGCACACTTCTCAGGGCTTCTTTTGGCTTGCCTGAGATGCTGGCTCATGGGAGAGTTCAAGAGTCTAGGACCCTGCACACACATGCATGTGCCGTAAGCTCCAGTGTTTCAATGGAAGTGCTTTCCCGCCAGTGTCTGCTTTTAGCGTCCAAATTAGTGACAGTGTTCTTTAAATCAATGGAGAAGATAGTGGGCATGCGTTTATATCTCTCCTGTGACTGTTTGTTGCTCATTTCACAATTCAATCAAATATAATTTTTTTAGACATGCATCTACAGCCCATTGTATATAATTTTTAGCAGATTATAATTTATCTCTTGTAGGCCACACACACTTCTGGATTGGTTTACTCTGTAATACGACTGATCTCTTTAGGGAGCTCATATTTAAATGTAGCTTCCAGATGTCCTGGGAGTTTAGCACCAGCCTCTGCATAGAACTTTACCCTCCTAGGCCTTCCATTTTCATTACTTTTTTAACTTCCCTTTAATTTATATGTAACGTTTGCTCCAAATGAGTCAAAATTTGCTGGATATCTGTGTGTGCTATAACGACCCGACAACAATAGCTGATATAATTGTTATCCTTTTCCTTAATCTTATTAGATCAGTTTTCATCTGCCTGGAAACAACAGACTTTATCTTCACATAGATTGAATTCAAGAGCAGCTGGCTAGAGGGTGATGGGGATTCCTTCCAGACCAGAAGGCAGAGCAAGCCGAGTGTACAGAAACCAGTGTCTGATCTCCTCGTTCGTAAGCAAACCAAAGGGACACAAGTTACATTTACTGCCACTGAAAGGCTGGTTTTAAGAATTAAATATAATTTGTTAGTAGTGGAATTGTGTGACTTATGAATATGTGGTTTTCCGGTTTTCCTGGGATAATACACATATATACGTTGACTTCTCTAAAAATCCAAAATAATTTTCTTTCTTTTTCTAGTGTACTTACATCTAGTTTATTGATGGAGATTTATTTCATGGAAACGAAGACTATTTATCTTGAGCCAGCCAATAAATCAACACTGTTCCCTGTATTTACATTAAGCTAAGCTTACCATGTCCAATTAATAAAGGCTCAAAAGTTGATTATCTGATTCATCTCTGGCAAGGGGCAGAGTATTTGGTACCCAAGGTGGATCCTGTATGTGGCACGCACACACACACACAAAAAGTATGCTATGTCACACCACGTATATATATTACATAGTAAAATACCGATTTGTTTATTGTGAGTCATGTGCAAGCAGGGCAGAGACCCCCAGGACCAGCCCACAGGTAAAACGATTACACATTCTCTACAACTGGGAGATGCTAAATGGGTATTTGGTCCTTTATCTCATGTGTCTTCTATAGTCAGTCCCTGCTTGCTATGTACTATTGTGCATCTATGTACCTATGTAATGGTGATGTTCGTGACTAGTATTGTATCGCATCTGAATTGTGTCAGTAAGAAAAGCATATATTTGGCAAAGGCAGGAAAGTGCAAATTTACAATTTCTTACACCAAAGAAACAGAGAAAAAAAGCTGGGAAATCGGTAAAATACAAAGGTCAATTATGTTCAGACAGACAATGGGTTGAGTACTATGGAGTCTTGGAGTTTGGTTACCCTAAATCTGACCTTCAGTTTTCAAGAACTAGAATCTAGTAGAGTGCAGATGTCCATATACTCTTTACTTGAGATGGGTGCTGTCATAGAGGGAATGATCATCTTTTTTGACAATGTGTGTCTTCTCTGGATAAGGCACAAGCTGGGTGTTAGGTGGTGTGCATAATATAAATGTTACATTATTTTTCTAAAAGTAAGTATAATCTAAGTCTCAGCACTTGCCTCTTAAAGACCAGCGGCAGTTTAATCCTTCACGATTCTCCAGAGGTTTCACCCACGGGGAGTTCTCCCTTCTAGTGATGTCCGGATCATGAACGAATCGTTCATTTGATCCGGTTCTTTTTAGTGATCCGGATGAATCGGTTCACTAGACTGAACGATTCATTTGTAGCGGTTCAGTCTGTGAATCATGCAGCTGTAACCTGATCCTAGAGCTGTGAGTCATCTGCAGAGCACTCAGACACAGACTCTGGGGTCAGGTTACAGCTCATTAATTCACACAGGAACGATGACTTCAAAGAGTCGAATGAACCGAAGAGTCGAATGAACCGAAGAGTTGAATGATCCGAAGAGTCGAATGAACCGAATCTTACAGAGATCCGGATCTTACAAGGATCCGAATCTTACAGAGATTCGAATCATTCAGAGAATATTACTGATACCATACTTTTATAAATAAATACATTAATAATGTTCACACTGCCCCCAGGATTTAGATTCCCCTGAGTTTGCCCCCCTTTACCTATAACTGCACCTACAGTTAACTTTATTAAATTAATTAAATTAACCCTCAGTCATCAGCATAAAATTAACCCTTATACCCCATTAACCATAACTGCCCCTGAAATTAACCGTAAAGATCCCATTAACCATAACGGCCCCTGAAATTAACCCTAAAGACCTCATTAACCATAACGGCCCCTGAAATTAACCTTAAATACTCCATTAACCATAACTGCCCCTAAATTAATTGCATATACTCCAGATAAATTACCTAATAAATTGGTATGGTTGATGGGGTCTTTAGTGTTAATTTAGGGGCAGTTATGCTTAATGGGGTGTTTAGGGATAATTTAGGGGCAGCTAAGCTTAATGGGGTCTTTAGTGTTAATTTAGGGGCAGTTATGCTTAATGAGGTGTTTAGGGTTAATTTGGGGGTAGTTATGCTTAATGGGGTCTTTAGTGTTAATTTAGGGGCAGTTATGCTTAATGAGGTGTTTAGGGTTAATATGGGGGTAGTTATGCTTAATGGGGTGTTAAGGGTTAATTTTAGGGGCAGTCATGGTTGATGGGGTGTTAAGGGTTAATTTAATGGTGAGGGTTAATTTAATTAATTTAATAAAGTTAGCTTAAGGTGCAGTTGCAGGTAAAGGGGAATGTAAATCCTGGGGGCAGTGATTATTAATGTATTTATTTATAACAGTATGGTGACATTCTCTGAATGATTAGAATGCCAATGAAGGCAGAGAGTCGTTCAAAGATCCGGATCTTACAGTGATCCGGATCACTGTAAGATTCGGATCCCTGTAAGATCCGAATCTTTGAACGACTCTCTGCCTTCATTGACATCACTGGAGGCAGGGGGGAGGATTCATAATGAAAGGGGCGGGGCCAATCGTTAGTGTGCCTGCACGGAGTTACTGGAAAACAGTAACTCCGTGCAGGCACACTGAGTGATCCGAAGATCCGGATCATGAATCGGATCATTTCAGTGAACGAATCGAAATGATCCGATTCACTTTAATGATCCGAACTTCCCATCACTACTCCCTTCCTGAGGGCCGAAGGATGCTTTTTAAGGGAATCCAGAGGGAGTGGGTTTTTCAGCCTTTATTTTTTTTTAGCCCTAATTCATTGAAATTGTCTTAATAACTATAACACGAAAACATCTGTGTTCTACATCAACTTAATGTATTTTATTGTATCCTTTCAAATAACAGACACTCTAAAACCAACGTTAAATAACTATGGTGCGGGAAGTGAGAATTCTGGGCATGGGTTTGTGAGATCTAATGGTGCTGGGGTTTTTTTTGTCATCTGACATCTTTCCATTACTAGTCCCTGCTTCTGAAAGGTTTAGGCCTGCAAGTTAGCCAAAGACGTGAAATAATTATCAAAAGAATAGATAAGTATGATGACAAAAAAGAAAAACTGGGTTTATCCATTTACATTAGTGCACTGTTTAGACTTAGTGTATTTAGCACTTGTTTTGCAGATGGAAATTGGTTTTAATATATAATAGATAAAAGGACTCCACAAAATATAACTTTTGTAATAACAAAAGAAATGTGGTTTTCATTTCCCATTTGATGTTACAGCTGCTCCCAAAGGAAATGAACAATGCTACCCTGAGGTACACAGCTGAATCTAAATAGAGTATTGTCATGATTGTCTTTTTTATATTTCTGTTTATTACATAAGTGGGATTTATTTGAATGTATAAATATATAGATGAGAGGGGCATTGGGGTTCTCACAGGGATGGTAACTGTGACTGGGCCCACCTCTCTAAGGGGCCCACTTGTTCCTGTCTCCTCACGCTGGTTCAGCATTTTAAGTAAAAGGGCCCTGAACTGGACCGTGGTGTGTGCTAACATGAATCTGTATGCACAAGCATACAATGTGTAAGTCTTTGTGTGAGCATGTATGTGTAATTACTGTGAGATGGAATGTGTGTTAGCATGAGTATGTAAGCGTGTTACCATGGATGTTTGTGAGTGTGAATGTGTATATATAAGTGGTGGAACGGAGTGTGTATGTTAGAATGAGTGTGCACATGTATGTTAGTGAGTATGAGTAAGTGTATGCGTGTTAGCATGTGTAAATTTGCGTACGTGTGTTTAGTTATGTGTGCCAGATTGTATGTTGCAAGGCGCAAAGTAGGTACAGATCAGCTGTTTAGAGGCTAGGATGGCTCTGATAAACTGCTTGGAGGCAAAAGTAGCACTCAGAAGCTGTTTGGCAGCAAAGGTGGCACTGTGGGACATGCACCGGGCCCTGGGGTTTCTAGTTAGGCCCCACTACTTCTTATATATGTCATATATTTGATTTTACATTGGTGGATACGGTTTTAAAACATGTTACTAGAGCATGCAATAATGAAATTTCTCTCCACGCTTATGGAGTTTAGAAATACAATTACAGCTAGTTTCTTCATGTAGGTTCCACACATTTATGGTTTAAATGACTTAGTTTCTAATAATGTCTTGCTCAATTATAAGACGAGGTTTTTTCCAGAGCAAATGCTCTGAAAAATACCCCTCGTCTTATAATCGGGGTCGTCTTCTAATCAGACCCCCAAAAAATGCTGGCGCCATGCTGCTTACCGGTCGCGAGCAGCGTCTCTTCTGTTAGAAGCAGGGCAGGAAGCTTGCAGCGTCCTCACAGAACTCTATCTCCCCCCTCCCTCCTCTGAGGGCGGGGCCAGAGAAGTTGCTACAGCCGGTCCCCTGCAGAAGTCTGCGAGTGGGAGATCTGCAGTTCAGGTGAGGGGGTGGGGGAGGGTTTTTGAGTATGTGTGAAGTGTGTGTGATTAAGGGAATGAATGAGTATTTAAATGTTTGTGAATGAGTGTGAGTGTGTGTGTGATAGCATGGATGTGTAAGGGGGGTGGGGGTTGTAGCATGGCATATGGAGGCTGTAATCCCACTGCTATCATCCCCAGGTTCCAGCATGTACTGGCTGCCTTGGCTTGATAGGAGTGTGATTGCTGTTAGCAGTTTGATATATATATATATATCAAACTGCTAACAGCAATCACACTCCTATCAAGCCAAGGCAGCCAGTACATGCTGGGTTAAAAGGCATATCATGGGGCTGAGTGGCATATAGGGGGTTAAAATGCATTTCTGGACCTCCAGAAATGCATTTTAACCCCCTATATGCCACTCAGCCCCATGATATGCCTATATACCTCCAGAAATGCTTTATACCCCCCTATATGCCACTCAGCCCCATGATATGCCTTTTAACCCCCTATATGCCAGAGTGGCATACAGGGGTATAAGGCATATCATGGGGCAGAGTGGCAAATAGGGGGGTATAAAGCATTTCTGGGGGCAGAGTGGCATAACTGGGGGGGGGCAGGTTGGCAAATAAAAGGAAATTTAAAAAATATATTTTTCTCAATCATAGCTTTTATTAAACATGAAAATAATTTACATTAATATTTACTGGTAAAACTTTTTCCCTATAGGGTAGTCTTATATTCAGGCTTTTTGTTTTTTTCCTAAATTAATATTTTGATTTTGGGGGGTCGTCTTATAATCGGGGTCGTCTTATAATCGAGCAAATACGGTACTTCCCTCCACCGTTTTTCTTTAACATTTTAGGTCGTGTAAGCAGTCATGCACCACTTACTCATACTAGTGATGGGAAGTTCAGATCATTAAAGTGAATCGGATCATTTCGGCTCGTTCACTGAAATGATCCGATTCATGATCCGAATCTTCAGATCACTTAGTGTGACTTACAGGAGTTACTGTTTCCCAGTCCCTTCCTGCAGGCACACTAACGATTGGCCCCGACCCCTTCCATTAAAGTCAATGAACCCTTCTGCCTGCCTACTCTAGTGGCATCACTGAAGGCAGAAAATCGTTCAAAGGTTCGAATCTTACAGGGATCCGGATCTTACAGGGATCCGAATCGTTCAGAGAATATCATCATACTTTTAATATTAAATTAACCCTCAGTCCGCAGCACTAAATTAACCCTTAATATCCCAGCAACCATAACTGCCCCTAAAATTACCCCCCAAGACCCCATTAACCATAACTGCCCCTAAATTAACCCTTAACATCCCATCAACCATAACTGCCCCTAAAATGTACCCTAAACACCCCATCAACCATAAATGCCCCTAAATTAATCCTTAACAGCCCATCAACCATACCAATTTATTAGGTAATTTATCTGGAGTACATGGAATTAATTTAGGGGCAGTTATGGTTAATGGGGTATTTAGGGTTAATTTAGGGGCAGTTATGATTGATGGGGTCTTTAGGGTTAATTTTAGGGGCAGATATGGTTGATGGGGACTTTAGGGTTAATTTAGGGGCTGTTATAGTTAATGGGGTGTTTAGGGTTAATTTAGGGGCAGTTATGGTTAATGGGGTATTTAGGGTTCATTTCAGGGGCTGTTATGGTTAATGGGGTGTTTAGGGTTAGCATCAGTTAGACCGATTTGGATGAATTGATCTCTAGTTATGGTTTCTCATTTATTATATACATATTAAGTACACATGGATCAGATATCACATTCACAGAAGAGAATCAAATTAAATCAAACATTTTATTCAACATCACATAAGTAGCGCTAGGCGCTGTAACTAGCACACTCTCCTCCACTTTGCGGTAAAAATGTCCCCATCGTCTCCATCCCTGGACCGCTTCACAGGAGTCGTGCCTTCTCCAAAATATTTCCCCTTCTTCACTTTTGGTGTCAAACTGTCATCCTCTTCACCTTCCAACTGCCGCTTTATAGCTTTCCTGCTTTCCTCACAGATTTCAATCTTTCTTTTTTTGGTAACAGCAAGGCCATCATCTTCTCCATGCCAGAGTTGTTTCAGGGCTCTCCTGTAATAATGTTCAGCATCCACCATTTCCACATCAGTTGGAAGAAGATCAAACACCCTCATTTTGCTGTTAGCAACTCCTTTTGTCAAAATTAAATTCTTTGAATCCAAATCTCTAAGAGCTGGAGCATCAAATGACATTTCAGTAGAGAAATACCTAGTTTATGAGGTGACCACGATGACATAGGATTGTGACATCACAGTGATTTAGAGCAATAGCCCATGTTTTATGCTTCCACATACATAGAGACATTTACTATATATATATATATATATATATATATATATATATATATATATTAGGTTGGTCAAAACCAGTTTATCATTTTAATCCCTCTTTTCTCTCTTGGTATATTGTTCCTTAAATCCTGGAGATGTTTGCCATTTTACCATATTTGTGCTTAGCTGTAATTCCTGTTTTAAATGCATGTAGATTGCATGTAGTTAGCAGGTTTTTTCATTAGCTTTTGTAGATGAGTAAAAGATTTTGCTTTTAAAAAAAAATCTCATTTATTTTCATAGTAAAGTAGATTTGATCAAAACAATGTTACCTAGTGAAAGCCTTCCTGGCCCTAAAAAGCTAAATACATCATTTGTGGGGATTTGTGTGGTTTAGTAGACTTGTGCACAGCAAGAAAAATGGATTTGGGCGATATTTTCCGTTTTGCCTCATTCTCTTTCAGACAATGAATCTCTTTATCCAAGAGTATGGTTTAAATTCTAAGGGCTTTTTGGATTTTGCAACAAAACTCAGGGGCGTTTCCAAAGGGGAGAAACCTGCCACATAGTGATGGGAAGTTCGGATCATTAAAGTGAATCGGATCATTTCGGCTCGTTCACTGAAATGATCCGATTCATTATCCGAATCTTCAGATCACTTAGTGTGACTCACAGGAGTTACTGTTTCCCAGTCCCTCCCTGCAGACACACTAACGATTGGCCCCGCCCCTTCCCTTAAAGTCAATGAACCCTTCTGCCTGCCTACTCTAGTGGTGTCACTGAAGGCAGAGAATCGTTCAAAGGTTCGAATCTTACAGGGATCCGAATCTTACAGTGATTCGAATCATTCAGAGAATATCATCATACTTTTATAAATAAATACATTAATCATCACTGCCCCCAGGATTTAAATTCCTCCTTTACCTCTAACTGCACCTTAAGTTAACTTTATTAAATTAATTAAATTAACCCTCAGTCCGCAGCACTACATTAACCCTTAATACCCCATCAACCATAACTGCCCCTAAAATTAACCCTAAAGACCCTATTAACCATAACTGCCCCTAAATTAACCCTTAACACCCCATCAACCATAACTGCCCCTAAATTAACCCTAAAGACCCAATTAACCATAACTGCCCCTAAATTAACCCTAAACACCCCATCAACCATAAATGCCCCTAAATTAATCCTTAACAGCCCATCAACCATAATTACCCCGAAATTAACCCTAAAAACCCCATTAACCATAACTGCCCCTACATTAACCCTAACCACCCCATTAACCATAACTACCCCTGAATTATTACTAAAGACCCCATCAACCATACCAATTTATTAGGTAATTTATCTGGAGTACATGGAATTAATTTAGGGGCAGTTATGGTTAATGGGGTATTTAGGGTTAATTTAGGGGCAGTTATGGTTGATGGGGTCTTTAGGGTTAATTTTAGTTGCAGGTATGGTTGATGGGGCCTTTAGGGTTAATTTAGGGACAGTTATGGTTAATGGGGTATTTAGGGTTCATTTCAGGGGCCGTTATGGTTAATGGGGTATTTAGGGTTAATTTAGGGGCAGTTATGGTTGATGGGGTCTTTAGGGTTAATTTTAGGGGCAGTTATGTTTGATGGAATCTTTAGGGTTAATTTAGGGGCTGTTATGGTTGATGCGGTGTTAAGGGTTAATTTAATGCTGATGACTGAGGGTTAATTTAATAAAGTTAACTGAAGGTGCAGTTAGAGGTAAAGGGGGCAAACTAAGGGGAATCTTAATCCTGGGGGCAGTGAAGATTATTTATGTATTGATTTATAAAAGTATGGTATCAGTGATATTCTCTGAATGATTCGAATCTCTGTAAGATCCGGATCCCTGTAAGATTTGAATCATTTGAATCATCTGAATCATTCGAATTTTTGGATCATTTGAATCTTTGAACGACTCTCTGGCTCTATGAGTCATCGTTCCTCTGTGGATTAATGAGCTGTAACCAGGGCCAGCCCGACAATGGAGCCGAGTGGGGCAACCGCTCCAGGCGGCACTTTTGAAGGGGCGGCACTTCGCCGCCCCAAGCCCTTTTTTTTTTTTACCCGCTCGGCGCCCCTCTCTCTCTCCTCTGCGGCGAGTCTCCCTGTTCGGTCTCGGTGCCAGCTTGTAATGCTGAGTGGCGGAAGATTTCCGGCGCTCGGCATTACTAGCCATTACCGAGACCGAACAGGGAGACTCGCCGCAGGACTGCTGAAAGGTAAGTACAAGTGGGGGGGGGGCAGGGACGGAGGGAGAGGAAGGGTAGATAAGGGGGGGGGCATTTTAAAATTCGCCCCAGGCCGCATTTTGCCTTGGGCCGGCCCTGGCTGTAACCTGATCCCAGAGTCTGTGTCTGAGTGCTCTGCAGATGACTCACTCTAGGATTAGGTTACAACTGCATGATTCACAGACTGAACTGCTACAAATGAATCATTCAGTCTACTGAACCGATTCATCCGGATCACTAAAAAGAATCGGATCAAATGAACGATTCGTTCATGATCCCGACATCACTAACTCATACCTGCTGTTCTATTTCTCTTAGAAACCTTCTGAAATCTTCTCGTTTTCTATTGTTTTTGGTGTTTGTTTAGGCATGCTCGTTTACAATTTATCTTTTATTTAGCAAATATATATTAATTTGTTCTACTCATTTACCTCTGCATAAATATACTAGAGTGAGGGTAAGAGATCAAACCCGGTAGGGTTCTGCATAAATTAAAATGCAAATACTAAGCAGTAAAAGCCTTGAAACCATTGGATTATTTGTTTTGCTTGAGTTTTATTTTATGGTATCATCTTAAAAGCATATCTTTGAAGCTCTGAGCTGTGAAGAGATTTTTTTTTTTTCTCATAACCATGCAGTAGAAAGAGAAACGTGACCTCCATTCTCAAGACCCTGTCAATTCTATCAAGCTGTTCATCCCCAGTGAAACCCTTGGAGAGATACTTTTGATGGCTATTGAAAGTTATAACACATACGTTCAGTGATGGCAAAGATGGCCCTTCACCTCAAATGTCTTATGTTTCTAATATAATGGGACAATCACATATAATGATCTTACGTTACTGTGCTTCAGGGCTGTCTTTAAAGCAGGTCAAAAGTGACAGCCCCTTGGATCTAGTCATTCCTAGGGTCCCGTAGCAGCTGCCCTTGAGCCAACAGCAACCACGGTCGCAGGCATCGCAAATGCGACTGGGCCTGCCACTCGCAATCACTTCCGTACAGCCCCGCTGCTTACCTCTGTGTTGCTCGCACACTGTACAAGCAACATCTATTGTACCGCCCAGGGGATGCAGAAAAGCAACGTTAAGTCAGGTGACCCTGCTACGTTCCTGCTTCCCCTGGGTGCTAAAAGAAAAGTTGTTCGCAACACACAGAGGTAAGCAGCGGGCACGTACAGAAGTCTCCTAGCTTCACAGACAAATCTGCAGTTGAGGTAAGAGGATGCGGAAGGGTGTATGAATGAGTATGTGTGAATCAGTGAATGAATATATATGAATTAATGAGTATCTGAATGAGTGAATGAGTATATGTGTGTGAAAGCATGGATGTGTAAGTAGGGGCAAAGGTGGTACATGCTGGCTGTTTGGGGCAACGATGGCATAGGCATGCTGTGATTATCTCGTAGAGTACTGTTGACTATTTGGGAAATCAACCCTTACCAAACATCTTTATGTTATCTTTAATTTCTGTAAAGTACTGTTTGACTAGTTGGGAAATCAACCCTTACCAAACGTCTTTATGTTATCTTTAATTTCTATAGTGCCAATAATTTACACTGCGCTTCTTACAAAACATATATTCAAGGGGAATGATGAGACTAGAACTGATAGACTTTGATAAACTGTTGCTTTAAGTAAACAGGGCCCTGCTCACAAGCTTACAACCTTAAAGTGTCCTACATGGGAAACAGAAAAATTGTGAGACAGTACTAGTCCAAAAATGCAAGTTGCTGTTATATTTACGTACGCCATAGTGAACTCTCACTGTGACCAGGTTAGTATGATTTTAATGCACATTGACACTGTGTAAGAAAAAAAAAGAGTTCAACTCATGGAGGTAAACAACTAAAATATCATCACGACAGAGCATGAGGTAAGAAACTGGATGACAGCTGGCGACAATACAAAGAATAAAAATACTCTGACATGTAACAATGTGTTTAATGATACGGGTAAAATTATTTCATCTAGCTGCAAACAAATGGCATTTAGACTTCTCTGTCAAAATAAAAACAGATTGTATAATATGCTGAATAAACATTAACCCACACAGAAGAAATTTTAGATACTTTTATAAAGTCAGTGAGTTGTTAATATAAAAACATTGTTTGGGGCAAAAAAAATAGAACCTATTACAATGCTGCCATCTAGTGGCAATCCTGAAGAATGGCAGAATACTTCCTCAAGGCAATAAACAGAATCAGGGTACTTGTGCTACTGATTTTATATATGTAACAAATATAAATGGACATTTATGTGACTTTAAGGTTCATGACGACACAAACTGTTTGTTAATCCTATCCTACTTGTTAGTTAAATCCTAAAAGGCTCTAAGTCTCTCTCTGTTATCGAGGTGCATGTTCTGTTGTCACACGAAAGCATTACATAGCCAAAAATCCAGGGTATTCCAAGCAACAATCTGCACTTTTTAACAAAATATGTTTTTTTGTGTGCTAGATGTTGCATGGAAACAAAATAAAGGTTAGCATGCGGATTAACTAGATTTTCCTTATAATCTAATCAGCGCTAGCGTTGTCAAGTAAACCTGTGATACTGATTTAAATGTCAAACTTGTAGATTACACGAGATGGACTGAATATTTAAGTATATTTGCAATCATTAAGCATTCACCACCTCTCTGCAATAAAACAAAACAATTGTTATACTCTCTTCCCATAACCATACACGCCTTGTCTTCATACATTAACAGTATATATGATATGACTCAAAATAACATAAATTGTTAACGTCCATAAAAATGCCTTTCTTTTCTGAGTAAATAAAGAGTAGACTTGGGGCTGGATATAGCGTTAGAACATCATTCACACCTGGAACATGAACCTGCCATATCCTCATATACGATGAAGGCCCCAATTCTAATCTTTTTATATCTGTTCTCATGAGCAAAAAGCTATTACATTAATGAATTGTTTATATGTATTATTTTAACCGTTCAAGTGCCGGAGATATTGCTAAGCTCCGTAGTGCCCAATTTGATTATACTACAGTTAGCAATAAGATGCTTATTGTGTCAGTCTCTTCTGAAACAGTGTACTGGGATAAATGATCATTGCAACAAAGATGATACGTTTATGGCAAGGATAAGCCCCGTGGGTAAAGGAAAAGCCCTAAACACTGGTTTACTCGAGTCAAGTTTACCATTTGGGCCCAAAATGGCCAGCCAGCCTTTATGATTAAACACAAAAAATTGGATTAAAGACATTTCTTCAGATCACACCTTCTCTACTTAATATATGTCAATATCATCACATAACTAACATCTTTTCCTTATTCCCTATCACATTAGCAAGTCATATGAATACCGGCTGCCGGTATACAATCAAATCCAGCCGTACTGGCAGCAGTAATGGCAGTGAAAAAGTTTGTCTCTGTAAGGCAGCCATCGGTTGGTTCCATGTTCTGCTCGTTTAAAATCCTGGCCAGCATTGGTGATGAGCTGACTGTAGATCTTCAAACTCAAGAACACGGCAGACGTGTAGATCTGACAGCAAAGTGTTTTTTATTAACCGGCTCGATGACACTAGAGTGGGGGTTAACTGCCCCCTTTGCCTCTCTAAATCAAAGATTTGGGGCCACTGCCGAAAGCTTTTTCTTTTCTTCTTTCGGGTTGTTTTGTGATCCCAAACATAGCCTCCAGGGTACTTATACTAAATCCAGACAGGGTTTGCATCCTGACTGGATCCTTTCTGTAATCATGGTGTGGGGTTCTGTGCACTTCCCTCTGGTGAACATGTGCTGCACCAGTTTGCACCACTGTATTATTATATTGACTGGTTTTGCTGCTGAGTGGAGCGGCAACGGGACAACAAAGAAGAAGGGACTAATTGTTAAAATGGTGAATTTACTTCTTCATCATGGGGGCACATTCAGTTGTGGTTTTGTGGATGGGCAAACAACAATGATCCAAAAACTATAGGGGGAAAAAATCATATTTCCAATGTATTTTCCTGTGTGATTCTTTCACAGTAAGAGCTCGCGGGCATTGATATTCTGCATTGTATAAGTCACCCCACCCAGAGCTACTGCCAAATGTCATTATGTCCGGCTCCACCTGCAAGGCTGGATTTCTTGCTGTTATAAACTCAAAGAAGCATGAAGGTTACACGCTGACCTAATTGTACATGCAAGCGATAGAATGCTGATCATGTATACAGCTCTGTGCGCTGTTCTCTTGTGCTGAGAATTCCCATGCAGGAAAACATTAATAACTACAGTACAGAAAAGTAAGAATGCTTTAAAAAATAATAGACATGTTAATAGTTTATTTTTATAATTTCACAAAATGCAAAATGAGCGAACAGAAGAAAAATCTAAATCAAATCTATAGGGAGGTCACAACAAATATTGATTTCGATTTTTCTTCTGTTCGCTCTCTTTGCATTTTGTAATATGATAATAATAATAAGCTATTAACATGTCTGTTTTTGGTCAATGTAAAGAGGTGTAGTTGTAATGTAAGGAAGTTTTACTTTACTGGGAGGGTGGTAAACATCTGGAACATCATCCCAACAAAACTAACACAGTGAGGCTAAACATGCATGGGATCGGCAATTGGCTTCTGAATCTAAAACTAGACCAAGGACTAATTAAGGTCTGAGTATTTATATCAGGAAAACCGGGCAGACTAGATGGAGCAGTGGGTGGCCATACCTAATCCCACTACTGGTCTTTGGGCAAGTTCTTAGCTATAGATACACATTCCGTCGCGACAGGAGGTATATGAAACCCAAAATATAAAATGCACATACAAGTTCAGAAGCGACATATTTATTTTTGTATTTTATCTTCCAACATATAAAATCATTCATAATAAATAAGAACATACAAAGATAGCTTGAAGGGTGACTGCTATACACATTAACATAGAGTGAGGAACATGGGACCCTAAGAAGATTGGTACACGCACAAAAATGTCAGTTTCAATGCAGTTTTTTGTAATAAACATTACAAAGTGAAACTTTTTTCCTTACAATGTCTCACAAAGTCATGAAGGTGCCTAGTAACCATTACAAATACAAGAATATAGAATTCCAGTATCGCAAGAACACACCTGATAATATCATTGTAAGTGATAATAAAGTAATCTATAAAAGTCCGTACAAATAGGTCTGCCTGGGCAGTGCTGTCTTTAAAAGTCCGAGGTCAATGGAAGGCAACTGTTTTGGGTCAGCCAATTAATTTTAATTTCATGAACAATTTTTTTTATTATAGTCAATAATAACGCTGCCACCACCGCTAACAATTCCTTGTTTACTAAAGTGTGAGAATTTCCTTTAAGTCTTACGTTGTTTATGACAATAATGCTAATCTGGCCATTGGGCATAGAAGCTGTCTAGACCACTGACCTTTACTACTAATTAATTAATGCAGGAAGGGCTGAACTGGCCCTGCATAATGTATAGTCAACGAGATTTGTTGACAGTCATCTCATTGATTTTATTATGCATTATCCATCCAGAATAAGCGTTCCACCTCTATACTATACCTCTGCTTCATCCCTTGGAATTACGCCCCTTACACACATTTTTAATTTCTCTTCTTTCACAAGAAAATACATTATTGATGCTTAAATAATTTATTGGTTTTCTCTTTATTGTTAACGCAATTCTGATTTTATAAACCGTGTAAATATTATTGACTTTGAAACAGGTTAGGTACTCCCTGAAATGGGATGCAGTACAATACCAGAATCTTATAAGGCACAACCAGATACACCATTTACTAAACACGACCTATTGGACAAACGTTACACATATACAATCAATATATTAAGTATTAGGCACGGTTTTAAATCCAGAAGAGCCAGAAACTGATGGTCTAAATATAAAAATAGACATTTTTCAAGATATCAGAAAATGTAAACATTCTAAGAGTGTGACTCTATATTCTTTTTGCGAGTGTCCTACTTAACTTACTCATATGTATTGAAGCACCCTACATATATGTTTAAAATATGTATTTGGTTATTTCCAAGTTGTTTATGGTATAAATTATAGAATTCTGCTATGCCGTTCCGTGTGAATGCACAAAATATTTACCGGCCAAAACGTTCCCCTGTCTGTCTTTTGCCTATTCTAACACAAGGCCACCGTATGGTGAATGAAACCTGGAAATGTCAGTACTGCATTGTGCCTTGTTTCACTATAGAAGTTAAAAAGAGTATAAAAAAAAACATAAATGAGATAGATACTCCCTGCAAAGCATCTTACGTAACTTTTCCATAAACTCTCAGAAGCTCCATTGGATATTGAATACCCAAAAAGGTTTGTAGTATATAATAATGCAGCTCATTATATATTCCAGGAATAAAATCACCTGCAAAGTAGTTATTTGGTTCCATGTTACAGAGGTCAAGATCATCACAAATGTCTGAAGTCCCAAAATATCTACTGTGCCTTCTATCTAAGTAGCTGACATTAATATGTATTTGGAAGGGCCAACCATGACATCTAGCAAGAAGGCTTGAGCTGGCCCTGCATAATTCAACTACAAGGGTGACTTTGAAGAACTCTTATTGATTTATGCATGTCAAAGTCAGGCCTTCATGCAGGAGGAGCTCACGGAGGCTGGCCTTTCATTGCGTATGGAATCTAGGAGAAGAGATGGTCAGCTCTCCTGCAAACTCTCGCTTTAGTGAATAAGCCTCAAAATCAACTCTGTAGTCTTACAGGCGTCCTGTAAAATTTGGCGATCATTGGGATTGGCATACATTTTATTTCTATGGTTAACATTAAATTTCAGTGTTGATCCTTATGATTCCTATTTGAAAACAAGATAACATTAATATGCTGTTTAATAGCATGACCTCTAGCACAATGCACATCGATTTCCTCTCCATTCCCTGAGAAAAAAATATGAAAATTACACCTTGAAGGAGCACCGCAGTCGATTTGTAATCTATGTATTTTTTTTTAACTATCAGAAAATGATCTTCAAGTTACCTCTAGGAATGATTAGTATTTATGGAATGATTTAGAGCAAGCAAATTAAAGGTGCATGAATGGCGAAAGATAACTTCCAGCACAAATTAAACAGCAAAATTCACACACCATAACTCCCAGATTTAGGGAGTGATATATGATGTAATTCCGAATCGTAGACTAGGGGCATCGAATTCTAGTCCTTGAGAGCTGTAGACAGAGGATAGCTGGGACGTTACGCCGTGATATAAAATGAAAATATCCAATTCAATTCTAAAACTGTTTCACCCCTGTTCTAAATATTATTAAAAAAAAAGAATCGGTTGCATCGTTCCCTATATTTCATCTTCGGAGTCTTGCTCTCGCTCACGGGATTTCAGCAATTCCATCTCCATCGGCTGAGCAGACTTCATTTTCGAGTTAACCACACTGAGGAACGGAAATGTAGAAAGAGATTTAAAAGGCGTCACATGCTTCTCATAATAATTTCATCTTCCCAATTTATACAGCTAGTGCCATGAGTAACCTGAATAGGATCCATAGTTACCTTTCAGTACTATCCTTTCTGTTCACTTTTTCACTGTAAGAGTTCAGTTAGAATCCCCCCAATACCGTGATCATTTGCAGAATAAGTGTTCATTTGCTAAAGAGGCTAAATCCTTCCGTATCTGGTAATTTTAAAACAGACAGGAGGCTTCATACTATGCATTAAATCCTTCTTTACTACTCCCAGCAGCAAATAGTTAACAGAGGAAAAAAAACGGTTGAACAAGAAATCTATAACACAGGTGTGCAATCAAGGTGAACACAGGTAACCAATCAATAAACAGCAGGTAGAATAAGAGCAAGGTCCCTTCATATATCATCCTCTTTCTTTGCTGCTCCCTGGAACAGATAAGTATCCTGCACATTTACTAGATTACTATTTTGGCATTTCCTAATTATATATTTTTCACCTACATCTGCTAGTTTGTGAAATACATATTCACATTTCCTTCTCTTCCACACACTGACCGGGCTGACCCCCAAGACTGTTATACCTTTTTGCGGTCTGTATTTTGGGTTCCCTGCATGACTTACATGACTGCAACACACCTGGTTCCGCCCCCTCGTACTCACGAGCGTTGCGGACCCGCCCCCCTTCCCCAGCTGGTTGTCAGCTGTTCTCCCGCTCTTTTTGTTTTCCCTCACAGTACACAGTCAGAGTTTTGGGATTACCTCAGGATTTAGTAATTCTTTCTCCCTACTCACCCATTCTGTAACTTAGTACCCCTATTATATTGTTTCCCTCATGTCCAAAGATTGCTCTAATATGACTTCTGAGGACATTAACCCCTCTCCTTCCCCTGAAGGGGATTCTGTAAATGAGGAACACTTCCAGAGGATTTTAGACTCAACAGTTAATAAAACTGTTTCTTCAGCAATTGCCTCTGCCATGGCCTCTATGCAGGATTCCATTGCCCAATCTGTGGCATTGGCCATTGCCCATTCCACTGCAGGTACACCTAGTACCTCACATACTTCACACCACAGGACCCCCTCTGACCATTTCTGGTCAGCTGAGGAGTCTGTACGCCAGCTAGCCACTGGTATTAAGAGGTCTGGGAAGGCCACCCAGAAAAGACGTCATTGTTTTATTGACGCACCCCAAGAATCGCCTAAAAAGCGTAGGGGGCAATCTAAAGATGACGAACAGACCTTACGCTCTGAGCGTAAAACTACCGAAGGTGTCAAACAACCCTTCACACGACCCTCTACCCGTGAGGAAGACAAACGGGCATGCAAGGCTGCTTTAAGGAGCAAACCTGACTCCTATTTCACCTCTTCATCTACCGATTCTAACTCAGATTCAGACGATTCGGAATACAAGCCTCCCACTTCATCAGACTCGGAGGCTCAAGACACTGACCCTCATAATGGGGAAGATAAAAATGCACCAGTTTTACTGGATTCAAAAGGGCAACCATTGTTTGACCCAGAGTTAATTGCTCACCCTCGCTCAGCAGAGTGGATTCCGAACACTCATATTTCCAAATATTTCATGACCTGGCTAAGAAAGCCTCTAGATAAGGCAACACGTAGCAAATTAAGGGCTGAATGCCCCAGGCCTACCTTACCTAATAAAGTCGCGCAGACCCCTGAATTGGATCCTACTATGGTCCGTTTCCTGTCCAAATCAGGAAAGAATCCTAACAAAGGCCTGGACAGGTCTTTTAAATCATGCCAGGACAAGGTGTTGGACATAACAGGGCCGCTGGCAAAAATGTTTGAATTAGTTGAGGAAGCAGAGAGGACCGATACATCTGTTGACAACAGCGTTATCAAAGGATGGCTCCAAAGGGCTATTTGTTTCCTAGGCAATGCAAACTCCTCACTATCAGTCGAGCGTAGACGCTCGATCCTTATGAAGATTGACCAACAACTCACACATGTGGCTGAAAATGAACCGGGCCCCTCTGCGGAAGGTCTCCTATTCGGGGACTCTTTCATAAAAGATATCGGGAAATATGTGAATATTTTTACATCCCTCGATAAAGCCCAAAGTTCTATTAAAAAAGTATTCAACCCAAAGGTTTTTGGGAAGGCTGGGAAAGGCAGGGGCCACTTCCCCAGCCGTTCATCTCAGAGATACGGCTCCAGAGGCTCTCGATCCTCATCGTACCAACAGTACAAGGAGACCTCCGAAACCTCACCCTTCTTTCCTCAAAGAAGCCGACCTTGGCGGTCCCGAGGATACCGAGGGGCATCACGATCCAAAACGTCCCCTTTTTTCCCCAGTAAACTTGGGAGGCAGACTGGGTCATTTTTTCCATATATGGGAACAGATTACATACGATCCATGGGTTTTAAACACCATCAAAGGTTACCTGATAGAATTCGTAACCGAACCCACCCAGGTGACACCCCCTGGTCCCATTCATTTCTCCACACACGACCAATTATTAGTCGACAGCGAGATTACCGATCTGGCATTCAAACAGGCCATTATTCAAGTCCCTCTTGCCACTCCAGGCTTTTTAAGCAATATCTTCTTAGTAAAAAAGAAGGATACAGGCTACAGACCTGTCATAAATTTAAAACATCTAAACAATTATGTCAAATATCAACATTTCAAAATGGAGGGAATACATTTTCTCAGAGATTTGTTAATTTTCAACGATTGGTTTATCAAGATAGACCTAAAGGATGCTTACCTGACGGTACCCATCCATCCCTCACACCAACACTTCCTCCAATTCATTTGGAAACACCAGAAATGGCAATTTACATGTTTACCATTTGGTTTATCTTCAGCACCATGGTGCTTCACAAAACTACTCAAACCAGTAGTCGCTCTATTGAGGAGCAGGGGCATACGACTTATAATTTATCTAGACGATATCCTCATCATGTCCCAAGACTGCCAGACACTACGCACTCATATGGGGTGGACCATTTCTCTACTTACAGACCTGGGTTTCATCATCAACGAGAAGAAATCAGTTTTGATTCCTTCTCGGGAAATGGAATTCTTAGGTTTCCTGGTCGACTCTCATTCTGCCACACTCAGTCTTCCTCCTCGGAAACTAAAAACTGTTCGCAAAGAGATACGTTCAGTACTCAACAAACGTTTAATTTCGCTCCGCAATCTAGCTCGCATTGTGGGTCTCCTCTCAGCATCCATTCAGGCTGTTTTCCCGGCCCCGCTACATTACCGGGCCCTTCAACGCCTGAAGGCCCAACATCTGCGAGAGGGCCTGGGATATTCAGACGAGATCCCTCTGACGACAGAAACACGAGAAGAACTCTTGTGGTGGCTTCACCACATCTGCAAATGGAACGGGAAAGCAATTTTCAGTTCTTTTCCAGATTTGGTCATAGAATCAGACGCCAGTCGACTGGGATGGGGAGCTCGTTGTGGCGCCATGTCTACCGGAGGGAAATGGTCCCCACACGAACTTCTTCTTCACATAAATTGTTTGGAATTGTTAGCCGGATTTTTCTCTGTCAAAAGCTTTGTGAAGGACAGGACCCATTGTTGTGTCCTTCTCAAACTAGACAACATCTCTGCGGTGCAGTACATAAACCGATTGGGAGGTACCAAGTCCAAAGCATTAGCGGATATTGCCAAAGAATTCTGGCATTTCTGTTTAGACAGACACATCGTCGTTCGGGCCGAGTACCTACCTGGTTTATCAAACACCATAACCGACTGGAACTCTCGTTTCCTCTTGGACCTCAGTGATTGGATGTTGGACCCAAACATTTTCCATCGCATATCTTCCCTGTGGGGCCCATTCAGCATAGATCTCTTTGCATCGAGACTGAATCGCCAACTCTAAATCTTTTTCAGCTGGCGGCCAGATCCCGAGGCAAGGGGCCAAGATGCCTTCCTCCACTTATGGTCGGAGGGAACCAATTATGCTTTCCTCCATTCGCCATGATTCCCCGAGTTCTCCTTCACACGAAATCCCAGAGAGCGACCATAGCCATCATAGTACCTCTCTGGCCAATGCAACCATGGTTTCCCCAATTGCTCAGCATGATGATAGACGTACCCAGATTGCTCCCGTCACACGACCACATCCTCCACGACCCTTGCGGGAGACCCCATCCACTGATTCTATCCAATCATCTACATCTGATGGCATGCTTGATTTCGGGTCAATCTCATCTAATCGAGACCTTTCGGACTCGACTAAGAACATCCTATCAGACGCCTGGGCTCCGGGTACCCGTATCAATTACGGATCAGCCTGGAAACTTTGGGTTCGTTGGTGCTTGGAGAGACACGTGGATCCCACACATGCCACTATAGCCCACATACTTAATTTCCTTTCCTTTCAATTTGATATGGGTAAGGCATATCGCACACTAAATGTATATCGATCAGCCATTTCTGCCAAACACACTCCGATTGACTCTCTACCTACCGGTCAACATCCCCTGATTTGTAAACTTATGCGAGGTATTCGGTTCAAACGCCCCCCTCAACCTAAATACACCTGCACATGGGATGTTAATATTGTACTGCAACTTTTGAAATCCTGGGGACCTAATGACTCTCTTCCCCTAAGACTACTGTCCTTTAAGCTCACCATGCTCCTTTGCCTGATTTCCTTCAAACGAGTTTCTGATGTGAAGGCATTAGACCTCACCTCCCGAAACTTCTCTCCATCTGGAGTTTCCTTTTCAATTCTCAGATGTACTAAAACTCATACCTCATCTGTATTTTACCCGTCTTTTCCTGACCACCCTGACCTGTGTGTAGTTCACTGCCTTAGAACATATGAGACCGCAACTTCTTCCCTTCGTAATCCTACTCTTCCTCAACTTCTTATCTCTTTTCGCAAACCTTTTCTCCCTGTCTCTACGACGACCCTAGCTAGATGGGTTAGAACTACTATGGAGATGGCGAACATCGATGTCTCTCTATTTGGGGCTCATTCCACTAGGAGTGCAATGTCTTCTAAGGTTTTCCGAGCCGGGGGATCTTTAGCTGACATCATTAAGGCCGCTGATTGGTCTTCAGACTCCACTTTCAGAACTTTCTATTTTAAGCCTGAGGTCCATGTTTCAACTGTAATTTTGTGACATAATTGGCTAGATCATAGCGTTGAACATGCATAATATGAAGCCTCCTGTCTGTTTTAAAATTTTAGATTTTCCTAGCTTTGCGTATGAAAATATAGATTTTATTAAAGACAGGAGGCGAATATTATCCCACCCTATTAACCCAACCCTGTTTTTTTATACCGTTTTAGCATAAAGACTACAGCACAGCTAGTGATCTCCTGTTCATCGCCATTCGGTTCCGGTTACAAGATTTTTTTTTTTTCCAGTTCGCAGCGTGAAAGAGGATGATATATGAAGGGACCTTGCTCTTATTCTACCTGCTGTTTATTGATTGGTTACCTGTGTTCACCTTGATTGCACACCTGTGTTATAGATTTCTTGTTCAACCGTTTTTTTTCCTCTGTTAACTATTTGCTGCTGGGAGTAGTAAAGAAGGATTTAATGCATAATATTCGCCTCCTGTCTTTAATAAAATCTATATTTTCATACGCAAAGCTAGGAAAATCTAAAATTATTGACCCCAGTGCATCCTCTTAATTAATGCTCGTTGACCGGTTATCCCCATTCTGAGGGATCTAGCGGGTACTTCCAATCCTGCCTTTTATTTACTCTGTAATACCCCAAATGTTGCTTGTAGTGTTTTGTTTTTTTGATCTTGTCTTGTGCAAGCCTCTGTTTGTGGGCCAAGTTTCCCCTAGACTGCACTTTCCTCCTTCCCCACCATCTTAGTAATTATTCTATCATTTTCTTCCTGGTCTATTCATGTTCCTCCCCTCAATCTTAACATGATACATGAGCCCCGTTACGGAGGGTTCCTGTAACAGACTTGGGCCCTTTTTGACCTGCCTTAAAATTGCCTTGTTGCCCCGTGCAAATAAGACATAACCTCCAAAAAAAAAAAAAAAAAAAGCATAAAGACTACAGCACAGCTAGTGATCTCCTGTTCATCGCCATTCGGTTCCGGTTACAAGATTTTTTTTTTTTCCAGTTCGCAGCGTGAAAGAGGATGATATATGAAGGGACCTTGCTCTTATTCTACCTGCTGTTTATTGATTGGTTACCTGTGTTCACCTTGATTGCACACCTGTGTTATAGATTTCTTGTTCAACCGTTTTTTTTCCTCTGTTAACTATTTGCTGCTGGGAGTAGTAAAGAAGGATTTAATGCATAATATTCGCCTCCTGTCTTTAATAAAATCTATATTTTCATACGCAAAGCTAGGAAAATCTAAAATTATTGACCCCAGTGCATCCTCTTAATTAATGCTCGTTGACCGGTTATCCCCATTCTGAGGGATCTAGCGGGTACTTCCAATCCTGCCTTTTATTTACTCTGTAATACCCCAAATGTTGCTTGTAGTGTTTTGTTTTTTTGATCTTGTCTTGTGCAAGCCTCTGTTTGTGGGCCAAGTTTCCCCTAGACTGCACTTTCCTCCTTCCCCACCATCTTAGTAATTATTCTATCATTTTCTTCCTGGTCTATTCATGTTCCTCCCCTCAATCTTAACATGATACATGAGCCCCGTTACGGAGGGTTCCTGTAACAGACTTGGGCCCTTTTTGACCTGCCTTAAAATTGCCTTGTTGCCCCGTGCAAATAAGACATAACCTCCAAAAAATCACCAAACTTAAAATCAATGTTTAACTCAAGGGGGCGCTACAAAATGAAAATACTTTACAATATTTTTTTTCTACCATTCCTTTCATTTTCTTTAATAGCCTATATAGCGAGGTACATTAAAAGTCGCCTTTATTTCTGAATGTTATCAAACATTTACCATCTTTTGTTCTTTGTTAATGTTGAAAAATAAAGGCAAATTAGGAGCACCTTTGGTACCAACTGCTGATTTTTTTTTTCTTAATGGGACTTACCATATGACGATGCCATAATTAACTGCAACAATAAGGAGCGCAAACGCATAGTGCCAACAGTAGCACATTGTAATAAACATCACGTTATTGTGATCCATTTGGTTCCACTCAGGGCCGCCGCCAGGTGGGAAAAGTACAAAGCCAATCTGCAAAACAGGAACATCCGTCATATTTAGCAAGAATGTATTTGTCATGGCTGATATAACACAAGTTCAAAGGGAACTGCGGGCCCTGTCTATGATGTTTTTATGCCCTTTGCAATGTTTTTTAGTGGGCATTGTGTCATTACATTAGTATATTAACAAAATACACAACTCGGTCACTAAATGTAATGTTTGAACACGCGTAGTTCCGGAGATTACAGTAGATGTGATTTGCATAATATAAAAGACGGAGGGCTCCTTAAATATAACAATGGGGATCACATGTTAGGATATTTTCTGTATCTCTAGGTTATTTTGCATCATCTAGGATGAGACGTCGTTAATCTCATAATAGGAAGAGGACTGTGATATTGATATGAGATCCGCTAACTTTCTGTAACGGTTGTACTTTTCTCTACGGCCACAAGAGGGCAGCAATGTTATGAAATAGTCAACATAAAAATAAGCACATATCACCAGTAAGATTTTCCTTGATTGTCTCATAAATATACTGCGAGAGACACTAACGTTTATTATAAATAATACAAATATCTGAATAATAAATAAATGCCATGTTAGAAAAGGTTTCTGACGGAGGATATTTATTAACCACAAAAAATGTCCAGGCAGAGGTTATATCCTAAGAGATTACAAATATCCCTGTTATCTTCATCAAACACCATATGGTACATAAGAAGAATAAAAAAAAAAATACATGTGTGAATCTTAAACAGTAACATTATAAGTAATAAAAAAGTGCTTCTAGGGAAACTAGTTTGTTTTTTGGAAACAGACAAAGAATCTGTAGTTTGTTTTTTGAGATGGTAGTAGATAAGAGGAACTGTTTCCCAGCAGAAGTGGTAGAGGTTTATACAGTGAGGGAAATTAAATGTGCATGGTATATGCATATGGAAATCATGGATCTAAGATGAGACCAATGACAGATTAAAGTTTGAGTCTTTAAAGCAGGAAGAAAATATTTCTATTGCAAACAAGCTGACTTGTGCCATTCCTCAGGGGAAAACAACTCCATGATTCCAACTAAATGGTAGACTGGCAGACGCCAATCATATATCATAAATTGTACTGGAACATATCACCCGGGTTGCTCAGTATTTGGAATCTACACTCCCTCTATAGGTGGGCTTTGTTTACTTATCCAAAAAGTGGTTTATTCTAACACTGAAAAATCAAAAAGCTACATCTCTTCAACAAGCAGATTATTTCTAACCAGTAATGTTATATCCTGAAGAGATAGAAATCCACAGACCTACCTGCCAGAACCAGCTGCCTTGCAGAATACATAAACTAGACCTGAATAATTCAAGGATGATGTTCCCGCGGTGAAATATTTCCAGGAAAATGCACAGAGATCCACCAAATATAGCCACCAACAGAAGCGTGTGTATATGAGTATCTAGCATCGGCCTCCCGTGAACATGATAATAAAATAGAAACCCTGAAGTGAAAACGAAAACAAATTGAAAAGAACACCTGAAGAATGTAACCCACTCACATATACATTTAATCAATTCAGAAGATGGGGAGTGAGGCAACACTTGGATTCAAGAGCCTGACAGTTACATGTCACCATCATCAATATTTGCATGCAAACTGGCCCAGCTCAAGTGAGGTCCCATCGAGTCCAACAAACACCGTCACAGGGATATGACAATGTGGTCAAGTCTTGTTTGGGAGGAGATCCATGAGGTTGATACCATGAGTTACCGCACTGGGTGACACCAACCCTACACACATCACTGCCTGTGCCTGCCCATGTAATATCGCACCTGAACTGAGACAGGCTGTTCCAGTATTGCTTAATCTCCTTCTGTAAGGAGGTGACAGCCCTATTCTGTATGTGTTAAGGGAATGCACGTAAAAAGAGCCCACTAGAACTTTGTATCTATAATACCAGTGATAACTCGTATTTGTAAAATGTATAAAATTCTCACTAAAGAGTGAAGTAACTATAAGACATCTTACAAATTAAAATATTCAAACAAACGCTACCTTTCCATTTATTATTATTTATTGTTTTATATAGCCCCATCATATGCCGCAGCGCTGTACATTTCATGATAATTTACATTTCTAGAGCAACAGGATGTGCTCTGCAACCCCATTCCATTTTTATAGGTGCATATTAGGAGCCAAACAAGAAACGCGTGTATATTTAGTGGTGACAGTTCACTGTCCCCTTAAATCACAAGCCTTTTCACCAGCAAAACAGTTAATTCAAAATTCTAAGCACTGAGACAATTTTACATTTCATTACGACCAATATTCTTAGACGAATTCTGGATTAAATCATATCATTTTTTACAAGCAATATAATAAGCTTGAATGTCTTTTTTCTAATTATACACTCCACCGAGAAAATCTCTTTTCCCACCCATTAGAAGTTTCAAAACGTATTCAAATATCAATTCTAAAACGCAACTCCCATTACCTCCAGCCAAGTGAACTCGTAAAATGAGTTAGACACTTGTACTGAAGTTCAACATAACCTCTACAAGCTTAAAGAGCACCCCAGTGTCCCATGCATGCCCAACATAGAAGCAATCACCTACCTTTAGGGTAAGGAACCGCTCTAGTTACTAAAGCCACTCAAATCCACCACTGACTTTTACTGCCCCCCTCCCCCTCTGTGGTCCTGTTTTTCAAGCCACCGTTAGATCATTAAACCCCTTCAAACTCTTGTTCGGCCGAACGCATTTTCCGAATTCAATAATAACAGAGGAAAATGAAGTACCTTCAACAAAGACAGCAATTGACATCATTGCCCTGTCTACTGCCACGGGTACAGCTTTGGTGGTGTGGGTGATAATATCCACCACCCCCGAGATGCCGTAGAAGAAGTACATGGTGGAATGTTGCCAGTTCATTAAGTGACTCCACTGCTGTTCTTCATAATTGTACAACTTCAAGTGCGGCCCATCGGGTACAAACTGCTCTGCTAGCATCCCTGAAAAACAACAGGCGCACTATAAACATTTTCTTGGAGTATTAATCCATCAATATGGGATTCCCAACCTTCACACTTTGTTGTCTATGCTTCTGTGATACATATTTCTTATTTCTCATACCTTTCTGTTACGATACATCAATAAACAGACCACCTAAACAAAATCCTAAGAAACGTGGAAAAATTCCCTATTTCAAACTTGACATTTTCAAATTTTATTTAGTGTCGCCTGTGTCTCATTTGGGACTGTTTAGCAGCTCAGCCCCTCAAAATACCCCCACAAAAGTATTTATTTTGGGAGAGAAGACAAGGGTATTTCACAAGGAGCATTTGGAGACCTACCATGCAACCAGTTGGTCACCAATCCCACGCAAAAGGAGCCATAATGTTACTTTTTTAACCAAACATTCAATGTTTTTTTTAGGATTGTTTGCACTGATTACATGCAACCGAAGAGAAAAAAATTATTCAGTTGGATCTCCAGATTACAGAAATACCCCACATGACCCGGGTTCCATGTGTCTTCTTGGAACTCAGTAATCAGATCTTAAAAGTGTTCTTGACACTCTTACTATAGAAGAATGCATATTAAAGTACTCTGTGAGGAACCCTATCGCTCTGTGAGTACATGGAATCTGCAGTCACGCTGCAAAATCTTCATTCTTCCAGCATGAGCCAACATTTCTTGCCGCTGATTGGCTGCTTGAAGCTGTCAATCACTGGCATGGAAATACTTTCATTGAAATGAATTGGAACACTTTCCTGTTATTGGTTGACAGCTTCAGCAGCCAATCAGTCACAGGAAAATGCGCCCGCTGGAATTAATGGGAAGACTATACACATCTGCATTGGGGTCTGAGACCCCTGGCATAGAGTTCACCTGAGGCAGCACTGGGGCTGGAGGTGAGTGCATCACATGTAGGGAGATACATTTGGGAAATGCATCTCCTGCAAGGCATTTAGCTGAGGGGTGAGAAAAGGGGCAAACGAATTGGGGAGAAAGGTTCTTCAGAATCAATTTGCAAAATAGACCACACAAAAATGTAAAGGGACAACTTGCCTATCATGCATTAAAGTGCATATGATGGCTGCAATGTGCTTTTAAAGGAAACTTTTTAACCCCTTAATGACAAAGCCCGTATGCATTATTTTCAATGGGTTTAGGGACCGCCCATTGTCTTTAAGGGGTTAACGATTTTTAGCACAGCTGAATTCATGAATCACCGGTGATCAATATCCTGTACTTACATTCCATGATTTTTTTTTTAAATAAGTGTAAAATGCATTTGAAAAAATGGTTCCTTACCTACTGAAGCAAACACAGCTTTTACGGCTCCTTCGATTATATCCAACCTCTGTAATCCCGTTTTTGATCCTAGGAAACACACTTTCTTATTCTTCTTGCACGCGTACCTTAGCGGGAACTTGACTGACCACCAAAGGCCAATTATAAGTAAGAAGCTTCCTGGCAGAGCATGTCCTTTAAAATTGGCCATGGTTTCTCAATGTCCTGAAACCTGCTGAAATCAGAACATATTTACAGCCTTTCAAGTTAATGTCCAATGACATCATTTGTTCGTATTTTCCTCTACTTCCCCATGATCCATCTACTCACAAAACCAAAGGGAAAGGATAGATTTCATGATGTCAAGACACGCAGTACGGTGGACATACTTGCCCCAATACTGAATCGTGAGTTGGCCAACTATTGGTAGTAGAACCACTACACTCAGCCATCATCTATCTCTGACGGCAAGTAGATTAAATGAGGAATGACAATTATTGTTGATGTATTAAAAAGCGTTGGTCACTGTGAGAGAAAAGGAGACATCAATGTGCCAACCCGGGCGATATTGGTTTAATGGTCCACCTACGTAAACAATCCATACTTTCCTAGTATTTTAGATTAATATGAAGAAGATTGTTGTGTATACAGAAGACCTTTCTATCTCACAAATTAAGTTCTATGCTAGAACACTGTCTACTACCATCTTCTGAGATTCCAGAGTGAGTGAAGAAGAGTATGAGTAGCACACGCATCTTTCCATGGCTGGACATAGCATTGCTTTTGAGTGAGGCAAAACAACACACATTTCTGTAGACCCCCAAAACACTATAAACATGTGATCTACTTTTACTAGATATACATATTGTTATTGAGGATGGAGTATGAGTGGACGCACTAGTAGGGTGCGAGGTCACAGGGGCAGCCGAACAGCTACTGCCTCTTATCGGTGGTGCCGAAGATGCCAAGGGGAAAATAGCATTGGGAAATCTGAGGGGGGGGAACATATTCTCAACTAAAACATTAAATCCGCTTTGTTTTTGTTCTGCTTGCACAAACACTGTTGTGTGTTATACATTCAAATGTAGATTACGATAGCCACGTCCCCTGTGCAAGGAAGCCGGTATGATAGATGTAGGGTTCGTTAGCTCAAGGGCCATCGATGACAACAGCATTATGGGTTTCAAGTAATTTTCAGCCGTAGAGATGTAGATACTGCGTCATTATTAATGAACGGCATCGATAAACTGAAGAGTCCCTTCTTTAGACCGCCATATTGACTATCCCACTGAGCATGTGTGGAATGGGACATCAAACTCTGCCGTTATCAGTGCTAACGGAATGTTACATGGAGACATGGTATAATATGTATAATATATATGATTTAACACACCAGTAACGCCATCCATTTTCTCCTTAGTTTGCGGGTTTTCTTTCCACGTCTACAGTGTTATAGCGCAGAGTTCAAACACACAACCACACACAGGAGTCATTGCGGTATCTTTTCAGCAGTCACAAAGTGCCACTGCCCCGATCTCATCATAAGCAAAAAAGGTCGGTAAGCAGAAAAGACGCAAAGATGCCAAAAAAAAACATAGAAATTGTCATTTTTACCATTTACTTCTTCATTGATAACGAGCTGATTCCGATGGCCGATGGTTGACTGCTGCTCAAAACATATATATTTTCCGAGGTTTGCCCGTGCTTTATGAAATGGCGGCAAAATATTATGCAAATATTATGCGATGTGAACCTTTTTTTATCTCTTTAGTCTCCAAGATTTGTTCAAAACAGGAAATGCTCTAATACAGAAACGCCGCACATGGACTTTAACTCTCTTAATCACAATCGGCCCTCCAGCGGCTCCATTTCATTATTCGGTAAAATGTGTGTTTTTGCTGGAACACGTATCATTTATTCGTTTTAATTTGTAGTTGGTGATGGCTGTTCTTAGAAGTCTGTGGGACATGTGAGCATCGTGGAGCGATTTGAATGAATTTAGAACATGCAATAATAAATGTTATCAAATGTTACGTGTGTCTAGACCTGCTTTGAGTAGGGATTACCGATCCAAACACCCCCCTAAAGAAGGCACATTAAAGTACTTTGTGAAACTGCAGCCTTGCTGCCACCGATGCCTTCCTCCTCTGTATTGGAACGATTGTTGGCACTGAAGCCTGAAGCAGATAGATGTGGCAGCAAAGTGCTCCAATAAAAGAAACGGGAGTGCTTTCTGGGGTCCCAATCTGCGGCATTCTCCGAGCATGCGCTGCAGCTGACCAGATGTAAGTACATCACGTGCAAGGAGACTTGCATTTGCCCGAAGGGGCAAATGCATATGGCGCATTCTGCAAGGGACAACACAAACATTTAAAGGGCCACACTGTTATTCTATACATTACAGTGCATATGATGGCATGGGATAGCAAACATTTTGGGTTCGCACTGCTTTCCATCTGCCGGGGATCATGTCGTATTGGTGTTAGTCAGGGTGAAACTGCTGCAAACCGACTCTTTGCAACCACCGTCAACAGCGCCCCAGATGTCTTTCTTACAGATGTCGTGGAAGACAAAGCTGTCGGTGTAATGGCTCTCGAATTGACATAAATACAAGATTGACTGGTAGTTCTGCGACCAAAGATGTTCTGCAGCAGCTGAAGAAATGTCTGGTTCATCTTTTTGACTCGATTCCACTCATGACAGCCCAGTTCGTTCACAGTAATATTGTATAAAATGGGCTTGTAGGTTTGGCCGGTGTATACAGAAGAAACAGTCAGAATATAGAATTAAGCATTACTGTCACCGGCGGCCGCTATTTCAGCGCCAAGACCCGAGTCAATGTGCTTTCCAATCAGGGCTGAACGGGGGATTAAAACTGTACCTGGCCGTCGGTGCCACAAAGAAACGGGACAGGATCTGCCAGGAAAAAAGGGACAGGATCTGCGGCAAACGCTGCAAGAAATGTACGGCGGAGGCACCGGCCCCGTTGGCGAGTCGGGGCCCCCTCGTATGGAGCAGAACATATAGCTTTAATGGTTTGTATTACAGTATTTAATGCAAGCTTTCAAGAAGCAGAGGTCTCTGTCCTCTCCGTATCATTTTTACCCACTTTTGTGTTTTTTTATTATTTTATGTATCGTATTATACGTTTCTCGCCTCCTGTCTATTCTAGCGGCTAATGCCCTATCTTCCTACTTTGAACAACCATCAAAATAATTACAAGACTTTCTTAATATTAAAGGACAGCTAGATTATTACTACCATTTATTTATATAGCGCCGATAATAGCAACCAATGGGAAGTCACTTCTAACTTCTAGCACTTTGCTCCAAAACTACTCTTTATAAGCCTTTGTGTATCAGTCCCTGGGTGCAGTATATATCATGATATAGGTTCACTCACTGCATGCCAGATAATGTATATGAAATACACATTACGGTAACTCTCACTCCCAGATGTGTACGTGACAGATCTCACAGGCAGCGAGACCCATCCCCTGCCGAACGATCTATATACAGCCGGACACACCTTTACACACAGGGACACCGGCAACCATCACCGGAGCCCGTCACCGGAGCCCATCACCGGCACTGCACTGAATGGATCCCTCTAACTAGGCGTGCGCTGCGCCCCTCAAAGAGTTAATTCACAGGCTATAACCATACAGGCGCATACAGGAGTTAGATAACATATTTAATGCGCATTGTATATGTGCACACATGTATTACATAAATGCTCCATATAGTATTTATGCTTAAAGATATGTTAGTAGAAGTGAACAGTGATTGGATAAGATGTATCTTTTCCCCGGCTATAAACTCAATACCCATTATTTGTATTATTTGCATTCTACCCACTTTACTCACCTACAGTATATGGATGCTCTGCACAGGTCAGCTGCAGTTTAACTCCTTCTATATCGTCTCCTCTCTGTAACGCTCCCTTTATGTGTCTGCATAGAAAGTACTTTAACGGGGCTCAGAAAACCCTTTCGCTGCCGAGCCAGACTTTCACAATGCACAGATTTTAACTAACAGTTCTGTGAATCAACAAGCATCGCAGTGCTGATTGGAGGAAAGCGGCCGAGGTGGGAGCTAAACCTTGGACTGCTATTGGCTTTTCCAGATGTCCGTCGTTAAAGCCTGAATATTCCACGTGTACCATCCCCCCAGTGGCTGCTATTAGGAACTGCAGGTCCATACAGGGCGGATGGGGTTTATGGAGGAGGCAGGGGGCTTATTTATGGAGGAGGCTGGGGGGGTTATGGAGGAGGCTGGGGGGTTATGGAGGAGGCAGAGGGCTTATGTATGGAGGAGGCTGGCAGGGGTTATGAAAGAGGCTGGGGGGGTATGGAGGAGGCTGGGGTGGAAAGTGCCGTGTATGTGAATGGTGTTTATTTTATATATAGAGATATATATGGAGTGTTCAGGATTACGCAACATAAACCAAAATGGCAACAAAATTCACTTTTGTTATCTTTTTTTAAATGCATACCTACTAAATATCCCTGTTCAGGAAGGTTAGTCCCTCTGAGATCAGAATCCCTCCAACACACACTCTCTCTCCTTTTTCTGTATGCAAACAGAAGGAGCTGTGTTGATAAATTCCCGTCAATAAAATGCAACAATTGTCTTGTGAACGCACAAACACCAGAAGATCATTAACATTACATGGGCTCTGATCTCTAGCGATGACTCAAGCTGCGCCTTCTGAGCGACAGTCCATCTCTGGCCCTTTCAGAAATTTTAACACAAGGCCCTTTGGCATGGAGGGGGGGGTTCATCTTATGGGGTGCCTCAAGGCCTCTTGGCGCAGAAATTGGCCCTTATCTCCTGTTAAGGATGTCTGTATTTTTTCTATTACTGAGCATCCCCGGGGGGTTTGGTAACGCAACTGTTTCTCACATTTGTTTTATTATATTTAGATCTACATCAGGATACATAGATCAGGAGGGGCCCCCTCATCAGGATACATAGATCAGGAGGGGCCCCCTCATCAGGATACATAGAGCAGGAGGGGCCCCTCATCAGGATACATAGATCAGGAGGGGCCCGCTCATCAGGATACATAGATCAGGAGGGGCCCCTCATCAGGATACATAGATCAGGAGGGGCCCCTCATCAGGATACATAGATCAGGAGGGACCCCTCATCAGGATACATAGATCAGGAGGGGCCCCTCATCAGGATACATAGATCAGGAGGGGCCCCCTCATCAGGATACATAGATCAGGAGGGGCCCCCTCATCAGGATACATAGATCAGGAGGGACCCCTCATCAGGATACATAGATCAGGAGGGGCCCCCTCATCAGGATACATAGATCAGGAGGGACCCCTCATCAGGATACATAGATCAGGAGGGGCCCCCTCATCAGGATACATAGATCAGGAGGGGCCCCTCAACATCGCTTCCACGGAGGCCCAAAGATTTTGTGCTATCATCAAGCTTTATGCAGCAAAACTGCTGAGTAAGGTATATTGCTTAGCCCGCCACTACATCAAAGTAGCCCAATGTTGGCGAGTCCTATCAATTCTGTAATTCTTGGCTATATTGCTTTTTAAAGAGCTGAGTCGGAGGGAATGCACTGCCTTTTAACCCACTGAGACGTTCATGCAATTTAATACTGTATATATAGTATTGATACATATATATATCCCTCCAAATTCTGATGTGACCCGTACCTTATTAGTCTCTATCTTCTCCTTAACCCCTGTACTGCTGCCCATGTCTCACTTCGATGGATATATATATATATCAATACTTTAAGAAATTTAACAAAGTATTGGAAGGGAGTTTATTTCAAAGGAGGAGAAATGTTATAACCAATACAAGGTCAAAGATTTAGATGGAATGAAAGTTTTACTTGATTGAGAGGCTGGTAGATAAATAGAACAGTCTGCAGAAGTGGTTAAACAGGGAGGGGGATTTAAACATGAATGGGATAGACATAAAGCTATCCTGAAAATAAGACAAGACCAAGGACTGATTAAGGTCCGAGTCTCTACATCAGGAAAAATGGGCAGACTAGATGGATGTAATGATTCTGACCTGCAGTCAAATTCTACATATATATATATATATAGACACACAGTATATATACAGTGTATATATATATATATATATATATATATATATATATATATATATCCCTGTTATTTCTTTGTACAATAGGGTCTATGGCCAAAGTAATTCCTGACTTGGGGATGGTCAAGCCTTTCAATTTTGAGTTTTAGAGCAACTTTCTATTATAGAGTAAATTGTTAAAACAAACAGTATTAGAGAGAATCGAAGTAAAACAGCCCCAGACACACCAGGAAAAGCGATCCACGCTGCAGATAGAGTGCTGCCGTGAGCGGCCGCACGCTGTGATGCTGGCGGCCACGCTTACCTCATTTGGCAGCCAAGCAACATTATTTAAATGAATTAATGCCAATGTCAGTCCGGTTCATTTATTTTTTTAATTCATTGATGTCCACATGGGGGTCCACAGAATGTTCCTAGATACAAACATGATGTATTTTAATTAGCATATACCCAATACCCTGTACTGCCTTATCTATGTTATCCTTATAATAATGCAAAGTAAGATAACTGTCACTTATCTGATTAGAGTAAACTTTCTTCTGTTTGTATCTACATGCTTACTTTGTGTTTCAGGTGACTGTCATGCAAACAAACATATTGTAATGCTAACTTTCTAATTATGAGTCTTTTTTTGACTGTTTTATTCAGTTTCTGGGATGACATCTGATGTCTGTTTTCCATTCCAGATGCCAACCGGCAGTTTTTATTTAAATTTTATTTTTACATTCAAAAAAATAAACAAAATGATATTGAGGCATACAAAATACAACAAAGTCAAGCACAGCTACACGGAGGCTGTGTTTGCTCGCAGACTGTACGGAGATTTGTATGGGAAATATATCAGCCTCTTTTCTGCCTACTGGCAATAGCAATGTTTTTACAAACCTTTATAGAAACATAGTATTTGGAGGCAGAATCATTCAGCCCACCTAGTCTGCCTATTTTTCCGAATGTAAAGACTCAGATGTTCATTAGTCCTCGGTCTTGTCTTAGATTCAGGATAGCTTTATGCCTACCCCATGAATGTTCATGAAAGGATTTATCCATCTTTGCATTTGGTGTACTGTATATTCGCTGACCATTCCTTTGGTATCATGAATTTCAAATAAATAATTCCAACATTACCTGTAAGAGGCTAATCGTCCGTAACAGACGTGGCCGTTGACAAGTCGGCTTTTTGACTTGATGCCCTCCCTGTAACTCCTTGCTGAACACATCTCCTGCAAGCCTAGGAGCTGGGGATGGGGAGGAGGACAATATTTACAAGGGGAACCAAACAAAAAGGGGACACAGCTATCATTTGCTATCCCATAAATATGATGGCTAAAGTGCCACCTCTAGTCCCCTGGAATATCATATCTGCTGCCATCGAGAGATATGTGGCTACATTATCTCACCCGGATCTATAATCTAGATGCATCCCATCCATTTGGGCTCCCTCATTCTCATACACTATTTGATTTGTGAGAGGTTGGAAGTAGGAACGCTATAAATTCTAGTAGTAAATATTATCCTTCATCCAAGAAAGGATGGAGACACATTTTTTTTTTAAATGTGTTTTTTACAAACAACTGTACATGTGTAGTGTGTTCTTTAATTTGTGTATATTATGATTATAATTCAGGTGCAATATATGAAAAAAATGGCTTTATCCTGGATCATCCCATTGGTAGCTATGTTATAAGACCACTTTTAAAGATTTGCACCACAATTAGTCATATCACCATAGCAACCCCCTTACGAAAAAATTACTGCAGTTTTTCTGAAGTAATACTGCAGTTTTTTGGACATGAAAAAACTGCAATACTGCACTTTTACTGCAGTATTACTGCACATTTACTGCAGTTTTACTGCATTTGTACTTCACTGTACTGCAGTTTTACTGCACATTTACCACACTTTTTTTTATATATTGCAAACCTACAGTTGTACTTCAATGTACTGCAGCTTTATTGCATTTGTACTTCCGTACAAAAATAACTGCAGTACAACTGCAGTACAGTGAAGTACAAATGCAGTAAAAGTGCAGTAAATGTGCAGTAATACTGCAGTAAAAGTGCAGTATTGCAGTTTTTTCATGTCCAAAAAACTGCAATATTACTTCAGAAAAACTGAAGTAATACTGCAGTATTTTTTTGTAAGGGCCACTTCATTACGGACATTCCATTCCATTGGTGGGTAAGGTACCAACTAATGTACATGATAAAAGTGACTACAATAGGACATACTTATGTCATTAGGAAGCACAAGGGGACTCTTAGACTCAAGTAAATGTAGCAAATATTTTTATTAACAATTCAGTGTTATATTACAACTAATATATAAATATGTTCACTATCGTTCAGATTTTGTAGTGCAGCACTCGTTATTTGATTGACATTTTTAATTCTTTGTAAAAAATAAATTCTATAGTATAAAACAAAGCTATGCTCATGACAGTTCTCCGGAATTAAACTGTAGGGCATTCTTAGTCCATAATTTATAATACAATCCAAGCATAAAAGTGATCCGTGCTCCAGTTCTAGAACTTTTCCTTCATGGGACTTTCATTCGAGCAGAAGATAAGAAGAATGACTTGGACGTGAAAACCTGGACTCGACACGTAGGACATGTCTGCTTCTTGCACAGCCACTTTTCAATACACTGCGAAAGAACAGGAGACAGTGCGATGCTGTTAATGCCTAATTCAAGTAACGACCCCATCTTCGCCTGAAAAATACATCTTTATCCATTTTTCTTATTGTGTTTGTTTTGTATTTGTTTGTAATGAAAAATAAAGGGATGTCACCAAATAGAAATGCCCAGTTTTACACCTATATTTACACGGGATTAAATGTTGCACTCATATTATGAATCGCTCTAAACGTTCTTAGTCTACATGTGAGGCCTTTCTTGAGTTCCAATCTGAACTGAAACTGGAATTCTTGTCATTGATCTCATCTCTACAAACTAGTTCAGGCTGACATAGAAAAAAACACAGTTTGCGTATTTATCTCCTGAACTGTGATACCCAAATAAGCTCTAAAGCAATCAACTCTTTTCTGAAGTTACACGATTCGTTTAATACGGTACATGTGTGTAAAGTTTCACATTGTTACAAATTGAAGGGGTCTGCCCTTATTGTTTGTCCGTCGGGTTAATAGTTTTGCTGTCGCTTGCTTTAAATGGAAGGGTCAATTACCGGTATACGTCCAGTAAGTGGAAATCTGTGATACAGCTATGATATTGAGAAGGATCCTTTTCTAAAATCCTCCTTCTTCACCCTAACAAAGCATACCTTGCAATGTTTCAAAAGGCAAAAGAGGAGCAGTTTTCTGTTAGGGGCTCCGCTTGGAGACATGGCTAGGGACAGTGCTTTACTAGGGACGGTTTAGGTCAGTTTGTGTTCAGAGTGCTTAGAAAAAGAAGTTATTTAACCAATTCAATTTCTAAACACATTTGTACCGTTTCTATGTACACCATTGTGACATTTAGGGCTGTAGAACACACACATTTCTTCATCACCTCAGCAGAAGATTGTTTTAATGCAAATAAGTACTATATGCTAGAAATGTATACCTCCCAACCTGCTTCACGGATAGTCCAGATATTCGACCAAAATGCCCCACTGTTCCTGTGTAGGATGTGGTGGGGATCTTTGGCTGGGAGATCAGAGGATCTCCTCTGCCAGACTCCCAAAGCTGTGATCGATGCGAAGATCTTGATCGCAGCTCCCACGTGGCCTTCTTAGGATGCTCACTGCCTGCTTATAACCATGCCCTCCAACAAAGGTGGCCGTTTTATCTTTATTGCTTAATGTCTTCTTTTGTGTATGTATTAAAGACACGTTTACATATATACACTACTGTACAAAAGTTTGTTTTAGTTGTTTTAATAGGACATTTCTAGCTGTAACATAATTGCAAAAGGGTTTTCTAATGAGCAATTAGGCTTTTAAACTTAAACTTGGATTAGCAAACACAGCGAGCCATTGGAACACAGGAGTGATGGGAGTTATAAAGGGCCTCTATATGCCCATTAAGATATTCCATTAAAAATCAGCCGTGTTAAACTACCATTAAGTCATTTACAACATTAACAATGTCTACACTGTATTCATGTTATTTTAGTGGACAAAATTTGTTTTTCTTTCACAAACAAGAACGTGTCTAAGTGACCCCAAACTTTTGAACGGTCGTATATGCGTGCACCAGATTTATAATATGCAGTGACTAGCGTACCTCTTTATGAAATCGGTGCATACAATGAAGTTCCCAAACACTGCCCGAGTGGAGGTCATCATGACAGATAACACACGGATCCTCATCTTCATTCTATAACAAGGAAAATAAATCGTTACCAGTATAATTACCCAACATGTTCTAGTACTGTATAACAAGGTCATGGACAAATGAAACATGAAACATAAATTACATGGAATTGCCTAAGGTATAAAACGGGTTGATCTTTTTTTTTTTTCCTGGACAGAAGCCATTGCTGGAGGGGATAGTAGTAAAAGTTTAACATAGGACAGTCACATTGTTAATGACACAATGGAAAACAGCGGACAGACAAAATGTGTAAACAAATGAAGAAATTGGCGGCACACATAAACAAAACACAGGCAGTGATTTTAGATCATATTACTGGTTTCCTGCATTCTAGTCTAAAAGAGTTTTAGATCTTTTGTGGGCGACCAAGCTCTTCTGGTTAAGCTTCCTTCATGGGTATCTCAGATTCTTTTGGTCCTCAGTCAATGGCCTCTGCGGAAAAGATCCATCTGCACCAGCACAAGTCTTTTAACAGTCTCATTGCATAAGTAAAGCAACCTGTCATGTATTTTCTTTAATGTTCTTTCTGTTTACCTACTCCCACCCATGCTGTAGTGTATAGGATATAAGCAACCTATTCTAACCTATTCTATGTTCACCACAACACAAAATAGAAATCTAGTAATACTTAGTCCTTCTTATCTTACCCAACAAATCTATTATGTGCAGAGTCGTAGCGCCAGGACCTTCTTAGAACCATAACTTAGTCACGATAGATCTCTGGGAGCATCCGATGTATGCGAAGGCAGGTTACGCATTAGTGATCTATCCCTAGTTCCCCACCTTGAAAAAGTCTTTGTGGTTTCTCCCTCCCTTTCCCGTCTGCTTTTTCCATATGAAAAGCGGTCTTTATATGGTTAAACGGCACTCTGAGATGTTGCCGAAATGATATACTGTACATGTTCATTTATATAGGTTTAATCTGTATCTGGAAATAATTGGTTTGTATCAGAGTGCCCGTGCTATGCGTCTCTCAGTACAAATTCAACAGCTCTCTGGCCTTTAAAAGGTTAATTAACAAATCAAACCCATTCAGATATCTCTTTACTGATTTAATACTAAATATGTGCAAACCATTGCTTAATGAAAACAGGGATGGACAGTACCATATATATAATACAAAACATTAAAAAAACAAAATGACAAAAACAAACAATGAGAACGATCACTGAAGTTACAGTAATTCCTGCCCTAATGGGCTCACAATCTCAACCAAAGCAAGTGACATTGGTGCTGTGGCCCCCAGAGTGGAGCCAGAGCCGTTATTACAACACGTGGAGCAGGTGTGCTTTGTATGTGACAAGGATACCCCAAGGACGGACGCATTCTAATCCAGCAACAGGATGTGGTAAGAGAGCAGCTTTTAATGAAAATGCTGATTAGCCCTACTTTGCCTTCCTGTCGGAGTTTATCCTGGGAATTGTTCAATTATTTTTTCATTAGCAGACGGCTTATACTTCCTAATTTGTAGCGCGCATCTCAGTGAGTTTATGAAAGTTAACTCATATGTATCCTATTTAGCGATCCTATAATGGTTCTCACAGTCCTGTTTGTTCTGCATCTCAATTTGTGGCCTCATGTCCAAAACGAGCTGGCCCTTTTAATAGCCCATCGTGAAGGTACTATGTAGTGATTCCCAAACTGTGTTAACCACATGGCTCTGATATCGGCCCTCGTGGAACCCTTATTTAAAGATACACTCGGGTCTTCCCATCAATTGTAATTCATTAGATTTCAAGGGACCCCAACAGTGTGATATAGTCCATAATGCCACCAAAATGAGATAAAAAAAAACATATAAAGAGAACAGAGCTTGTTTTAAAAGTTTATTAGTTGTTTTAACAAGTATAATGCAATCATACAAACATCAGAAACAATCATGAATGTATATTTATTAAAGGAAACAAACAGAATATAAATTTAATAAAGGAAATGAATTGGAGAAAAAATGAAATAAACACCAAAAAAAAAGCAGTATGAAGAGCAAAGTAAAGGCATTGCCGTGCAATAGAGGCAAACATGCATAGTACATTACAAACATTGTTATTATTTAAAAACATCACCAAGTGAAGGTTATCCTTTAATCATTCAAAATAGAAGTTGTATTTTTGGGGGAATTCAATAAAAATACATCACAGAGATACCAAAAAGCTAAGTCTTCAATAGATCTGTCCATTACATTGGGAGTTTAGAGGTAAATTAAACTTCACTGACTTCACTATGTATTATGAAGTGCCAACTCACGTGAGCTTCTGCACAATGGCTGCATTAGCCCTGTACAATGTAAAGTTAAATTGGGAAAATTTTCTTGAAATCCAATTCACTAAAATATTATAGACATACATGACCCAGTATTTGACCCGGAGTCTCAGAGTGAAGCCCTGCTTCCCCAGGTCTCTAGATTCTTCTACTCCAGCAGGGGAGCACCCAGTCCCGATCCAAATCATTCTGCCTACTACACAGCCAGTTCCCACTCACCTAGTCACTCCTAGAGAAGAGGGAGGACTCTGGGTAGTCTACCCTGGGACATGACAGTTATTGTACAGGGTGAACACGGACTTTCCTGGGGGAGACGCTTACTATGATAGGCCCTTCATAATGTGTAGTAAAGTTCAACGTTCAACTTTTCTGCAAACTCCCGGCTGAAAGAGGATTATGTCAGCTGCAGGTCCACATTTGCTACCCTTTACCCTACAAACATCGGAGATCTTACATATCATTGGTGATAAGACAATAACTGTATCTTTATGAAAATATCATTCATGTTAATAATTACTCTAATCATTGAGCTAATTGCATTACGATCTGAAGGAAGGAAGTAACGAGAGATGTAAACCAAGTATTCACTGCCCGCAAGGCATGTGTTCTGCGAATAGCAAAGATCTGAAAAGCAGATTTATTATAATAGAAATATATATTATATATATATATATACCGTGTAGCAGTGTAGTAACAACCAAGGCAAAATGTTAGTGAGAATCAATAAATCAGGAAAAAACTTATTTGCAATGGAAATATTTTGGGCGGAAAGGTAAATGAATGTGTTTTGTAAATGCACAATAAAGCGAGCAAATGAACAGAAAGGCTTTGATCCAGAAATATACAGGATAAACGAACACTGTGTGCGATAACATAATGGGATGATAGTACCTCGGAGAAAGCCTTTTAATTTACATATTGACATCAAACATTTTCCTAAATTCCCAACTTTCCAGGTTCACATAACATAAAAGAATATTTCTTGTAGGCCAATAATTCCATTCACAAGCAGCTTCTGGTTAGGTGAGGACACTTGGCTGCTCTGATTTAAAGATCTCTGTTTGAGCTACAGAGAATAAAGTACTTGTTATTTGCTAAGACAAGGGTGGGATGATACGGTGTGGCCGAGCTTAAACGTTCGTACTGCTTTTAAGACAAATCGTGAAACGCAAACAGTGACAGTGCCATTTAGTTAACAGTTCACACTATGGTGGAGTTTCTTCACTAAACAGCGAGCTTTGGTGACATAGAGGATTTTAGGTCACTGTAGATGTTGTTGTGAAGGGTCAATTCAAAGTTTCTTGCTGGCACCCTCCCTAATGTATCCTTAATGCTATACAGTGAGATGTATTTACTCACCTACAATACTTTGTTAGACGATAACCCTCACTCATTCTCATCATAGCCAACATAGGTCTAAAGTGAGAATCAGATCACTTATAAGTATAAACAAAAACAGTAAAGCAATTGATTTACTTACATCAAGGCTCACTTTTGCAAAACGTAATAAGAGAAATGGATATAGCTGCATAGGTTCAAGCAAAGATGGAGCCTTTGGTTGTCGGTGATGTTGTTTATTGGGGCAACAGAGAAGAGATGTATAGTCACATAGCTTTATCATTTATAGCTTCAGGACCTCAGATGAAATCCATAAGAGAACCCATGAGGTCGTGAGAGCTTATTTGAGTCCACATATTTTCCATGTTGGCCCAAAAACAAGTCTCATCATCGGCTGAAGATTCTGTTTCATGTAAGCAACAAGAGGCTTGATGAATGTATCTCCAGAATCAAATAAGGCTCTGGAACTCAACTTCCAGTCTCGTCTAATTTGTCGATCCAGTTGCTTTAATCGGTATTTAAACAGTAATTTAGCAAAATCTCCACTAGAATGATATTTACAAATTATTATTTGATAAACATTGAGAGCTAAAAAATAGTCTGGAGTTTTATGTGCTTCTAACCAGAATCACCTTTTATACATCATTCCAAAACAATATTTTAAAAATACATTTAATAAAATGCAATATTTGTTGATTTGTTTAATGGCTCAAAAATATCTTAATCCAGTGCTCTCAAGTTTAATGTATTTGGTCCACTTGTGAGATACAGTAGATAATACGTATAAGGTAAGCAATAAAGAGTTCAAGGATTTAGCAAAAAAAAAAAAAATACCCATTAAGGGTATATGACGTGCCGGTAAATTATTCCCTAGAAAATCTTGCCAATTTTAATATTATTATTAATATTATTTGCTACAAACCAATTAATTTGTTATTTTTCCTAAATCAACTTCCATTGACAAGCTATAATTTAATAAACTTTTGAGATTGTCAAGATTATCTTTATAAAGGCACCTACGGAGCAGTGCACAAATTAATTGCAGGTTACCGTATCCACTTTTTGGTCCAAATATTAAAAAAAAACACAAACCACACACACAAGGTAAATAACATGGCTAACATAATACAATGTAACTATGTTAACTACTTCAAAAATATGTTACATTTGACGCACAAATTAAATATATTTTGTAAATATAAGAAATCTTATATTGTAAATCTTAAGGAAATTCTAGAAACCTAGAATGTTAATAATGGAGGTGGGGAAATGGTAAATAAGTATAAATAAAAAAACTATGAAAATCTTTACATTATTTACATGCAGAGCATTTTTCTTGCTTCACAATACATCTAAATTAGTTAATATCTTAGTCTTCTTTATAGAGCATATACTTACAGACAAATATATTCTCTATAACTATAACCATCATGTATTTTTGAGAATATTTTTAACGTGAGTTCAGTTGGGAAAGATGTAGAAAGATAGATAGATAGAATATTTCTGCAAATGGATAAGAAACATTGAAACTATATATATATATATATATATATATATATATTCAGAGTAGCATTAGAATATATGAGATGACCACATATTTAAAATAAACTGCATGTTAACAGATAAGGACACATCTTGATTGGATTTAACTAGCAATGTCACTTTTTAGTTTCTTTGAATGACAAGAAAGCTCTTTCTTTACGAGAATGATGGGGAACCTGGAACGAGTTGGCCGCACCTTCCCCTACCTTCTCTCTGCACCCCGAGTTCCTCCTGGATACCGAGTGTTCTCCCTGTAAAAGTTAAAAACAATATGCAAATTAATATAGGAAACAGATGGACAAAACCAACATACAGATTTCAAAAGCAGTGATGGGGGTTTGGCTGGACTCCACGAGCCAAAGCTGAGAAAGTAAAAGCAATCCCATATAGAAAAATACAAATAACTTTTTTAATCACTTTCAAAGGTTTATCATTATTCATGGTCCATAATTACCAGAAAATTCAGAACTTACTGTCTCAGACGTATAGCAAGTGATGAGCCACCCATTATTTACTTCCTTACATTTTCCCTCATGTTACTGGGCCTTACTGGATGTAATATGCACATTAACGTCCCCAAATTAATTTACTCCATGTCTTTAACTGAAGTGAGGAGAAGGACAATAAGCTCAAATAGTTATGTAGAATTGACAAACTAACTAAACACAATTTACTAACTAACCATAAATGTTAATAAACACTTACAGCTAAATATACAACCACTCCATATCCTCCATGAAGATGTTTGAAAGAAAATTCATACCATAATTTATCAAACCCTGAAACATTTAGAAAGGTTCTAAAATCTTAAATTAGAGATCCATATATGTCTTCTATGCATTTCTTCCTATTCTCACATTCTATACATTATCTGTTACCTTCCCCACAAGCAATTTAATCCAAACTCGTAGTGGCAATTACCACAGCTCCCTCTGGAGGTATATTCGCATGGATATTATTACCAGCCACAGCTTCTGTACACTGTTATTTTTCCCAAATGTACATCACTTGACAATGTATAACTAAATGATACGCACTAATTATGGTCTTGGATTAAATGTAATTCATGCTGGCTAATTAACAACTCAGAAATACATTTGTTCTCCAAAATAAATATGCACTATATGACCAAATGTATTATTGAGTTATGGTGCTTCAGCCATGCCCATTGCTAACAGGCATGTAGTCAGCCATCTCCATAGACAAACATTGGCAGTAGAATGGGTCGTACTGAATAGCTCAGTGACTTTAGGGTTAGGATGCCAAAAGTCAGTTTGTGAAATTTCCACCCTGCTGGATCTGCCCCGGTCTAGAGTAAGTAGGACTGCAGAGTGCTGAAGCGTTTAGTGCGTAAAATAACCTTTCCTCTCAACAACAGAGTTCCAAACTGCCTCTGGAAGCAACATTAGCAAACAAGATAATGGGTTTCCATGGCTAAGCAGCTGCACGCATGCCGAAGATCACTATGCTCACTGGCATCAGCTGGAGTGGTGTAAATCACACAGCCACAGGAGCTGTGCATACGTGTTCTCTAAAGTGATGAATCACGCTTGTATGCTTCCAACAGCAATTTTCCTGTTCCATCATGACTGTGCCCCAGCGCACAAAGCAAGGTCCATAGAGACATGGTTGGTGTGGAGGAACTTGAGTAGCTGCACTGAGCCCTGACCCCAACCCTAAACTCACAAATGCTCTACTGGGTGAATGGGCAAAAATTCCCACAGAAACTCTCCAAAATCTTCAAATCATACTTTGTCTTCTCATTCTGTCTTAGGGGGGGAGACCCCCTACAACAGTACAACAGTACATAGTACATGTTGGGAATGACAATTTATGAGGTTTGAAGAAATGGGGTTACCTGAAATGGAAGGAGTGAGTTAAAATGAAAATGAAATAAGGGAATGGGAATTGCCGTAAGTGGAGTGAGAATTTGGGACAGATACACTTTGGTTTCTTGTTTTACCCCCATACCCCTTGGAAAGATTTCCGTAGAGAGCTATTGTTACAAACAATCAGAGAATTTCTACAAGTTCTGTTCCGTGCAAAAAAAAAAACATTTCCATTTCCTTTGACATTAAACAAAGTTTCTGTGGCCACCTTCTGCTTAATATACTTGAAATATAGAATATTTGGATCATCTTTTTGGAAGAAAGTACCAGAGCTGCGGCACTGAAAGGGAATCTTAAGATTTCTGTGGATTTGCACCAGTGATGAAGTGCATTCCTTTCTGACTTAATTTTTTTGGTTACAAGGTTATACACAACTCAACCAGCTCTTTTGTTTTGGTATCCTGTTTCTTTTTTCAAAAATATAAATGCAGAACTATTTTAAAAATGGCCATTTGCACTGGTAGATTGCGGGTAATATGGAACTGACATGGAAATAATTTGCTTTTACCTACCAATGATGTGGAGCGTTTGGTTCTGAAGCGCAGCTGCTTTTCAAAGGATTCTGAAAACTCTTGGATAGAATTTGATCTCTTCTTTTGTCCCTTGCTTTCTGGTAATGAGTTATCTACCAAAGATATTTTACTCATTTTCATGTGGTTGTTGCATTTGGTGTCTTCCCGAATATCCTTGAAGCCCTTGAGATAGACAGGAGATGGCGCTTTGGAAGCGGAGTGAAACCTGGTCACATGCATGGCAGACAGCTGAGACTGAAAACAAAACGATGACATACGTTAGTTATATCATCATGTATAGTGATAATGACATTACTATGGAATTTGTATACTATTGAAAACACTGTTGTATTAAGGCCCTGGGGGGCCAAGCTTGATGCATGCATTTTTGGAAACCCGCTTGCAACAATAAGGCTCTAAGGCACAGATATTTCTCTTGTGAACTCCTTAATGAGGCAACAGCAATGCCCCCAACATTTCCACTGTTAAAACTGGGACACTTTCATTAGGGGGCATGGATATGGGTGGATGATGCTACCAGAGGTACCCTCACGGGGTAGTGAAGCTGAACGCAGGGATATGAGTGACAATACATATGCAAGGAGGCCACATAGGAGCTTCAATTGGCCTCATGTAAAATATAAGACTGATCTAAGCGAACATGGCAATTACCCCAAGCCCCTGTCTTTGGTTGACATTAGTGCCTCCGTACAGAACCCCTGGAAACCCTTTAATGGCCCTCAGAATCACCTCTCCAGAGTTAATATGTTAATTACATGTCCTGCATGTATAGTAGAAGCATCTTCAAATAAATATATTTTAAAAATGTGTCAATATTACCAATATGGGTAGGATTATGGAAGTCAGGAATCTACTAACTAAATCACAGTTAAGGCCACAAATCCCCTTGGTTAGCCTGATTTATCGAATAACAAAATCTGTCACCTACAATGATATGATAGAAAGATAATGAAAATTGACTTGTCCACCAATTACAGGTTTGGTTGGTAGCATAAATGGGCAACTGTCTTAATCAACTAAAACTCTACTCAGGATCAGGGGAAAGATGTCTGCTGCAGTCCTTGTAATACACGACAGTAGTCACTACAGCTTCTCCAATCCACCTATAACAATACATTTTCTGCACTAAAATAAACTATAAATTAACGTGCGGTATTGTATATGAGTAATGAGCATTAATCTCAGCCTCTGCTAAGCTACCTGCCACTGTCTCAAACTCCTATCGGTCTGTAACCGCTGCTACTGACAACTTAAAATGGCGTCAGCATGCTTATATATCTAATGCTTCTTCCTTCGCCTTGTAAATGCAGAGTGAAAAAAGAAAGGAAAAACACACACAGATCGTTGGACCCATCAATCACAGCCATTACCATGTGTAAGACCTCTCGTTTTTTGGCTACTTCTACCTATCCGCATACCTGGGAACATGTGGGCCTTGGCTACCTGGAACCTAGCATTGCGGGACGCGGCCAAGAATGTCCACTGATGTCAGTGGGTGGTCCTGCTGCCGTTGCAGGTGTTCCCACTGCCGTAGGTGGGAATTCCTGCTGATGTCAGGCGTGTTCCTGATGATGTCAGTCGGTGTTCCCATTGACATCGCAGGAAATACCCCCATTTTAAGGGGAACTGGGTGGGGGTGTCAGGACCCCGCGACCCGGAGGATTTGGGCGTCGACCCATCAGTCATTGATATGTACCCTCCTACACACAGTCCCTCCCACTTTACTTCATCAACGAGTGCCAAAACGGCTTGTAATGGCACCACAAAAGGTCGTAATGGCGGCTACACGTGGTGACGAATCAAGATGAATTTTCAGTCAGTCAGAATTGTCAGTTTTGTCAGAGATCGCCCCCATTATCGTTGACTCCTACAAACGGCTGAAACAGGCAATTTTCATTAAAAATAAAGTATGTATGAAACAAATGCACAAGTCTAGTATGTATATATATATATATACCGTATTGGCTCGAATATAGGCCGCACTTTTTTCCCCCACTTTAAGTTTTTAAAGTGGGGGTGCGGCCTATATTCGGGGTCTAGCGCCCGACGCCCGGGACATGCAGTCCCGGGCGCCGGGCAGGCAGCGGGGTTAAGATACAGATCCCCCGCAGCGGTGCAGGGGACCTGCATCCTTCTCCCCGATACGCTCAGACAGCCTCCCCTGCCAGCACTTCCCACGGGGGGGGGTGCCGGCACGGGAGGTTATCTAAGCGTTTTACCTCTGCCCACCCCCGACTTACCGGAGCAGACTCCCGGGTGTCTTGCGGGGCCGGCGGGAGACTTTTACGCAATACGCAAATGCAACTTCCGGTAACGGTACCGGAAGTTGCATACGCGTATTGCGTAGATGTCCCTCGCCGGCCCTGAAGACACCCGGGAGTCTGCTCCGGTAAGTCGAGGAGGGGGGGCAGAGGAGGACAGCGGCAGCGTATCGCGGGGAGGGAGGACAGCGGCTCTCGGGGAGGGAGGGAGGGCAGCGGATCTCGGGGAGGGAGGGCAGCGGATCTCGGGGAGGGAGGGCAGCGGATCTCGGGGAGGGAGGGCAGCGGATCGCGGGGAGGGAGGACAGCGGCAGCGGATCGCGGGGAGGGAGGACAGCGGCAGCGTATCGCGGGGAGGGAGGACAGCGGCAGCGTATCGCGGGGAGGGAGGACAGTGGCAGCATATCTCGGGGAGGGAGGACAGTGGCAGCGTATCTCGGGGGGGAGGACAGTGGTAGCATGTTTTTTTTGGTGCTTTTTTAAAGAAAAAAAACTTTTTCTTTAAAAAAGCACCAAACTTTTAGGGTGCGGCCTATATACGGGGGCGGCCTATATCCGAGCCAATACGGTATATATATATATATATATAAACTGCTTAACCCAGTGTGTTTGAGTATCACTTTCCGTGACCTCACTGTATCTGTTTTCCTTTCCAGAAGTAATGTCTAATCTCACATAACACAGTTGTATTTGTCAATTCATATCTTTGTGCAATGCGAACAAACACGGGTTCTTTGTCTATAATTAGATTTTATTCTGGACATGATCATATATTGCCTTTCTTACCACATGCTTATTATATAGCTTCATAATCTGCACAGTGACTACACCACGTACCAATATGGATATTCTCTTATTTCTATATAAGTCGCCCCTTCTGCGTGGATGCGTACAAGATGTATTCCATGGTTTGTAAAGGTCAGACACATTTTAATTTAAAGAAAATGTATTTACAAGTTATAATTCAATTCTCTGCATGAACCCTAGAGACAAACAAGAATGATATTACCCTAACTCCTACTTTAGGGAACACGATTTAGCCTGTGCTATAAAGAAGGCAAATGGAAAGGGACGGGATTCAATAGTGGCAATGAATCACATGAAACGGGATAGCATTCCTGCCGTAGACTGCAACAGAAGATAATAAAATGAGATAAAAGCTGAGATTTATTGACCCAGATTTAGAGATATTTTATATCACATTTTTGACATAGAAATGTATGGGAGACTTGCTATTCACTTAGTTGTGATAGATTTATCTCCAGCTTTGAATCCAATGTGTCCAGCTCGCACCGTTATAAGTGGAGCAACACAAGATTTAAAGATTATCTTCTTTACAGATGATACTACACCGTGCAGAATGATATGAAAATGCTGCATGTATTTGTTATATGGAAGGATTTAGAGCACTAGGAACATGTCGTTCTGTAACAATATCTGGGCTTCGTTGAAGCTTAGTAGAACTGACACAGGAAAAGCCTTCTAGGAGATTACAGGAGTGCTTGTTGACGGAATTGTTTTTGTTGCATTGTGGGAATGTGTCAAATGCAAATTTTGGATGGTGTCTAAATCTTGCTACTTATTCCAGTATCATGTTCACTAAGCTTCTAAACTGCTTAGATGCCAATCAAATTCACGTGTGTGCCATGAGGTCTTTATCCAGAAGCATGGTAGCTGGGTACGTAACTCTGACTTAAAGTGAACCCATCACCTAAAACACAGACTTAGTGCCTGTGCCAGAATCACTACTAAATATTTAGCTTAAGGGTCCTGTATATAACAGATTTTTTTTATTCTTGAAATTCAAGCAGCCAATCAGTGGCAATCATTTTTGGACCACAGAAGAGGAGGGCAACTGCAACTGCGTGGCTGCAGCTTGTATCTTGCATAAGTGTTTCTTTTTGGGGTTTTTTTTTAAAAAAAAACGTATATTAAAGTATTCACATAGTACTTTTAGTTCTTTAGTGGGACTGTCAGAGACTGTCCCTTTAAATGTTAACTGAGAGGTTAGGAACCATAGTGTTCTTAAAGCGTGTTTTAGCCATCAAAATAAATACTTAATTTACTTCAGTGTTGGCATTTTTATAAAAGTAGTGTGGTTTATGAATATAATATTTAAAAGGACAAATTACTGTCAATGATTCTTTAAAAAAAAAAAAACAACGCAAAAATAGCCGGGAGGCAGGCAGGAGGCAAATATATTTAACCCGATTTTACCAAATCTCCCAATGCGTTTGCAAATGGTCCACCATGAAAATTTCAAGGAATATGATTCAGAAGTCTCCCCTTAATAAGCAATGTCCTTTACCTCTCTCCATTTTTATCCCTACTATTTTACGTTTCCCTTTTATGTTTTTTTTATTATTTCCTTCCTTTATGTCTCCCCTATTTTGTATTAATACCACTCTGTTGTCTTGGTAACACCCACCATTACATTTTCATACAAGTTTTACATCTCACCATTACATCTCCCTTGTGTCATGTTGCCACCCTGTCAGATTCCTTGCCCCTTTTTCATATCCATTGCCCAGTTTCCTGTCAAATCCCTAGTTCCGGGCATATACACAAATACACATCTTCTATCCAGTTCACCAGTTCAGTTTATATATATAAACATACACATTTTATTTACACTTGCTCATCTTATTTTACGCACTAATATCCTGTGATCTCCCTCTCGGGCCCTTGGGGACTGCAGACCCCGGCTACATCCTCTATTGTTTTGCCCCTAAGCTCTAGTGGTCCAATAGAGCATGGAGCCTTTAGTCCAAGGTGACGGAGCCAACAAAGAAAAAGATATAGAGGTACATAACTTTTCTGGATCTCAGATGTCTCAAAAGCTTATGTGACTTATATGTAGCATTTTTTCTTCCTTGGCTTCATAAAACGTACCAGCTTCAACTGAATAGAATACTACTTTCACAAGAACAAGCGGCATAAAATTCAACTACTAGAATTTCCTCATTTTCTAGCTGTAGGATCATGAAGCAATAAGCATGTAGTCTTACAATGTAACCTAGTCTTGAAGAAGATACTGATTTCAGTCCTTGTTCTCTCACTGGCTGCCTTGTGAGAGCGCAGAGGCACTATTGGCCCTTCAGGGATGCCTTCCACCATATATATTTCCTTTTGTTATTTTATAATATAAAAATATATAATATGTAATGTTTTTCATAAAATGTTATATAAATAGTAAATTTAGAATATATTTCTATGTTTCCCACGAGTACTCCCCTAACCCATGATCCTATTTAAGGAGCTAGTTCAGTGACCTGAAAGCCTCTTGGATCAGCACAAAGCAACCAAGCATGTAATCTCATATAAACCCTTATAATTAATTAGCCGCCAGCAGTCTCAAACGTCCTTAGGAACACAAAAATGGCTTCATGTATGGAGCTAATGAAATCACCTCAAGCTAGTACCACACATAAGTGTCCAAAGTCTGACTCGAAAAAGCTACTCACAACCGTAGCAAACAATGGATTTACCGCAGGTAAAAAAAACTGGGGGGAAAAATACCATGGACAACGGTAGGTAGGTTTTACTGCTTTTCTCCTCAAATAACTATAATCTACCTAGAACCTATTGCTAGGTACCCTAGGGACAATATAAAAATAGTGGTGGTTTCCCATTAACTTAAAATTGTTGATGAGAGTTAACTATGGAAGAAGCCTTGAAACAGGAGTATCCAGAACAAGCAAAGCTGAACTACACTTTTTATGATCCTCACCCAGAAAAAGTACTGTATATCACCGAAGTCAGGGACTGAAACCTGATTAAAAAGGGTATAGTGAATGTTTTCAATTCAACAACAGAGGGACACCTAACCTTTGCCCCCCCCCCTGCTGTGAGGTACTCTCCATCATCTGATCTCATTATACAAACCTACAAAAATAAACTAATTATTATAATTAATTATTTATAACCTGGAGCCTCTGAGTAAAGCATTGGTTAGCCACGCCCACTCTCTTTCCAATTCCACTCCTACTCTTAACCCATTTAATGCTATTGGGTGCTGGACCCGCCCTTCTCAATCACTAGCCCTGCCCCTCACACAGCTAAACATGTCCTTTGTACATTTAGTCCTGCCCTTGTGTGTGGCTAGCCCTGCCCACTTGTATGGCCACGCCCTCCAATGAGCCAGAGCTCTGTGTAGCCTGCAGTGGGCAGTTCCCAAGGATGAATAATATTACCTATTTATTCTTAAACTGGATAAGCCCATTTTGAACTAATGATCTGTATATTCATAGAAACTTTTATCATAAAAAAACACTCTTTTAATGAAAATAAAAACACAATAATGTCTTTAAAGAAAACATTGCAAAATAAAACATTCTGTGCACATAAACAGCATTGTGTGATGCGTACATGTAAACACAGGCTTACAGAAACATGTCTGTAATGAAATATTAATGTAATAAATAATAAAAAGGGGAAAGCCTATGAAAAAACAAGCCTTTTTCTTGTAGCATTAAATACAGTGCTGTATACAGTAATGTAGTTTAGCATAGAGTAAGGCTTATTAATTTTATTCCAATAAACTCCCTTTACCTACATGCTTGGAGGCTGCCATTGCAGGCAGTCATGTGATATTTTACCTCCCCAAACAACACACCGTGCTGATACTTTACGGCAGTGCTAATGAAGTCCTATTTAACGTCTGTTTCTCAATACACTCTCAATAGTAGTTGTGTTTGGGAGAATAAGACTGAACCCTTCTATCATTTCCCAAAAGGCAATATGATAAGGAATCGAGGTGTTTTTCTAGAACATTAGGTTACGATAAGAGAGCTAGAACACACACAAATGGCTAATGTGCAGTAGTCTGAAAACATTATATAATGCAAAACCTGTTTTTTATGTGATAGTAGTAATAAAAATGTTGATAGGAGGTCCTCTTTAAAAAACAGCTATATTGGTGGCATCAACCACTGTTGGAGAACGTAGTCTACCTGGGGTCAAATTACTAATGAAATGAGTCGTCTCTAGTACATCGAATGCTTGATTGTTTTTTTGGATGCGACCAAAGGTAATTTCCAGAAACGTAATGGCTCAACATAGCCAGGTCCTATCGAAAAACAATAATATACCTAAACTACAGTCCAAGGCCACCAATATACCTAAACTACAGCCCAAGGTCCACCAAATGGTATAGAGTGTCCACCTGGAGTGACCCACCGGAAAAGCAGCATTGGATGAAACAAATAATTATCTCCTTGGCTGTTTCTGAGTATGACCTTCAGAACTGAACACCACTGCAGATTCATTGGCAAGACCACTGTAAACCCCCCCCCAAGATCCAGAGTCATCAAGATCACTCCTGAATTAACCCAAGTTATAACGACTCAGTAGCTAGTGAGTAGAGTGCACTGAACTCTCAGACCAAACCCCATGTCAATCAGTACCCTAGACAAAGAGCTGGCATCATTGCTAATTGCTGTTACCCGACAGGGATACAGTATGCCTGCGCTCATTCCCTACTTTCCCTAATTTGTGGAAATTATACTAAAGGGAAAAAGGGCAGAAATAAAAAATATACCTATACAGATAGTAATAAGCTACAAATGTGATATCAACTTTCCTAAAAATGCTGTTTGCAATTATAAATGTATTTTATTGAATTTACATGGCACTTTAAATGTGTTAGGTCTTTATTGTCTACTAGTGCATGTTAATCCTGACTGTACATTAGTAAATTGTGTAAAAAGATCTAGTACACGGATAAATAGTAGCAAGCATCCTCTGTTACAACAACAATCACCCTCAGCCACCCTTAGCTACACATTAACTCTTTCCATCATTGATTCCTGTTAACAGCCAATGTTAAGACATTTTTGTAAAGATTCTAGTAACGCTAAAAATAACATTGCTTAAATTTTTCATTATAAAACCCCCCAACGTGCGGTCTTTTAATTTAAGCTTTGTATAAAAACAAACAAAAAAAAGTTTTTAAACGGTTGCTAGAATCATCATTGGCTGCATACCGGGCAAGGTAAAGATGCTCTCCTTTCAGACAGAGCACGTGACTGGCGTTTTCTGTGGTTTCTGGCATCCCTTTCGCCCTCCTCTATCCCTCTGTGGCCCCAGAAGCTACTCATCCATTTAGCGAATAGAATGTCGTCATTGTCTTCTTCGTATTCCATGAGTAATGGACCCAAATTGGGAGAATCTCCCACCAGAAGAGCAGAAGCACACGCAGCAAGTTGGGAAGTGTCTCTCAACTCAAGAGCTGATCTGGCAGCCAGCAAAAAGGTTTAGATCGTTTCAAGCCGCCCCCTCTTAAGCTGACTTTAAGGAAAAAAATCCAAAGCAGCAGCAGTTGGAACCACAGTCTTTATATAAGCCAATCCCCTGTAATCTATTTATCAGAAGGGGCAGGCAGAGGTCCTTTAATCTTTCCATTACATTGATTCCAAAGTCACACCGCCTAAAGGGTGCTAACTGCAAACACAAACTGTAGCTTCAGCTACCCTGCTGTCCAAAGCATCTAACTGCCAATATCTGTCGGGTTCAGCAGACTAGGACATGCCTTTAAGGTACGGTATGTGCTACGGTTTGAAAGACGCCGCAGCTTTGAGGACTGGAACGGATGTATTGACAAATGCCAGGAACCGGCAGAGTTGTTGTGGAGTTTTAACAGGCGCCCATATATTGGCTCTGGCTTACACGTCTGTTCTAAATAAAACTGCATCTAAATGTGCTCTCACGCTGCCCAGTCATCATGTAATAAAGTAATACAGAAGGCCGTAAAAGTGCCTTATTATCAAGCCCTGTGTATTCATGCATCTGTGTGCCATTGGGGGGGGGGGTCCTCTTTATATGCCGGAAGGGAATATAATAATAGGGTGACCGGATTTCCCTATTCACGGGACTGTTCCTTCATTGAGGCGCATTTCGGATTTTTTGTTAGAAGTGTCCCTCCTAAGCTTACATATTTCTAATTACTTTAGGTCCTGTAAAAAGTGTTTAAAATAACAAGCTCTTTTTTCAGCTCATTTGTACTCCCTTTATTATTAATACATCACTCCCCAACACTGTATACAAGGTACAATTCCTGCTCGTTTGGAATTAAATTGTTTGAGTCGTATGAATAAGAAGCCCCTGGGTATGTTTGTATAAGCTTTGTTAGCTTATGTAGTGATCATGGGAAAAAAATGTCTAAGACAAGAGGAACATCGTTTATTTATAAAGTCCCCAAATATATCACAGTTCATTAAACTATATCTTACGCATCACATTCCAGCAGATCTGTGATAATAACTGCTGGAATGTGTAACTAAGAGAACACTGTAATAAAGGCAGAGTAACGAGTAGCTTCATTATGTCATGCCGTGTGGCTGCAAAGAGTTATTAGTCGGATTTGAAATAGTAGCCCACTCCACCTAGCACCTGTATCTGCCGAGCTTTGAGAAGTGATCATCGGTTATACCTTACTTGTGGGAAAAGGTTTGAGCAAAAATGTGGGGTTTCCTTGTAATTGTTTTCTATGTTTTAACATATTATCCATAATAATTGGTGTCAAAAGAAAACCCAAACTATCACTGAAAAAAAACGCCCCCCCCCCACTAGGTACGTTACTGCCCGGTGTCCTGAAGGGGTTAAAGGTATCAACTTCTTGGTGCAAGTTCATAACTCATGAAAATATTTTTGATTATATATATATATATATATATATATATATACATACATATACGTTCACACAGACCGAAAAGGGAAAGAAAAAAAAGAGGTGTTAGTGATATTTCGTGTCCCCAATAAAGTGGAATAAGTTTCTAAATATAACATGGCAAGAGACAAGAATGTGGTTTGGAATTTCAAGGAAAAGCAGAACAACACATACTTCTCTATAAATGAGGTAAGTGAGATTTAAAATATAAAGAGCTGTTTCTTTTTGAAGAATTTTTAACTCTATGTATTCATACACATAATGGGCCTTAATTCACTGAACCATCTCTGTTCAGGCTTTTGCAGGAAATGTACATTGCAGGCTAAAAACTACCAGGGCACACATTCAAAAAAAGGATCAATGTTTAAATTAACCTACAGATTTGGTTTATACCATAATCACAGCTTCATGGGAAGAAAATTCTATCTGATGTTTGTGCAGGTAGTTGCCACAACAGAAGCTCATCAAACTCAATGTGGCACAGCCAGGAGTGTAATCATTACTTTGTTTTTGCTTTTGATCTCAATTTACCTCCTACGTTAACATATTTGATTTTCTCCTATAGTCAATATCAACCAATCTAGTACTCTATAGAAGCCACAATGGATTTTTTTTTTTTTTGCATTTTCAACTACTGTTCATATCAATTAAAATATCAAATGCAATTCAGGGATTGAACTGAAGAACTTGAGAACCTTTCTTCCGTAAAATGAGGACAATGCATGTAGTAGTGGACTGGAGACTCCAAATCACGGCAGAACATCTAAAGAATGAAACCACTGCAGCACAATCATGATAGCAAGTGTGAATTTATTACAGTAACAAAGATGGGAGGTTCGCATTAGAGTTTTGGGCTTTGGCAATTAGTCATTAGACTGAATCAAGTCCAATGTGGTTGATTTAAGAACCTGAACAATTACATAAATTATTGAATCATTAATAAAATCTCACAAATTACCTGAGAAGAGCAGATCTAGAATTCCCAATTCACTTTTTCTGGGTCATGGGTTTGATTTGGCATGTGGAAACAATAGTTTGTAGCATAAACCCCAATGTCTATGTGTCACAAGAACAAGAGACAAAGCATGGTTAGCCAACAGAATTGTGATACCTTTTCTTTACGTCAGAAAAGTATCACTACTCACGGTTATTTGACTGAACTGATTTCTACAAATGTAAGTTTCCTGGAAGACATTCGTGTTCCTTCCCTAGCGAAGTGGGGTTTCACTAATTATGAATACTTCAGTCAAAACACTTCAATTGATAGATTTATGGCAAACACATCAAGTAAATGTAAAGTAGAGGTTAAATTACCAATCTTTAAACTCCTCTGCACATTTGCTGGATGTTTATTTTACCTTTATATGTGTTAAATAGTAACAAAGTGAAAAATATATCCATTTAAAATGCTTTAGTACTGTGTGTTCCCCATTGAATCGCTCGGGTGAAATAGTTTCCTTTTGCTTTCTAAATAGTTTTTCGCTCGCTGGTTCCAAATGTTCCTAAGACACATAGTTTCATGCATTTTGGAACCACTGTTAACACCAATTAAGATTTACATGGTATCCAGACTTCCTGGACAGTCGGAAGCTCTTCTGCCCATTTCTACTATACAGCTGTATTTACATCAGGGTTACTCAAAGTTACATCACACCTAAGCCTTTAACAGTGAGTGACAGCCAAACGCTGTGTGTTTGATTTAGAACATGAACCACGTGTATACAGTATACACACGTGTAACATAACTGATGTTATGCTTGGCTGAACAGTTTTAATTTCGGTCAAAATAAAGGCTATTTTAACTACAGCGCTCTTGGTTGTTCTCTACCTCTAGTATAATTCCTTACAATCTACTACTTAAAAACATAATTTACTTTCTTTACTCTATTTCTTTATTAATAAATAAGTTGTGGAAATAACTTTAATGCTATATCCCTGTAATAGCAGTTCTGTATAAATATTTGAATAACAAATTCCGCTCCTTCGCAGTTCATTCTTGTAATCGCTATGTCTTACTTCATGTAAGTAAAATTACAATGTAGATACATTCTGGGCAATGAACTGAGCAGTAAACCAAGTGATTATTATTTATGCATTCTAGTAATAGTTTTATGCGAGGTCGACATCATGAAATCTTACTGGATTTTTAAAAAGTAATTCAAACGAAGACACTGCTTTATTATGAAGAATTTGCGTTGATATCATGTGGCCTTGCACATGTTCTGCATCGACTTACACTAAGCAGATCATGAGCGTCACAACAATCTCTTTAAGAGCTGCATAGGTAGAAATGTTACGTAACCGTACAGCTCCCTAAATCTGGTTTATACTTATTCTAGGAATTAACAAGATTACAAATCTTTAACAGTCTATAGAAGTGTGTGTGTAATTTCTACAGCATATATAATCCGTACAACCAGAACTAGACAGGAGAGTAGTACTCTAGCAACTACATCTAGATTAAGAAATCCAAATTCATTGTTTTTGTAATACAATGTTATATGTAGATTGTGTGATGTATATTTTTTTTATCCCATAAATTGTTTCCCTTTGGAATATATGAAACATACTGTATATATACTCACTGGCCACTTTATTAGGTACACCTGTTCAATTGCTTGTTAACACAAATAGCTAATCAGCAGGGCCGCGGTCATTCATTAGAAGCGCAGCCGCCGGACGCGGTCATTCGGTAAGCGAGGCCGCGGCAAGCAGGCACTATGGGGAGGAGTGGGTGTGGGTGTGACAAAGGGGGAGGGGCATGGATGGATGAAAGCATGGATCCATCCTGCCTTGTATCAAAGGTTCAGGCTGGTGGTGTATTGGTGTGGGGGACCTTTTCTTGGCACACTTTGGGCCCCTTAGTACCAATTGAGCATCGTTTAAACGCGACAGCCTACCTGAGTATTGTTACTGACCATGTCAGTCCCTTTATGACCACAGTGTACCCATCTTCTGATGGCTACTTCCAGCAGGATAATGCACCATGTCACAAAGCTCACATCATCTCAAACTGGTTTCTTAAACCTGACAATGAGTTCACTGAACGCCAATGGCCTCCACAGTCACCAGATCTAAATCCAACAGAGCACCTTTGGGATGCGGGAAATTCACATCATGGGTGTGCAGCCGACAAATCTGCAGCAAGTTTGTGATGCCATCATGTCCATGTGGACCAAAATCTCTGAAGAATGTTTCCAGTACCTTGCAGTAAGTATGCTACGAAGAATGAAGGCAAAAGGGGGTCCAACCCTGTACTAGAAAGGTGTACCTAATAAATTGGCCAGTGAGATATGGATATATATATCCACCTGAAAGTGTTCCATGAACAGCAACCCTCTGTCCCTCTTTCCACCAATTCTCCATTCACTTTGTTTACATCCTATGTGTTTTACTTTATATAGTAACTTGCGTGGCAGAGTATCAGATGCCGCCTTTGAAATATCCAGAGAGACCACATCAACTGCATCTACCTGATACACATTGTGGCTTAAAAAAAAACTAAGCAGTTAGTGTGACATGACTAAAAAACATGCTGACACATTCTAAGGATAATTTACTAGCCTGTAGTTGTGGGATGGACACTGCATTGCAGCAGCCTCATCATCTGGGGGAATCATAGGCTCTTAATTCGGTTATCCAGGTATCCCTGTGAGAGAGCATCCCTTCCTCCATGTATCCAAGCTATCTGTGCCGTAACTGTCCACCCTGTTCCACATATAAAGATCAGCAAGCCTGCTTTACATGCTTTTTTAGTTATGTACACAGATCTCAGTAGCATTTCCATCCATTCCAGTCATTAATTCCAGTGAAAACCTGTTATTAATACATGTCTCAGCAAACCCATTGAACTTACATGTTGTGCATATTGTTCAATGTATATGTTCACTGTTAGACACATCTAACGCTCATGCTCCTCGAGAGTCCTTCTTTTTTCTCCATACCAGGTTTTTTTCTTGTTAATGTGGCTGTTTCCTAGATCTTCTTGAGGTCTTGGTCCACAGGTCACTCGGTACATTAGACACCTGTACTTAGATCCTTAAAATATGCATTTTGAGGTTGTGTAAAAAAATGTGTAATTTACCAGATAGGACAGCATTCAAACTGCTCGTGGCCAACTTATACTGACATTGCATTTTTTTCACCCCATTACTCATAAGTGGGAAGCAGGACAGATATAAATATACTCAGAACGAATACAGGTTCTATAAATCAATAAAATGTTTGCACTATATTAAGGTTTCCCCCTCTGGGACTAGTGTTGAGATTTTTAGCTCTCAATTATGTTAATGAACTATAATGAACTATAAATCTCATGATATAGAGAAACAAAAGAAAGTGCAGTTCTAATGACCAATGAAACAGTATTTTCTGAAATACTCACGCAGTGTTAAAGCGATCATAAATACGCCATTCAGGTGAGGTTAAGGAGCAAGTGGGTGTTTTTTTTAAATGAAATCAGCTGTGGACGTGAGGCTCATCAATCAAGTGTTATATTAAGAGGGTATTGGGAGAGCAGGTAGTGAGTTAGTATGTGGACCTCAGGAGAGATGTGTGCTGCCTGGAGGGGATGGGGTTGCTGGGTATTGATTATTATGAGTATTTGGAGCAGTTTTGCCATTGAGAAGGCTTTTCTAGGAAGTAATATAGGCTCAAATAACTCAGGATTGAAATGCACTGATGATCGCTTCCAGTACAGGATTAAAGGTGGAACCGATAACAACCACACTGTCCGGGTGTACATACAAGGTAACGCAAGTGCTCCAGAGCATTTTCTTCTTGCTCTGTGTATGCATCGGGGTTGTTTAGTATGCTGTTGGTGCTTTTGTCCTCCTACAAATAGCCCTTGTAAACTATTACATACACTGTTTTTATGTATAGTGTAGAGGTATTGGGGAGTTGAGTCTCAAGCTCTCCTGCAAATGCTGCCTCTTTTATTTAGAATATAAAGCTTATTCCTCGAAGATTAAGCTGTTCATGGTCCATGAAGATTGTGTAGTGACTCAATGTTCTAATATCTGTCCTCGTTGACTTTAATATTTAAAGATCTGTTTAACTGAGTTGCCTACGTTCAAGCAGGTGCATTAGCCATGTAGTAGGAGAGCCGGTTTCAGACGCTTCCTGAGGTTGTTCTAAAAACTTAGTTTCTAGCTATGCTGACGGTATGTTCTGTGGAATCTACTGATATATAATGGCTATGTGGATTTCTGTAAAAGCCATGTAGCTGTAACTTCTGCTGGGTAGAATCTGAAGGAGCTGGTGCCAGGCTACATGATGAGAATTTACCCATCAAGCCTGTGAATCGGAGGCTGGAGAGATAATCTGGGAGAAAACCTGAGCATTAGCGGAAGTAACTTTCCCCCTGTTGAGCACATGCTTTGTGCAAATCAGGCTCCTCTGTAAAGAGGGGAGATTTGATAGAAACCTTTAAATGTGTAAAGAGGTTATCTAAAACTACTTTCTCAGATTCTTGTGTAATGGCTTTTTACTTGACTAGATGGACCAACAGGCTCTTATTTTGGCATTGGATGTGTTCAACTAGTGCAAACATAAACTGAACTATTGCTATGCATTAACTAATATAGGTGGGTTAATATATAATTTATTCTGTTCATCTTAATAGGCATTAATGAAGACTATTCCCCCCTAATCTCCAAACTGAAGCTGCTAACATGGCATAGTGGCTAGGCTTGCTGATCAAAGGTGTAGAGACAAACATATGACTAGCCTTTAAGCACAAAATTACTAAATGTACCGTATTTATCGGCGTATAACACGCACTTTTTTAACTAAAATTTGAAGCTGAAATCCTACCTGCGTGTTATACGCCGATAAATTCTAGAGGCTTTGGAGTGAAGGGTTTGAGTATCTGGTAAAAATGTGATTGTACCACCCACACTTGTATAAATTTTATATATATCTTTTTCTATTGGGGGTGATCCTGTAACGAATACATTAAAGTTGCTAAGACCTAGTGAGCTAGGGTTTGTGTCTTGTGGGTTTTACATGCTCTTCTTGTGCTTAGGACATGGACTATACGGTGGTGGTTTTGCTTGAACAAAATGTCAATGGACAATGGGACGCTTATCATAAAGAGAAACTGAGATGCCCCTTAACTAATGGTAAATATTTTAGAAATCTCTTTCCCGATGTATAATAGATGTTTTAGTGCTTCACCAGCTATAACTGGCCAGATCATAACCTACTGCTTCTGACATTTTTCTAGGTGTGGTGATGGATGCCCCAAGCCCCAGTGTCTGCATAAATGTCCAGAGGGCAGACCGGCTTCCTTGTGCTGGTCCTTCGCAATCTCGAGAGCTCTGCGAGAAAACTGGTTGTTGCTACGATCAAAGTGATCCAAGGACTCCGTGCTATTATGGAGACAAAAGTGCGTACATGGGGCTGTAGTAAATTATGTACAGAGGAATGTGTGGCCCAAGCTTAAAATGTTCCTTAGACTATTACAAAAATATGCAATATGAACGAACGTATAAAAGACTTGTCACTGCTATTGGAATAAACCAATAGCAGAACAAAGATGCAATGGACAAAAATAAGGCTGATGACATTAAAGCCAACAGCCATACTGGCTGGGGTGGTGATACTGTAGGGCAGATGGTTTGGTAGGCTTTCACTTCATAGTGTTTTTCCTCGCTGCCATGTATTGCTGTACAAGCCTGGCTGCACATTGCTCAGGGTATTGTGCACTCGTCCACCATTTCTCTAAATTACATGAGGTACCAGCAAAAGAACAGCAGGCGATTGATTGTGGACAAATTGGCTGTGCCCTCAATGTATATTAATTGAAGTGTGTAGATTTAATGTATAGCTTTTATTATACTGGATATTAAACTTTTAGTTCCCAACTTTTCCTTAAATTTGTAACCAGCACAGACTATTAATGCTTAAATGTCTTGCAGTTACTGCTAGCTGCACCATGGATGGACAACTGTCTGTTGCTGTATCGAGGGATGCTACGTTACCGCCATTGATCCTGAGCACTGTCCGGCTTCTAAGAGGTCAAGGTGCTGGCTGCACCCCAGTAGCTCAAAATGATGTGTTCCTCCTGTTCATGTTCCCACTGTCAACCTGTGGTACCACTGTTGCTGTAAGTTGAGACTTGAGTATATGTATATATTATACAATAAATACTGTTATCCATAAAATGTAAGCATGGCTTTTCTCTCCAACAGGAAAATGGTGCATTTATGGTGTATGAAAATGATCTGGTGGCAGAGAAGGATATTAGGAGTTGGCGTGGTGCATCAATTTCCCGTGATAGCACCTTCAGGTATTTATTGTATTCATGGGTTTTGTTAAAATCTATGTAACAGTGTAAATCAAGCATATATACCATTGTTAATCCGGCAGTGTTCCACCATCACTACTCTGGCTTAACAATTCTGTTTACAGTACCTCCTTTGACTACCATACTAACATAGCTGTCTAAATATGATGCAGCATAAGATACTTCTTTGGTGTCACTGAAGGATAATGGCAATGCAGGCAACTGGGCATCTAGGACAATTTTTCCTTAAAAATGCATTTCTCCCATCTAATTTGAGGGGTGGTGGCTCTTTCCCCTCCAAAACTACCCTGTGCAAACAAGCACTGCCTTCCATGAAAGGTGTGGGGCATCTGACAAGTGCACCAGTCTCATTAAGGCAACAATGGTCTAACGTATGCTTCTGTGCATTGGCTCTGAACAAACTCTATTGTTACAGACTGCACATCCGCTGTAGTGTTTCGGCCAGTGACCATCTACCAATCAGCGCAGAAGTCTTCACGCTTCCTCCACCATCCCCAGCTTCAAGCCAAGGTCCTGTCTCACTGGAAATGAGAATTGCTACAGGTAATGTCCATTTCTGATGTACAATCTTGTTGTCTTGTAAATCCTTGTAACAATCCACCTGTACCTCTTAGATTCAAGTTATGGTCAGTACTATGGAGATGGAGACTATCCCATAGTGAAAGTGCTGAGGGATCCACTGTTTGTTGAAGTTCGTATTCTAAACAGAAATGACCCAGCTCTAACACTTGTACTGAACCAGTGTTGGGCAACTACATCAAGCAACCCCCTTCTTGAGCTACAGTGGCCCATTTTGGTGGATAGGTGAGTCCAACTTCATATACTGGAGCCTTTCATACTCTTTAGGCTGAACTACTTCAAATCCCATTCTGCCTTTTAGGTGTCCGTTCGATGGTGACAATTACGTAACTCAGTTGGTATCTATTGAGGGTTCTGCCAGGCTGGACTTTCCTTCGCATTATCAAAGATTCATTGTGAATACTTTTGTGTTTGTGGACTCTATGAGCCAGCAATCTCTTGGTGGACTGGTAAGTTGGACATTAGGGCATCTGACATCTCTACTATACAACAACAAATTTGGGGTGGGGGTAACGTATTGTATGTAGTCCTTGAGATGCATGTTTCCACAGAGCATCATACTGGCTTTTCTGAGCTGCAGAAGTTTATTTGTTGGCCCTAGTCTACAACAAAAAATCCTTGTTGGATGACACTTGGCAGAGGAGTTCATGGATGATCCAGGGCAAAAATAGCTTACTTGTGGCGTATTCATTACAGGTATACTTTCACTGCAGTGCTTCCCTGTGCCTCCCATCATCTTTTGACAGTTGCCTAGCTGCTTGTAGATCTCCTAGACGTAAGTGCTTGCTAAATACATATTTATGGAATGGGAATGACGCCTTGTACTGTAACTTGCAATACTCATTGCTGCCTTTTTTTCCCCCCAGGGAAAAGAGCCTCTCCAAATGGTGACTTAGAAGTAAAATCAGTCTTGGTGACATCAAAAGGACCAGTGGATTTCCATACTGACAACACTGATATGTCTATTAAAGGTATTTCTCTCTGCCTGGCAGCTCTGATAGTATACATGTGCCCTGTGTATTTAAGCTGAATGCTTCCTTCTCAACCTCAAAGGAGGCTAAAAGTACCAGAAATCAGAAGGGGGGGCTGCCTTCTACCTATAACTAATATATGTATTCTGGTGCTATAGCTTTGCCTCTGTGATCAGTGGAAAATGCCTTTCATTACTGGCTTTGTTTAAAGGGCTTAATTCACAACATGTAGTTGCAGTGGTTAATAAATTAAACCTCCTGATATTCAAGCTCTCCAATAAAGCTCACTTTGAATCCCTTTTGTTCTACAGATGTTGATCACTTCACTCACACGATGGACTGGACAAGAGTGGTTGTTGCTGTCTTGGTAGGAACTGCTGTAGCGCTGGTCTTGGTCTTATTATGGAAGAATCACAAAAAAGCTTATACAATCAAAGTGTAACTAAAGCACAAATAAACCCTGTTTTTTGTACTGGTGTGAACTGGCTTCTTGGTTAAAAGGTCTGATGGTTAGTAGATCCTTCAAAGACCACTGCCCCAATCGACACTGTAGGCATTATTTATTCAGTCTACTGGGGTTGTTGAACTTGATGTCTATGAAACGGTGGTGACCTTGGTGGGGGGTTTTGTATTATAAATAATCTGACCTGGAAGCTCTGTCCAGTTTCTGGCTGGGTACACTAGCTATGCAGCTTATGACTGTAGAGCAATGCTGTATTGCATGCTGGTTTATGAGGGGAGGAGGACACAGTTGAGGGTCAACATTCTCAAGTTGGGAGCTTCTATGTGAACTGACGGTTTAAAAAAAAAAAAAAAAAAGCTTTGCAGTTTGTAGTGGCCTGCTGTATACAGGACCCTAAACAGGGCTAGACTCCTTCAGCTAGGAATTAAAACCAGCCCCATATTACATGCCATTTTTGGTCACACTGTACACCTAGTACAAGGGACAACTTGCACTTTTAAAGTATATTTGGAAAAACACATGATTCATATGAGTCTCTAACCACTGACACATGACACGTGGGCTGGAGACAAACGGCACCAGCATGACTAGTATAATGCAAAAAGTATGAAATGAACAGTTTTCAAGTGTGTATACAGCTAAAAATAATTGGCAAGTCTATTTAAATGTTATGGTGTTGAAGTGGCTGTGTGTTTCTATGGTGTGGGAGGGGCTGTATGTGTTAGTGTAGAGCTGCCCAACATCCTCATTCATTCAAATAACCAACCACAATCATATCCATCCCCTACCATTATCACAATACTTCCAACACAAATTGCCCAGTGTGTGTGCACTTTACAAGCTGCATGTGTCCCTTGCCCCCCCCCCACCAAGCAGCCTCCCTGTGCCATCTTTGCCCCCCAACTTGGCAGTGTTCCCAGATTGTGCTGTCTTTGCCACATTGTTAACTTCTACATTTAACACACGCACATGTATAATTTCATTCAAACGTGCTTTCATACATACATTGCACAAGTGCAGGGAGTAACATACATAAAAAAAAAAACAAAAAAAAAACATTTCATTCAAAGTAACACACCAAAATTGGATGAAATTCAATTATATATGATTAACAGCAATCACACTCTTATCATGCCCAGGTTCTAGCATGTACTGGCAATCCTATTAATATTGTTAGAATTTATTTTGGTTTGTTACTTTTTAATTACGTGGATAACACAGCAAAATTGGACCAAAAATTGCTATTATACATATAATAGCAATCACTCTTATCATGCCCTGGCAGCTAGTACATGCTGGAACCTGGTCATAATAGGAGTGTGATTACAGCCTCCCTATGCCATGGCGCACACACACACACACACACACACACACACACGGGATGTGATGGGAGTTATGATGTACTTTAGAGCATAACTCCCATAATTATATAATGAACAAGACATTGCCAATGGCACAGGCTACATCATAACACCGATCACTCACTAATCTACACTTACTAATCCACTCACTGGATGTTTTCTTACCTCTCCTGTCACGGTTGCTTTAACCACTACAGCTCCTTTTCCTCCTCCTTTGTTCTTCTTGGCTCATCTGTGTCCTTCCAGTGCAGTGAAGGCGGTTGCCGCACATGTCGCAAGGGAGCAGGATCCGCGGTCTGCATTAATAGAACTCCCGCTGCCAACAATGCTGTAAAGATGGTCCCATAATTTTTTGCTTTTACCTAAAAAGCCAACACAGTTTAGCGAAGGCCTCAGAAAATCAAAAATTTTCATTCTGAAATGAAGTGTTTTGGCTGATCCCATAAATCTCATAAATACATTACAAGTAGAAACCACATTGTAGCTTCTGCTTCTCAAATGTTCCATTACATACTGAATATTGAATAGAAATTCTGCATTACTGTAATCTAAGTCCATTATATACAATCTTTAAGCATGTCCTATTCCCCTCAGAGAAGTATGTATTTAGTTTCTAACAAATTTTAGGATAATTAAAATTATCAACCCAAAAAATATCAACCTAGTTTCACATGCAGACAGACCCCAGGCATAACCTCCTCCGTTTATCCTATCCTTCCCGGCAGAGTATATAGCCCTCCAAATAGAAAAGCCAATTATAAATGTCACCCTTCTATATTTCGTATCATACTGTTTGTTTGCGTCTACCAACTCCAAATCCCCTATTTCCCCGCTTAAATGTCATGTATCCGTAAGCAGTATTTAATGTAAATGGTGAGAAACAAGGTTTCATTATTATTTAATTCGGGCAATCGGGGTTCAATACTCCATTACTCCAAGGGCCAGTGGGTGAGGTGAGAGAGTCGTATCTGCTAAGCGGGACTGTACAGCACAGCCTCCATAACAAACATACTCTGCGTCCTTCACCCTCCAAATGTGGCGCAGGGATATGACCATTCCGCAGAACTTTTGGAACTTTCCCGGGGATTGCAGAGTGAAGCATCGCTTCTCCGGGTCACGACCCGAATCCTCCGGATCATGTGGTCTTGACACGCCCCCGCCCATTTTCCCTATAAATGGGGGTGTTTCCTGCAGCCGTCGGCAGGAACGCCCCCGACGTCAGCTGGAACTCCCACTGACGTCCACGGGAATGCCCCCGACGTCAATGGGAATGCCCCTGACATCAGTGGGGCCTCCCACTTACGTCACGGGGCTGCCGCTGATGTCAATGGGCATTCCTGGCAAGGGAAGGCTCCGGGTAGCCACAGCCCAGAAGTTCCCAGGTATGGATATGACATCATATACCAACACTCAACTTACACAAGGGCAGTGGTGGAAGTGAGCGGAGGAGAGATCCTCACCCAGCCACAATACCTCTGTGAGCATTATACATGTACTGAAGAATGATTTAATTAAACTCCCCAATGCCACCTGCTGCTTCCCTCATGTTAAACATGATGTGTAAACAGCCCACACTCAAGGCTAAACCCCTGTCACACTCACTCAAGGCTAAACCCCTGTCACACTGAAGGCTAAACCCCTGTCACACACACTCACCCCTGTCACACTCACAAGCGCATTAGAACGCTAACATAAAATGACCAGTAGGGGGCGCACATCTCTTTTTCATATGCTTTACCTTCTCCCGGAAATTAGACTCCCAGACTGCACCTCGTTTCCGTTGCTCCGCCTCCTGTCTCTCTCCCCGTGTCCGCAGCTGCAGGGACGGATTAATCATGGCAGCCTCCAAGCCCGTGGAGCCTCAAGGCGGACACGGGATCCCCCACTGGAAGGTGGCTTTGGCCGTAGGGGCCCCGCTGCTGCTGGGAGCCGGGGCGTTCTATCTGTGGAGACGGCGCAGCACGTCCAAGAGGGACAGTCAGAGGATAACACCCGAAGGCAGGGCCAGCCCTGTGCCGAGTGGAAGCAGCCCCAACCAGGAGTCCGGGACTCCACAGGAATTGGTGAGAGAGGGTCGGTGATAATAAGAAAGAAGGGGGCAAAACACGAGTGGAGTGGCAGGAGGACGCAGCCTGGGCAGTGTTTGGATATGTGGGGATTAGTGCAGATCTATGGAGCTGCCGTGCAGGGTGAGGAGAATGACCGTAGGGGGGCAGGACACAGCTGGTGGGTGTGTTGGGTTAATGAATGAATTTGAAGGGCAGGGAGGGTCACGGCTGGGCTGTCAGGCCATGGAGCATCGTGAATGGTGGCGTTTGGCAGCCTGGGAACAGACAGGGTGATAGGAGGTAAATGTTTTGGTAGATTGTCCTGTAATGCTGTCAGGTCATTTAGGGCTCGATACCTGGATTTGTAGTCACATGGTATGTGATGGGTCGTTTTAGTGTTAAATGCTAAAGTCACGTGGGTTAAGGGTAAAGTTAGTGATTTTTGTTTTCCTTTTACTATACAGTTTAGTGTAGATCTGGTGGTGTTGCGATGGCGCGGTGTTGCTGGCATTAATGATATGTTGCCGTATATATGTGGAAAGGAGGCTGTAGCTTTGGCGCGTACGGAATGTGAGTAGGAATGTTTTTACTGGACTTCCTCTACCGTGTATGACCCGTGAATGAAGGGAGAGATTTTATAAAACAAAAACACGGACTTTTGGTGTAAAATGCCAATGATATCAATCCAGTTAGACAACCCTGTAGAGGACGAAAAATGGCAAAGATGTTGTGTGGCACGCCGCTCCCTGGAACTAAGAAAACACGTAGCAAAAAAGCAATAAGATTTGTCTCCAGTATTGTCCCAATGGGGGTAAGGATTCATTGTTGACTATTGAATGATGACTTGTGACACATGTTTAACACGTTTGTGAGCTTCAGTAACTTCCAAGAAGAGGGAATTAACATTTAAGTGATGAACATGTTACAATCCATTTACATTTCGCAAGGTATACAAGGATGACTGTGTCTTGGCACCTTTTGGATTCTGACATATATACTTGTACAGTGTTGGTATGTGGAGGGCTGTAACCAGTCTGGCACCTTGGACTAGTAATAGTCCACCTCTGACTACACGGCCACTTTAAGATACCTGCAGCACAGCGTTAGCCTGTCTGTCATCCGTTTCCATGACATTACCTATCTTAGTTCTCCAGCTTCTATCTTGTTCTCTCATTTTTTGCTACCTTCTTTGCTTCATCCCCCTTGCATTCATCCCTTTTTGATTTGACTTGTAGTCGCTTCTTAGTAAATGTCTGCCTGACCCGAAAGTCCCCATTTTCTAAAGCAAGACCTGATCGTGGTGAAAGCAGAATCGCAGTAGTGTTGTTAATTTGATGAGATGGGTTGCCAACGATTGTCTATATGCCAAACATCCCTATAAACTCACAGAGGGTATTAATATTGCATAATCCAGGGAGAGGCGTTGATTGTGATAAGTGCAGATTGTTTTATCAGCGTTTGTTCTGAAGCCAATGGATTTTACCAAAAGAGAACATTCAATCGTATTTCTCGTTCTCACTTTGTAAAATGTTACTGCTTGTCCGTAAAGAGACATTACTTTTATTTTTCCCTGGTAGCACGGTAGAGATAGAGGCTTTGCCGCCTGAGGTACGGGACTTAAAACGGCTGCTCTCCTTCTTAGCACTCAGGCATACATCATTTTCCAGGATTCTTACCATCATGTCATGTTCCCAGCCTTCTGGCACAAGAATTTTCACCAAAATTATGGCTTCAGTAGCAGCCTTCCTCATGAAGAAATGGATCTGCCGAAGTCGTCGTGCAATTGGCTTGTGAAAACACCACTCTTTCTACCGTGGAAGATCTGGGATGCATCGTCAACTGGAGGAAGTCCTGTTTTGTACCTTCCACGAGGATTTGTTCCTTGGGCTTATCCTATATTGACATGGTTTTGTTCCAGAAGAAGTGGAGAAGTTGGTCTTTCTCACCTACTGGTGAAAAAAACATCCCCAGGGATTGTTCTGCAGAGCCAGGTCACTTGCTGTATTATCATACAAAACCTCTTCAGACATTTCGCCTAGAAGATGGGCCAAGAAGCTCTCCTCCCTAGAAAATAATTTAATTCACCTACAAACCAAGCTTTCCCTAAATTGATCAGGTCAAGGCTTACATGAGGCAGATGTTGGCTGGTACCTCACTGGTGATTTATTACGGCATACACCAATGCATACGGTTGGGGGGCCACTCAGATGTCTTCAGCATCCAGTGGACGTGTCTTTCTTCTGAATTAGAGAATTCTAGGGGATGGAAAAAGCCTTAAAGCATTGGAACCACCTGATTTAGCATCTGCCAGAAAGGATTCAGTTCATTTTGTTTATAAGGTCCACTCAGCTTTCCACCAAAGCTAAGAGGTTCTTCTACCTGTCGTTTGTGAGGATTCTCAGTTAGGTGAAAGCAATATCCTTATCCTTCATACTTTTTATCTGAAGAAATGTCTCTACTTTTCAAACAGATCTCTGTAAAATATACTCTAGTTTTATCTCGTATGTAAATCTGAAGAAAGCCTAGGAAACGTCTATCTGTTCGATGTATTCTTCAAGCAATGGGAACCTGTTATTCCAGCACAAATCTGCAAGTTCATTTAATTAGCACTGTAGCCACTTCCTGGGCCAAAAGACTTCATACTCTGGACCGGCCAGCTGGAAGAGCTTACACACCTTCTCTAGACACCACTCGGTGGATGTTGATTCTGCCAGTGATGCCACTTATGGGCACAAGACCTTGTACCAAACATTGACTATAAATTGTAAGCTGTAGAGCATTAAAACTAATATGTTTGTTATGCTTTTTATATTAGCCATCTGTACTCTTATATGCGTAGAACTTGTATGGCAAGATACGCTTTTATCATTCTCATTGGGTTTTATTGTTGGCCCACTATTACACGTGTCCTAGTAAGACAATGACCATGAGATGTCCCTGGGATGGATGTTGAACATTAAAGAATGCAACAAGAGTCCCTAGTCAGTGATTTTAATAATTTACTGCACGCGCCTATTATATTTAGAATTTACCTTTACTTACAAAATATAAATTGTGCAAGACCCAGATACAGGATTATGCAGGACCCCCAATGTTTCTGTAATCCCTATTTTATGAGGTTACTATGCAATGATTCAGATTAAAAGATCATGACTAGTGCTGTGCCCTCAAGTAAACCTGACAAATGAATCCAGTGTTGATGTTGTATGCTTCAGTGATTAACTCCGATGGTAAACCCATTAGTCCGTTTGGCCTTTGGAAGCTACTCATTTTTCTTTCATGCACTCAGGTGTTGGCTTTGACTCGGGGTGCAGTGATTGTAGGGATCGCTCATAATGAGCTGGGTTATACTTTGTCCTTCAGTAAATATAAGAATTGCTCGCAGGCTGGTCATTAAAAGTGAATTTGGCTGATTGATAAATCTTCTGAAGATACATCGTGTTTAGCCGTGTGAATGTGCTTCATATTGTTGTTTCAATTGGGAGCTTGACTGGTAAAAATGGCCGCTTCTGGTGATTCCAGTATTGAATCCGGTATTGAGAGCGATGCAGTAATAATGTGTAAAGAAAGCATGCGGCTGAAGAGATGTAACGCACAAGGGTTAAAATGTGTTAAAAGACAGGGAATGTCCAAGTGGAGCGGGCTGGGTGTATTTTGCCTCCTTGAGGCGCTTTGGCTCTGCCATGTGTGAGTGAGTGTGAGTATGGATCTTCTGTAGCACGTTTCGTTAATGAGAGTTGGACAGACGTGATGTCCTAGTAGTTTGTATTGCTCTGCTGGCTCTCTGTGGTTGTCTTCGCTCTCACTATTCACGTACATAGCTAGTTACATGAAAATGTCTATCAGGATACTGTCTCCATGGGAAACATCATTTAAAATGCATTTAATATGAAAATCTCTTAATATAATCTGTCCTGCTTCTAAAAATAGGCATCAAACGGGTGATTATTCGCATAATTAGGAGAGTGAAACATTGTGTGCCGTTATGAAACGTTCTCTGTAACTGTGTATTTTTCTTTATTTTTATTCAGAGTCCTCTGGAAAGGGCACAAGCCGCAAAGAACAAAGGTAACAAATATTTTAAGGCTGGGAAATATGATCAGGCCATCCAGTGTTACACCGAGGCCATCAGCCTCTGCCCTCCAGAGAAGAAGGTGGATTTGTCTACTTTCTATCAGAACAGAGCGGCCGCCTACGAACAGCAAGTGAGTATGAAATGTTAGCTGGTTAATACATTCACAATTAGAGGGAGGGGCTCTTAGATACATGCTTTTTTGCCTTTTTAATGTTAGTAATTCACTATTGAAAGTATTTTTTTATGGTGTAATAGTTAACATACGTTTCTTACACCTGACTTCATTATTTTGAGAATTATCGTAGAAGTCGTCATTTTGTAGATTTTGTGAATGCGAAGGCTGCGTTAATTCATTTAGCTGCCAAAGAAAAGGAGCCACCCGCGCCCGAGGGCAAAAAAGCACTTGATCCCAAATGAGTTGATCTGCTGTTACAGTAAATGTAATTTATAAACTAGCTTGTGTAACCGCGTGTGACTGTTACTTGCAGCAAACATGGAAAGAGGTTGTGCAAGATTGCACTAAGGCCGTGGAACTGAATCCCAGATACGTTAAAGCTCTTTTCCGACGGGCCAAGGCCCACGAAAGACTAGACAACAAGACGGAATGCTTGGAAGGTAAGTAAATTCCTGGAGGGTCAAATATTTTAAGGCTTGTATTTCAAGATTTGCTTTCACCACAATAGAATCTGTACAATTGTCACAAATTTTATTTGGTGTTTTCATCATCTTTTTATAATTTTAGGGTTATTACTTAAGGTGCTAAAGCTGCGTTGCCTTGTTATGGTTAAGACTAATAAAATAATTGTTTAGGACTGAGAATGAATCGGTTACGCTGCATACGCATTTAAATAGTACTTTTTTGCTATTTCTTGTCTCCCCGATACTAGATGTCACAGCTGTCTGCATCCTGGAAGGATTCCAGAACCACAATAGCATGCTGCTTGCAGATAAAGTCTTGAAGCTACTTGGAAAAGAAAAAGCCAAAGAGAAGTACAAGGTATCGTCCGCATGTAAACCAGATGTTTTAATAACAAAGCTAATGTATACACGTCGTACCAGTGTGAGAAATTCATGTAGGGTTTGGGATCTACACAAGTCGTTATATTGTAGTATGTATCTATTTTAGAAGCCGTGAGAAGTTCTCAGGGGTTGTGAATTCCCAGTGAGCCTCAACTAAGGATTTCTAAATATCCCATGCTTGAAACCAACTAATTCACCTGTGTTCAGCTGGGATATCCAGAAATCCAGCTTTGTTTGCATCATCATAGGCCTCAAGTTTGGCCATCAATGAATCTGATAGATATCGGTAAACAACACCACCAAGGTGCTGAGAGTGAAAAAGTAATTTCTCTGATTCAAGGGAAAGGGGTCCTGCTGTCGGTTCTTTGGTTTCAATAAGCTCTCCATAGCTGCAATCATATAATTCATTTCAAATGTCGCTATCTATGGATTCTTTAGCACTAAACCATTATTATAATTCTGAAAAAATAGCTGCTGATTTACAAAATCGAAAGCAGTTTGATTTAAAGCAAAACATGCCAGTAGAAATAAGGCGGTTTTGTAACATTTCCCCTCTCCTCACTATGGCTTCCAGGGGATCAGTTGCAGGGGGGGGTCATCAGAGGGATCCTTCCTATGGTGTCTGCTGTGACTTCTGAACTATTGGGCATTAAATCTTTCATTGTAACTGTGCTCATTCAAGCTGTCAGCTTGGATTCCCTAATGCTGGCTTCTGCTAACAGGAGTGATCAAACAACCCGATCTCCGACTCATTAAACCACTCATTAAACCTGCTTGTGCAAAATACCAGAGTATGTAATAGTAACCGAAGCACAAAGCCACAAGTCTAGAGTAAAACATTTAGCTACACAGCTAAAAACTGTGAAAGGAACATTTTATTTTACATGTTTAGTACAAATCTGTGCCTTTTGTTAATAATGATGCTGTTTTGTTTTGCAGAACAGGGAGCCACTGATGCCTTCGCCCCAGTTCATTAAATCATACTTCAGCTCCTTCACCGATGACATCATCTCCCAACCTCTGCAAGAAGAAAAGTCTGATGAAGATAAAGACAAAGAGGGAGAGACATCAGTGGTAAAAGAGAAGTGAGTGGATTGTTTATCACCTGTGGTTAGAAGATCACAAAGTTAGAAGATTTATGCAAAAAAAACATGTGAAAAATGCTTGTGTGAGAGACCACAATGGAGCTCCAGTAATTCCTTGCATGTGGCCTTACTTTCCAAGGGGTCCCTAACTCTCTTACATAAAATGATACGTCAGAATGCAGAAATTGTGCTTCCTTTAATATGCATGTGAATTTCTGGATTCTGTCAATGGATCAAGAATGTCTCATTAACCTCAATGGGGTTAAAGGCAGAGGAAGTTGTGACTTTTAAATTAATGGTGAATCTCCAGGCTTTGGTGCATTTATAGCAGGTACATCTTGCTCATCAGTGTAAATCAGCTGTATGTTTTGATGACACGTTTTGCCCTCCAGTGAATGGTTAGTAATGTTTTATAATTGTGTGGTCCTCTCCAGATCTGGGTATTTAAAAGCAAAGCAATATATGGAAGAGGAAAACTATGACAAAATAATAAGTGAATGCACCAAGGAGGTGGAAGCCAAAGGAAAATACATGGCTGAAGCTTTACTACTGAGGGCCACGTTCTACCTGCTGATCGGGAACGCAGCTGCTGCCAAACCCGATTTAGATCAGGTTATCAGCATGGAGGAATCCAATGTCAAGGTACAGGCTACCGGAAGCTATTGTTTGGTCATTTGTTGCACTTGAAAGTGAAGTAGTAATAGAATGTGGTGACCAGCGGTCACGTCTCCAACCTTTCAGACCATGAAACGCCATGCTTTCAGCATTTCCTTGTGTTCCTCGGGCAGATCTCGCTGTTTGCATGGCAGGCTTCCAGCTCTAGTCAATGAGGAACTTTCACAAAGAGCATATTGTACATTACATTAGCACCCTGTTACAATCCTCCAATAAGCGACAGAATCAAAGTCCAAGACAAGTCTCCAGGGATTTATGGCAGTGATCCAAAACCTTTATTAGCATGAAGATAAAAAATGAATGTGTGTTTAGGGGATAGACTGGGAAATGGATGTACACCACTCTTCTAAAGTTTGGGGTCACGGCTGTTCATGGAAAACAAGGAAACTTGTAGCTGTAACATAAATGCAAAAGCTTTTCTAATGATCAGTTGGACTTTTAAACTTGGATTAGCGAACACAACGTGCCGTTGGAGCACAGGAGTGAAAAAGAGCCTCTGTACGCATAAGAAGGTATTCCATTACAAATCAGTCATTTACAACATTAACCCTGTTTGTATTTCTGATCCATTTCATGTTATTTCAATGGACAAACTTTTGCTTTTCTTTTAAAAGGAATTTTTTGTGACCCAAAATGGTAGTTTGTTTGAAAACACATGATTTTCTGGAATCACATTTATTATCCACTGCATATATGATGGGGCCCTTGGCTCCTGGACTCATTATGCCAGTGTATGTGGTAAATGTTTATTTCAGTAATTGCGTCCCTGAATAAATAAATGCACATATCTGAAACAGGGAGGCAGGGGACCAAAGGGACAGGAGTTTTATACAACTTACAAACAAAATATTCAGTATATTTAGGTACCGCTTGCTTTGTGATTCGGAATGGCACGATCGTTATAACAACCAGAAATTGTTTTTGTTGGAAAGCAGCTCCGTGCCAATGCCCTCATCAAACGAGGCAGCATGTATATGCAGCAGCAACAGCCTATATTATCAACCCAAGATTTCAACATGGCAGCGGACATTGACCCACAGAATGCCGACGTTTATCACCATAGGGGGCAGGTGAGTTGGCAAAACCATCATAATGACTCTTTTGATCAGTAAGTAGACAACTGTGTTGGGCTGTGTATGTTTTTGCTATTACAGAAAGTCAGTTGTTTCCAAGTAAAATGGTGATTCTAATCTACTAATGTGATTTTAACTTTCCAGAATACAGGGTTCTGTAACATTGAATAGCGTACACAAAACATAGATTCAATCGTTTTATGTTTTTTTTAAGATTTGTCGTTAATAGGAGGGAGAGAAAAGCAATTGATTTCTGAATTTTGTCAGTAAGCAATCTTTCTTGCAGCTGAAAATCCTACTAGACCAAGTGGAGGAAGCAGTAGCAGACTTTGATGAATGTATTCGGCTTCGACCGGACTCGGCTTTGGCTCAGGCACAGAAGTGCTTTGCATTAGTAAGTGTTTTTCTGGGTGAGTGCTAAGCAACTCCGCAGCACCAATGAGATCTTATACCAGATGCATTTTCGGATGGATGTTTTTTTTTCTGTGAAATGATACATTTTTGGTACTGCAGTGATCGATTTTATGGCATTGTAATAACCCCCAAGTCTTAAGATTCTCTTATTTTGGGCTGCCCCCCAACATTCTGCAGATTTACATACGGGATCCAAAAAGTCAAGTATGCGTATTTTGTTTTCCAACTCTCTTCCCTGCTTTCTTTTTTGTAGTATCGTAAAGCATATACGGGTAGCAACCCCTTGCAAATTAAAGCAGCCATGAAAGGGTTTGAAGATGTCATTAAGAAGTTTCCAAAGTGTGCTGAAGGCTATGCGCTCTATGCCCAGGTACGTTCCGTCTAGTATTCTGCAGCTTTCCAGATGTCACATAGTTATACAAGTTGCAATGTGGTTCTCTAAAATATACTGCTGGGGGGGGGTGCCACTGAGGGATGTGCAAGACATACCTGTTAATATGATCCCTGATGTCTTATAGACCCCAAAAGAATCTGTAGCCAAAAAAGGTTTAAAAGTAAATTTATAATTAAGGGGGAGGGAAAAAAAAACTTTGTACATGGGGCATGTTTCTGCAGTGTGCTCCTAACCTGTAGTAGTTTTTTGTGCCAATACATTTTATCTGTATGAATATGCATTAAAACAAAAACCCTGCTTGTCCTTAACCTTAGTTTAAACTCAAATTGATATTTGGGTTAAAAATGCAGAATACCCTTGGTAATGTTGGGGTTAGAGGGTAATGTTACTACATACTGTAGTAAATACTGTATCCAAGATTTTTCTTGATGTTAGTATGTGTTTTTGTGTGTAGGGGTCATTTCATGTTCTGTCTAACTTAATTTGGTAGACTTTTTGGGGGGGGTATGCTTTATTTTTCCCTTGCATCCGTTACAGTCGCTAATCTCACCGAAACTTTTTTTGCAGGCTCTAACAGATCAGCAGCAGTTTGAAAAGGCCGATGAGATGTATGATAAGTGCATAGATCTTGAGCCTGACAATGCCACGACATATGTTCATAAAGGGTAAGTGGTGCTGCTCACGCTGTGCTAGTCGTATCTTGCTGGTTTCAATGGAGAGCTTTCTTTAGTATAATAAACATTTTAAATACGTCTTTGGAGTGTTGTTGGCTCCCGCGTGAGCAGGGCAGAGTACATTATTCCCCTGTCAGCGTATGTCCGTGGCTAACTGTGACCCTTGTTTACTTTCCTGTAGTTTACTTCAACTCCAGTGGAAGCAAGATCTGGAGAAAGGATTAAACCTAATCAGCAAAGCCATTGAAATAGACAACAAATGTGATTTTGCCTACGAAACAATGGGGACGATCGAGGTTCAGAGGTAATCTTTAATTATTGCATGTTTTCTGACATTTTGCCAAACTTGATTGATCCTTTTTCTTGCAAGAAGAGATTTAGGCTAACAAGAAATTATAAATAGAAATAGAGCAGGAGTTTGACACAATATCATATGTATAAGGTGAAGAGAGGAAAAGGTAGAGGTGGGGATAGGACCCTAGTCCCTGCTGAAGGCCATGAATTAGTCACTAGTATCACCAAATATTGAATAATGCATTAAAATATATGGCAGCAGAATCAGAAGAAATGTTACACTTCTCCCCCTCCATAAACATTGCCCTGGCTAACCATTTTCCATGTTAGCTACTCCGCTTCCCTGAGCCAAGGAGATGAATTCATCAGAGGAGGGAATCGATGGATCCTTTTGTGACCGCATGGCGTGTAGCATTTGAGAACAATCTTACATTGGTAGTGTTTACATTGGTAGTGTTGTTGCTTACATTGGTTCTCTTTGTTTCAGGGGGAACCTGGACAAAGCCATTGAAATGTTCAACAAAGCCATTAACCTGGCCAAGTCTGAAATGGAAATGGCCCATCTCTACTCACTATGTGATGCTGCTTACGCTCAGACAGAAGTTGCAAAAAAATACGGATTGAAGCCTCCAACACTTTAAAACGGACTGCTGCAGAAAGGCAAAGAGCAGTAAACTGTGGTCCTGTTAAACGCCACGTGTCCCTTCAAGGAGAGCCATGTGTCCAAGAAGTAGCGATGGTGGAACGTTGTTTTTCTGCTTGTGCTGTTGTCATTCATTCCTTCTGTTAGGTGTATGTGGGATTGTGGGATTGGGTATCTGAATTGTCTGGCCTGTTTCCCTTTGCAACCAGTGTTAGTGGAAATAAGGGAAATAAAGGTATAATTGCATGAGAACAGAAGGGCCCCGTTAGCCATGCAAATAAAACTGCTGAATTTGTTTTTTTCGCTTTTTTTTTTTTTTTCCTGATGGAGAATGAGTGAATATTGTGTGAACATTTTCTTACATTTTATTTGTAATATTCTGATAACTTTTACAGCTTTTTTTCCCCCTTTGATTGAATTTCAGTACTGTAAGTCAGATTTCTCTTGTATATAAATGATCACAAAAGGTTGTTTTCTTTTTTTTTTTTTTTTTTTTTTTTTAGTAGTGAAAAAAACTATTACTTAATTTTTTCCAGCTTCCAAAATAAATATTCAGCATGCGCAGCCTTTATTTCCCCTTTGATTAAAGAGAATTGTAGCGTCTTAGTTGTGGTGTTTTAATTAACCATGTTTCATATAGACTCCCGTTCGTTTTTTCTCCCCCAGTGCAGATTTGTGTATTTGGACACAAGCTTTGCTGAAAATACTGGGTTCAGAATGTAATATTGTAAATTTATTGTGAAAATCTCCTGCGAGGAAAATATAGCCTCCATGGAACCCGTATACTGGCAGTTTTCTTCGTGTAAATTATTTTTCAGTATGAGCTTCATCGTTTATCTCTTTTGTAATAATAATACTTTTCCCCTCCATTTCAAGTGACTCCTGTTCTTAATTTTTTAGAGATATCAGAAAATGCGTTTAGACACCAACATGTTATCACAACCCTTAAACTCTTTTAAAGATAAAATATTCGACAATTTTAATTTATAGCGAGTTTTAAATAAAACCTCTCGTTAAGAGAAGTTCAGAAGTCAATGTAAAGATTGAGCCTCCGCATGGTTTTTTGTTTTTTTTATTCCTGGTTTATTAAATTGCTCTGCATTTTTGAAAGATTAAGTAACGAGTGGCCTTGGATCAAAAAAGGGAAGAAAAACACATGAAATAAAGCTGAATCTGATCGACTGTAAAAGGAGAGTAACTGAGCATAAGCGAACTGTACCAAGAAAATAATGAAAGTACAGTATTCAAAAGCCATGTTCAGGTATATAAATAACATCGCTCTTTGATCATCACTAAAATCCTCTCTTGGTTAAAGCTGGGTCATCAGAGGCAGTCGTCCATCTGTTATCGTGACCAAAGTCGCAATCATCAACAGCTAGTGAGAGGCTGAGCGGCGCATCAGAAAATAGTCTACCGCCTGTAGCAGCCACCATGATGGCCTGAACAAGCCTTAGTGTGCCTTTATATCTAGGAAATAAAGGACAGTGGGTGGTCCCTAAACCCATTGAAAACAATGCATTTTGAGCCCGTACATGTACGGGCTTTGTCATTAAGGGGTTAAAACTTGTTTTTCCTGTCTATGATACTAGTAATAACAGTCATGGTGATGACCTCAAGGGCTACCATCTCCTCTGTTACCTCAACTAATGTCTGTCAGTGTGATGACATCTTAAATCATCATCCATTATGTTACATTGCTTTATATCATCCGCCACATTGGTCGTTACCTATAAGATATATAGAAATATCGCACTAAGCACAGAGATGCTTTGAGTAACATTTTATGAATATAAAACAGATTTGTCTGCTACTATCTGATGAACAAACTGTAAATTGGATCTGTTGCTTTTGCATAAATCCTACTGTTAACAGTTCTATACAATAAATTACCTGTATAATGCCTACTAATTGCAATAGAGCTAAATCCCACCTTATTTGCATTTTATGGGAGCTACTGTCATGCCTCCCTCTTATGACCTGCAGCTTTACATTTGGAAGAACATTCTAAATACAGAGTTCCACCTGGCCGCAGATCACTAGACTCTTAATTTGCAGAACCGAAAAAAAAAAAATCTGCAGCTAGCATCAAGATGGATAGTTCCATTTCTTATACCGAAAGCATGTGTTAACTTTACTTAGTAATCCTAAACGCCTCAGGGCAGTCACAGAACACACTTAACATGAAGTGCACCATCATTTATGAATCTAAATACTAAAGGCATTAGCAGTAATTCCTACTTCCAACTCATTTTACCATCCAAGATGATGTGCAGTTTAGTGAAGGCAGGATTGTCATTTCATATAGCGCCATGATATCGCACAGCGTCGTGCAACAGGTATGCAGAACATAAGGGTATAGTAATTTACAGAACTCAAATGAACTTACACCACAGTTTTAAAAATAAAAATTTAAAGAGCCTTAATATGATGATCTGTAAATGATTGGGTAGAACATGGTCTGCTAACCTAAACAGGTTGGTGGTACCTCTCTCGGCAACAGCACCGGACTGCAGAGGAGGAGGAAATAAATAGAGCCAATTCATAAGTGGACCTTAATGGATCGAAATTCCAGCTGCAGAAGGCTTGGTTAGAACAGCTAAAGTCATGCCAATATCTTTCTGTTGCAGGACTGTTGAAGGGGGTTGCACACGATATATATTAGAATGCAAGTGGAGAGTCTATTCTTTATTCTAATCACATTTTAGGACAGCAGCTGTCATGATACAAACACCGCTAATCACTTTTAGACCTGGAGGTGAAACATGGTACCCATGTGAGTGCAGGCAGGTATTTAGATCATTGGAAGCCACCTTGGATAGGTAAGCACGGTAGACCATGTTCTGAACTTAAATTCCCAAGTTCCTTGCATTATAGCAACAGATCGTAAGCCATCTATATGCCCCCCCCCCCCCACAATAGGCTGTAACTTGATGTTCTCTATTGTTAGAAATGCAGATCGGGGCACTGAACATGCAAAGTTTTATTTGCCCTACAGTTTGTGTAAACTTACAACAATATGCTGTGATTAACGCCAGCATTCCATGACAGATTGTCTGAACAAGAACATTTAAAGTGCCAGGTCAATGCACTACAGCAGTGTCCAGACAGAGCTGGATACAAGTCTGGACTGTTCCACGATTGTGGCAGCCAAGTCTTGTGTAACTCAGGCAAACATACTGCACATGCTTTTTTTTTTTTTTAATATACGGATTACACACACACACACGTTTATATTCCGACATGAGACAGTTTCCCCATTCTCGAGGTAAGCCACCAGTCTTTAATGAAGTTACTTCAGACAAAAAGTTTATCAAAATATAAAACTTTTAATTATAAGCTTTTAAAAAGTTAGTACATATACACATAAATCACATTCTTGAAGTCCATAACTAGATATTAAGACTAGAATTCTTGAGACTCTACAGCTTTAGGCTCTTGGGATGATTGTCCTTTCATGGTTTTCTTTGGTAGAAGGGTAGCATGGATGTTGGGCAAGACTCCCCCATCAGCAATGGTGACCCCATCAAACAGCTTGGACAGTTCATCATCATTCCTGACCGCCAGCTGGATGTGTCTGGGGTAGATCCTGGATTTCTTGTTGTCTCTGGCAGCATTCCCTGCCAGTTCTAGAACCTCAGCACACAGGTATTCCAGAGTAGCTGCCAGGTAGATACCGGCTCCAGAGCCAATCCTTTCTGCATAGTTTCCTTTCCTTAGGAATCTGTGGATACGGCCGACCGGGAACTGCAGACCTGCCTTGGCAGACTTGGAGGACTTGCTAGCTGCGGGTTTCTCAACCTTCTTACCACGGCCAGACATACTGAAAGAAACCTAGAAGGAATACCAAAGAGTTTTAAAGCTGCGGGAAGCCTAGCACCACCCCAAACAGGTTTCTAATAACCCAATCCCCTATGGAGCTTCTAGATAATACAACCCTTCTAGCTGTAGGGCCTTTTAATTTGGGTCAAGAGTCCCAACACTGTTCACTGTTGAGGTGAGGGGAACATTTCATACATATATATGGACTGCAGGCATTACCAGGCTGGCAGCAGTCACCCATCTCTGCCCAGATTTCCTATTAGGAAACATACCGTCATTACGTTTCAGGGCAGTTTGATGAAATACCAAGGAGAGGCCTCACCTACTTCTGCTCCAGCTATTCATACCACTTACCCCAGCAGTCATACCACTTCTGTAAAGCCCTTTTAACAGCTTTAATTATAGGAAGAGGCAACAGTTAGCCATCTTATCCAGGAAGCCAACCCTCAGGCTCATTCCAATACTAATCATTTTAGTCCTTCATGAAACGGATCTTATAAGGGCCATTGGTAGGACCCCTTCCCATCCCTTGACATTTATTTCATTAATAAGGTTAAGATTCTGGGGTAGCAGAGGGTTTTCAGCCGTGATGTTAAACTGAGCGCAAAGCTTCAGAAGCGCCAACATTAGCCTGGCCTCTTCATAGTTCACCGTGCAACCATCAGTCTGCCACCTCAGCCATTTAGATCTCAGGACCTACAGATCCTACATGCCGGGCCGACCAACAGCACATACAAGCCATACAGGGCATCAGCGCTCAGGACCCCACAACCCCAGACAGCCGAAGGGCAAGGACAACCCCATGTACCAATCAACACAAGAAATCAGGGGATTACACAATATACTGACCACAAATAAAAGTAGTATTTTACCATTTGTACATATTCAAAGAAAATAGGACATAGGTATATTTTCTATACATAGACAGTTTGAATACCCAAACAAAGGTCTCTAGTAAACATGTTGCGGCAAGTAAAATAAATCCCTAAAACTAGGCCTGGTCACTCCTTCCACCCTACAGCACAGTTGTGAATATAACCCCCCCAATCTCTCCTATTACCATGCATTACTAGCGCAGCCACCACTCACCTGCCCAAGCAGCCGCCACAGAAGTAAATCAAACAAAATTCTCAAGACAAAGAAATCCCTGCTTTGCCCCGTACTATATACCCACTTAATTGCACCCTCAGGTGTAACTAGAAACTAATTAGACCAAATTGTATCAGCACCTGCTGCTAATTTCAGCTGAGCTCAAGTTACTTAACTATATCACTGGGTTTTTATACATAATTACAGTCAATGGAAAAAAACGAATTGGACTGCTAATATATATACGGTATATATATATATGTGTCAGTTCAATGTATAATACAAAATAATTTCCGCGCATATCATTTTGGAATTGTTATTCTTGATCGCCTCGATAAGGATTCAGTATGGCTGATACATTACAGACAGGTAGATATTTAGGTTATAGGATGATCACGAATGGTTCCTGTATCCTAAGTGATCTCGTTATTAAGGAACAGGGAATTGTGTGAGATTTAAGAACGCAAGACAAAGATAAAGTGAGCGGCTTCCTTCATGCTATGCATGATTTCTTCTTAAAGGGAGATTACTACATCTAGCAATAGAGGCTACCTGGATGGACCAGCACATATAATGTGATACCCTGAAGTGTATATGATGCTACAACATACTTAATGTACACATAGTACTGGGTTCTATTCCCACCAGGGTTGTATGTATGTATATGCTGCATTATTTAGCACCAAGTATGTAGACAAAGCTTTATAATTTACAGTATGATAAAAGGGAGGCACAATACGGATGTATATCGTCATATATAATGTGTACAGCAGTCATTCTTCATGATCACAGAAATATTCGCTCATCTAGTCTGATGTAGGGGTTCTCAGTAAAGCAAACCTTCCTCACAATACATCTAAACCTCCGATCCTCCAGTTTTAGGCTACGGCCTCTTGTTCTAACATTTCTTACTTTGTTAAAACCCTTTAAGTATGAATATGTTAGGAAAGGGGGTCCACGCCCTGGAGGTCTTACAGGACTATTCTATTCTATTACCTACAGGCGAAATCCCATTTCTCATCGCGAGCAGACCACGTCACCCAAATGTGTGCAGATGGCACTGCTGCTTTAAAGGGGTTGATTATGGAAAATGCAAAGTACAGGGCTGCTGTTTGTTCAGTGCAGAAACATTATTTTAAATTCTACTCAGCAATGGTGACTATAACCAGCTTCACATATAGTGAATTTGCCCACCTCCATCTCCAATTCCGTGTGAGGATAGCCAAACCCCGGTGAGTTTCTCGTGCGCGACCTGGCCCTGTATAATGTATAGCTAAAGTAGTGGGAGAGTTTTAAGAAATCTCTTGATATCCCTGGATGATGTATAGTGATATTAGGGCACCCTCCTGCAAACTCCTTCAGTGACCACACTCCGTGAGCCATTGTTACCAGCCTGTTTGCCATGTGCGGCGCTGTAGCTGCTTATGGCCGTAGGTATGGAAGCCGCTGTATTTAACTTGGTAGCCGATGGCAAACACAAGTAGCATTACAGGGTGAATGATTTGCCGCATCAGTTTTTCAATGAAAACTTTATTGATTTTTCATAAAGGATACAAAATAACGACAGCGAAGACAGAACATACTCTCTAGTATCATTACTCTCTGGTCGGTTTCTTTTTATTACATATGCCGAGTGGCAAATCGCGTGTAAGTGGTTCAGGAACGCAGCATTGATACAAAAATCCGACAACCTTAGAAAGAGAGAATTTACATGAAATGTCTATGAAGTGTGACACTGTTTCTGTGTAAAACTATACGAGAGGCAGTCCAGCCCTGCTGTCTCCCAGCCAACACCTGCTACATAATGATACTGCAGACAAGTTATGAAATGTATTTAATAAAGAAAAATATCAGGCAACGGATCCGGAGCCCGGCAAGCTTCGCCTGTGTAATATGATGTCTATGGGAAAAAAAATATATATATATTTTCTTTTAATGTAATGCCGTTTGTTTTTACCCCACGATCTAGACATGTTTTATTTATTTCCATTTTTGGAGAACTATAAAAATCAACTGAAAAGATAAACAAGGTGAACGTCATCATAAATCGAAATGTGCTGATCCATGACAACTAAGCATTTAAGGAGATTTGGACATTAAGCAAACTGTGGGTTCCAGTCCATCTTGCGGCCCGTCAGAGGGCTAGCTGGTAGAGCTGAAATGCTTCCTCTCCTTCCGTGTCTGAAAGCGCCTGATCTATCGAGCTGTCCCAGCTTTAGATCCGCCCAGCAAGCCGGGTTTGGGTCGGACTCGTTCCATCACACAACCAACCCACCCAACTCTAATACAAATATTTTTATTGAAAAAAATATATTAATCAATGGACTAAATGCTCTTCATTCTCGTGACATTTTTGATTTTTCACACAATATGAAAGTACCGGTATTAGCAGAATTGTAACTGGGCTGATAAAAAAAAAAATCACATCCTGCCGAGTCTAAATCCACGTATTTATTCAGATAGGTTTACTTTTAAACGTAGGCATCCATAACTTTATTCATGCTTCTTTTCTTCTACATTGTAAAGATCTAGACGGCGCTGCGTCCCAATAGGAATTTGTTGGCGGATTTCAGCAAGATATTTTAAATCTGTAAAGGAAATAAAACATAATAAAAAACTAAATAAAAGTCTCGCCTTCGAGTTACGTCTGACGGGTCACCCTTCAAGTACGCTGGAAAAGGGGAACGACGGGGACAACCAGATATGGGCAGACTATTGGGGACTCCAGGTAGAGTAAGTCACATAAAGACACCATAAGCAGCTGTTTCTATTTCTATGGCAGCAATCCATCCATGTAAAAGCAATGAGGTGAATGAATCACAACAGTATGGCTCAGATAAGAAAAGGTTCATCAAATTAAGTGACGTGGATATACACAGGTCCTAATCATCGATGTATTGGAACAAAAACCTTTACTAGAATTTCATCCCACCATAACCAGATACCGTGTACAAGCATATAATGGGTTGCTGTACAGTGATTTTTCCTCACGTACATCTTCACGAGGCTTCTTGTCCATGCCTCTGTTATTCATGGTGAAGGTGCTAAGGGTTACATTACTTTGGGAGAGCTGTGCCAATACAGAAGCTATACGTCAAATAATTTGTTCGCTATGAGCAGCCACGGGTTCCTCACCGATTTCTGCAAAAATGACAGTATCCTCGGCACCTGCCTTAACAATCACCTTTCCCCTGCAAAAAGGACGACAGAAGCAAACATTAAGAATGTTACGTTAGGCTATTGTGGAGATGCAGACAACAATACTTGGAATGTAAAACATGAAGCATCACTGATTCCTAAGACTTGAGACCCAAATTATCTTTGGAGTGCGTCAATTGCAGAGCTCTGCTCACAGATTATAAAAAATATATCATCTCTTGTACTTGGGGAAACTCTATAATAATAAAAGTTTACATAAAAAGTTACACATAATCAGAATAAACATGTCGTATCTCGAAAACCCTCCATGTTACAGTTTTATACGCTGAACAAAGCCACGTAACTGTGTTTATAAATCCAACTAATCAAATACATGTATATATATATATATATATATATTATTATTAATTATTATTATTATTAAAAAGCCACCTTCTGCTTTTCCTAGGAACAAACTGCTTCCGTTTCTTAGGATCTGCGTGATCTCCCCTTACCATGGATTAACCACCGTGCTATGCCCCCATGCCACATAGGACGCCTTCTCGTCTCTGGCTGGAGATACTGTTGCAACATAGACTTGGTTGTCCAAAGCTCTGAATAGAGAAGAATACATGGATCGTCACGACACCAAGTACCGTATAAAGGACCTGACCTAGAAAGTGTTAGGTGAATTTATTCCAGATTACCTTGCTCTCTGTAAAAGTTCCCAGTGGGCAGGCCCGGTCGTCATGTTAAATGCTCCCGGATAGATCAACAACTGGCAGCCTAAAGCAAAATTAAAAACTTTTAAGGGACATGGAAATGAAAAATGTTGCCCTATTGCAATTTGAAAGCATGCAGCTTTACACCAATAGCTTCGGTATGAGAAGGGGGCAGAAGAGGTTCTCTGTTCTTAACACAAAATGACTATTCTTTATTTGTAATTTTACATATTGTTCACCCCTCACCGACTATCCACTTCTAGCGTGATAGCCTATTGACCTGCTTATCGGGCTAACATAACATCTGACGGACAGACACCGGCTTGAACTCGCTCTCCAAATGTCTGTGCATGCGCTCAAGATAGATGATAAAGATAAACTAAATGAATCGAATATCTAAGGAAAGAACATTTGTCTAGTGCCAAGACGAGGATGAGTGAAGACAACAGCTTGCTTGGAAAGGGATCAGGTCAGTATTGCCAACTTCAACTGCTGTAACTGGGACCTTTCCATTTAAAACACAATATTGAGGCAATCTGACACATGGCAGCAACTGAGCGTAAAACTATTGACAGGAATTGCATTAAACTCACCTTTCCTTGCATATATTTGGGCAAGTTCTGCAAATCTAATGTCATAACAGATACCCACGCCGATTTTGCAGAAAGCTGTTTAAAACAAAAGTTGGTATTTGATCATATGATCAGAAAAAGCCAGAGAGGAATAATGAAACACAACAAAACGATGCAGTGTGGCGGGTAGAAGACTACAGAGCCCCCGGCACGGCGCGTTACACACCACGGAGAGCTCTACCAGAATCATAAAGATCCGCATTTACTGCAGGGATTTTCAGGAGGGAGACATACGGGTGTCAAACACCGAGAAGCTGTCTCCGGGGCTCAAGGTTTCGGATTCTTGGAAGCAGATTTTCCCAGGTACATCGATATCAAACAGATGAATCTGTAAAAAAACATATTCAATAAACAAAAAATAATGTTACAAGGGCTGCGGCTCACAAGTTAAGAAAATAATCAATCAATACCAGCATTTAATTACCAGAAGTGACAGTGGTCTGACTGCGCTGGGTAAGCTTTTATGCCAACAGTGCCAATGGGCAGACCTGGGAACACTCGGGGTTTGACTCTGAGCCTCAGGGATTTTGCTCCAATCTCAGAGTTTTAGGGTCAAGGGGCAAAATCTCAGGGTCACAGTCTGGAGCGGACTCATTCTTTCACTCTACCTCCTTGTCACTGGTCTTCCGTACAGAAAACTGCTAGTTTGCAGGAGCTGGTGATGTCCATACCCCGCAATCACATCCTCACTGCTAAGAATCTGACTGGGCTTTATGGACAAAAGCAGCTCCTTCCGCAGAGACGCTCAGACAGAAGATCAGAGGGGAGGCGGTGGGTAGACGTGAGCATTTATGGGTAAGTGAATGGTCCTTTCTTCTGAAAACTCTAAAGGGGTGGATTAAGGTCTGCTTATTCGGTCTGAGGGTCTAAAAATGTTTATGGAATTCCAAATTTGCGATATTTAATCTACCTTTCGGTGTTTAACAAGCAGTGCCCCATCTGGGCCAAAAACCGCACAAGTGTTATACAGCTTTCCAGCATCCTCTTCAGGGATTGAGCCTAGAGGAAAAAAAAAACAATACATTTCTCATCAATAATTCCAAGAACAAAATAGCATAAATACAGCAAATTAGAACCCGTTTCTTTATTGTCTAGTTCCATATATTATACATGGAACGGCATCCCATCAGAAGAGGTAGAGGCGAATACAGTAAGGGAATTTAAACATGCATGGGATAAGCATATGGCTCCTGAATCTAAGACAAGGTCAAGGACTGAGTCTAGACTAGATGGACAGAATTGTTCTTATCTGCGGTTAAAATCTAAGTCTACATTCACCAATTATCATTAAATCCAAGTCTGTTCCCCCACTTTGCCTAAAATTGCCAATCATATCTCCACGTTCTACTTAACAAAAATAGACATCATTTTTAAATTACCCTACAATTTGTAGGATTTATAACCAATTTATCTGGGATTAGAGGGGTCGTTTAACTGTTGGGGCACTAAACCGTCTCTCTCTATACCTGCACCATGCTGTCCAATGGCCATACAGCGGGATTACGACAGACTTCATGGGCACCTCTGTATGTTACATATCAAAGGATGCTGGGTAACACATAATATTTACATAATGGAACATCTAATTAAAATATATCAAACCTCCAACAACATAGATGCAGCATTCCTTGGCTAATTCTGACAGCATTTGCGTGGATTGTCCGGGAATCTTCTCTGCGTATTCAGGGAAATATTTGGTGCCATAAGGAGAATTGAAGCATTCCTAAAATCAGAAATATTCTGTAAAAATTATGTTATAACCAAACGTAGTCAAAGTGTCTCTACAAGTAGCCCAGTGTCTGTGAGAATGCCTGTCTAAGTCATTCGAGCCCGTGGGACCGATTAACTGAAATGTCCATTTCTAGGTGCTGCCTACACCTGGAACCGGTAGTAGAATGCGAAGGATAAAATAAATTGTTGAAGAAGTTGAAGGAAACATATTTATTAAGTACATTAATATACCAAGATGAGATATGTGGTACTCACTGGCAGTGCCACAATCTGGGCCCCTCGCTGCGCTGCGTCCTTCACCAGCCGGTACGCTCTCTTCAGGTTATCGGATTTGTCAGACGTGACAAGGAGCTGCACTAAAGCTATTCGGAATTCTGGAGAGACGCAAAGTGAAAGTATGTATTTTTTAATTCTTTGCACGCGCTATATTGGTACAAAATTGAAGAAGGTTTCATACAACAGTATAACATTGTTTGAATGTGGTATGTATGTATATATATATAATTATATATCTGTGTTATGTGCCAATCCTAAAACAGTTAAACGTATGAGTGAATGGTGCCACCTAGTCCCAAAGCCTTCACCTTCTACAACCCCTACTTTCCCTTCTCCACCAGCAGGATGAACAGCTTTTGCTCGGCCCCCTAGAAGGGAGAGACCCTCAAGTTTTCAAGGAGCGGTAGAAGTCTGAAGGCTTCAGGGATTTGGCTCCATCATGGCAATTTCCAGGACGATCAACATTCATGATACGGAATACATCTTCGCTCAAAAATAATGAAAATTATGGGCTGTACAGAATTGCAAATCATGAAGGCAACGATAAAAAGATGAATCTGCCCCAACTCTGGCGAACGTAACCCTTTTAAAGCATCACTGGCGCTGTTACTGTTCCTGAGGACCGACGCCAAGAGAACCCGGCCCAGATCAAAATAAGTAAAAAAAATAAATAAAAAAAAAAGTTTGCTTCCACGGCACTTTCTTTTGCAATGTTTCAAAAAGTTAATCTTTAGTCCCTTTTTTCTGCTTAGAACAAATAGTTACACAATAATAAAATGAAATATTTGACAGAATATACAGCCCAAAGTCCAACGCAGACGGAATATTAAAGAATTTATTCACGGGTGATGCCAGCCTTTCAGCGACCGGTATCTGCAGAAATATTATTATAGCCTAAGTTTTACCAGCCAGCAAAGTTTATTACTCGGGTGAAAAAAAAAAAGACTAGTTTGGAAAACGTTAGGCAGATGGAGGAGAGAGAAACCCGCACTGTTATTACGCGCCTGCTTCTTACTCGCCAGCGGTGACAGATGGAATAATTGATGGAGCGCGGTCTGTACAGTTTTATTAATTTTTTATTTAGTATAATGAGTCTGTATCCTGGCGCGGACGCATAAAGCTTTTATACCCGGTAACCAATAAATCCACAGAGTATGTACTGGTCTTCATCTAAAGGGTTAAAGCACTGCGCCTGCGCTGAGGTGGCTGATACAAGAGTTATAGCATTACTATGAAGCCATTTGCCATATGACCCAATCCCGATAAACGCAGCGCACACAATAAATACTTACTCGCCATGGCTCTGCCTGCTTGCATACTGCGACCCGCAGAACTGTCACACAAAACTCAAACAGGAAGTTCTGTCTTCGCCCCGCCCCACTAGCAAAGGATGTCGGGAAGTGTAGTTCCTCTCGTTACCCGGTCCCTCATAGAAAGTGGAAGGTCGTTTATCAGTAGCTCTTTACCCTGTGCAAATCATTTCAAATTACACATCTATTTCACGTGCAGCAGTTTAGTGAATACTATCGGGGGGATGGAATAATTACTTGGGTAATGCAGGGTGCGAGTGGGGTGGAGTATAACGGTATAGCCACATTCTAACCTGGATGTTGACTTTCAAATATATGAATACAAAATCCAACGGGTTGCAGAAACTATTTATAATAAATTCTTACATAGTAAAGCACTTAAATTGGCTTCATTGGACAAAACCATAACTTAAATATGTATCCATGGTGATCGTAAGGGAATTACAATAAATTTGATAGACTGATTTGTTACAGCAGAAACGACCAAATTTAGAACTGGATGTAATAAATGGTCCATTTATCCCCCCCCCCCATCTGGGACTTCGTTTTCTTTCTCCACATAGCGCTTTTTACCTAGTTGCTGTATATCAGATTATTACGCCCTATTTACCCATTGTACAGCACAACAGTATAGGACAGTGCCATAAAAAAAAAAAAAAATTGTCCACACATAAGTTATATACCTCTCAGTTAAGGTGCACAACTCCAGCCCTCAAATGTGGCAAACAGCCACTTAAAGCAGGGGTGTACCAATTATAGCCCCAGGGGCGGTCACACCGGTACCGGGCAGCCACCCCTTACGAACAACTAAGCAGGCCGTTCAGGGACAAAACAGTTTGGCGGAGTCCCTGGGCCCCATGGTTTCCAGTTACACCCCTGCATTAGGTCACTTGTTTTAAAGAAAGGAGCTACACAACTCCAGCCGGTTTGCTGCCCAGGTATGTTCTGTTTCTAAGAGGAGGACGACCATCATGAGTTACAAGTGAAGTATAAGTGCAACCATTGAAAGAATAAAGATTTAAACATTTACCTTTAATTAGAATACAAGTTAACACACCACATATACATCATATTAAAACCCTAGCATGACAAAATAGAAGATTCAAGTCAAAGATGTAGAAAGTTTAAAATTCTTGAGATTCTGCAACTTTAGGCTCTTGGGATGATTGTGCTTTCATGGTTTTCTTTGGTAGAAGGGTAGCATGGATGTTGGGCAAGACTCCCCCATCAGCGATGGTGACCCCATCAAACAGCTTGGACAGTTCATCATCATTCCTGACCGCCAGCTGGATGTGTCTGGGGTAGATCCTGGATTTCTTGTTGTCTCTGGCAGCATTCCCTGCCAGTTCTAGAACCTCAGCACACAGGTATTCCAGAGTAGCCGCCAGGTAGATACCGGCTCCAGAGCCAATCCTTTCTGCATAGTTTCCTTGCCTTAGGAATCTGTGGATACGGCCGACCGGGAACTGCAGACCTGCCTTGGCAGACTTGGAGGACTTGCTAGCTGCGGGTTTCTTAACCTTCTTACCACGGCCAGACATACTGAAACTGACCTGTAGAAAGATACATTTATTGTATAGCTAGACATCACTCCCAAAGAACGAGACTGGCAGAAGAGAAGCAATATTTAGTTAAGGATACAGTCAGATACATGGCAAGCAAGGAGTTATGGCACTGGTGATCTCAGACACTGTCCCTCACATAATTTGTAGGATTGTATAGGGGCCACCGAAACAGGTATATATACACAAATACTGTATATATAGCTTTACAGTGTCAAGAATACAGCCTTACCAAGGAAGCAAGCCACAAACAGCTTCATAAATCTCATATTATTCATACGTATCTAAACCCTGCACCCAGTAACAAGGTAAACAATGAGCTACAAAAAGAGCTTTCAAGCTAGAGACAACAGCTCGTTTAGCAGTTAGGACTCTATGAAGACACGATCAGGAACTTTCATTTATACAGCACTTTGTCAAACATTGCTTCCTTACCCACTGCTGCTCACCACCACACACTGCTCCCAAGGAATACCCTCCACCCTTCTCCCCTGTGCTTTATACTGTGAGCCCCACCGCCATCTCATGCCTGGAGCTAATTAGCCATTTCCCACCATTATTCTCACCTGGGGTATTTCACTGATACTGGGATCATGTTATTCAGCACCTTGACTTTATTATACGTTGTGAAGGGCCAACCTTAGTGCTTGGCTGGCCCTGTACAATGTATACTTAAATCAGTAACATTTCTTCAGTCTCCTCCTCTGTTTAATTGCGGATTAATGATAAACACGTTAGCTCTTTATAACGAATGCTGGAGTGAGGGGACCTAAACTCTTGTGCCAACTCTCCGTTTAGTGAATAAACACCCAAAGGGATTTATATACAGTTGGCGGCGCCTTTTTACCCCAGTCCTGCCCGGATATGCTATGAGCACTTTGACACAGTATTATATAACCATAAAACCGAGGCCCAGCTAGGCCTTCATGTAGGCAGGAATGGCTTTTATTATGCATTTTTATTTATTATTAATGCATAATAAATTCCAACCACTCCTGCCGGCTCCTGCTGTACTGAATAAGCCCCGGGGTTTCATATCTATGCCTCCCGAATTACACTTAATGTCAGCCCGCATGCAGCAGGGTAAACACCGCTTAGAATATACGCCACAGGCTCAATTTGCCAGACACACAAATGGCGTTGCCGGTATCGCGGTAGCTATACAGACAGAGTGATCTGGTTGGCCGATCGCCTCCACCAATCACAGTCGTCTGCCTTACCGAAGCTATATAGGGAGCGCGGACGGCGGCTAACTGTCAGTAACATTAACCGGGTAATAGACATGGCCAAGCCGGTAGGTCCCGTACAGCCTAAGGCCGGTTTATCCTTAACCCCCCTGCTGAGGCGGAATAAAAGAGGCCGGCGAAGGAGAAAGAGGCGGCAGCTGCTAACATCGTGCGCCGTCTTCATTCACCAGCTCGTAGGGAAGATGCGCCCGTCCGCCAGAGTAGCTTCAAAGGCGATAGCGCTGATTGACGAGTTGATTACCGACATTTTTAGTCAGGTCCAGACCGAAGCCGCACGGCTGGTGCGTTACAGGGGGGCGCCTCTGACCGAGGGGGAGATCCGCCGCGCTGTCCCGTTTCTGCTACCGAGGGACGTGGCCAAGTTCATCCAACCGAAGGACGTTATGAGCGGGCATTTTAAACAACCCCGCTAATTGCCCCATCTCAATAAACCCCTTCAGCAACTGCCTGGGAGTGTGTGGCCTGCTCTGTCGCTGCCGGGAGGGGATGGGGTCGGCAGAAACCGTGCTAGTAATGACTATGCGGCCGTGCTGCCCCTGAGAGCTGGCACTTTAAATGGGGTTAAAGTAGCTATACGGCTGGTTTTCTTAGCGAAGGAGTTGGGCCGCAGATCTGACTGACATCATGGTTAGAGAAACGCTAAGCCTACATTATCACTACTAGAACTTAAAATATCGCCATTAATCTAATGTCACAGACCTTCACATAAAAATTATATCCGAAGCATTCGGGGGGTGCTTCAGGTGCACTCGTAGGCTTTATATATCCTTATTCTGGGGCAGTTATGAAGTAACGGTGAATGAGTCAGTCCGCTGGCCGGTTTTATAACGGAACGACATTCACCAGGGGATAAGAACCACTTGGCCAGTCTAGTCTTCCCATTATTTCCAGCAGAAAGGACCTGACCCATGTTTGGATGTGGTCTCATGCGTGTCCTAAACGTGTTTAAATTCCCTCAATGTATTAACATCTACACCTTCTGCTAGTGGACCTGCCTACAAGCTGGGCTTCTAGCCCCGTAGGGGTTACTTACTTCTTTCTCTTCTGGTCCCTTTGTATTTAAAACATGCCCAAGAGACACGTTAAATACTGAACGTGGGATGGGAACCCAGGTGGACCCGCTCGCCGAGCTGTGGGGTAAAACTGGATAATGAGGGTAGAAGGGCTTTACTCTGACTGTAACAAATGACAAGTTGTTGCATTAGCGTTTCCTTGGAAACCAGTATAAGTGCATGTAATGTCGATGAACCCCTTGAAATAAATTCAGAAATAAATTCTAACCTAAGGGGTTACAGAAAATGGCTGTAAGGATCTCCTGGCGTATTACATGTAGGTTCACCATGTTTTTATTTTTAGACACATTTGTTTCCACCTACAAAGTGCATACATTTGGTTTCTTTACTATAAGGTGGTGGCCAGTAACCTGGGAAAATTGTGTCCTGGGAAAAATGGCTGACATAGCGACCCTAATTACGGTAAGTCTTGAATGTTCTCTAGGACTTGAACACACGTTGGGTCTGACTCTACAAGACGAAATGCTTTTCTTTTGGAATAGCGTCCAGATAGTTCTCTGGATATCGTGTAACTACAATTCCCATTATTCTCCAAAAGTCTCAGGGGCATGCCTCTTAAAAATACATCGTAGGAGTAGTATTGACTGGGGTTATGTCATTTTATGGAGACGTTTAATGAATTTTCTCTGGAAGAGCCTGAGAAGCCAGTAAAACACATTTTACTGTATTGAATTAACACTGACAAACGTCTTACCTGGTACGTCATTAGTCCTGTAGGGACATCTTTTCATAATGTACCCAGTTAAATCCTAAACTGTGTGCTAGCCACCTTCTGAACCCGGGCCCCTGCAGGATCGAAAAGGTTTTCAGCCACATTTGGGAGTACTTTGCCAGGTGTAATTCATATTTTGTATTATTATGCACGTTTTACTATATATGTACCAAATGGATTTTCTACTACCTCAGATTGTGAACTCACGAGTAGGCGCTCAAAAGCACACCATTCCTGCCAGGAACTTGTGTAAAAGCACTATAAGGCTAGGTTTCCATTTGGTTTTTTTTTGCTAAAAACGCCCATAAAAACGCCAATAGCGCCACCTGGCGTTTTTTTAGTGAAAAACGGCTGCAGCCAGATGTTCGCTGTTCTTCAATAGGAAATCGCAAAATGCCATTTCCACTTGGCGTTTTTCTGTTTGGCGTTTTTTCAGTCCTCTTTGGCGTTTTTCTGCTTTTTTGGGCTCTGTGGCAGTTTTTCAAAATAGCAGCATGTTGACACTCTGGCGTTTTTTGCAAGGAAATCTTGGCGTTTTTCTCCAATAGAAGTCTATGGGAGAGAAAAAACGCCATGAAAAAGCCATGTGGGTTTATTGCCTTGGCGTTTTTTATGGCGTTTTTTCCACAGTTACAATGCAGAGGATGGCCCCAGTATCTGTGTGTCCTACGAGAAATAGGCTGAAAACAAACAGTTTCACACAAAACAAAGTCCTGGACTGGTTCATATTGAATTTTACACCATTTGGAACAAACATGCCATTACAAACAAACATACCCGACGCATCAACTGGATCCTGCGTGCCAAAAGCAACAGCAAACAATTTGCACCATCATTTGGGGCCAATCTTCCCAGAGGAGCAGACATTCGAAATAAAGCATGCCTTACAAACCACAGAAAAGAGACAAAAGGGTCTACCAAGTAAATGACATCAGGAGAGGGCAGATACTTGCCATTTATCCTAATCCCTTTTAGCTGGGTGAAACTTCTAACTTGTAAAGGCTGGAAAAACTGCCTAAGGTCAAAAAAAGCAATTTCCACAGAAAGGCTAAAACGCCAGAAAAAACTGCAGAAAAAACGCCAAAACGCAGGTAAATGCAGTGGCAGTTTTCTTGGCAGTTTTCCTGGCGTTTTTCATCAAGAAAAAAAAGCCGGACAAAAACCCAAGTGGAAACCTAGCCTAAGGCTAGGCGGCGAGTTTACGGGCAGGATTCTCGACCCCTGATGTCTCGTTATGTTTAATGTATATTTATTGTAATTGGTTGGTGCGTAATAAAAAGATAATGATGTACCCGTTGGTTGTGAAGAGTTTACAGAATCACATAAACAAGGATTATAAAATCAAATTTGTATTTATTTACAGCTCCAATTAAAAATATTAAACACAATGACATCACGCAGAAGGTAAAAACAGACGACACTGGATTAGGCACAATTTTCAAGGCTCTTCAGTATATTCTTAGGTAAGGCTGACCGTGTGGCCCTGTTTCGGGAGCGCTTATAAAACAATGCCTCATGCAGGGCAGCAACACACATTTTAATATGTGCCCAGGTTAAAAGGGGCAGCCATGTATTACCGATCCAGTCGAGAGCCGAGCTTTATTCTATTTCAGCAGTTCTTAACCATTACAATGTTTACTCGGGTTAATGCCGTGGATTATTAAGAGAATATTAGTATGACAGATGAAGCAGAGGAACAAAAAGACTGGGTATATCCATGAAACTGGGAGTTTAAAGGGCATGTGACAGACTTTACTGTGACCGAGCCAGCCCTGCATAATACATAGTTAATATAGGGAGGTTTCTTGAGGTCATCTAGTTTAACTACACGTTTTAAAGGGCCAGCTAAGCACTTCTGACACACTAAGTTGGCTCTTAATAAACTCCTGCGTAAAGCTAAAGCACTGAACGGGCACCGTTATAACCGGTAAATCAATGATTTAGTTAATATATGCAAATTTAAATAGCTGAAAGTCCACTCATAGTCCTACTAGTGTTTGATGCTTAACTCAGGGGGGCCGCTTGCGTGAAATGTTAAATACCCCGCTGCTTTCTCAGTTACCCCAGTAAAGAGGTTAGTGGTTACAGACAGGTGGGAATCCTTTGTACTCACGAGACGTACCTTCACAAAGTAGTATTTTACTTCCCCGTAATGCAAATACGCCAACGAGATGATTGTACCACCAGAATCATATACGTACACACACGCGCTATATGATTTCAATATAGTGTATATTCAGTCATACAGACAGTCCCTTGTATGCTGCAGTTATGTTAACACAACATAACATACTACTTGGTGCTACAGTCGGGGGGGGTTCCTTTTTGATACTACAACATGCGGAAAGGAACAGATGTGTTTGGGTCGGGGACCGGACAGATCTTATTTAAATACTAGTAATACATGTTAATATAATATTGGGTGATTTAGTCATGTAATGGCACGCAGGCGCTACAACAGGCAGTTTATTAGTGTGATAAATGAATACACTATTATCAGAACGTGAGATTATCAGTTAGTACATTTTTAATATAATCCTGTTTATGTCACACCTTCAAAGAGGAAAAAAAAGAATCTCTCCATTCAGGACACTAGTGTTGTAGAGGCCGACAGGGACGGCAATCCTCAAATCCTCAACACCCGCCCCGGTTTAGGCAGTTTATAATACAGAAAATACAGCGTTACGTATTATGGTCAGCGATACGAGAAACTAAAAAGTGTCCTTGAGGTCCCTTTAAAAGTTTTCGGCGTATACTACTGATGGAATGCCTGAAAATAACACAATAATGTCCCAAGTCTTATGCTTTTATTCAGCAGTTGCGTACTATGATTTTTTTAATGCAATGTACATGGCAGTAAGAAGAAGTTGCAACTACATATTAACAGTGTAATAAATTGTGCATTTTGGTAGCAATTCAGTAATAATAAAAACTTGTTTTAAATCCATTCATACGTGAAACACGCATAGGGTGTAATTGGATGTTAAACATGCTTGTCTTCATCTCACGCTGTTTAGAATTCTGGCAGTGAATGTTTTTAACCCCGGCATCCGTTTTCCGACTCCTTAGAACTCATTGTACACTTGTCCGCATCACATACAGATCATCTAACGAATTAAGTCATCGAGCCATCTGAACAAACCTTTTACTATTAGGTACAGTATTTAGAGAAATAAAACACGCCCTCGTCAATTATTGTGGAAGGGGGCTTAGCAAACCTTATAGTTATGTAATAGGTGTATCCCCCCCGCCCCGAGGAATGAGGCGGCCTGAGAGGAGACAATACTTACAGAAAACGAGTTATCACTTGGAAAAGAGCTTTGACAGCTTTATGCAGGTCCTGCTCGGCTGGCGCACATGAACAGGGGAACGTGTTGAAGGCTACGCTGAGCAGTGAACAGGATCTTAGGCAGAGAAACCTCTGAGCTGCTCTTTAAATAGTAACACCGGTTATGTAGGAGTGAAGAACACAGCGGATAAACCAGACGGGGTTGGGTACGTGGCCTTTAGTGATTTATTACATTGAAGAACTAAAAACGCATGGAAGCTGTGGTTCAAAAACAGCTTGACAGCCTCGGGCCACCTACAATGAATTAACTCTAGGATTGGCTTGATGGCACCTGCAGCGCCATCGTCTGGCCAGGTGCGGTTCATAAATGTCCTACCGGTTTGTGAACTGCATATAGTGGATATCAGGATTAAATAAAACAGGGTAACAAAGACCAAGTCCTGAATGCAGACCCCCGATCAATACTGATTCTGTCATCTTGTAAGAAACGTCCTGGGTGCTGCATTAACCCTCGCAACTCTGCTCAAGCAAGTGGAAAATAACACTCTTCTACCGATTCTTATAACCTGCATCGGGTTCTTCGACTCCTTTCCTTAACATTTCCTTCAGCGTTTCAGAAAATCCTTCCTTATAATGTTTTCTAACAGTCCTTTCGGTGCAATGTTGCTTGTCTCAAAATTATTATACAAAAACCTATGCAAAAGGGAGTGTTATGAAACAGAACCCCCCAAAAATTAAATAATTCAAAACCATTGTGTTACCCCCAACATGAGACGAGTAAAGTTCTCTCCTTCTGCCGTCAGCGTCCGGTTACAGTATGTAGAGAGGATCTAGCTGTTAGCTTTCTAAGGCATCTAGAACTTTTATGATCTGCTGTTTTATGGCTTTGGTGGCGTCTCCCGCGTTAGGAATTAAATACCTAGAAAGAAAGGGAATTTGTCAGATGGGATGTGATTTATCAGCAAGTACCCCAACCCCCCCGCCCGCATGTTATAAGTTTCGTATGGAGGATCAGGATATCGGATATAAAGAAATAGCTCCCCAGTTATCTCCCTGCTCTTACCTTTCCACAGCTAAGATTTCCACGCCGGAGGAACTGCTGTTTCCATATTTAAAGGTTATAAGTTCAGGATGTTTCTTCTTCGATGTGATCTTCACGACGGAGCTTAGTGCTTGTCTGGACTGTATATATGCGAATCCCTTTCGGGACGGAATCTCCCGCAGGCAGTACATGTGGGTTGCAGTTACTAACAGGTGGCTTTTGAAGGCAAAAATAAAAAAAGTCATTTATAAAATCAAGAAATCACATTTATGAGCTAGAAGAAATTAGGTGCAGACTGCAAACAACTCCAAAGTACACTCCACCGATCACATGCACTTTTTGGTTTTGAAAAGCATTTGCCCCTTTACCCACCCCCAGCAGCTAAATGCCCTGCGAGAGATGCATTCAGCCGAAGGCATTTCCCCATACGTGATGTACCCAGTCAGATCCAGCGCGCATGTGCAAGGTCAGAGCACTTTCCTGCCACTGATTAGTTGCTTAAGATGCAAATTCTGTTAGTTGAGTGAATTTCGTTTTGTTCCCCCTGTTTTGAAAGAAAGCATATTAAAGTACTCACGGAGGGATAGGGTTACTCACGGAGTACTATAGTATGCCGTCTTCTTTAGGTACATTCGATTTTAGCTCAACTGCATATACATATAGGCACTTACGTATATAGACACTATATACATAGAAAGTTATTAGGTACGCATGTTAGTCTGTACAGATATGTGCAGAACATCCATACGTTTCAAATATAAACTAGTTTTATTTAGGATAGATGGATACGACTTTGTTTAATTCATGAAACAATTGGTAGCACCGGCATGTGGAAACCCAAACTCCAGGTTATCCATACTTTAAGAAACCTAAACGTGACCTCATATCCCAGAACTCTCCAACAGCTGGGATCTAGGAAGAAGTCCTAGTGGGAAGATCTGTGCCGGCGGAGGACCAGATCTCCAGCTCTGGACTATGTTGGCTGTTGAGGAGCTGCCGTGGGTCCATAAGCCTAGGCAGCACGGAGTCACGGTTTGTAATAACATACAAGAAGCTCTGTTGCGGTCTCTCTGTACACCACTTAGATGACGAGGCGGCATTTCTTCATTATCGCTGGTTTCTTACACAAATGGCTTTTCTCACTCACCTTGGAAACATGTGCCCATTTTCTTTCACTTCATTACATGGGAAATGATGTTTGATATCAGGCTTGTTTATCCAGGTCTGGATGTTAACGATTTCCTTGCGATCGTCGTCAGACATGGAAGAGCTATCAACTTCATCTGACGGAATAGTGAAAAATGTACGTGAGGCGCAGGGTTTCTCACCAAACTAGATTTAAAGGACCATTTACAAGTAACTGGCTACCCTTAGGTGCTTTTGCTGTGCGATGTACAAATTGTATAGCATCACATTATATGGGAAAAAAAAATAACTCCAAGAAAATCTCGTTATAGGTATATTAGATTACATCTAGGGATGTAGGTGCGACACCGGGGATTAAACAGCAGATGGCTGCACATGCGCCATGCCATCGGCGAGAAAGGGACATCTCTCATCATGCAACCATTTGATTGCTCACTACATTATTCACTTACATTTAAAACACAGTTTTCATGGCTCAATAAAAACGATTACAAATCCCAATACCTGTGTCATACTCTTCTTCATCGCCAATGCTGAAAACAGGTTTTACGCCCCGATACGGCTTGCCCAATCTATCGCTGCTGCTTATGTGCCTATTGGTAGAATTTGAAAAGCAGATGTTTATTTCTTTTTGAGGATTCTCCCCATGCCGTCTCATGCTTTTAGCGAAACACATCAGCATCCAGGAAAGGCAGGGCTGCTCAGAAACCTTAAAAGCGTTAGATGTTAATTAAAGCCGCCCTGAAGCCGACTGTGCGGTTATGGGGTACGGAGTATAAGCGGGAAGGTGTTTGGCCATACAAACAGGTTTAAAATAAACACATCGGTGTTAGCTGGAAGCGATGATAAACTGCAAGCATCTAAATGTATTAAAACCCAAAATATCACTACTACTATTTCATGGTCCATTTACTAAAAGGCAGAGCTGGTCTCCTTCCAGACCCATTTACTCACGCCAACAAGAAGTGAATTGATATCATCAGGCACAACGCAGCTGCTGAGTGTGCTAAAATCACTTAGATATGGTAAAAACAAAAGTGCTCTTCCTTTAAAGAGACCACTCAGCTCATCAAATGCATTTAAATAGCAGAGTGGTCTCTTTAAACTGCTATGCGGTAAAATGAATTCTGCTAAACCCTCCATGTGACCCGTCCCCCACTATTAGGTACGCAGGGGATGTTTTCAGCCACATGGTACGGTTACCGCGGAACTGAAGTAATAGAACAAAGAGGAGACGTTCCACTGCAACTCCAAAGCTGCAGCTGCTCCCCAAGATTATATTTTTTTTTTTTAGGTTGAATTAATGCATATTAAAGTACCTACACAGTACTTTAGTATACATTCTTCTTTTCACGAGGCTGTCCCCTTTAGATCAGGATTTTTCAATAAATGAAAATTCTTTTGTCATCATATTCACAGTATACTGTGTACTCTTCTCTGTAAGAACCGCACCGCCTGACGTAATCCGGCAGCCATCCGGGTTTATGGAAAGCCGATTACAGACAGACACAGAACGCTTACGTCAGCGAAGCTGCCTTCAGACTAAGACTGGAGGATGGCTCACTGGCAGATTACCCTGAAGTGTGGTTCCACATGAGCCCTTTGGCCACCCCGATCTATAGCTACATCTACCCAAGTAAAGGGCATTATTTAAGAACGGCCACAAATTCTACTGATAGAATGTAAGAAACCAAAACTACAGAACCCATCAGAATCCAGTCATTTGTTTTCTGGACAAAGAAACCAAAGCTACAAAAATCCAGTAGCGATCCAAGAGACTGCAAGTCCAAAATTAAGTTTAGAAATAGAATTATAACGGATTACCATCACTAGGTTTGTAAGAAATGGATTTTAATGCCTTGACTGTGCGGGAAGATAAAAATTAAATCTTCGGTGCTCACGGGCATCACAAACATTTGTTAGTCACAGGTTTTGACTCAAGTGTATATTGTGAAATAAAGCAATAGAGCCATTTTATGCAGCCTATGCCGGCTGTGTCGTGGTTAGATTATAGGATGACCGGGTTTCCTAGATGTCTCATGCCCAATGTGATACACACACTAAAAGTTTTTTGTTCAATTTTTTTTAAGCTAAATTGGTATTAAAATCAGTTTCACAATGAAAAAAATGCTCATGTAGGTTGATGATCTGGAAGAGCTGCAATAAACAGGCGACGCTGCTTGTATGAATGTCTAGATAAGGAGAGGTGTTTCACTTGGAGAGAAGGATCAGATCTTCTTCAAAGACTTTAATTGAGTAACGGAACATAACCTGCCTGATCAGCGTCCCATCACAACAAACACTCCCCTTCAGCCCAGCAACATCTAACGTGTGTACCGAACCCCACCAAAAAGAAACGCAGATTATTTGCAGCAGATTAAGAGCATTCTGTTAGCCGGTATGTGCAGTGAAATATCAAAAACTGGAAACGTTATGAACAGAAAGCGGATTAGCTAAAGATGGACAACAATGTTAGCGTTCGGATGCTGCCAGGGCAGTGCTGCGTCATGTTCATCACTAATGGAAATGCTTCGGCGACCCCGACAAGCCACAGAAGCCATACATGTGGATTTGCAGTATATCCCTTACTTTTGGTATAAGGCTTAAATAGAGTACATCCAAGATTGACTGGAGCTTTTCAACTTTTTAAAAGTACAATATCCGGGGTTAGAATACCAAGCCAAAGCCCGGTAAGCTACAGTTCCGAAAACTCTAGGGCAAGGTCTGCATTTTAAATCAATATTCAAAAACAAAGTGACTGATGCCATTGCTGGATTGGGCCGAGTGTGGCTTCTGGGACGTGTCAGCGTGACCCACGTCTACATACAGTGAAATGTGTGCTCAGGTACAGACGTGATGTGATAACAGCTCACTACTGAAGGGCTTACCGCTCCAAACTCGCCCTCTCTGGCCATGGCAGATTGAAAGAGATTCTATAGCAAATTGAGGCACAGAACACAAACCGAGAAAAAGTTACATCAGCAAGGAAACCTTTGTGATATACCAACAGAGATTAACACTTCTTAAGAAAAAAAACTACACTACACACTACCATATTATTTTACTCCGAAGCAGGTAATAACTATAAAACCGCTTTATTGCAGGCACTATGTGTTACGAAAAAGTATTGTGGTTGCCTGAGAAATCATTTGCCATTAAATTTCCCAAAATAAAACTGTTATAAGCCTCCCAAACAACTGCACACTCTTCTGGCACATAATTAGTTAATACACAATGACCAGGAGGATACAGAAATCATATATTATATATAAATATATATATATATATATATATATATACCCAATAATTCCAAGACGCACCTTTCTACTGGCGTGGAGGAATTCTCAATGAAGCTGATGACTTTTTCTTTCACGTTCACAGACTTGGTTTTTAAAGCCACTGTCATTTTATTTACCAGGGACTTCACCCCTCTCCCATCGCCTGCGCCATTAGGTGATTCCCCCTGTTAGGAAAGAATAGAGATTGGACGTACGGCTATCATTAAATGTTATGGGAAAATTCTCCGAGCTCCTTATGTGGATTGTATACCGTACACAGCAGCACAATGCTGGAAATCATGGTGTGAGAAATAGATTTTTTTGTTTCATGAGACCCACAGACTACACAGTTTAGGTCATTGAGGTATTTCATGGAAAAGAAGGACATTTTTAGCTGTAACCTAATTGAAAGGTTTTTCTAACGATCAATTATACTTTTAAACGTAAACTTGGATTAGCGAACATAACGTGCCATTGGAACACAGGAGTGATGGGAGTGATAAAGGGCCTCTGTAAATGCTTACGTCGGTATAGGAACTCGTGCTGCTCCGTGACCCAGAAGTACTAGCGATCCAGTGACCGTATCCGTTATCTGGTCCTTCCACGTTAATGTCTGCTAAATGCTGCTGCAGCACTGCCGAAAGGTGTACAGAAAGTGACAGTTTAACAGATAACAGCCTACATGGCAAAAAACCCAAAACATATGAAGATTTACTGAATTAATTTACCATCTAATGGTCTTGTAAATATGTTAGGGTTGTTAACCAAATGTCTGTTTAAGCAAACCATTTAGTAACAAATTATTAATTTACCATAAGAAAAAAAAATACCAACCATAATAAATAAAATTGGAAGCAAGTCAAAATAACTCACCCATGAATCCCCCTTTGGCTATACTTATATATTCCTTGTTTTTCTAACAAAAAAAAACAGAGAAAAGAGAACATTAATATAATTAAAACAAATTCAGCATTTATTCTACAGTCCTTACACCCTGTAGCACGAGCTTAATGTTCCTGGGTGTTAAACCAGGCCTGGAAAGCTGGGTTGTTTCAATAACAGATCTGTTACTTTTCCTAAATTCTACATGTCTCAACGGTATGTAATAAATGAATGTTCCGCTTGTTCCCCTTGGCCCTGTGCAGTAATATCACATACATTAATGCCCCTATATAATATGTTGACGGGGAGGACAGGTAACTTTTGGACTCTGTGTCCTGTCATGACATAGTGAGGGACATCACATGACCCCATACTAGGACCCATACACAAAACCCAAAGAGGTTTAGACCTCAAAGGTAATCTGCATACCCAAATTGTAGTTTACCCCCTTCCTACAACTTGGAATTGCTTGGAAGCTTTCCTATTTCATTAGCAATTAGAAAGTGGATCTATGAGCACACCTGTAAGAAGTGAGCTAGAACCATGTTCATGTACATGTCTTCTTCTTCCCTGCCGCTGCCCATAAAACACAAGTGCTCTCCCCCGGCCACAGAGCCGGACTCGATGGACTGCTTCTGGGCTTCAAGCAGCGACTTCACGGACAGAGCAAACTCTCCTGGGTTCTGCAACATCTACAAACGCAAAATTAAACAGACACAGAATTTAGATGGAAGGGAAAGCATTTCTATGCTATAAAGGTATATTAGTTGGTGACTTTATATAACAGGCGGTAAGGACTGTACACACCAGGTCAGAATCCAAGTGAAAAGCTGTAGCCAGGTGACCGGAATTATACTGTTCCGCAGGTCGACAATCCACTACAAAGAACCGTACTCCATCCTAGAACCAGAGGAAAAATAAAATTCAGAGACTCATTGTATCTATAATTGTTACAAAATTCCCTAGAGCATTTCCAAGAAAGATCGCAGTAATGCAGAGCAGCGGCTTCGCAAACACAGGTCCAAGAGGAGGACCGCTGTTCTAGAACAAGGCCAGACAGCCTGCGGTTCTTCCAAAGGGCGTTGATCATTAGAACATTAAAGTATTTCCCATTCACCTTATCTGTCGAGTGCTCTAAGAAATACTTCCTTCCAATCGTTTAGCTTCTCATAAAAAAAAAAAAAATCTGCTTATGAACAAGGTAAGGACTAATACACACACGTAAGAAAAAAAACGTACGTCACTTGAAAATTGCTTTCGTTTCTGTGGTCTACATACTTCCAATCTACTAAATAACAGTGTTGCCTGAAGTGGTTGCCCCTGCGAGGGCATCTCTTACGAGCTTCCAGCAGTAAAGATAATCCTTTCCTTTATTATTATTATTATACTTTATTTATAAAGTGCCGACAGATTCCGCACTCGGATGCAAGCATTCGCTTCCCCGTCAACAAGATACATAAACCATGTCATTTTCAGCCAGTATTAACCGCTTCTTCCGACTTCCAGGATTCACGCATCTGATATGAAGCAGTATTACTTATCAGATACTACGGGCTAGGCAGTAGATATAGTGACAGCAAAGTATTCCGCTTATTCGAAGGACATGAGGAGACCTGGAAACGCAGTACTAACGGTTTTAGGACATAAGGAGGGGGAACTTTAAAACTGGAACAGAGAAGAAGAGCCAGTGTTGGGGCAGAGATACTGATCTGGGAAGACGAGAAAAGTGTTGAGTTCTGGGGCACAGAACAAGAAGGTAGAAAAAGAACAATACAGAAAAGGGCATTTCCATGGGGCAGAGGGGATTTTCTAACCCAGTGCTCCAGAGGATAAAACATATTTCACCAAGGGGCTTTATTTCAGGAAAGAACTAAGGTCATTATCTGCCAGTTCCTAATGTACCAGCAAATACACACAATACCAACAGAGAGGGATTTTCTGTATCACCAGAGAGGGTGCAGAATGTGGAATTATGGCAGCTCTAGAAACTTGCACACAGCATCCTAGAAGCATGATGGCCACTAAAGCAAAAGACTTACCTCAATACTCCAATATTCAAGGAACACGCAAGGACACTATTGTAATTTGTTATTACACGCTCAAATTTACAGCTCTGGTCATGTGTAAATATAAAGTGTTCTTACTCTGTCTTGTTGAGATTTCATTAAGAGAAAATATGGCCCAACTTGCCAAAAATTCACAACAATATGCATATTATTCACAATGTGTGTTTTTTTTCCCTTTACCTTGGATGACCCCTCTCTCCAGTTATGGGAGAGTGGCTGTCATAATCGTTAGATCACTCCTATGGGTCACTAGCCCAAGCCTGGCTGTCTCTACAGCAGTTTAGACCGCTCTATAATAGCACAGCATGGACTGACGCCCTAAAACTGAAGGGGGTTAATGCTGCATGCTCACCTAATGGAGCAATGGGGCAGCCAGAGAGGGTCCGGCTGGTCAGAGGAAGGTTCTTACACTGAGGCCCTGCAAGTAGCGCTGCGCTTAGGAGCACCCACTACACTTGGGCTGCAAGTTGGACACCCCTGCCCTAGGGCATTTCTGAATGGGCAAGAAGTAATATTTCAGAGGATCTCAATTTTTTTTTTCAGGTCACATATATATTCCTTTACCAGTACTGGTATTTTCATCATTGTATTTCCCAGTGGGATATAACGTGACCTGGTAAGGAGAGCAGCTACTCTCTTTACATACATTTAACAACTCAGATCGACTCCGTTTACTGAAAATCCAACTGCCACAGAAAATAACAGTTTTTCTAACATTGCCTTTTCCCTCGGTCTATGTGACCACTCCACTCATTCACTCGGCGGAGAAGCACTTACTTTTCCCGTCTGCTTGCGTTTATTATATAAGAATATAGCTTCCTTACCCCTTGTTGCTGATTTGCTTGAAGAATCTCGGATACAGACACCGCCATACAAAGAGCCTGGCTCAGATCCGAGTCATCTTTGAGAGCGATCAGACTGCGCCCGAACAGGTTCTGGTGATCCTAAGGAGATTGGCACATAAGTGAAACAACTTTCATTGGCAAACTCTGCCAAAATAACAAAATATGTACAGACCTCGGACACAAGCATCATCTCCACGAGTTGAGTAAACCGTGCTTCTAGTAATGAGAGAGACATCTAAAGCATTTTTATGCTTTTCGAAAAGTAAGTATAGTGCAGTAACGCACAAGGCTTTTGCTTAAACTGAGCGCAGATTTTAGGTTACTGGTTATATTCCTTACTTTACATTCTACAGAAAAAGGGCAAAAAGTATGTAATGCTCGTTTTCAGAAATTATTATACAGCAAGGCATGGGTGATGTAACGTCTCCTATCTGGCAAACATCGGGGTGATGGTTGTGCACTTACTTTGCGGAACGAGGCTGGAGTTTTGCTGTAGTAATACTGTGCTAAATGGAAAAGGTCCTCAATGTCGCCCGCTTCAAGATTTGAAGGAGAGCTTTCCAGAAATTCTAAACGGAGAACATGCAGATTGATATGCGTTTTATAATTCAAACTGTCATTAGACAAATGTAATGTTTTTCTAGCAAATAGCAGCGATTGTTTAAAAGGAAGAGACGTAGAAAAATAATTTAACCAATTTTATTACAACACAACTGTATCTCCAAACGTGAGTTTGACTTAATTGGTGGCAAACCCTGCATAAACAACACATCACTGAGAAAGGGAGAGTGTTGTGAATAAAGAAATACTATAGAAATGTGCTTATATATATATATATATATATATATATATATATATATATATATATATATATATATATATATATATATATACAGGCTATCTCCTCTGGAATGATTCCTACTAGACTAGACTTACTTATATGATCTTCTTTGTTGTCAGTTTGCTGCGTCAGTAGGACGTCTCTGATAAGACAAAAAGAGTCAGATTAGCAGAAAGCAGGCGAGAGAAGCTCTTACAGGACTGACCGTTACCTTCAGCACTTACTTTGCGTTGACAAGCATGATCAGCATTAGGAAGTACATGAAGAAGGGGTCGGCCTGCTGCAGGTAACTGTCCCAGATGGCTTGGGTAACGTCGACCGAGCAGTGATACGCGAACAGACTCCCAAACTGAAACAAGGTTACAAACACGGAGACTTTTCATTACCATTAGCACTAGTTGTGACCAAGCAGAAGAAGAAGATGACACATATGTGGAGCGGATAAACCTGGCAAAGTCACTGCATCTATAAAATGACAATTGAGTTAATAAAAGGACCAACCACTGAACAGTCTACCTTAAAAAACACAGGAAAATATTCTTAGAACGCAAGAGTTTGTGTACAGAGTGGAGTACAAAACATGGACTTATTGTTATTTTGCTAATGCACGAATCTGGTTTCTGTGATAATAAGACCACTTATCTCTTAAACTGAATCTAAGACAAGACCAAGGACTGATTAAGGTCCAAAGTCTTTACAGCAGGCTAGATGGGTCAATTCTATATTTAAAATCAGACTAATATTAGGGAAACAGACCCACCAGTGCAGACATCGTAGGAGGAGGTATGGAGTTTGAGCGTTCATGTTCCTTTTCAGCTAATTTGTGAGGTGAAATGTGGGTGAAATGGCCAATCTGAGATCTCTAACTAGCTAATTTCCAACAGAAAACACAAATTTGCATTGTGGAAGACTTGTGTGAAACACAATGATCAGAAAGGACCCAATAAGAGGCATGTCCCAGAAGCAGCCAGCAAAACAGGAGTTAATTGAAGCAAAAAAGTAAAGGACAGCAAGTTCACCGGATGGCAGTAAAAAAATAAAGTAAAAAATGAAATCCTTGTTTATTTATGCAAGTAGCAATGTGCCATCCTCACATGCTTATTACACGGCGTGGAACCCGATAGCCCTGCTGTCCTTTTTTGTAATTCTTCCTACGATAACCAACTTTTATCTATTTGGGGAACAGAAGATAAAACCAAATCACAGAGGAATGATTTCTGCGCATAGTTACCCAGTTCAGTGCATAGAGGTCCGGCGTAATCTTTTTTGTGTCTAGGAAGGAACAAAGCTCTGGCTCGTGATATTGCAGGAGCAACCGGAATAAGTGAAACGGTTTCCCTTTTTTGTAGCAATCCCTGGAGAGAGAAAAGGAAAAATCGGAATTAATAAAACGGCAGCGATGCAGATATACTTTTCACTTACAGCTTATGCAAAACTTTGCCAAATAACACATCTGCAGAAAATGTAGATTTCATTTAATGCACACTTTCTACTTATTTGCAGATTTTAACACACAGAAAAAATAAAACAGTAAACTTGGCACAGACGTAGGAGGGGAAGAAAATGTTACCTGTGATCTCATCAACAAGAGTCAACATCTGAAGTAGGTAACGCAACACTTGGCATGGAGGCGTTTTGGTCTGATCAAGATAAAAATAAACTGCGTGGCTGCAAATCACCAAATGTATTTTTAATAAAAAAGGCGAAGCATTTTAAGGAAAAAAACCCACCTTGCCAGCTGTTGAGCATGGTGGGTGGGGTGAGGTGGGTGGGGTATTATGTTATGGGACTGGGTGGCAGCCGGTGGCACAGGAGATACTGCGCAGTTATAGGGAAGAATAGCTTCTACCAAGTGTCAATAAGACCAAGGCACTCATGCCCCAAAGTATATAAACTGAAGCTGGAGAGAAGATGGGCAGTACAATGATCCAAACATACCCAAGAATCAACCATAAACTATTACCACAAGTAAAGGAAAGCTTACGGTTTCTAGAATGGTCTTTACGGCCTTCAAAATATTATATAAATATTAAAAATGTACCCAGGAGGCTGTGATTTCTGCTAAACACCGATTCATAGAGTAACAAACCTTGGCACATGCCACTAAATTGGTCCAGCTAATAAATAGCAATGGCATTACAATGACAAGAAGTTTAAGCCTGTTCACTACAGAGGTTAACGATTTGCTTACAAAGTAAACAAAAAAAAGGTAATTTGGTGGGGGTACCCAAATCATTGCACACAGCTGGGAATAAAACATTTCGACCCAAGTAGTACACGGCAAGTGAAACACAAGTCGCGTGTCGCAGCTTTGTTCTCACTGTTTTACGTACAAGCAAACGTGTTGCCGGTGGAAAACCGGCCAGCTAGGCAAGCCAGCATCAGGGAAGTGAGAAAGGTCAATTTGTCAGGGGTGAACCGGGCCAAAAATTCCCCAGGAATGAGCAGAAGATATAACGTTTCATATTAGTCATTTAATTAGTAAAATATATTGCATAATCCAGGACTCGCTATGTTATCTGATCACTCGGAGCCCAGCTGGGTGCATGGATGATCGGACTTCAGCTCTTTAACCCCTTAAGGACAATGGGCGGTCCCAAAACCCATTGAAAACAATGCATTTTGAGACGTACATGCACGGACTTTGTCATTAAGGGGTTAAGGAAACATCATTACAGATTTCCGCCATGCAAGCGCATGTAGAGAACAAGGATGCTTTGATCTATCTTAACTTGGGGTGATGGGCTGGATTTATAAAAACAACTATCACTTTTAAGCTGAATGTGTGCCTTTACATATATATTCTGTATCTCAAAAAAGAGAGAATTCTTACCTGGGAATTCCTTTTCCTTGTCCATTTCCAGGTGGCACATGAGAAGAAGGCTCCGCCTACCAGGTAGGGCAGGAAACACTATAAAAAAAGGACACCTCCCCCTTCCTCCCCAGTGTGGTTAAAAAGAAAGACTCAGACAAATAATAGCAAAACCAATAAATTTTAATGGGCGGGGAAAAAGTGTGCCACCTGGAAATGGACAAGGAAAAGGAATTCCCAGGTAAGAATTCTCTCTTTCCCTTGCCATTCCAGGTGGCACATGAGAAGAATTAGCAAGATAGGGAGGGAAGGATTCCAGTCTGAAGGACACGACGACCAAATTGAGACTCGTCTGAGAGATGAAGGTTCAGCCTGTAGTGCCTTACGAACATATGAATCGACCTCCAGGTCGCTGCCTTGCAAATGAGAGACGGAGACACCCCGGAGAGTTCGGCCCAGGAAGTTGAGACGGATCTGGTCGAGTGAGCCTTCAGGCCGGAGGGAGGTACTCTTCCCGCGGAGACGTAACATAAAGCGATAGCGTCCTTAAGCCAGCGGCTCACGGAAGCCCTGGATACTGATCTGCCCTTGCGGGGCCCCGCAAAGGACAGAAAGAGAGAATCGGATTTCTTCCAGGCCGACGTACGTGAGAGATATGACAGGATACATCTCCGCAGGTCTAGCGAATGGAGTTCCAGTTCTTTGGGATTCTTGGGATCCGGACAGAGTGTAGGTAGGACGATCTCCTGATCCGCATGGAAAGGGGAGACCACTTTAGGGAGAAACTCTGGAGGCAAACGAAGGATAATGCAGTCCGGCAGAATCCTGAGAAAAGGTTCAACTCTGGAGAGAGCCTGGAGTTCGCTCACCCTCCTAGCGGAAGTGAGGGCTACGAGGAGGACAACCTTGTAGGTGAGCAGCTTAAGAGAGGTATCTACTAGAGCAGGGGCGTCCAACATGCGGCCCGCGGGCCAAATGCGGCCCGCGAGACCTCGAGGTGCGGCCCGCGTAAGATCGGCAGCCAGGGCAACCGATCTTACGCGAGCCGCACCTCAACCCCTGCTACTTACTTGTGGGAGGGTCTTCTGGACTGCACAGAGGAAGTGGAGTTCACGTGACATCCTACTTCCTCTGTGCTTTAGCAGAGAAGGCAGAGGGAGGCCGCGCCCCCTGCTGAAGTCTGTAAGCGGCATCGAGGAGCTGCCGTGCAGGTAAGGGGTGGGGAGGGAGTTTGAATGAGTGTGTGTGATTGAGGGAATGAATCTGTGAATGAATGATTATATGAATAAATGAGTGTGTGTGTGTGTGATAGCATGGATGTGTAAGTGCTGGAACCTTAGGCATGATGGGACTGTGATTGCTGTTAGCAATCACACTCCTATCATGCCAAGTCAGCCAGTACATGCTAAAAACCTGGCCAGCTGCCCCCCTTGTGTATTGATGCTGCCAGCAGTATGGGGTCTGCACTTACAGCCACCCTGTACCAGCATGTACTGGCTGACTTGGCATGATAGGAGTGTGATTGCTAACAGCAATCACGGTCCCATAATGCCTAGGTTCCAGCATTTACTGGATGGATGTGTAAGTGCTGGAACCTAGGCATGATGGGACTGTGATTGCTGTTAGCAATCACACTCCTATCATGCCAAGTCAGCCAGTACATGCTGAAACCTGGCTAGCTGCCCCCCTTGTGTATTGATGCTGCCAGCAGTATGGGGTCTGCACATCACTTACAGCCACCCTGTACCAGCGTGTATTGGCTGACTTGGCATGATAGGAGTGTGATTGCTAACAGCAATCACGTGGAGTTCACGTGACATCCTACTTCCTCTGTGCTTTAGCAGAGAAGGCAGCAATCACAGTCCCATCATGCCTAGGTTTCAGCATTTACTGGATGGATGTGTAAGTGCACAAGGGGGGCAGCTAGCCAGGTTTCAGCATGTACTGGCTGACTTGTACATGCTGAAACCTAGCTAGCTGCCCCCCTTGTGTAGTGATGCTGCCAGCAGTATGGGGTCTGCACATCACTTACAGCCACCCTGTACCAGCATGTACTGGCTGACTTGGCATGATAGGAGTGTGATTGCTAACAGCAATCACAGCGAGCACAGTCCCATCATGCCTAGGTACCAGCATTTACTGGTTGCCTGGGTTGCCAGCATTTACTGGTTGCCAAGTCATATTGCTAATTTTGTCCAGTTGTGTGTTACCTACTTTTATTAAAAATGTGAGTTTTTATTATTATTTTTAAAGGTGGGGGCCATTTTCGGTTTTGGCTAAGTGAACCCTGAATGTTTTGGTCCAGAATTTTCATTTTAGTTCATCCCTAGAATAAATCTAGGGAATCCTGAATTTGTAGTCGCAAAACTTTCTAGGCCCAGAAATCAGTGAGAGGAAGAGTAAAGGTTTTGTGTCATTTTACTTTATTTTAATCTGCATATTTTATTAAAGGCCATATTTTTTGTCACAGTGAAAAATGAGTGCGGCCCGCGCACGTATACAATTCTGATGAAGTGGCCCACTGCAGAAAAAACTTGGACACCCCTGTACTAGAGGCTCAAATGGAGACAAGGTGAGTTGATGCAATACGAGATTAAGGTCCCAAGGAGGGACCGACGGCCGGATCCTAGGGCGAAGTCTACACATTCCCTTAGAAAATCTGGAGATCCACGGATGAGAAGCCAGATTGAAATCCAAGAAGTTACTCAGTGCTGAGATCTGGACCTTGATAGTAGCAGGTTGAAATCCTTTATCAAAGCCATCTTGAAAAAAGTGCAGCACCTCGCGGATAGATGGAGTGGATACTTCATGCACATTGCACCAGGCGATGAATGTCTCCCAAACCTTTTGGTACTTGGTGGCCGTAGAAATTTTGCGGCTGGAGAGAATGGTGTTCACCACAGATGCAGCTAATCCTTTGGAGGACAAGATCTCCCTTTCAGAAGCCATGCAGAGAGGTTGAATCGGAATGGATCTGGGTGGAGAACAGGACCTTGAATGAGAAGATCCTTCACCTGAGGAAGAAGCAAAGGTTCGTCTATGGACAAGGTGGTAAGGTCCGAGAACCAGATCCTGCGAGGCCAGAAAGGAACAACCAGGATGACTTTTTGAGGGTTTCCCCGAATTTCCCGGAGTACTCTGGAGATAAGGGGAAGCGGAGGAAAAACGTATGCGAGGTCGAAATCCCAGGTCTGCGAGAGTGCTTCCAGTGCTCGGGGATGACCGACTGGTGAAAGAGAAAAAAAACTCCTTTACCTGAGCGTTCAGGTGCGTGGCCATCAGGTCTATCTGAGGAGTGCCCCATTTCCTTGTTATGAGGGCGAAGACTTTTTTGTTTAAGGACCATTCTCCTGGAGGTACTGATTTCCTGCTGAGGTAATCCGCCTCCTGATTCAGAGACCCCTTGATATGAACCGCAGAGAGTGTGCAGAGATTGACCTCCGCCCATCTGCAGATCTGAGCAGTCAGGGTCTGCAGGCGTCTGCTTCTGGTGCCACCTTGTTTGGAAAGGTAGGCCACCACGGTGATGTTGTCTGAAAGGATCCTGATGGACTTGTGCCGCAGGATTGGAGACCAGAACCTTAGAGCCCTCCAGACCGCCAGTAGTTCTAGAAAATTGATGTGTAGGCTTGATTCTTGGGGAGACCAGGATCCCTGGGCAAAATGGCTTCCCATGACAGCACCCCAGCCTGTCAAACTGGCATCGGTGGAGATTACCACCCAATCTCTCGTCTGCCAAGGGAGACCCTGCGAAAGATTCTTGGTTGACAGCCACCAACGGAGTGACTCCCGAACGAGGGGAGAAAGCCGGACCTTCTTGTATAGGGAAGTCTGGGAGCGATCCCAGTGATCCAGTAAAAATTGTTGAAGGGGTCTTGCGTGAGCCAGTGCCCAGGGAACCGCCGGGATGGAGGAAGTCATGAGACCGAGCAAGGACATGACGGATCTGAGGGACACTGACTTGTACTGCAGGACTGTATGTGTGAATTCCCGTAACCTTAGGATCTTGTCCTGCGGGAGAAACGTCTTCTGTACTTCTGAATCGAGGATCATTCCCAGAAAAGACCGACGTCTGTTTGGCAGAAACTTTGACTTTAGGGGGTTCACTAACCATCCCAGTTTGTGGAGCGTCCTGAGGGAAAATTCTAGATGAGATTGGAGCAATGATGCCGAAGCTGCTATCAGGAGCCAATCGTCCAGGTATGGGACCACCTTTATGCCTCTTTGCCTCAGGAAGGCCACGACGACTGACATGAGTTTTGTGAAGATTCGTGGTGCTGAAGCAATTCCAAAGGGAAGCGCCCGAAACTGAAGATGCCGAATCCCTTGAGGTAGTGGAACGGCCAGACGGAGGAATCTTTGGTGGTCTTCCCTGATGAGGACATGTAGATAGGCGTCTCGCAGGTCTATAGTGACCATGAAGTCCCCCGATGAAACAACCTCCGTGGCGGACTTCAGGGATTCCATCCGGAACCTGTTGTATCTGATGCAGGCATTTACCAACTGTAGGTTGATTATTAGTCTGAATTTCCCGGATGGTTTTGGTACGACAAAGACGTGGGAATAAGTTCCCTCTCCTATTTCTTGAAGAGGCACCGGGACCAGAGCCCTTTCGTGAATAAGGTTGTTGAGTGTGGAGAAGAATCCCGCTCTTTTCCAAGGATCTGTGGGAGGCATGGACAGCAGGAATCGCTGGGCAGGTAGGTGAGTAAACTCCGGAGCATAGCCTTGATTGATGATGCGAAGAACCCAGGGGTCTGAGGTGATCTCTTCCCAGGCATGCAGGAAACCGGATAGCCTGCCCCCTACCTGAAACCTGCTGGCGTCAAAACTTTCCTGATTTGCCGTCCCTGCCTCTGCCTCTTCCTCTCTGGAATCTGCCTCTTGCGTAGGGTTTACCCCAAAAGGACTGGTACTCTTGATAGGATGTTGAGGGCCTGTAGGACTCCCTGTCTCTTGGAGCTCTGAAATAATTGGACCTGAAACGCGGTGGTCCCTTCCTCTGAGGTAACCAGTGCTTATCGCCCGTGGTGGATTCTAGAATCGTGTCAAGGTCGCTGCCGAAGAGGTGGTTCCCCTGGAACGGAATGCTGCACAGCTTGTGTTTAGAGGCGTTATCTGCAGACCATGACTTGAGCCAGAGCGCTCGTCTAGAAACCGCAGAAAGTGCCGTAGCTTTAGCAGATGTACGGACAGATTCAATGGAAGCATCGGAGATGAAGTCAATAGCTAGGCAGGTGTCGGACAAGTTTCTTGCGACCTGCTCAGACCCTGGGATAGCTGCAAGATCTTCCACCGCTTGTTGGAGCCAGATCTTAATGGCTCTAGAAGTTGACGCTATTGCAATGGCTGGACGAAAGTTCGCCGCTGCTGCCTCAAAAGCCCTCTTGGCGGCATTCTCAGCCCGCCGGTCCATGGGGTCTTTGAAGTGGGACGCGTCCTCCATCGGAATGGCTGTTTTCTTCGTAGCCTTGGCTACTGCGGTGTCTACTTTCGGGACTTCCCAGGCCTCAGAATTCTTGCCATCAAAGGGAAACAGCTTTTTGGTTCTGGAAGACGTGAAGAATCTCCGGTCCGGATATTTCCACTGCTCCGTGATTATGGCCGAAAGCGAGTCGTGAACTGGAAAGGTCTGCGGCTTCCTAGAGTGACCCTGAAAAGGATCCGGTTTTGAAACTGGTATATCATCCTGTAGATTTAGAGTAGATCTGACTGCAGAGATTAGCTTCCCTGTTTCTTCGACTGGGAAGAAAAAGGTTTCTTCTTTAACTTCCCCCTCCTCATCCGAAGACTGGGGGTCATTAGACTTGTAGTCGTATTCAGAAAAGGGTGCCGAATAATCTTCCAGGGTATCTGGTAGAACATTTGGAGGACCCTGCTGGAAAAGATGATGCTGAGACACCGGCCCCTGAGCGGAGCTTGCCATGGCACGAAAACAGTCAAAGGTGGACTGCAGCTCCCCCTTCAACCAGGAGGTAAATTCTGAATTGGAAACATCTTTAGGCCGAGAGCAGGAGCTGCACATTTTGGCCGTAGGATCGTGTAGGGTCTTTTTACAGGATGAGCAGGCTTTATGTTTCGTTTTCCCCACAGACTTCCTATGTGGGGAGGCCTCAGAAGGAATGTCTGGATTTTTGTCCGACATAACTGAGGAGAAAACACAAAAATTATAACATCAGAAAGCAATGGAATAGGCCATAGAAATCTCTCTCTAAACTAGGAGAGAAAACACCTACTTGAAAAGGCAATATACAGTCCTCAGGCACAGGCAGGCAAAAAAAGAGGAGTAAAAAATCCAATAATACAGTACAGGTCGAAGAGCATGGAAAGATCTTACCCATTCTGGCGTTTTTATAGAGGCATTTAGGCGCCAAGGCCCGGAAACCGTCACATCCGGAAATTCCTCGTCAATTGACCTCTCGTGACCCCGGACGGAAGCCGGAGTAATTGCAGAGAGGAGATAATAAAACCGGGTGCCGAGAGATCGGCACTGCCGGCTTAAAGAAAACTGCTCGCGCCGGAGCGCTCTCCTGCCGCCGCACGCTGAGGATTCCCCCTCCCCGGGACGGAGAGAACCGGAGCCCGGGGATGTACGTCCCAGTGAGCCCCCTGGGCTGTGGGCAGCGTATAACGAGGACTGAGCCTCGTGTTACCGCGATTACCGCGGAGTTTACAGCCTCCGAGGCTGCCGCATCACCCTGGATCCACCGGGACCACTACCGGGTGTCGGGAGGGAGGATGCCCCCCCGGGGCTCCAAGAAAACAAAAAAAGAGAAGAAGAGGTAAGCTTCAGCCTAACCGCTACCTGAGTAGGGCAGGAAACAACACTGGGGAGGAAGGGGGAGGTGTCCTTTTTTTATAGTGTTTCCTGCCCTACCTGGTAGGCGGAGCCTTCTTCTCATGTGCCACCTGGAATGGCAAGGGAAATATTTTACTGAAAGAAAATCACAGATCGCTTAATATTGCTACTTTAATTAAACTATCTACTAGAGGTAGCGGGGGAGAGAGTACGGTTTTTAGTTAAGGATCAGTTTTCTGTTCCACTTTGCCACAAAACAAAGACAGTTAAGAATAAACAGTATTTCTACGTAGCTGGTTAAGCTGGACCCAACTTTAAAAAATGATTTGCACCGGGCCGGCTTTCCGTGGACTATGTACTTTGCCCCTTGACGTAAACAGATGTAGAAGAAAGAGATAAGGAGAGAGCGTGGCCAATGAAATGAATACAATAAAACATTTTACTTGGTCAATAAAGCTCAATAAACTATATGAATCAACTTGGTGACATTATTGATTTTGCCCATAATGAAAAAATGCCATTAGTTTAACTGATGTGAGACCAGTAGTACGGCGCGTAATTTTAGACATAGTTTTTATACTACGTAAAGGTTTACAGGCGTGGAACGAACATTCCCATCTAGTAGGAAGATTCAGACTCAGGCGCATCATCGTTCCTCTACATCCTCCAACGCAAAACTATGAATGAATGAATTCTCATGAATATAAATTTGATACGCTACGTGTACACCTCTTCTAACCTCCAAGAACAAAACATTCTTCACAAGTTAAACAGAAAGCATGCAAACATTAAATATAGCATTGCTTCCGTTATCCACCTAAAGGCTGACATGGTTGTTAGTCATGTCTCATTTTAGGGGACTTTCCATGCATATTCAGCCAAGTGTCTGGCCGGGTAATTAAGACTAAAGTATCTTTTAGGCAGTATGATAAGGTGTCAGGGTGTTTGTCTAGTAGATTTGGCTAGAAAACATAGAAATGGATAATATGCATTATGCAAAAACTAGAAACATTAAAAAAATATATATTTTTGAGAACCACTAGTAGTATAAAAAGAATTTACTTTTATTATAACGTTAATTATTTTCACATGGCCAACCTTAACTCATGAGTAAAAGTAAGTTTTTGAGATCTAGAAATAGCAATCGAAGTATCTGTACCTGGGGATGTATTTATTCATGATTGCATAGAAGCAGTTGTATAAATCGCTGCGAGCCATTTGCAGATCCACCAGTGGCTTCAGGAGATGTATCCAGCTGACCTCTGTGTGGTACTTAACGTTTCTGGATTTGCAGTAAAAGGTAACCACAGCCTCCACATCTTGGAGCACGGCGGACCTCCTCTCCTCCGGCACCGCGAGCTGGTCTGCCAACGCAAATCACCGGCAGTTAGTATATGCATACAAAACTATTATAGCACAAGCCCCAAACATTCACATGCCCTCCATCTACAGCAGATTTAACGGGACAGTAAGAATTTGACTTATTTTAATTATATACAATTATTCCCAAGTTCTCCTCATTTAATGATTTCCCTAACACAACCTAATTTAAGGTATAATTTGCACATTAGTTTTTTTTCCCCAAAAAATCCGTAACTTTGCTTTCGTCAATATTAAATCTCATCTGCCATTTGGTTGCCCAGTTTTATAATTTGACCAAATGTCCTTCCAGGGAAATAACATCTAGTTCAGATGGCCTGTGACTCTTTGTTCCTGTCTCCTCAAACCTGTCCAGGTCGGAAGGTCCCTTTCTAAAGTATTTTGAACCGGCACAGGGTGACAGGAACGCAGGGGCGGGCTGGGCCGGGGGGCAGGGGGGCAATTGCCCCCCAGGCCGCCCTAAATCCGGGCCGGTGGGCCGGACGGACGACCGGCAGGCAGCCATTCAATGCGGCTGCGGCCGCAAAGTTAAAAACTAAGCGGCCGCGAGCAGGATTGAATGCGGCCGTCACGCGTAGCTGGCGGGGGAGGGAGGTGGGCGGTCCGCCCCGGCTGCCGCTCATCTGAGGGCTGCCACCATGCCGACACGCCTCCAGAAACGGTGCGCGCGGCAACTGTGGCTGTGCGCCGGGACTTGATCCCGGCGCACAACACTGAAGCCACGCCCACCGTCTTCCGCGCTCAGTGCACAGGACTGGAAGAAGAAGAAGTAGAAGTAGAAGAGGAGGAAAAGGAAAAGTGAGAGTGAAAGAAGAAAAGGTAGGAGAGAGTGGATTAGTAAGTGTGTGAGAGTGATGGGTGTTATGCTGAATGTAAGTGTGTGAGAGTGATGGGTGTTATGCTGAATGTAAGTGTGTGAGAGTGATGGGTGTTATGCTGAATGTAAGTGTGTGAGAGTGATGGGTGTTATGCTAAATGTAAGTGTGTGAGAGTGATGGGTGTTATGCTGAATGTAAGTGTGTGAGAGTGATGGGTGTTATGCTAAATGTACGTGTGAGAGTGATGGGTGTTACGCTGAATGTAAGTGTGTGAGAGTGATGGGTGTTATGCTGAATGTAAGTGTGTGAGAGTGATGGGTGTTATGCTAAATGTAAGTGTGTGAGAGTGATGGGTGTTATGCTGAATGTAAGTGTGTGAGAGTGATGGGTGTTATGCTAAATGTACGTGTGTGAGAGTGATGGGTGTTACGCTGAATGTAAGTGTGTGAGAGTGATAGGTGTTATGCTGAATGTAAGTGTGTGAGAGTGATGGGTGTTATGCTAAATGTACGTGTGTGAGAGTGATGGGTGTTACGCTGAATGTAAGTGTGTGAGAGTGATGGGTGTTATGCTGAATGTAAGTGTGTGAGAGTGATTGGTGTTATGCTAAATGTAAGTGTGTGAGAGTAATGGGTGTTATGCTGAATGTAAGTGTATGAGAGTGATGTGTGTTATGCTGAATGTAAGTGTGTGAGAGTGATGGGTGTTATGCTGAATGTAAGTGTGTGAGAGTGATGGGTGTTATGCTGAATGTTTGTGAATGAGGGTTTCAGATAGCATGGATGTGTAAGTGTTGGGGGATAGCTTGGCATAGGGAGTCCGTAATCACATTCCTTTCATGCCCAGATTCCAGCATGTAGTGGCTGCCTAGGCATGATAGGAGTGTGATTGCTGTTATAAATTATTTTTTGGTCCAACTTCGGTGTGTTAACACTTTTATTGGACAGAATAATTCAATGACAGTATTAATATATATATATATATATATATTTATATATATAATTGCAAACAGCAATCACACTCCTATCATGCTAAGTCAGCCAGCACATGCTAGAACCTGGACATGATAGGATTGTGATTGTTGTTATATATATGTGTGTATATATATATATATATATATATATATATATATATATATATATATATATATATATATATATATGTTAATATTATTGTTGATTTTTTTGTCTAATTTTGGTGTTACTTTTAATAAAGTATTTTAAAGGGTTTTTTTTGTTGTTTTTTCAATTTTGGCCAAGTGAATGCTGAATTTTTAGTTTCAGTCCAGAATTTTCATTTCGGTGCATCCCTACTATATACAATGCCAGTCACTAAAGTGGTAAGCCTACACCACATCAATGTTTGGCTTAGTATATAGTGATAGGGGTTGTCAGTGTCTGGCTCAATGTATAGGCACACATTGACGGTGGTACTGCATAATCCCTAAGTATATAATGATAACAATTATGCTGTACCCCTGTCAATGTTTGCCTAACCATAGAAACTATGCAGTTTTAAAGTGTGTGTGTGTGTGTGTGGGGGGGCACATACAGGATCTGCCACAGGTGCCAAATGCTCTAGGTACGCCCCTGCATCATGCGGCTGTCAGACCCAATGGCCATGCCTCAGCTCCTCTTCCCTCGTCTTAAAAGGGGTGTGATGAAGAGCTGAGGCATGCGGTGTGTGCACGCCGGCCACTTTAATTTCATTAGGCGCTGGTGGAGTGACTGCCGCACGACGGTCACTTTCAATGTCGCTCGCAGCCGCTTTGATGGTGCAATGGGCCAGTTGACTAGACTTGCCCCCCAGGCCTTAGGCTGCCAGCCCTCCCCTGCAGGAACGTATCAGGGTCACTTTACGTTACGTGATCCCACGGTAAAACCGAGGCTGCTCACAGTGTGGGAGCAGACAGACAGCAAGCTGCTGGAGCGGTGAGCGGGATGTATTGATATGTGTTTGTATACATGCATGAATGTGTAATTTTGTGCATGCGTGAGCACGGATGTGTAATGGTGTGTGTGTGAGCACGGATGTGTAATCATGTGTGTGTGTGAGCACGGATGTGTAATGGTGTGTGTGTGTGTGTGTGTGTGTGAGCACGGATGTGTAATGGTGTGCGTGTGTGGGGGGGGTGAGATGAAGTGTGTGTTAGAGTAAATGTGTGTGTGTAATTTGTGTAAGTGTGTTTACATATGTGTGCCAGAGTGTATGTTAGGGGGGCAAAGGGCAATGAGGGCACAGACCAGCTGCTGAAGTTGGGGGGGCCCAGGGCCCTGCGGTTTCTAGTTACTCCTCTGGTCCTATCCCTTTTTATTCATACTGAAATAATTTATGTGAAATTGTATCTTTTGCAAAATCTACATAAATCACATCCACTGAAAAAAAAAATTAACATTCCCACAACTACAAAATCTGATACCGAACTCATGCAGAGGCGTGGAAATGCAGACTATTTTTGCATGATATCAGATACCAGACTGCAATACATACAATAAGTTTCAAATAAGTTGTGTTTCAAGCATACAGTAAGCTACAGAGCGTAGCGTACGGACCATTTGCTGCTTTCATATTATCAATGATTAAGCCTATAGAATGATGCTTTAAATGCAACCAGACACTAAAAGGCTTCGATGTGGATGCAGATTTCACGTTCGCACATACTCAGGAAAGTGAAATATTTGTACTAATGTGAAAAGATGATCTTACCAATTAGATTTTGGCAGTCTCTGTGAATCTCTGGCTGTTCTGGAAGATCTAAAGAACCATCCCACGAGGCTAAGCTGTCTCCTTTCCCTGCCACGTTCAGAGCGATCTAACAAAAGAAAGCCATATAAATACTCTTTGTTGAATAATTTACAGAACATAAATAGATAATGCTCAGAAATCTAATTTTGAGTGGGTTTACTGAGCTATTCCCATTCTGCCATGTGAAGCGTGTATGTTCCATAAACACAAACGTTAAGCTTTCAGATCGCATGGCATTTTGCACAAAGAAGTAGATTTAGAATTTTTGAATCATTTCAAACTTCAAAATACTGTAGATTATGAAATTTAAAAAAAAGTGTATTTTTCACATTTAACTATAGAAAAGATAAATACTTTCATAGCATTTACAAATGGATATTTTATGTGGAATTATAGTTTTCATCGTTGTTCAAGGAACACAAAGCAGAAATATGTAAACTCTGCTACCGAATTTGATATGTTCTGGTGAACAAAAAAACCCAAACCACGCACAACAGCAGCACATAACCCACAGACACCAGTGAACACCCGCAAACTCAACTAGAATATATAGAATTAACATTTGTGGCTTCTTGTTATATAGCTGGAGATTTGAGAAACCAGCATTTTATATACATTTAGTTATATATGGCATATAAGCTCTGGACATAGTGTGTGTGTGTGGGGGTTTATAGAGGGATCCATTTATAGTGTTGAATTAAGAAATGATACAAACATGACATGTTGAAATGAACCCTGTAGTCCAGGAATAACAAGCTTATTCCTTGAGAAGTTAGGCTCACCTTCCATACTTTCGGTCTGAGATCTGAAGGAACTGTCCGCCCTTGAATAATATTCCTCACCGTCTCGAGGTCGCAGCCTCCTGCATCCAGAGCCTCGGCGAGATCAGCCTCCCTGTTAAAAGAGAAGAAACACGATGAACGGTACAACCCTCCAAGAGAAATAAAAATATAGTACAGAAAATACCACGAAACGCTCAATTAACATGTCTCAGAACAGAGGAGTAAACTGCATGTTATATCACAGAAATATAGATAGGGATAGATGAAAGCATCTTTGACACAAGACAAACGCATACAGCGCTATAGTAAAAAAAGTACCCAAAATAAGCAGCTTCTTACGTCTGAGTTACAAAATGTAGACTAGAAATCTAGCGTGAGGCTGTGAGAAAATGGAGCAGAGGAAACAGTTTATTGATAATGCTCTAAGTCAGTGTGACTGGTAATAATTCTGGAGGAACTTTAACATTCTCAAAATGCAACCTCGGGTGAAAGTTAGCAGGGATCCACAGAACCTCGGACCCCGCTAAAGTCAAACAGCACCAGCTGAAGGTTTCAGCCCAGTGAGATTGTCCCGGGTCACAATCAATCTTCAGAAGAGTTTCCATTAAGGTCAGGAAAGTAAACCATCTAGGAAGATTTCCTGAAAACTCCCAGTTAAGTAAACACAGCCAACAATAAAGGCCTCGCTATAAATCCCGTCTGAATTAGAAGTCACTCGGAGCAGAGACCGTCTGAAACATAACCATGGGTCCAGTTGGGTTCTAACATGACACATGCGATATCACGCAGGGAAGCATGTATCAGACAAGGGCTGCCCATGACCGTTCTGATGAAATAAAAACTCACTTTGCCCCTATCCACCCTCTTTGTTCCTCTCATGGCCTTTGTCTCTCTTCTACCATCATTACCTCTTCCCACTGCGTATTCAGGATTTCACCCTCGCTGCACTCCTTCTCTGGAATTCCCTTCCCCGTTCTCTCATATTTTCTCTCTCGTACGCGGCAAAAGCTCTCTGAAACCCTGTTTCAAGAATCATGTAACCTTTCCTCACAACACTCTCAGCCAGCATCATGTCTAAGCCATCTGAACAACCTCGACAGCTCATCCTGACTGGACCAACTCATCCTCATCCAAGCCGTCCTCTCCTGCTGCTTCACTTCCCCCTCAACCACAAACTAGATTGTATGCTCACAAGAGTGTGATTTTAAATTATTCCACTGATTGTAACAGCGCTACAGAATCTGCTGGCGCTATATAAATAAATAAATGTAATGGAGGAGAAGTAAAAGATCCTACAGTCTACCTCCACCAAAAAAAATTAAAAAAAAAACACGCACAACAAAAAAAACAATCCCTAAAAGACTAATTTCTTCTAGAAGCCTTAAGTTTCGCTAGAAAATATCTTGCTATGGATCCCCCAAGTCTGAATCTAGTTATTTTTTATAGTATGATATAGCGCCATCAAAATCCGCAGCGCTGTACAAAGAGAATGGTTCAGTTGAAACATAACTTTTATATAAGCGGCTCCGTTTAGTTCATTAATAAACTCGCTTTGCCCCGTCTTTCTCATATATTATACACGCACGGCTACAAGTAGGTTTCTGCCAGAAGAAATCCATTAGCGTCGGGTTTCTGTCTTTATGTGAATCACGTGGCAGAGTGGTTTTACTGCATGACATCTGGTTATGAGCGAGAGACAGATTTCAGGACAGGAGAGACAGAATTCAGGAAGCTACTTCCTTGTCATGATTATTTCTGACACTTGAGACTGATGAGCCACAAAGCGCAAGAAAGGAGAAGAAGTAAAAACTTTATGGGAACGCTCTTTTTCTTTAATAACCCGAGGTTCCGCTTCCAACAATAAATTCACGATGCGAGGAAACATTAACAGATTGAAGGCTCATCCAATCTAATCTGCCTGCCCTTGGTTTTGTCTTAGATTCAGGAGCCATACATCTTTCAGAAAATAAAAAAAACAAACAAAATTTGGTATTAACCTGGAACACAATTAGTCTCCTTGTGCCACAATGAGGTCTGGGATATTTTATCATTCGGGAAGCCAGCCCCATGATACACCAAAATCAAACATTATTCACATTGTTGCCTACAGGTACGAACACAACATATTTATACAAATCACCTGACTCGTGGCCCTAGAAGTCATCCTGTACAATACAGTCAGCTCATCACATCGCTAAACACAACGTTACGAGCGGCGAGAAGCATTAAGGGCCGTAATGTTTGCTGCACCATAATCTTAATCTGAAGAATTAACTTCTTTAAATAGACGGTAGAAAGGTGCGGCCGTCACACCCCCGGTAGTGCATCGGATCCAGGCTCGTCAGCGAGAAGGATGTTAACTGCTCATACTTGGCAGACAAGCGCCCTAAATGATTTAAATGAGGTCCGGGAGAAGCGATTAGCGATCACATCGGTGGCATGTCACAGCTACTCGTAGGTTAATATATTTGACACTTTGTGTCACGCTGTTTCTCCAGAGCCGAGTATCATGGGAAGCTCTTAAAAGTATATTCTAGCCATCAAATGCACTTTAATGCGTGTGATAGCCAAGAGATCCCTTTACATTTTCATCATGCCCCCCTCTACAAATGCATGAGTGTGGGGATTCTGCAGGATACCCCCATAAGCATTTGCCCCTTTGCCCACTCATAAAGTACTTTAATATACTTTCTTCATCGGTGCCGATGAACAACATAATAAAAAACAACGACAACAAAAAAAACACATTCTGAAGTTGTAAAGTTTTTTTCTTGTTAAACTGTTGCAGGAAAGAATATGTTTTCCTTGGTTAACACGATGTTAGAAAGCTCAGTTTCGTCTACCTGTTTTACAGCGCTGCGGAATATGATGGCGCTATATAAAGCAATAACTAATATAAATAAATAATAAGTGAAAGACCCTCTCCAATGTAAACTCTGAGTGACACACATTTAAAAATTGTATCTAGCAAAAAATCTAGTTTGCCGATTATTCCTGATGTAGAGACTCAGACCTTATTCAGTCCTCGGTCTTGTTTTAGATTCAGGATAGCTTCATCTTTATCTCATGCATAATTACTGTATTAGCCTCTACCTCTTCTGCTGTGAGGCTGATCAATGCCAATATGAATAACCAACAAAAGAGCAGATGTATTAGAATGATGTTTTCAGAGACACAGTACAAACAACACAACTCCGCCGCACTCGCTAATCCCGGACAGCTGCTTCAACAAAGAAGACTTTCCAACAAATAACTGTCCAACAAAGAAGACTTTCCGGAGCGGGTTCTATATTAGCTATACGCAATTCAAATCATTCCTTATTTCAGGACACGTGTATAAAATGTAATGCGTATATAAATATATGTGTAAGTATATAAATATATGTGTATATATATATATATATATATATATGTTTATAAGTGTATATACATAAAAGTATAAGTATATATATATATATATATATATATATATATATATATATATATGTGTAAGCATATATGTTACGCAGGAGTGCATGCTGTGTCCGTGATGTTCCAGGATTGCTATGGCTGACCAAGTTAGTTTCTTCTTTATAGAGCAGAGCAGAGAAGCCGCTGCCCTCCGGACGGCTGTCACAGCCCTGGAGCTGAAGTCTGCGGAGGCCTTTGTTGCACAATCATATTTCTAAGTCAGTTGGCGTTTGAATGTAATGACCAGACACACTGTGGCACTCTGACGGTAATGTTACCCTGGGGTAATGGCTGAGTGTGATGGTAGTTGTGCAGTATAGCAGCTGGGGGATAATGTGCTGTGTGGTTCATTGCATTCAATCCCGATGGAAGCTGCAGCTCCAGTTGCTGTGTTAATGACTTATATCTGAGCCCTGCCCAGCTGCTCGTGTCTCATTCCTGCCACGACATCTGTCTATGTGTCCTTTTTCCCAACATCTGCTGTCTCTCTACCGTCTCTTATTTGTCTTTAGATACTGTCTCTCCCCTATGGGATGTCTCTCATGTGAACAGCCCTCGCTTCCTAAACGGAGACCCCCACCTCCCGCCTGCACACCCCTCAGAGCCCACTGCCCCTACCCTAAATGTCTCACCAACTGTCTGCTTCCTCTTCCTCTAACGGTACCGGAGAAGACATGGGCGGAGAAGGAGAAGACAACGGCGACGTTTCCTCCGGTTCAGCCATGTTGCAGTGTTGACGTTCCACGTCACTCTGCCGTAAAGCAGCAAAAAGAGCAGCGGTCCGGCCCAGTTTGGAGGAGAAGGAGCCACTATTACATGAAATACGACAGGAGATTCCAGGGCGCGGGATACGCATGCGCGTGCCCGATGTTCTATGGATTTTATTCTGATTCTGTCCGCCTTATTATTTGGATATAGCGGGTTACCACAGGCCAGACACCGGTTATTAAAGGACAGTCCCTGAAAGAATAATAATAAATATACAATATATATAATATAATAAATAAAATAATGCATATTAAATTACTCTGTGAGTTTAATATACATTCTTCATGCATGAAGAAATAAAAGTAATTACCTGAGGCAGAAGCTGCCCTCCTCCTCCTCTGTGCTCTGTCGGCTGTCACCGGCAGGAAACTGGTCCCATTTAACCCCTTGGCTGCTAAGCCATTTCACACCCTGGTGCTAAGCTAGTTTTCGGCATTTTGGTGCATCTCACGTTTACACGTGTTTAGAAGTACATTTCTTGGGAATAAACTATACAAACCATATATTGTTTTTTTCAGCACACCCAGCAGATTCCAAATATACCATTTTTATATGTGTATGTCTCATTAGATTTACAAAATACAACCAAAAATGGGAAAAAAGTGTAATTTTTCACTTCCAACTCAATAAAAACTAGTTTGTAATGTTATTTTTCTAAACTCTAATATCAAAAGCTGTGTTGCTAAATATTTGTAGTAGGTAACCGGTGTAAAATAAACAGACATTGAGAACAGTAGACTGTGTTTTTCTAATATTTTATTGCTAAAAGTTAAATTTATTAGACTATCACAAAATTCATCTTTAAATTTAATGCATGGCTGCGTCAATTAAACAGCTCTAGCTGCCCGGGATGTTAAAATATGCCAACAAAACTATATATTTTTAGAAACTACACCCCCAGCCGCAGCAAATGAGGTCTTAGTTGTATTTGTATCACAAAACTGACGTGCACAACAAATAAGTGAATATCACACAAATAAAAATAAAAAATAAATAAAATTAAAAGCGACAAGTTCATTTATGTCTTCCGCACTCCAGGTTTGTCCTAGAAACACATGCAGCCCCTCATTTGATGCGCCAAGGGGTGTAGTTTCTGAAAATATATACTTTATGTACCATAATTTAACTTCCCAGCTGTCTAGAGCTGTCTAAATGCAGCCATCACCCCTAAATGTTTTAAGACAATTTTTTAACAAGATTCTCCAATCTGCCATATCTGAAGTTAAGGTGGTCTAGACATCAGGGAAGTTAAATTAGGGTACATAAAGTACACATTTGAAGAAACTACACCCCTTGGAGCTTCAAATGAGGGGTTACATGCATTTCTAGGACAAAAGTTAAGTTCACATATAATGATGGAATATGTCGCTTTGGCTAGAAAATATGTTTTTTCTAACCATAGCGACATGTTCATTTGTGTCTTGCGCACTCCAGGTTTGTCCTAGAAACACACGCAGCCCCTCATTTGATGCGCCGAGGGGTGTAGTTTTTGAAAATATGTACTTTTTGTGCCATAATTTAACTTCTTACGTGAGCAGTAATGCCACGTCAAGGCTTCAACCCTAATTACTGACCATTCACACGCTTTTCATATCTCCATTCACTCGCAGAAGCACACACCATACTTTCCATACATTCACTCGCAGAAGCACACACCATTCTTTCCCCTAACAATCCCAAAGAGATGATCGTAAAGGGAGAAAAAAATCACTTTTACAGCAAAAATAAGTTTTGCAGTAAAAATGCAAGGGGCTCCAGGGATGACATGGTTAACTTATGTACTACAGGCTATACGGCTGATTTTTGAAAATTGCCTTCCTCTACCATTGGCTAAGTTTAACCCCATGATCAAAGGGATCATGGGGTTAAAATTTAGTATCGGCCATTTTTAAAAAGGGAATGTGACTTTTTATAGCTGTATGATCACTGTGGTAACATTGGCTACCACAGTGATCATTTAGCTAGAATACTTAAACTGTTTTGTTTTTTTTTAAAGTTAAACCAGTTTATGTTTAGATAATTTAATTTGGGGGTCTCTAGGCAATTTTGATCTTTATTTATCTGCCTTTAGAGACCCCCAAATCATTTTTTTTACTTTTTTTGTACATTTTTATTTTTTTAACATAATATTTTTTATTCTTTTTTTACAAGCATTATACCGTTGGAAAGGTGAGGCGATTACCTTTCCAACGGTATATGTTGGGGGTCTGTAGCTGCTCAGATGCCTGAGATACAGGCATCTAAGCAGCATGCCCCCATACCGTGAAAACTGACAATTGTCAGTTTTCAATAAAGTTGCGCGGTGACGTCATCGCGTCATTACGCGCGACGTCACCGGCCGGATCGGGTGGTCCCAGTGATGCCCTTCGAAATGAGGGGCAGATCGCCGGGGTAGGTGGTGATGGGGGTCCACAGACCCCCATCAAGGTAGGAGAGTGCTAGCGACGGCATGGTGCCGTCGTTAGCACCTGACTGGGACTGCTAGCGACGGCACCATGCCGTCGTTAGCAGTCAAGGGGTTAAGGAAAAAGGTGCTCTTTTCCACACATGCCCACAGGGGTCTTCAAAAACCCCTAAGCGCTTGCTGATGGCGGTAAATATACGCGGGGGCGATGCGCCCCGCAATGCAGAGAAGCACCAATATAGCAACCCTGACGTCAATAAACAGCCACAGGGGATATATATAATATTATATAACTTTAAGGGGAGCCAGCCAGCATTCTGCGCATGAAGTAGCAGCGGTTACTGTTACTGCACGGCTGGTAATTAAATGTTACATGATATTATTAAAATCTTCCATTTGTCAGACTCCACAATGACCCCAATCAGAGGAACAGGTGTGTGAGGCGGGGTAATAGGAACGTAGCTTTATAACTCATGATGTATAAGAGGGAAGAAAGGGAGAGCTGGCTCTATACAATGCATCGTTCACTCTGATTTTATTCTCGTCAGTGTTAGCCCTGTAGTGCGTTGAAACTCATCTGCTAATATTAATCCGAAACTTCCTCAGTGATGTGCTGCTTAGTATTTTAAGAGATAATAATACCGTAAATTAGGAGGCCATGCGATGTTCTGTTATTATTATCTTTTATTTATATAGCGCTAACCATTTACACAGCGCTTCATACAATACATATATTCAAGGGGTATGATAAGACGAGAATTGACAGGCAAACCGATAACATTAGGTGGAGAGAGCCCGGCTCGCAATCTTACAATCTTGAATACATCCCTTAAAAATGTAAGTATTAACCCCTGACTGGCTGTGAAGTTGTGGAATTAGTCTGTTCAAATACAGCGCCTGTACTCATCTTCTTTCTTCTATCTTTACTCTCTTGCTTCTATACTCTATGCCCCTTCTAAAAAGTCACACGTTGTCACAGCCATTTTCAACATGTTGGTTTATTATCAGCCACTCAGGCTAATTATGATTAGCCCAGCTTAGTCAACGGAATCCCACTTGAGCATCAGCCTCGGGGTTACGATAAGATCAGTTAGTCATTAATAATTTGAAGCTTCTAAAAAATGTCACAATAATATGGACTTTGCCACCATGGAAATGCTGTTAGAGGTATTATGTTTTTTTTTTTTTTTTTAAGGGTGTGTTGTAGTTTCAACTCTCTCGTTTCACTATACATTATGAAGGTCCAACCCCGGTGAGCTTCTAGTGCAGGAAGAGCTTGGCTGACCCTGTGCCATGGGTAGTTAAATCAGTGAGATCTCTTTAGTCTCCTTACCATTTAAATTATACATTATACAGGGCCAGCTCAGCCTTTCTTGCAGTGGCAGGTTAAGCAATACACTGTAAGTATGGCATAATTCCCAATATTTATGCCATAGATGGGTGTTTTTTGAATGATATTCGGTGGGAATATAACTCCAAAAGAGACTGCTTGAGACATTGGAAATCATACATTTGAACTTCCGTATGCTAATGTAGTCTCAAATCTGCATCCGTATGTTGCTGTATAAATGTGCAATTTCTGCTTCAAATGCGTAATGTGCCTAAGGAAAAGACCTGGATAGTCTCGAAAGCTTACACTCTATTATGCATCTTCTAGCCAAGAAAGGTATCATCTTTACCACATTTGCTGTTTTTATTTCTGCATCGCCATCTTGTGGTAAAGCACTGGAACTGTCCCCTTACTGGATGCATAAGGCTTTGCTTTTCATTGTCCTTTTGCATTTTTCCTCAAGGAAGGTTGCTACTGTAGAATTAACTATTCAACTTCTGCTTCAAAATAAGGTTCACAATTACATTAACAAATATCTAACACACATGGACAGAAATACTCCGCATCCGCTATCTGCACTACATGCACATCCTATACTACTATAGCCACATTAAGGTTCTGGAGAGATGATGTTACATATAGAGATCATTAGAATGCTGTCAGCTAACCCATCAAAGATATATGTGCTGTACGTATACAAAATGTGTGTGTAATGGCTTATGTTCAATACATTGAGTGTAAATTATTGAGTGTGCTATTTTTCTCCCTTACAGCTTGGAGACCAGATACTGGGCTGCTGAGGAGCCGATTAATAATATTATTCTGTATCCTTTTATCATCTAAAACAGTTAATATACGGTGTCTTTTTTTTAAACAAGTTTTCATGAAGCGTAATTACCCTGACCCCATCTAATAGTATTTCCCTTCTACGTATTATCCTTAGTTGGGATTGAAGGAATTATTTTTTTATTTTTTACATATATTTGGATTATATATATATATATATATATATATATATATATATATATATATTGTCTGAGTATTTTACTTTTTGATATTTTATAGAATTTATTGGTATTTCTGTATTGTGCTATATATGTATGCTTTTTTCTTTGTATTTATTAAAATATTCGTTTTTATACTGATCCTAGCGCTGTCTTTTGAGTTTATTTTTGCTTTTATAGGTTTCCCTATTTCTTGGGGGGGGTCCTTTATTGTGAAGACTAGCTGCTTTGCTCTATATTGGTTAATAATTATACAATATCCCCTCCTCCGTATATGGCTGGTAATTATAATTATTCTTCATTAGTGTATCATTGTTAAAAGGCATTTAATTCTCTGCGATAATATGCACGTCAAAATAAAAACCCTTATACAACAGAACCAACCATCGTAGATGTCCGTAATGTACTGTGTCTATAAAGTTTGATTTGAATCTTACCCACATCATCCAATCAGTGACGAGCGTGAGTCTAGTTGTCATGTCAGAACGAGGCTTGGAGTATTGTCCCCGCCCCTACATGTGGCTCCTGATTTGAACGCATCTTGTTTATTACAGAACATCTAGCTGGTTCTGTTAGGAGAGCTTTGGACTTTCAACATGGCTGATGACCTGGGAGACGAGTGGTGGGAGGAGCCAGCTGGGGAGGAACAAGAAAATGCAGGTACCGTAAAGAGTTGAAACAAGTTTCTGTGCACTTCGTCAGGTTTTAGTGACTGGCGAACGTGTGCTGAGCACTGCTTTGCGTTTGCTGTGATAACATTTCATGGGTGGGCGCGTTAAATAAACTGTGTGGCTTCATCCCATCATGCCCTGGCTGACTGAGCTTGATAAGAGTGGTAATGCTCACTAGCTAGGGGCAAGGAGGTTGTACTTGGTTATAGTAGCTAGAGCTGCTAACCAGATGATCAAGAACCAACAGGGCAGCTATGAATGGGAAAACTAAGGGTTAATGTTAACTTTTTTTCTAAAATGGAAAGGTATGGAGGCGAGTCTTTGTTGTCCAAGAGAAATGGAATTCTTTAAGAGATGTTCTGCTGAAGGCAGCATTGCATTAAACTTGTTGGTAAGGAAACCGCTACGGTCCTCTGCACACAACTAATGAAAGAGAAGAAGGTAGCGTTTAGGAGCTGTGAGCGGACTCGCAATGAGGAGGATGAGTGCAAAATATAAAGCTAAGCCCAAGATGGCTGAGGAGAAAATTGCCAGGTTAACAAAAGGTGATAAAACCTTTTTAGAAGTGAAATTAGACTTGGGAGAAATACTTTCTAAAGACTTAAAGGTAAGCAGATAATGCAATAGTGCATCAGAACAAGCGTCGCAGGGTGCCGAGTTGTATAGCGAGAGGCGTCAGTAGCAGGAATTGGTTCTGACGCTTTACTGAGCTCTGGTCAGAATAATGTGTTCAGTTATGGTGACCCCATCTCCAGAAAGATATTAATATATTGGAGAGAGTTCAGAGAAGGGCTACAAAAATAAGTTGTTTACAGGATAAAGATTATCGGGAAACACTGCGGGACCTCAAAATGTACGGCTTGGAGGAAAGACGAGAGAGAGGGGGTAGATGTAATAAAAACACGTAAATACATAGCGGGATTTAACAACATACAGGAGGAAAGTTTGTTCTAAAACTAAAGGGTGAGTAGCTGAGGGGTACAAACTTTAAAAAAAAAAACAGTATTAACTGAACATAATGAATACTTTGAATGCCTTTTGCGATTTTTGTGTAATGCCGGTTAGTTACAAAGCTAAAGTAAAGAAAAATTCTTTACACGGTATTATTATACAAGTTACCTAAGCAATTGATCCTCTGTATATGTTACACATGTAGGTCTGATTTTAGCCTAAACCCGGTTGACTTAGTTACATTGGTAAACCATATCAGTGGGTGATGTATTCCTATAATACACATTTTTTCTTATCTACACAAATACAAAAGCTTTCAATCGTTCCACAACTGTTATTTGCATCAAAAATGTTATACCAGAGACTAGATTTGTGAACAAGAGCGTGAAGCTGGTCCACACAAATTGGTTCATCTTATGCATTTCTTTGTGTTTTTTTGTACTCTGGAAATCTGTAAAAACGTAACCAACCCCATCTGAAGCTGAGATTTTGCATTTGCCACAGAAACGTGTAAAGACTGGTGTTTCCATTTATAATCTGTAAGTGTTGCTTGTGGAACTTCTGATGGGATTGGGTTTTGAAGTAGGGCTCACCTCGTTGCGGCTGTACGTTCTTCAAGGTTTTTTTAAATCGGGAATATATTCTGTGAGCGAGTAAGAAACATCCAGATGGCATCCTTTATATCATCAGTGTCGCACCAACTTGTGTAGTACGTACATGGACTTGCTACCCGGTAGAGACGGTATGGCCAATTTCAGTATGAGTGGGGTTAATTTGATTGTATAGGCATGAGGTGCCAAAAGGTCTTAAGATAAATTTGTCTTTTTTAGGCTCGGGCTCCAACAAGGGCCCTCTACAAGGTGTGAAATCTTACAGTGGAGATGCAGCTATGTCTACTTGATCCACCATATGCCTGTATCCCCTCATAGATACTGGATTCTTTGATATGCTAAGTGACCACTAGCAGTCGGGAAAACCATTTCATATCCAACACATATCAATAATAACTCATAGATTCATTACCATACCTCCTTTTGTGCATACCTAGAACGGGGGAAAGCACACCGTACAAAAAGAATACAAACATGGCCTGTACAACGTAAGCCGTTTGGGAGAAAGTAGCAAGTGTGACATATCTATGGACTTCATGATTTACAAGAAATTTATAAATGCAAGAATTATTGCAGGAGGGAGAATAAAATGAAAATAAGTTATTTTGATTGATATGGTTCCACCACACAAGGGGGAGGGCACTTATGGTACCCCTTCCCTCCGCTTATACCACCTCTGGGCCGGCTTGGAAACTCGAGATGAACTGGGAAAGTGTATAAAATTAACGAGAGAAGATGGGTCATTGTGCTTACTAGGGGCCAAGATCTAATTTTGAGTAAGTCGCCATCTTTCCTTGCCGGATCCCTATGGACCGAAAAACTGTTACTTGACCATTCAAGTGAGTAGTTAGGTTTGCTGTAATTTCTCCTTTTTATTTTTATCTGTTTGGTGTAAATAATCTGTTTATCATTTGCTTTTTTGTATGCACTGTTACTATTTTTTGTTCATAATAAATATTCCTTTATTAAGTTCTGCCTTTGTCTGGTAAAGACTCGCGTTACCTGATTAGACCATTTTATTGTAATTTGTAATCGTGATAGAGTATTTTGGCGTGGGTTTTTTTAGTCTCATTCACATGGGGGTGGTTAATTGTTAATTGTGAGTGGTATTAAGGGTGGATATTTTTATCACTATTTCCGGTCTAGGGCAGAGAGATTTTAACCCTTTTACCACCAGAACCAAGTCATGCCCACGCTTGGAGTAGAGTGCGTTCGTGACAGGGATACTCAGTTCTATAACCTTAATCTTCAAAGACTGGCTCCAAAGTAAAATATATATGTTAATTGATTTTAGTGTTCCCTTCAGTCTACCGTACAAATGGGATCGACGCAAACAGATGCTATCTATTGTTTTTCTTTCACGGCTGATTGTTCTGTCTTTTTAACCTTGTGTGAAATCCCCTATAAGACTGCTCTGTTTCTCTCACAAGTTGTTACATTCTGTTTGGATTCCGATACGTGTAACCCTGTGAATATGACACGCATGCCTTTTCACTGAAATAGCGCTAGGGCACTCGCCTTGGGTGCAGCTGGTGGGGGCGCAGAAAGCAGGTCCTCAAAATGGCAAAGCCATGTGGACATCCTCTTTTCCCCGTTCCTCCAATTGATGGAGAGGGTTGCGTAGAGGCTCTGTCCTTTTGAGACAGAAGAAGAGTCAATAGGGATAGCAGAGCTGCGGGAATGGAGACTGAGAAGTGTCGTAAGAAAAGCTAGGGAGCTTCGTGATAGTGTGAGACCCCAGCCAGCCGCGTTTTTTTTTTTTTTTTTTGATGCTGAGCATCGTAGGTAGTTCTCAGCAGAAGCGTACAGTGAAAGCTATGATGCATAACTATTGTCTGGCTTCTCTTAAAATATCCCCAGAAATATTCTGCATTATGTAGAGAGAAATACAAGAAAGATAACTGTCATTTTTGCTCCCTGACTCTTAAAAACTGTGTCTAAAAGTTTATTTTCGTGTAAAGCTTGGCTGATGTACTGTGGTTCAGGGTGAACGTATATGTATGCCGATCTATTAGAATGTGGCTATATTGGAATAACTCATAAATAACACAGGTGACATCATTTTATTTTCTACAAAAACATGTAATTGATACAAAGCACAGACTTTTTAAATGAAACCAGCACCTTCGTAAAAAGCCTACTAAACAGAGCATATAAAAATAATGGGACACAGTCGCCTAAATCTATCTGACTCGGTGTACGCTATTTGTAGGGTAGGAATTGCAGGGCAGCACCATTAATCTCTTATTTCATTTTGTTTTCGTGGTGTTCCGTTTCTCTTCCATACTCGCCTTGCTGGATCACCGTTTTGCTCCGTTGTAAAGATTAGAAACGTTTTTAACGGAGTGTGACGTGTCTTGGTCCAGTTTCCCCACATTCACAATGGCCTTTTTAACTGGCAGCTTTGATGCAGAGGTGGCCTTTGGTTTGGGAATTCGTGTTGGAGCGCTACTGCATGATGCATCTTCTGACACCTTGGGGAAAAAATTGTCTGGTTAATTTTGCTGTTTTCCAGAGTCACCCGTATTCTCATACATTTTACATTCTGCTAAAGGCCATTTGTAAGATTGATCCGCAGCATGCAGAGTTCATAGTTGGCGGGTTTCAAATGGCTAAGAAGGTAACATGCGTAATATTGATTTGCTCGCATACAAATGGTTAAAGTTAGGAACGGATGTGGGGATTTCGATTTGCGCACAAGCTGTCCCTTGGTGAATTAGACCCCAACTTTTAGATTTGCAAAATCGGCGCAGGTTTGTTCATGTAGTGAAGACATCTGGACGATAGGTGGCATCGTTCTATAACAAACATAGACATAAAACTTTCCTGAATTTAAGAAAAATGGGCAAAAGATGGACTGAATGTTTCTTATTTGAATGCTTATATTTTATTTGGGTATGTGTCAATCAAGGTCAATTTGTCATTTAGAAGCTAGAATGGACCATGTCCAGTTTTATAAAAGCGCTTTAGAATCAAGACTGCGGGCTAGAATCAAGCAGTTCCATTAACATCACAAACTCGCTAAAATTTGTCATGATTAACTATTACTAGGCAGGTTTGGGCCCTTTGAGGTTAATAAAGTTGAATTTTCAAAAAAAAAATTCTATGTTTCTGTTTTATTGTAGAACGATTCCATGCAGAGCACAGCCCCGCTCAAAATATAATCCATCAGATTGAATGCATTGAAAACACATTTTTGTAATTTCCACGCCGAATAATTCTAGAAGTGTTCTATATAAAAACACTCAGCATTTTATTAACTGTTAATTCAGCTCTCATTGGATCTATCACTTTTTGGTAGAGTGGAACTTTGCAAATGAACAGCCAAAAGCATCTGTTTATCGCCAGCGTTTTGCTTGCCCGATTTGCGTTTGCTGTGTAACGTGTATGTTGTATAGCATTAGATGGCTTCTCGCTGCCTATAATTTAGGTAAACCGTGGCAGCTCGCTGTTGTGGAGTGTAAAGAGGGGAATAAATCATTGAAGGACACTTTGAATTGAGGGTTAAGGAAATGTTGGCTATTCTGATATAATTATCAGGACTGATGGTGGGACTCCATATCCCCCATATGCATTTGCCCTCTCCCCCACCTCCAGCTGTTCGGCTGAGCACATCTCGTGACATGTGATATACCTACAGCCCTTCAGCTCCCACGCTGGATTCACAAGCCATCAACGCAGGACCCTGTGTATGCGATAAGCGCTCCCCTGGATTTCAATGGAAGCATTTTCCTGCCACTGATTGGCTGCACGAAGCAGCCAGTGGTGCCAGACATTGGGCAACTTACCGGGGTTGGGGAGGGGGTTGTTGCTGAAGCTCCTTCTACAAAGTTAAGTGAATCGTATTTTATTTTGGACAGGTTTACTAACAAAGAACTTTAAAATGCATTCTTGTCTTTATAGGCTTCCTCGGGCTCTGAAGTCTCTAAGTGTCAATTATTTATGTATCTCCTGTATATGGGGGCTGCTGTATCACGCGTTTAAACCTGTTCATACTCTAGGGAGAAGGCTAGTCTGCCTAATGGACAATAATACTTTATCTCTCTATCTATCTCTCTATCTCTCTATGTATCCCGTTTAATTCGGGGGATATCGAATGAGTTGAGCCTTTGAAATCTGGTTATGATGGAGAGCCTTTTTCCGAACTATAACGTGTCTAACGTTACCAAGTCAGACATAATAAACACGTTTAAATGCAGAGATGTCAATTCACGTGCCAGGTTTAAAGCATTTTTATATTGTTAATCAGCCTAATGGCACATCAAGTGTTTCAAAGTTAAACACATGTTCCGCGGGGTGAAACTAGATCCAGCTGTTGTGAATTCATTTATGGTTTCTGTCACATTCACATGCTGTAACATTTTCCAGTACTGTAAAGCCGGATTTCGGGCGCAAACTGTAATGTATATCTTTGTGGTTGCTCGCATATTATAGTCGGTGATTGGCACCACATGGAAACTTACCACCTCTCCCCCTGCTGATGGTACGCCCCAGTTTTACAATAAATCACTAGTTCCTTGTAATTTCCCCTCGGCTGAGAGATGCGAGTATCCCGTAATAGAAAGCAACTTATTGACCCTGCTTGGTTTGTTTTGCGTCCGTTACCATGGCATTGTCATTTTCCCAGGCTTCAGGCTTATTTGGGAGCATGAGCCAATCTGTTCGGATACTGTCAGCCCAATTAAAGGATTTTTTTTCTACCCTGGGAAATTTAAGAATGCAATTCCATTAATTGATGATATGGGACATTTCTTGTTATTCCATAGAATACTGCGTTCTCCAGCAGTGAATTTAATATTTCAGAAGCCTTCAAAGCTGTCTGACATTAGTCCACAGGTGCTTGGCAACAAATGGGCTAATAATATAATGGAAGGATAATGCTGCGTGTGTATGTATATATGTGTGTGTGTGTGTGTATATATATATATATATATATATATATATATATATATATATATATATATATATATATATATATATATATATATATATATATATAATATATCATGGGATTTACTGTGTTGGATGCTAATTCATCAGAGTACCTGATAGAAATATATTTAAAACCAGGACAAATGTCAGAACATGAGGTCATAATCTAAAACTAGAAGATCCCTAGGGCTTAGCTGTAATGTAAAGGCGTTTTACTTTACTGAGAGGGTGGTAGATAAATGGAACAGACTCAGCATATGTGGTAGAGGTGAATACAGTGAGGAATAACATGACTATTGTAAGATAAGACAATGGACTAGATCAGGGCTCGACAAATCCCAGGCGCCAGGTCGCCATGGCGACAGAGAATTTTGTCCTGGCGCCTAGGTTTTGTCAGCCTCTTACATCCATAAAAAAATGTGGATGTAAGAGGCTGAGCAACCACACGGAGGCGCTGCTGCTGCTGTCTCCTGCCACTTCCGAGCCCGCCCCCGAGCCTGAGATCACTCCCACGGAGTGAGCCTGTAGGCTGAAAACGCGGTTGCTGCAAAACCAGCAATTGTGTTTTCAGCTGCCACAGGCAGCTTCACGGAAGGGGGTTGTGTGTTGATTGGGTCCCCACACAAGTGTGGGGACCTGACCCAACACCCCTCTGTTGCCTGATCGCTCCCAGAGAGCGACAGTGCAGCGTTAACCCCTTCAATGCCGCGATTGCGGCATTTAGGGGTTAATTCCCGTTTTGTACAGGGCTCTGCTTCTGGTGGTCTGCCTGGAAGCCCAGGCAGACCAGCAACAGCAAAAACGAGCCCCCACAAGCACTTTGATGATTCCTGTAGGCATGGAAGCCTACAGCAGTCATCAAATACTCCCCTCCCTGCAATGGCTGGTCTATAGACCAGCAATTGAGTCCCAGCTGCCAGAGGCAGCTTCAGGGACAGGGGAGAAGGTTCTTTGGTCTCCACATGAGTGTGGAGACCTGACACAACACCCCCCCTGCTGCCTGATCGCTCCATGAGAGCGACAGTGCAGCGTTAACCCCTTCAATGCCACACTTGTGTATGACACATTCGTGGCATTGCAGGGGTTAACATTTTTCCCCACAAGCTTGTGGGGACTAAATATCAGTCAATGCTGTGCTCCAATGGAACATCAGCATCGAAAGAGTTAAAAAAAAATAATTAAATAAATTTAATAATAATAAAAAAACAGCACTGGCCTGAAAGTCCAGGGTGCTTCCAGGTCAAACGCTGTGAGTTTAGTTTAGTTTAGTTTAAAAAAAATCCTGGCTCCTAACTTTTTTTACCTGGCGCCTAGATTCACAACAAATTTGTCAAGCCCTGGACTAGATGGCCTGAATGTTTCTGAAGTTTTGCACCAGATAAGTCTGGAAGCTGATTCCATTGTCTTGGCCATATCTCCTTCATGTCACTTCAAGCCTTTGGAGATCAGCAGAGGGCTGTAACATAGAGGGACATGGAGGAATGACGTGGTGATGTACTAAACTAGAATTCTGCCCAGCATTCAACATTAATTTACAGAGAGCTGGGGCCATTTTTTTTTTAAATCCTATATTCATTCTGCTCCCGAAATTAATTTTCTGCGTATTCTACTGTTATAACAAATGTCATTCTGGACATATCTGTTCTAAATATGTTTCTGCTAGACCACATTTACCTAATCTGTTCAAACATTTTTTCCCTTGTTTTATTTCAACACAATGTTTAAAAGGAATCAGAATCAGAATTATGCATTACTCTCCATCTGTGTGTATAAAGGTTAAATTCTCAGCTGTTGGGTTATGTGAGATTATCAGCAAGAAGTACATGTCTTCTTTACTTTAGTGTACTTTGGCTGACATGATTATCCTACCTCTAAACAAACAATGTAATTTACTATTCTATGGGCCAAAGATCTGTATAAAGTCATTAGGTAGTATCCGCTCCAGGAGACGCCGGAAGATTAGCAACTTGGGTTGGATTGGAACATCTAACGAAAGATGTCCACTACTGCTGACATTATACACTCATGGAATAAGATGTCACAAGAATGAAATCACTAGTGGTATTCTAGACACTTCAAGCAGGGATAGGCAAAGTGTCCTTACAAGGACACCAGTGCCATGGCAAGGTTTGTGAAGGTCCATAGAGCATCCATCTAATTGTCCACCACCGACCCCAGTAAATGTCCACCCTGCCTTCAAGGTGATTGGATGGTTTTGAGGAGAGTGAAACTAGAGGGGACGTGTTCTTATACAGTATTGTATTGTTGTGATATATTCTAAAACTACACAGAATGGGCAAGCAGTGAAGGAGTCCAACACATTTCAGAGTAACCCTCTGGTCATAAAACATATGATCCATCATCCATTCAAAATAATTTAGGTATGCCTCCATTTTTGTATTCTAGATAGAATAAAGCTGGCTTTTATTTAGTACACACATTTGCCACGTTCCTGTTAATGAGTATTCTTGCACAGTATGTTTATATACATTTGTAGGGGGTTATATGCACCATTTTGTGATTTTCCACTTCTGCAAAAAACTTGTAAAGTGTGTGGTTTTTTTTTTACAAAATTATTAGAGGAAACAACATCTGTTTTTATTTCTTTTCAGTAAGCAGAACTTATCAAATACACCCAAAACTCTCTGTAGCCTTATTAAGCATAAATATTTAGAGCATATTAGTGTTTGCTAAAACGGAACGTTAGTGGAAAATGTGTTGCTAAGATATAAAAAACCATCAGGAAACACAAGAGACAAAAAGTCACTGTATTCTTTTCCTTTTTACGTCAAATTGTCTGGCAATCCATTAAGAAGTGGAATGATTGGGATTAACAAATTAGAAAGAAGAAAGTCTAACTGCTGCGGACAGTAATGGGCTTTTCAGTGCGGATGCTTCTGTTTTAGAAATCATATGACCATTGTAGTAAGTCATGCGCCTGATCTATATTACGGAGCATGGAGCTTTGCATGTTGGCTCTAGCACAATGTTCGAACTGTACTCTGCAGAATACATTTCAGATGTACACACCATTCACAATGATGGATGTCTGGTAAAGTCAGCAGAGTTATGGATAACCGTGAACTAACATCTCACGTACGGGAATTGGCAGGATTGTAATGAATTAACGTGATGATTTTCAAGTAGCCACAATGTAGCCAAATACAAGGATACAGACATAAACCAGCGTGGATCAGGGACCGATTTAGAGCCTGACCTCTGGAGGGAACACAACCAAACACACACAAACACAACCAGACACACAGACCAGCGAGCATGCACACTAACATACCCTGACACACACCTTCACACACACACCAACATACCCTCAAACACATGGGTCTTAATTCAACATTGGCAAGTCGGAACCCGTGCCAGACATGAATAAGGAGTGACTTAGTAGGGAACGTGTGACATCGAGGGAAACCTCCCAGGTAGCCATACTCATCTGCAATTATTTTTACATAATGTATCCCTACTTAAATGCTAAAGGCTTACTGTACTTTTTTATTAGTGACACAAAGACTTTAGCATTGCAACACAAATGTGAATTCTTCCATTAGGAAAACAAGTGGGTGTGGATAATAGTTGCCAGTGACCTCCGTGTCCACGTGTTTCCTGCTTTTACGCGTGTGTAACTGCTAAGTAGGGCTGCAACTAACGATTATTTTAATAATCGATTAGTTGGCCGATTATTTTTTCGATTAATCGATTAATCGGATAAAAAAAATGAATGTAAATTTTTCATTTATTTAAAATAATTTACTAAACAAATGATGTTAAATACAAACAGCAGAATAAAAAAACTTTGATAATACATTTCTTGTCTTTATTTCCCAACCAGCCCCCCAATATATGCACATTTGAGCCCAGGCTTGCTACGCTGCCTCCCAGACATGCCACGCTGCCCCCCACATATGCCACGCTGCCTCCCACATATACCACACCACGCTGCCTCCCACATCTGCCACTCCACGCTGCCTCCCACATCTGCCACTCCACTCTACCCACCACATGCCACTGTGCCTGATACGCCTTATACCCCCTGAAACACCACTCCATCCTCCCCAGACATGCCACCCTGCCCTCCCCACATATGCCACGCCATGCTGCCTCCCACATCTGCCACTCCACAATGCCTCCCACATATGCCACGCTGCCTCCCACATCTGCCACTCCACGCTGCCTCCCACATCTGCCACTCCACGCTGCCTCTCACATCTGCCACTGTGCCTGATACGCCTTATATCCCCTGATACCCCACTCCATCCTCCCCAGACATGCCACCCTGCCTCCCAGACATGCCACTTCTCTACCCCCAGATATGCCACTCTACCCCCAGATATGCCTTATACACCCTGATACACCACTCCGTCCTCCCCAGACATGCCACACTGCCCTCCCCACATATGCCTTATATACTGTATATGCCTTATACCCCCAGATATGTCACTTCACTGCCCCCAGGATTTAGATTCCCCTAAATTAACCCTAAACTCCCCATTAACCATAACTGCCCCTAAATTAACCCTTAACACCCCCTTAACCACAGCATCTCCTAAATTAACCCTAAAGACCCCATCAACCACAGCATCCCCTAAATTAACCCTAAACACACCATTAACCACAACTGCCTCAAATTAACCCCAAACACCCCATTAACCATAGCTGCTCCTAAATTAACCCTAAACACCCTATTAACATAACTGCCCCTAAATTAACCCTAAACACCCAATTAACCATAACTGCCCCTAAATTAACCCTAAACACCCCACTAACCATAACTGCCCCTAAATTAACCCCCACCTCCCCTAACTTTCAGTAGCCCAAATATATATATATATATATTACATACATATATACACACATATATATATATATATATATATACACACACACACATACACATTATATATATATATATATACATATACTTACAGTTAGATGAGTGTCACAGCCATGTGGTTCTGGCCTTCTGGGAGAAGGAAGGGGAGGGGCCAGTTGTCACAGTGATTACAGGGAGGGGGAGTAAGTAGGAGCTGCCGCTGTGAGACGGTGAGTCAGACTAAACGGATTATATAATGAGGGGGATTTTTCAGAGCGTTTGCTCTGAAAAAACCCTCATTTTATAATCGATAATAATCGATTCAACTAATCGATAATGAAATTCGTTGCCAACGAATTTCATTATCGATTATTATCGATTTTATCGATTAGTTGTTGCAGCCCTACTGCTAAGCCTAACACAGTCTCATTGTTTTGTCTGGGATTCGGGCTTCTGATGACACTGATGAGACTCACTGAGAGGAAGCAGATCCCGTATCTCTCTGAAGCCTCCTCTGCCATGGATTTATATGTAGCATGGAGTGTAGGAGGTAGTTTCAGACCTTGTTAGAAATAGAAATAATCTTTACTAGGAGCCCTGTGTTAATATATTTGGCATATTGCAGATGTTGTTATGATGATGTTATTCCACTTATTCGCCCATCCAACTGCATAATCTACTTCAATTACATAAATAAATGCCAGATTTCCCTCGTGCTGTGTCCTAATTGATGTGAATTTAAGGAGCCATTTGCAATGTTATGAGGAAAAATTACTTCCATATTTATTTTGTTCAAAAAATGGGAAAAAGTCCTTAATGACTCACTGTCATGTTTTTTGTTATTGGAATGGAATGTGGGGTTGGCGTGATCTAAGAACTTTCTTACCGTTTAGTAGAGGGGAAAAAAAAAGTTCTTGAATTAAGAAACTTCTTACTATCACTTTCCATATGAATCCAAGATCACATCCTACTAAGCGCCCTTAGTTTATTTGTGAAATGAAACATTAACATGTGTCAATACTCCAGCACATCTTGGACAAGAATCGCTCATGTTTAAAGTTTGATTAATGAGAATTTCAAGCGGAACAGTCTTTGTGGGACACGTGGGCTGATTATTAACCAAAAGGTTACTCCTGCATTCACTGCTCTCCAGCAAATTAGTCCACTTCCATTAATTACACAGCATCACACCTGTGTTCACACCACTTCCTACCCACCTTGGCCTTTTGTCACTCACCAGATGCTACGTAATAACATGTGAATGATTGGCCATGGTGTCTCAGATCCGGGGGTAGACACCAATATTGCTCCGGGTGGACAATTTTTAATGACGTTCTATAGACCTTCACAAACCTTGCCACGGACACTTTCAATCCCTGATCAAACCTGACCTAGCTCCTCCAGCTCCTATGAAGAGGTAGAAGCGGAGACCTCTGGGTCAGAATTCCTGATAAGTTTACCCCTCTTGCAGGCTCCTTTAGTATCCTCATGTTGCTATTAGCCACTTTCTGAGTCTTGAAGTGTGTTTAAGTTTTACCAAATCTCATTAATCCTATATGGATATTTATAACTGTAGTATGAACATTAACTTTATTATTGATTTATAGAGTGCCTTCATGTTCTGTAGTGCTGTCACTGCTTGGTTTAAGGTTTAAGTGTTTGTTGTGAAGTTTGCTTCTTAGTGTTGTGTTTGTATCCAGGAATTGTTTTTTTTTTATTTTTTTTGTCTTGGAAATCTGTTAGGCAAGCTGATCTTTTCAATGACGCGTAATACAACCTGGGAAGCTCATTGCTTTCTACACATTGATTGTCCGGTTTAAGACTGGACCAACTTACTCCCTGCATGGCAGGAAACAGAGGCAGCCACGCTATAGCATGAAGGACACACCATCAGAATTGGAGCAAGCTCTTTATATATTAATACAAAGGTTATTTGTTCTGATGCCTTGTGATAATTTGAGGCCCTTTGTCAGTTAAATACAGAAATCTTTTTAAAACCTCCATTTCCTCTTTGATCTACACATTCCCAAAACTTTGTTTGAGTTGACATATTTTTCCTAGTGCTGTTGGTGACAGGTGGACATTCCTTTGTATCCCCAGTGCCTGTAAAATGTTTCATCCTTTTTGTTTCTGACGTGGACGCATGTTTCCGGTACTGCTGACAGTATGTATATACAGAAGGAAATGTAGAGAATGTTTGGAAAAGCCTTAGCCTACACTACATGCCTAGGCTACTGCTCAAGGAAGAGTCTTGGTCCTTAATATAGTGTCCTACCTAGAGAAAAAGAAACAAATCACTTTGTGTAGGTGTATATATATATATATATATATATATATATATATATATATATATATATATATATATATATATATATATATATATATATATATATAATATAAATATTTGACTGTTATTGGGCCTCGATACTGAGCAGTTGTCGTGTTGTACATGTATATATAATCAGGGATTGGCAGAAAATCTGGCTCCTAACCTTTGATCCTGACATGGTTTATGAATGTCTGTGTGTACCTCTCTCTCTAGCTCCTCAGTCAGGTGGGCTCCCTGATTTATCTTTTAGCCTTCTAACTTCTACACAAAGTGATAAAGGGTCTGTAAGGTGCATCCTGTAAATTGTGAAGAGTTTTATTATCAGATCCTAAATTTTCCTTGAGTCTTTTCCGGTGGATATAGATCGGCGTTATGCTGATGGGTGGTTTTTCAGCATGGAGTCCTGACGTTGGGCCAGGTACAGGATGCTCATCTAGAATCTTCTTACCAGCCGGATAGTACAAGGTAGAACAAGAGAAAATACAGTCTGGACAACACATTTAAGTCAATGGCAATTGTTGGTCCAAACTGCGAGCGAGACACCAAGGAAGAACCAGGGATCAGCAAAAGCTACCAGAACGAGCATGAGGAGAATAGAGGAGCAAGCTTATAAAGTGTTTTGATAATGGAAAACCAGCTATGCACAGAAATGTCTTCAGTTACTTAATTTGAGAGGAACTTAAATCATAGAAAATACATATGTGTAAAGGTGAGGCCTTCTGGTGTCTGAGGAATGAATATCACAATACCACAAGCCCAAGGTAATCAGTTTCATTCCAACATTATTCCTGACAAACCGCTATTAAAGTCCTGTTTTTTTTAAAAAAAAAAAAAAACTTTTAAATGCTATTCAATGGACATTGTAAATGTTTTCATTTCTTAAGGTGTTATTTGGTGTTTTTTTTTTGTCTATTGTTCCTTTTGATCTTGGTCTAAACCCTTTCATTGATTAAGATGGTACTAATATACTGACAGTGAGACTAAATAAATTACAATAAGTAATTGCACTGCTGTACTCACCTTTATGTTTGTGTAATGTCCACCCGCATATAGCTGCTAAAGTTTTCCACTTCCAGACCCTCTAAATCAGAGTATACAAGATATGGACTGGGAAGATTATCTATCTAGTTTGTAGGCACAAGGTTCTTTTGGGTTAAGAAGGTTTAGGTCAGGTTGCTTGCTGTGTAATTTTAGTCTAATGTTTTTAGTATTGTCCCGCATTGAAAAATATCAAGGTATGTGTGAGAAGAATAACTATGGTGCACTGAACAATTAATTATTTCCGATTTTCTATATTTTTCCTGTTTTACTTGTCCTGGTTGATTGAAATAATGGCAGTTCTTGTGCTAAAGAATTCGTTTTTTTGGGGGGGAAAGCTGCTAAAAATTAGCATGTTCCATCAGATTTTCATATATATATATATATAAATATATATGCTCTATTTGCATTAATGGGGTAAAAAAAGAAATCATGTGTAATTCAAACGTCTAAATAAAACAATCCCTGAAGAACACTTAGACATTGTAATGTATTTTGAGCATTATTAATATTCATAATTATGGACACCGCCTGCAATAACAGCAGCTTTACAAACAGAAGTAAGAAGGTTATTCATTGTTTGTTAAACTGACCATGAATAAAGAACTTCGTATTTATCACAAGATTTTCATTCTCGACATTTAATTTGTGGAAAAATATTACATTAAATGAATTTAGGACAAGTGCAGACTAAATATGAACTCCATACAGGTAATGTAAATGGGGGAAAAAACAAAAATATACTGAAATCATCCAGGAACAAGGTAAAAAAAAATTTGGTTCCAAGTTTCACACAGCCCATGCACAAATGTCTCTACAAAGAAATGATAAAACAAACACACGGTGCGTTGGTGCAGAATGTGGTATCTACCGGAGGGTGTAAGTAGGGTGAGGAAATATGGGTCAATTACCAATATTACTTACTGTAATTTGTGATTGCCGTGATATTGGGGAAGCGGTTGGTGTTATTGTGATACTGCTGGTAATTTTGTTTGTGGGTTTACTTGAAGATCCGTTAGTCAGCGAATGTCTCTTTTCTTGCACAGGCGTAACAGGACTAGTTGGTGTTCCTAAGTGAATATGTATTTTATTGTCCTCAGTAGTTATTACACTGGAAGTTGAGCTAGAACTGTTAGACCTTTGAAATTGCCAACCAGCCTGTTTGTCAGGGGATACGCGAAAGACAGCATGAGTTCCATTGATTTCTATCGGCTCTGGTGACACAACACGATCTGGAGAACTTGAAGAACTTGTTAATGCCAGGACCTGGATAGGAGACATTGTCCTATCTGGCGTAATAGAACCACATGAATCAGGGGTTCTAGGTCGTACAAAAGAAGTCATTGTGAGAGGTGACATCACTTGGTCTGGTGTCACATAGCCATCTACGATTCTAGGTTTTACTGGTGTTAGGGAACCATTTTGAATGATTGTTATCCTTTGTTTTGGAGCGCTACCACAATTGGGTATTACAGCAGTGCTTGTGAAGGAGTGTGGGTTCTCTGTAGTAGGACTTGCTATTTCAAGTGTGGCGGTATTTTGTCCATGATCCGGGGTAACCTTTATATGTAATGGTTGGCCAGGAGTATGAGTGAGGACCATGTCTCCTGGATGTATGTAATTTCCATTCTGCTTTAATTGTACTTTTCCATTTTGAGATGGTGGTTGATTAGATTTTATCCATGGAGATCTTGGTTTTCTGTTGTTCAAGGTATTTCCATTGGATGAATTACATTGAAAAGCCATGCTTGAATCTTCATCGTTATTGTCCTCATCCTCATTATCACTCTCTTGATACAATTGTCCATTTATAACTGCTCGTTCCAGAGGAATAAGACTTTTATAATCAGGTGGCTCATTATCAGCTGGATCTGTCTGCACTTCTTTAGAGAAGACTTGAAAGTCTGAAATACGCCTTCCATTGAGACTTGGCCTCAGGCTCTTACTGAAGCGGCGATACCTTTCTAGTTCCCTGGAAAGGTTCTCCATCTCTTTTGTCAGTTCCTTGTTTCTGTTTTCTTGCTGATTAAGCTTTCTTTGGAGAATAGTATGATCTCCCTTTAAACGACAAATGGTATCCTCTGTTTTCATGTAGTCATGTATCTTTTCCTTCAAAGCTGTCACCTCTCTTGAAAGGTGACCTGACTTTGCTTCTTCTTCCTTAAGCTTGGTTAGTAACATTTTCTCCTGGAAACTTACTGATTTTTCAGCTAGTTTATAATTTGACAGTTCCATTTTTACTACTTCTAGTTCTTCAGAGAATAATTTGGCTTTCTGTTGTTCGTTATAATACCGCCTCTCAAGAGCCTCAAACTCATCTTCCGTCTTCATGAGGTCGTCCTCCACCGCCTTCATTTGTTTAAGGGTGTGCTTTAACCTCTCAACTTCCTGTGTAAGCTCTCGGACTTTATTGTTTTCTTGGTATAGTGATTCTGACTGTTTACTTTCTTGTTTCATTTTATTCTTTAGGAATTCTTTTTCTATTAATTCTAGTGACTGCAGTTTCTTTTTCAGCATACTCACTTTGGACATTAGATCATTTCCCTTTTCTTCTTCGGCTCTGAGTTTGCTTTTCAGTTCATCGTTTTCTTTGGTGAAGTTTTTCATTTTTTCCTGCAGTTCCGCCTTTGATTTTAACGACTTCTTGCTTTCGTCAATCAACTTTTCTGTAATTGAAGTAACTTTATTTTGCTCCTGTTGAAGTTGAGTATTGGCTGATTTTAATTTGTCCTCTGTTTGCCTGATTTTGTCAGTCAATGTTTTCCTTTCCTCCACGAGCATCACTGTTAGTGTTTTCAGTTTGGTTAGATCTTCTTTTAATATGCCTTCTGTTTTCTCAAGTTTGACTTCAATCACCTCCAGTTCCCTGATTCTAACTTTTAAGCTTTCTAGCTCATTCAACAACTGTTTAGTGGAAGTACGTTCTTTTTCTAGGGTGCTCTTGATAGAATAACATTCTTGTTTGCTTTTGTTAAAGGCCTCTTCCAATTTCTCGAGCTCTGTGATTCTTTTATTCAGTTTATCTACTTCCATTTTCAAATTTTTGCTTTGTGATGCCTCCTTTTCTAGTTTCTTGTTGAGGTCTACGCATTGCTCTTCCATCTTTATAAGCTCTTCATCTTTTCCTTCCATTTCCAGCAAACGCTTTCTCAGATCTTCCACTTCCGCCATTAGATTTGAGTTTCCGCATTCTCCCTTGTTGATCTTCTCTCTTAGATCATGAAGTTCCTCCTCTGCCTTCCGCAGAGTCTTGTTTGTTTCCTCAAGCTCGTCAATTTGCCTGCTGAGAGCTGCTAACTTTAACCTGAGTTGGCGATTCTGTGTTTCTTCGCTGGTTAATTTTGCCATTATGACTTCCTGATCTTGGAAAAACTTAGTAGTTTGAGCTTGAAGTTCTAGCTCTAGTCTGTTTACTTTTTGTTCCTCTTCTTCTGCCTTGACTTCTGCAATGCCAAGTTTTTCTTGTGCTTGTTGGGAGGTTGATGTCAGCTCTTGGATCTTGGCACTTTGCAGATGTAGCTGCTCTGTTAGCCTCTGCTGCTCATCAACCACAATCAACGCAAACGATTTTAACTTTGTGAGCTCATCGCGAAGTTTGGTAATTTTTTTGTGGTTTTCCTTCTCCTTTCTTGCTTGATAAGCACTTTCTTGTTCAATAAAATTTTTCAACCTTGGGGGAAAAAAAAAAATACAAATTAAAAAAAATTAAATTGAGTTAGCTGAAGAGGCTTTTCATACACAGCTGTCAGGATATGCGGCTTATTCTTACATTATATTAAGTTAGGGTTGGACAAGCTGCAACATCCCTTCCTCAACTACAGCTGGACTGCAGCTACCATCACCCTTAACCCAGCCAACACTTGAGGGGCAGTGCTGAAGGTTATGCAAATCTTATGTTATATTATGCCAAAGGAAAACTCCCTTTATACATATGGTTTTTGTGTAAAAATAAATAAATAAAAGAATCCCTCTGCTTCTAAAATAGGGGATGCATAGCCCTAGTCCTTGAGGGCAGCAAACAGGCTGGGAATGCCCTCAAAGTAGTTTTATGGATTTTATGTTGGGATGCCTGCGGTAAAGCTGGGACATTCACAAATCATAGCATGGTTTTGGCCTTCAAGGATTGGACTTGTGTACTACTGTTCCAAAACAAGCTCCAAAATGTAAATGTTTTTTTTTGGGGGGGGGGGGTGATTCCTGCTGATGGATACTATGCACACAATGCTGGAGGTGTAACTATAAATTTACATTTTAAAAACAAACATGTATATATATTAACCACAAATTCCACTAGTGATTGTATATATTGTTCCTGGTTGCTTAATTTACCTAACTTATAGAAAATACATACAACATGTCTTTAAATGGAGATAAAATCAGATTTCTGAATCTAATAGCGAATATGTGAGGAGTGGACAATTCCCCAAAGTAAATTTCTTCCCCTCCTCTTATAACATTATAACATATTAGGTTAATAGCATGTAAGTAGTGTTTAAACCACCTTAATGGAGTCCTAAATGGAATCTTTCATGGAGGCACAAGATTGTGTAACATTTTGCTACCTTCATTCTAGTAGTTGAGATTAATAAGACAAAGGCCGTAATTGATATCTGTCTGCGTGAAGATTACATACTATCAGTTTGAAAAACTTGCTCATTGGGCATTTCCATCTCTAGGCTTTACATACGTCAAATACGATTATAAGTTATACTCGAGGACGTCTATTGAAAATAGGGACCCCACTATGCTTTGAACCCCTTTTCTGGAAAAGTATGTGATGTAAACCCAGGCCTTCTCCAGCCTCTTGACGATGCCTCGGCAGTCAGCAGGTGGCTTTTTCAGTCACCTAGGCAGATAACCAGAGCATTTATGCAGGGATTGTGGTAATGGCTGCAACCACCTTAATAATCGGGCAGCAAAAGTTCTCTAAAATAAAAACAAGAAGTTCCATTAACATGATTTGCCACTTTATTCTGGTTTTGAAGAACAGAGTTTTGAGAGGGAAACGTTTTGTGTTGCAGAATAACACACCTTGAAAAAAAAAAGTCCATGTTTCGTACTTGCGTAAGTGTTTGTTTATAGTGAGTAATAATGATAGGTTTTAGTGACTTCCAATTCCTCCTTGTATGGATTAATTTGGAAACATGTTCCTACCTCTCCCTTATGGAGACATGAAGCTACACTGCCGTCTGATGAAATATGTGGCCGAGCTGGGTCTGCTGCTTTTTAATTGATGATTAGAGATACAAGAAGAAAGAGAGTTGGCCAACCTTTTCCTCTGGTGTGCCATAAAGCGCTCTAATTCATAAACTGGCATCTGGAGCCAAGTTAAAAAAAGAAAATGTTTATATTGGGCAAGTAGATCCAAAATATTGTTTGCCAGAATAGTACAGACAGTGAGTATAAAAATGACTTTTGATCTTGAGAACTGTAAGATCAGACACAATGGATAAAACCAAATATTTAACCATTAAAAATATAGCATTTTATTTTAATTCCCACTTATCTGAACTAATGTAATAATAATAATAATAAAAAAAAGTTTGGTTTTAGAGTCATGTGCTATTTCCTGTTAAGTAAGCTAAAGATGCCATGTCAGTTCCGAGGATTCAGTCATCTGAGAAGTAATCTATAACTCTTCTGAAATATCACGCAAGTCTGTCGTCTCCAATGGAAACAATATTTACAGTGAAGTATTTAGTCATGTGGAAAGGGAGAACACAGGCCATATGTATAAAAATGCAGTGGGGATCTGTACCTTTAACCTCTCCTGTCACAAGCCATGCAATATATCACTAGCCCTCCTACTAATGAGCCTTCAGATCTTCTGAACTTAGGTCAGGCTTCGCATTATGGTTCGGAATTTCGCAGAGCATGTAAACAACCTATACAATCAGGGGAAACCGTATTTCTTTTGTTTCATGATTTAAGTAGCCGTGTATCGGAATATGTGCTCTGTGCACATTACAATTTGGTAGCTACTTGCTTACAGTCGTATTATGGAACAGGAAAAAGCAGAATGCCAAGTTTGCAGAAAAATAAGCAAGTGGAGTGATTACAAAAACACCCTGGGCATGGTTGCCACAAAATAATTACAGAGGTCGCTGGCAAAAGTATGTTCTGGTTTCAAATGATCCACTGAAGCACCAGTAAGCTCTAACGGAGCCCCTAAGCGACCTATATTACCCCCTACCCAAACTGGGATCAGCAAAAACAATGAAGCTTATTAAAAAAAAAATAAAAATGGTTTAAAGCAAAGATGACAGTCTGATTTGGAAATGCAACAATATTGCTAAAAGACTCCACAAAATACTGCTTTACCTAAAATAAGATTAAGACCTTTGTTAAAATAACAAAATCCCAAAATAACAAAAAGTAAAAGTGCCTAATGTTCTAAAACTAGAGGTAACAGAATATATATATTTATTTATTTTTTCACCACGGGCCTTCCTTACGATACAGCAAATTACGCGGATAATTGTTCCCTGCCAGTGTGTTGGAGGACAGCTCCGTCGGTTAGATCAGACATGGTTTTTTTTGTCTTATCAAGCATAATGGTGTCATCCAAATTCTGTATGAATGATGTCATTTCAGAGAAATCCACATGTGGCACACAACTGTACATTAGTCAGAGCACCACCTGTGTTTCATCAGCGTTTCTCTTACACTATTCCGCAGAGCATGTGTGTCCTTCCCAGTTACTTCATCTGCAGGCTCTGGAAGATCCCTCTTTAGGACTGAGAGCTCATTCAACACTAAGCTCTTAACAATACTTTTACTCATCAGACACTAAATCTGTCTTCCACGCACGGATACATTTAGCTACCTAGCGAGTGGGCACTGCATGAGCAAACGTATAGAGCGTTTATCAAAGACTGGCTTCATAAATCATTATACGGCTGTTCTCTGGTTTACCACTCAAGGAAATTCTACCTTTATAACATTTTATGCTTAGAATATTATAAAAATTGGCACCTGTATGGCCATCACAATTTGTACAATAGTGTAGTGATGCATTTTAAGAGAGATTAGCGCGAATGGTAGTGTTATTGTAGGATTTGCCATCACTGTTGTTGTACATATCTCTTTTTCTGCAACTTAGGTTTGCAGGATTTAACTCTTATCTGCCAAGCCTACTCTAAAAATGAAATCTCTTTATACCAGGCTATTATGACTACATGCTGAACAATTGTGCACAATCGAGGTGTTATCATTATCAACGTGCCTTTATCTATGAGTCACTATATGACCTGAGCTGTGGTTAGGCTGCTTAGAAGTCAGAACTCTTGATGTTCTGTTCAGCCTTTTCAGTGCTAAACCGATAAGCAAAGCTTAGCTTTTTGACACGTTGCTCACATTTCTAGCACCGCAGCAGTTAAACGCAATATGTATAGCTAAGCTTTCAGAGCTCTTGGCCTTATGGCTATAATGTTGGCCTACGTGACACGACCACAAGCCTTTTATACTTGATTGAAAGCAATAAATGAAGAGTAACTTTTTTGGATATAATAGTAAAGAAGCTTTGCTTCGCTATCTGATATGCAATAACATTATGAAGAAACAAATCTGTAGGTTTATAATGAGTTAAGGCAATTTGAGCCTTCCTTGTGATATAAGCATTATGAGGTGACTACATCATCTTCATTAAAAAGTACAGTTCTATAACCATGATACAGTGTTGCATTACTGTATGGATATAACAAATATATCATATATATATGGCAAACCAGATGTGACACTTAATATATTTTTTTAAGGAAACAAAACATTGTTTCTATTCTATTACATCATAGTTTTTTGGGAGACCGGGTCCACCCAGCCTCGACTGATGAATGAAAAACACCCCTCCCTGTTAAAAAGCTGGACGGCAGCGAGCGGTGTTTAATCCCAGATATTTATAATACAGCGTCACAGTACGGTGTGACTTTCTTGTGTGTATTTTTTTTAACATGTCCGTAACATCAGTGACTGTGTATTATTTTCGTAGTGGTCCCTCCCGCTGATAACTTCAACCCGGCTTAAAGCTGTACATGGGAATCCTGGAAGTACAAATTAGAAAGCGTTTCCCTTAACAAGTCCTTGCCAGACCATCTGAAGTGCAGCTGGTATGAATGAGGGATGTTATGATACACAGCCGGCTGCAGTCTGATTTCTGTGCAGATGGTTCCTAGGGTATTGACACATCAAATAGACATTTTCCTTTTCATAGAAAAAAATGACTTAAATAATCCCTGTAGCTGTGTTTAGTGGAAACTATCTTCTCCCTTTTTTTCAGTGATTTCTTGGTGAGTCTAGAGTGGAAACTGAGTGGGTGATGTTCTCACCTACTAATGTCCCAATTTCCTGAACTTCATGCAGAACGAGCTTTGGTTTGTGTAGTCTCTCTCTCCGTGCCGCCTTCTCACCCCCAGCTGCTGGCCTGTTCCGTTCTTGAAGGGGCAGATTTACAAAGATGTGAACAGACGGGTGAAGCCCTAGTTTTAATGTCTTCAGTATAAGAGGAGCAGACTCTTAAATAGCCAATTCTGTACTCTGTACTGTTTTTTTTACACATATTGTTGAGTTATTCTGTGTATACCACAATGTATTTAAGGCAATCTGTATTATCTAATTGACTATATTCATAGCTTGCTAAGATTTGGGGACCAGGGAGCTGCGGTTTCTTAAGATATCACTGCTACCTTTATTTGGGTCGGCCATACACCCACCCTGGTCTTTAGGATCTAAAATCACTTGTTCCCAAGTTCTTCTATTGGATGATGAACTTTTTTCTATCCCATTGGGGGGTTCCCTGATATATAGTTGGACAGGACTGGAATAATCTGTATAAAATGTAGGATCCAGTATATTCTTTGCAGACATAAAAAGCACAAATATATGACAAGAGTAAAATGTGGGGCTATGTAGCTCCTCGGTCTCCTGTGGTTTCTGGAGACCCGTTGTCCTTTAGCTTTGCGTTTCATAATGTCTAATAATATGACCACGTGTTTAAATGTCCTAGCGGGGGAATACAATTAAACAAAACCAAACAAAACAATTTCATAAACTCCTGCACACCACCCAAGAACATATTGCGTAAGTACATTATTCAGTGGTTTTATTAACAGGTGTATATACACTAACTCTGCAGTTTACTGTTTCAACACCCTGATGTGCATCTCAACCCAATTCCGGCTTCTTTATGGAGAAGATCACAGGGGTCGTCCCTTCATGATTCATGTGATATCAGGGAACTGAAACACTTCTCGGTTTGGGAACACACCGCTAAAAGTCTTCATTCTTATTCTTCCATGATTTTTCCACTTTCTGACAGGGTAACCTTTTGATCCTGCGCTGGGTTATTATTTTAACTTCACTATCGGGCTCCTTCAAGTAAATTGATATCCTCTTGTGCTGCTTTTACAAGGAACGTTGATGGAGGACAAAAAAAAAAAATCAGAATGTTCCACCTGGATAACACACGCTGTGTGTTAAAATCTTAGCATTCCGGCTGAATTCTCCTATGTAATAAAATGCTCCACGCATGCTTTGTGCTAACGTCTTAACTTTAGTTACTGTGTTAAAGCCGTGCTTAATGTAAGCCTCTGTAATTACACATTAGAGAAGCTATTCTGTTCAGTCTAAGTTTAAAATACTGTCTAAAGGATAAAGGAAGACATCTCGTTGAACAAAACCCCCACGAACCAGCGGTTTAAAAATGCTAGAAATGATTTAACCTCTTTTTCTCCTTTTGTGCTTCCCCGCAAAGCTACAAGTTTGATTAACCGCTATTATTATTATTATTATTATTATTATTATTATTAACTCCTTATCCCGATGAAGATCCAAATGTTAATTAGGAAATGCTGTTTTATTTTCTTCCCTAACTTAACAAAGTTCAGTGTCTTTCTGTGTGGAGGTTAATTTGTGTCTCTCTATTGTTTTCTGCAGTCTGAATTAATACAATAGCGACTAAGAGTATTGATATTTACTTTTTCTTATGCAGTTGCATCCAGACATTTAAAGTTTTTAATACCCCCCCTTGTAATTCATATCCGACTCTGCACAAAAGATCGCTTTATGTTGTTCACATCTCAGTCTAAACAACAGTTTCATTCTTATAAATGCTGCCCAATTTTTTGGTATTTAACAATTTCTAAATTATTCTGTTAAGATAATGTATTGAAAACTTTTTAAATTCTTATTTGTGAAAAAAAACCTATTCAATACCCCCCCATCTTCCCATCAAATGTCATGGTTAACTCTTTGAGATCCAGGATAGCAAGGCACGGCTCTCTCTGCCAATGCTAAAAATCACATGCTTTAAAAAACAGAATGTCCCTCAGGATGTAAAATTACAAAAAGATGCAGATTTTCATTCTGATAATGACATAGCAGTTGAACTTAAAACCCGAACAGCAGCAGAATTTTCTGATATATAAAATTTCATATTTCCATAAGCACCGTAGCCTATTGGAGTCTACCCAGAAGTCCAGCTACAGGCATGTTGGAAAATCTGTGTAACATGCAGTATTTTTTCCATGTGTGAAATACGAATTAGCAACCTACATTTCCTTATGTTTTAACGAGTAGCTCAATATTCTGGAATGAGCAAATAAGTTGATTAAAAGCACCCTCTATGAGAGCGTCCCTTCTCACTTACCTTGGCTCGATCAGGGGTAGAGATCCAGGGCAGAGGCTGCTGCCCCATAGAGGGGATGGAGTTGGTGGAGAGACGGAGTTCTCCCAGGCGTAAGAGATGTGAACATTCCAACAGAAAGAGCAAACAATGAAAGATAGCCTGCTCGCTTGTCCCAAGCCTATAGAGCATTACGTCATCGCACTGCCTTATATGGAGCTCTGTTGTACAGACACGCTTGTGTCTCACTAGTGCACGTTAACATTAGCCAGAACTTTGAAAGCTTATTAATGCGTTCTGGCTCCAGCCGAAGTTCAAGACTGTGCGAAATATTACATTTGTCTATACAGCTCAAGGCTGGGCAAGAATGCACGGAAGGCTTAGGTTACAGAAACCTCATGTCTTGTTATTAACTGGCCGATGGATATCCTCTAGATTGCAAGCTTGTGGAGCAAGGTCCTCCTGTTCTTCTCAGTCTGTCAGAAAGTCTGCGTAAATTCTGAAAAGTGTAATAATCATGGTCTACGCAAAAATAACAAGAGATGGAGACGCTTTGTATCCCAAGTGCTTTCTTCTGTAATTAAAAAGGTTATTTAAATAGAGAGCCGGCTGCTTCTTGCAGGAATGCAGAGTTAAAAAGCTCTTTTTTTTCTGTATGGGGGAGTGGGGATGGGGGCTCCCTGAGGAATAGGATTTTATTTCCCCATGATGTCACTACACAACAATCCTTTAAGTAGTTATGGAAATGCCAGGAAAAAAAACTCCATTCCTCTTTTGTTTAACACAACAGTTTTCTCTTATGTGAAAATATTTATTTGCCAGGAGACATTGCAACAGAATAACACTAGCGTGTTAGTAAATATACAACACTCCATGGGTCTTTGGCTGTTTTGGCTGAGGGTGATGAGAGCTGTGTACTTTCTGTCTGCTATAGTGGAATCCTTACTTCTTAGGAAAGTGTTCTTTGCCTATTTCAATATGTAATATGTATTTTATTGTCCATATCATGTTAAAGCAAGAATAAAATATGTTGTTAGAAAATAACCATAAATTGGCAGTATATTATTTGTCGAAGTTTGTGGGTTTTTTCCCTCAATCACATGCTAGGATTTTATTTTCAACGTTTTTATTCCCAGCTGGAAGCAGGGAGTTAATAGTTAACATTTGTGTGGTTAAGTGAGCTGTTCAAGCTTGGTGTGGGAGGTTAGAAGTCCTGAGAGGGTTATTGGTTCAGAAATGAAGGACCACGCCAAAGGTCAGACCTCTTGATGGATCTGTGGCCCAAACTCATGGTTCTACCAGGATTGCAAAATTCTATGGAATATCCTTGTTGTTTTATATAAGAACAAAAAGCCTTTGCCATAGGGATTAACTCTTTATTTCTTTTTTTACATAAAACCCTATTTTCTAATGTTTTAATTATAGCCTTTCCGCAGCAGTAAATGTAGAACTTCTTGGAGGAACCAAAACCCTCCAAAATTAGCAGAGAGAAAGGTGTGAGCCATGGTCGAATGTACTAAACTCCTTCCCTTGGAACTACCCTACATATTGAGTAGACACAGACTGCTTTGCTGGTGTGCTGAACCTCAAAATGTTGCAGGGTTCAGCTGAACTTGATAGGAACTCTTAAGAGGATAAAGAGTTGCCATCGTGCAGAAACTTGTGCCCATGGAACTATGCAGGGTAGAGTCATGCATTGTACTGTCTACATTACATCTTAGCTTGTGACCTTATGTTCTACCTGTGGAACAATACAGCTCTGCCAATTTCATGCACGTACCATGGTAAATAGAAACAAATGGAAAGTATAATCTCTTTACTTAACCTGCACCGCATGCAGTTCTGGCTTATCTATTACGTACACCAGGCATGTGGTCCTTTAATAGATAATCCAGCAGTGGCGCCATCACCTACCACTCGACGGTAGCATCCGTGTGAAGCTCTGCTACGAGAGCTTGGTACCTGATAAGTAAGCGGATTTGCGATCAGGCGAGTATACATAGAATTCCAGGTATGTCTGCAGCCATCAAGGCTCCTTTTGGATGTTTGGGGTTGCTGCAGTTGGATAGCCATGAACTAAATAATTCCCTTGGACTTTGCAGACTTCATACCAGATACTAAAGTGGAACAAGCTTCTCTTATCTTGCATGTCTGTCTGGAATTAAGCAGCTTCCTAACAGTACTTCAATATTTTATTTTTAAATGAACTAAATTGACAGCGAACCTCCTACTGGTGTTAGCACAATATGTGCTTTTAATGGTTCCATAGAGGATCAGTAAGAATTCCTGAGAGCTTCAGGCGTAGTCTCACTTTGAGACTACTGTGGAATCTTGGAAGCTCCAAAATAGAAGATAGAAAATAAACAATTTGAAGCTTTTAGTTTTTGTTTTATATTGAAAGATAAAGCATTACATGACTCAGACTTTGGGTGTGTGATATATAGTAAGGAGATCCCCCATTATGTATGGGAGTGTGGTATGTCAGTGCATTGTACATGGTTGTGGTCATATGAATCTTGGATTGGATCTTCTGGTAATATGCAGATCTTGGAGCTTGCTGGCTTTGTACCTGGCATCTCACTGTGAAGATCTGCTTCCCCTGGACTCAGAATCAACTTCAGCCGGGCAGAGAAGTCATGTTTGGTCATGCTGTCCCCTGCCCAGGCCTCATCTACTTATGGTCCACTCAAGTCTAACAGGGGCTGCCCCCCCTAAGGGTGACTAGCTCTAACCTCTGACTGAAGCTCACGAAGACGGGAAGCTCCTCATGGCCTACCCTGGGAAATTCCCACTTCTGGTGACTTAATGCTGCTGCAAAGTATGCTCTGATATTGTAACCGTTATGGAGCTCTCTAGCCTTCCAGATGTTACACTAGAGGGAAATTGAGTAGCAGATTTTATTATGAGATGGAAACATTGTTCTCACAATGGAAGAATTTGGGAGCCCTATATGATACCTCCCAAGTGTAGTAAGGTCAGTTCCCTATTCCTGACCCAAATCCTTCTGTCCCTTCTTCCTCCCATGATGTCCGTCTTTCCTGGGCGCTCAGAATGTTTACTGGGTATATGTGTATCTTGGAGTTCTTTTAGCTCTAAATTTCACGGTAATGTTTAAACAGCAGGAAATGTGCTTGTAAAGTAAATTGTGTAATGAATCTCATTTGTTGCCAGGAGATTTCTTACTGTACTAAATACCTTTTTATATACGGTTTAGAACATTGGCGTAAATATTTTAAAAACATTGTGGAAATAAAACACTGCTCTCGCCTTACTCGGTTACAGAAAGGTATGCTACACCCCTGGCTTCCCAGTCTACTTATATTTTGCTTTAGCTTAATACTAAAGCAAGAACTGCTCACGCATCCTAAAACTGTACAAATAGTGGCTTTGCATAATGCAGCTCTGGAGATTTAACTTAGTGTCATATAATATGTTGTTATCACATACCTTGTATATGTACCTGCTCTGAGGAAGTGAGGGTCATGGACCGGTTAGGGAGATCCTGTGATCTCCTCCCCTGGCCGGTGCACAGTGCTGTTAAATCGATTGACCTCTGTCCAGTCGCAGCACAAAACTCAATCACAGCTGTCACTTGGCCACCTCACTATGTTGTGAAGCTTTGTGCTGCGATATGTCATTTCATGGCGTTCGTCTTCACTTCTACATGTGGGGTAGGGTTGGTGTGCCTGCTTTGTATGTTATGGAGATATGATATTATGAGTACTCACATTATTCAGAGGTTTGAAGCACAAGAGCCCAGGGGGGAATACAGTGTCTCTCTCCAGCATACCTATTATTATCGACAAGATAAAATTCCCAACTCATGTCTCTATGATTTAGAAGTAAAAATTGGGCGCACGTGTACCCATGGCTTGAAATATTTTTCCTGGTTGGCTAAGCTGGTGAAGACATCCCAAGCCAGTAGCCAACATGCTATTGATGTGAAAGCCTGTAAAACAGGCTCTGGGATTGAGGTCAAGGCAAAGACAAGAAGAAACTCATTAACATGCAGGACCAGACTGGTGATCACAAGGTGGCCCTGGCACTTTAAGGCCAGTGGCTGCCTGATGGAGTAGGTGTGACCGACGTCTGGATATGTAAGGCCAAATGCTACATTTTTATCCTCAAATAATGTGCGGCCAAGCAGCAGATCGTGTGATTATGGAGCACCCGTCTCCACATCTGACACCCTTCAACATCGGTACCCTACACTGCCACTTAAAATGTTAAGAGGGTATGATATTTCAATTAGTAGCCAACTAATTTTTAATAGCTTTAATATGTATTGCATAAAGACCATATCAAAGCAATATTCCAATATTGAATTTTGACATCTTCCATTCCTTGAAATTGATTTTCTTCCCGAGGTACTAACAAGAGCCTATTGCTTTTTCAGTACCAAGTCTTTTAAGAAGTCTCTGGGCACCCACAAACCTATTTGTGAATAACCTATAACAATGAACACTCATCCTGTGGTTATTAGTAATGTGGCCTTTAGTTAATAGACCCGTTTGTGAATAGGCAACTTAAAACAATGTTATTGTAAAGACCAAAGAATGAATGACATCTTTTCATCTTGTAATCAACACGTCCAATAAGATTCAAAACACCTGCCCGTAATGAATAACTGACCTGGGGTTATTAATGAGCCAGGTTGGGCCTTAGTGAATTGGCCAGTTTGAATAATAACTTCGAACACTGTTATTGGAACAGCCAAAAAAGGATGTAATCTCCTGCCCAATAATATAGGCTGCACTCCAAATAGGCAACTATTGGTTTTTCTTCAGGATCTGCAGCAAGTAGGTCCTAGAGCCCTTAAACCAAACTCCATCTGTCCTTCGTTTAACCGGATGTCATTCTGTTCTGGAACTCATTGCTTGATTTGTATGAGTGTATCTGAGATTTGTAAAATGTGTTTGGAAGCTATAAATATGCATATAAATGTTAATTGTTGTGTGTAAAGAACCTTGACTCAGTTATTTAAACATGAAATCACCTAGACAGACTTGGCAATGCCCCACCCTACATTCGAACGCATACCACCCAGTCTGATGCTCATTGTATCTGCAAAATATCATTTTAAAGAATACGGGTCATCCAAAGAGTGGATAACAGGGGTGGTGGTCTGTTGTGCTCTCTGTGCTTAATCCCGACAATATTACAACAATGCATAGATGAAAAGCTACCCTCCACATAGTGGCTCCAGCATTGATTTCATAAAAATATAAGGCACCAGGTTGTCCCTCTTTCTGTTGAGAATCACAAAGCAGTGAGTGACATCATATGTGTGATAGACCCTTATTTACATATTGTTTCCGCAAAAAAAACCCCCAAAAGATTTGTTAAAGCTTTGGCTAACCTAAAGCTCCTGGGTCATTTCTTGAAGCTCATTGTTTTGGATCTGTTTACTTTTTATCGTTTTGCCAGGTAGTCCTTAATTATTCTTACAGCCTATTCAACTTAGAGCAATCCACACTAACAGCATGACTGCGTTTTACTTGATCTTGAATTTTATATGGTAGAAAACTCTGTTACATTGTATATGGTAATTTGATTATTTAAGGTAATATTGTCTCTTTTTGTTTCAAATGACCGCCATCACTTTTTCTTTCATTCATTTTCTTTCCCCTGTCACTCCCGGTAGCACAGGAGATGGCTCTGCCTATCCGAATAGGGCAGGAAAGATTGAAACCCACAGAAGAGCAGCCTATTCAGATAGGCAGGGCCATCTCCTGTGCTACCGGGAAGTGACAAGGACCTTGCTGGTTGTCACTTGAGGACTATGCGAAGAACACGTTGGCTATCGCATGCACTTTAATGCATATAATACCGGCATGGTCTCTTTTCTTGGTGTTCCCTTGCAAATGTACGGGGTGATTCTCATCATATGCATTTGCCCCTTTCCCCATCCCTTAGCCATAGGCTGTGCAGGAGATATGTTCACCCAAACGCATATTCATGTAGATTATACATTTACCTCCAGACAGCTACAGCGCTGGCTTGACGAATGCTGCAAGTGGGGGGTCGGCTTAGAGGGTCCGGTCTGTGTTCATTAATTTCAATGGGAGCACTTTCCTGATGCTGGCAAGAATCATTAGACCACGGAGAAGCAGGTCAGCTGCAGCAACAGAGCTGCAGCTTCTAGCTCAGGTATGTCCTTCTTAAGTCCTCTTTTTAAAGTTTCTCTTTTTTCAGAAGAATGCATATTAAAGTGCTTGCAGAATACTTTAATATGTAATCTTTTTAGTAGGGTTGTCTGGGACAGTAATCTGCCTCTTTAATTTAGACAAGCTATAGGGAAGCCTGCCATGTGATTCATTTCAAATGTTTTATGAACACAGTTCGTTGGCAACAAAGTGATGAAGAATTAAAACATTGAATTAATAATGAAACACAATTTAGAAGGATTTTAATTCCCAAGTCTGCTGTGAATAAGTCTTCTACAATGGCAGGTCAGGATTCAGAGGAGATCAGAGAAAAATGCAGTTTAGTTGTTAAACTGGGATTTTTTTTACATTTTATTGGACGGAGGCTTTATGAGATTATAGTCTGCTCCTGGATGTTCGTCATTCTTGCAAATAATAGTATAAAAATATAGCCACAAGTGCAGGAAACACAAGGCGAACATAGCCATACTGCCTCCTACACCATTAAACAAAGCTCGGTTTCCCTGACAACTAATAATAGGTTTACTGGGTTGTTGTAGTTTAAAAATAAAATAGACGCGTACAGTCATTTTGGTAAAGAGAAGGAACTTCAACATTTATAATTAGAGACAAGGACATAATTCAACGGTGTCTGTTAACTTGCACGCAAGAAAGCTAAAGCACGGAAAAGAGATTCATTAAGGGGAAGCGTTTATTCATCAAGCGGCCTTTCTTCCCTTAAATAAATGCTAGAGTTGTATAATTTAATGTGATATTGATTATAGGGAAAGTTGAATGTCCCTGACACCCCACTTTAAAGAAGAACAATGCACACGAAGGTACTCTGTGAGTACTTTAATATGCATTCTTACAAAATGAGCCAAAAAAAGGCATTTTCCTGATTTAGTAGGTGCAGCCCTGCTGCAGCAGCTGCCCTTCTCCTCTGTGGTCCAACATTTTTTCTTTCCGTGGACTGCAAATAGCTGGGGTAGGGGGCAGGTGAGGGGCAAATGCATATGGGCATTCTGCAAAATCCCCTCCTATGCACTTGTAAAATGGAGACCATGAAAATATTTACAGGCCGCGTAGCTGCCCTATGCATTGAGTGTCCCTTGAAAGGTTTAGTTTTTTGTTTTGTTGGTATCGGCGCTACTTGCATGACCTTTGTCCCTTCTATATAAAGGGACTTTTCAGCCTCCTGCCCTCAACAGAGATAAAGGCAATAAAATAAAACCCCAGTCGAACTGCCTTAGCCCAACCATGGGCTCTAACCTTTTAGAGTTGGCCCTAATTATTATGCCTGTGGAAAATATTTAGAAACCAGTTTACTGCCAGACGATGAGTATTCAACGAACAACAAATATTCAGTCCGTTTATTAACCGTGTATACGATCTAATTCTGTGCTCAGGGAAATTATCATACAGTGCAAGCCTTAATGAAATCACCAAAACCGTGCCAATCCATGCAGTGTTATGGGCCGAATGCTTATGATACGCGCAGAGATTGTTTAAACAGTTTTTCACTGTGGCTGTGATGGCCTCACATCTCTTTATTAGGAATCCTTGCAGCGTCTTCTAATACCTATTAACATCATAGAAATGTAGAATTTGATGCCAGATGAGAACCAGCCCATCTAGTCTACCCAGTGTTCCTGATCTAGAGACTCAGACCTTTATCAGTCCTTGGGCTTGTCTTAGATTTAGGGTAGCTTCGTACCAATCCCGTGCATGTTTAAATCCCCTCACTGTATTAACCTCTACCACCTCTACCAGTAAAGTAAAGCATCCTTATGTATGCCATCTTTATCTGTGAATGAAGACATCCACTCTCTCGGATGTGTGAGAGGCCTCCGTTTTACTGGCAATATTCAGACCTGCATTGAAAGGCATAGAAATTGATGAGTTGACTTAAGTATAATAAAAGGGCAGTAAAAGCGTTAGAAGCCCAGGCATATCTTGGAATCTACTGCGTTGAACTTGAGCTGATTTCATAGACAAACTACAGAGAATTACATTTTTATCCCAGCTGCTATGTTGTGGTCACAGTGTAGTTGCTGGGGTCACACCGAGAGCCCCTTTATAGGAATTCTTGTCTGAAATCCAGCGCTACATTATTGTAATAATCCTCTCAGTTAAACATAATACCAAGTAAGCTTTTAAATACCACTATATAAAATAATGTTCCCCATTTTATTTCCGTGGTGATATCTGCCTGTATAGCTCGATGAATGAAGGTTCTCGTTAAACCTTCTCGTATAACATGTTTTTACACTACTGTTCAAATGTTTCCTTTGTCCATTGAAAAAAACATGAAATGGATGAGAAATACAGCGCAGATGTTGTAAATAACTATTGTAGCTGGAAACGGCTGATTTTAATAGAATATCTTTATAGGCGTACAGAGGACCTTTATCTCTCCCATCACTCCTGTGTTTCAACGGCATGTTGTGTTCCCTAATCCAAATTGCAATTATGTTACAGCTAGAAATGTCCTTGTTTTCCATGAAAATAGCTAAGCGACCCCAGACTTGTAAAGGGCAGTGTATCTCTGTATGATGTATAAAATCAGTCTTAACAATGATAGCCTGATGAGATTGTTCCCCTGTGAGCTGTATTGTATATAAAATGGATGACATACCATAATCAAGTCAGAAATTATTTAAAGATCACTCTTGTGCCATGACTAAGCTAGCCACAATGCGTCAAGGAAAGAGCTTTATGTTTAAGTATCTGCTGCTGAGTTGGAAAAGATCATAGACCATGCAGCTGTTACAGAAGTCCTTGCCTAACTCAGAAAGTGGCTATATTCATGGTAATATGGCATTGGGCTGGGGTTCTTCTTATGGGGGAAGGTGTTGCCCTTGGCCCCTAAAGCCTGAAGTGGACCTTTTCCTTTATCAGAGAGGTCATCAGGTAGCACAACAAGGTCAGTACGGGGGTCTGTTACACTGACATAGAGGAAGAGAACGTCCAAACTGAAGTCTGGCTACTGATGAAAGATTGAAGAACAGGCTGTCAACAGACAGCTTGATCTCCTGTAGAGCAGCTCTGAGTGTTTTCACCGGCTGGCCAGGGGCCACACAGTGTACCCCGTGAACTGTATGCTGCTTAGGCCTGTATTTTACTACGAGATATAAAAGTCTACATTTCTGCCTATTTTCACATTACTTATATGATGTAAACCTGCCATGTTTGAAGTAGAATAACTTTCTCCAGAAGTAACTACCAGTTCCTTGATTGGATGAGACCGTGAACTCTATGGCAACCGACACGCAGGACCTTGATTTAGTAGCACACATAAAAAAGCCATGTCTGATGCCCCCAGAAGTCCTTCATCCTCTGATAGCACCATGCTTTAATCTACAAAATTTCATCTCTCCGCCGGAACCTAGATTTATTATTTTAAACTGAAAATATATTTTGGTCGGTTTTATTCCATTACAAATAGGGGTGACGTATTCATGTTCTGGTTTTTATAACATTCCGGTTTGCTTTTTCCACTTAAACACGGTCTATCTTCCCCCAGAGCTGAATCTAAGTTACTTAAATTAGCCAAACTTCTAGTTTACCACTGACCTAAATGTTTCCCCTGTGATGCCAAACAATATAACCCTTAAGAGGTTTGTTAAAATGCGTCAGGAGGGTCATCGGCACAACTGACAGAGAAGGATGTCCATGGAGTGCACTAATGCTATAGAAAGTAAAGTAATCAAAATGTTCTGTATGGGTTACATTTTCAAATGAGGTTTATATTGTAATACAAAAAATAAATTGTTTTAATGAATGCCTCATTATTTATGTTTGGTTTGCATCGTGCCATCATATTACGCTGGGCTGTACAATAGCTAAACAGGACATAACTATTAGTACATCACATAACAATTTGGACTTAAAGAAATAGAAAGTGAGGACGGCCCAGCTTACAATCTTCAGGACGGCGCAGTTTACAGTGAAAGTTTCTTCATTAAGAATTTCATACATGATTAATAATTTTATTTAAAAATCCCCCTCTGTCTCCTTAGCATGAACGAGTTGTCGAGAGGCAGCCATCTTTTTATTCCACGGGAGGGCACCAAAACCAGGACGTTGATAGCTTGCTTCATCGATCCATGTAAGAAAAGATAGTGTGGATTTCCTGAGACCCATCATTTATTTTTAATTGTTTTTCATAAGTAAACCTATTTCTAACACCAAATGTAAGCATTGGCTGTATGGGGGATAACCTGTACTATATGGGAATTCAAAAAATCTTTGAGGGTCTATGCTATAATGGAGGGATCGAAAGCCTACTAATGAGCTATAGGTAGCTCTATGAACTTTAGCCTGATTAGTACGGAATTTGCATTGCCAATCATTCCATACAGCATTCTGTGGTAATAGAACTTTTACAGTTACCCATTCTGCAAGGTTTAATGCCCAGACACAATAGCGCATATGATGTCATGAGTCACTCCGTCTACACCACAAAGGCTTTATTCCACGGGATGTCTCCGTGAATGGGACTGTTGGCAGCTATGGCTTCTATGTTTCCAGTCATGTACGAGCTCCTGTTTGTTTACTGTGTTTAGGAAATGCACACCGGTGTTTTTATAAGTAAGCATGATCGTTGTGTATGTTTTGCTGCCTCTACTAATGTCTGCCAAAGCCTGCCTGTGTTTCGCTTTTGCCTAAATTGGAGCTAATAACGGGCCCCTCTGCAGGGCTGAAATCCTATCGCCCGTGCCGTGTGAAAGGACCACCTGGTCACATAAATACCAGCTTGGCTCTGTGCACGCCGCATGGAACTTGGTTGTTTTGGCAATTGTTGCACAATGAATATGAGCTGATTTATTGGAAGACCGTACTTGCTTCATTTTTGGCCATATTTTTGTTGCTTTACCGCTTCACATATTCCCAGTTGGAAGCACAGGTGAAAGACTATATATAGTCTATATAGATATATATATATATATAAAAACAAATACATACATATACCACTACTTAGGAGGCCGAACGCGTGTGTATGGATGCACACACTACCAAGCTTTTGAAAAGCTTAAAGTAATAGATTTCAGTTTCAGCTTCGCTGTTTACCCCGTTCTTTTTTTTCCGACGCTCCTTTTATGTCGTTAGCCGTGGGATGTAGTTTGCTTCTTGATATTAAAAAGTAGGATAGTGCTGCAGAGTGACTGTGGTGCGATTGGAAAATGGAGTTTGGGGTATCCATTAGGACATCGCAGTAGAGTCGGTGGGTTTTGGTATTTTCCCAGCATTCTTTCCATATAAACATAGATTACAAGGCAATGTAACCTCTGTCAGAGTAATGATGATATCTGGGGGGGGGGGTCTCTGTGAGAATGGCTGCCAGCAATTTAAGCAGCACTTATAGGGTATAGTCAATGGACGCCTCCTTTACTATTAAACGTTAATGTTTTAATAACTGCTGGCCAGTTAGCAATTGAACCCTAAAGAGCTACAACATCCCCTATACAGAAAATGGACACAAAATATCTCCGAAAGCAAACGGTGAATACGTTTTTCTTTCTTAATCGAAAATAACCCGTAAGAGCTCTGAACTCATTAGCAAATTTTCAAGTGGCTTTCGCGTCTGGCTCGCACGAAAGCGCCGTGTTACTGCGATCGGCCGTGTACTGTTTTAGGATAAACTGAAATTCTTTAGCCTCCCGTTGCCGTGGAAACCCTCTGTGGTGGGGACTTTGTTTAAACTGGTCCAACTTCCTATATCTTTATTATTTTATGTTGGCAGCCAAGTGTCTAGTCAAACTAAGCTGTCCAGCTGCATTAGATCATTTCCTTTGTTGCGAGCGCAGTTAATAGCTGAGTAGTTCTTTTCTCTTCATACATCATGTTTCAGGAAAGCATGTTCCTTTTTTATTTTTTTGCCGCTCCCCAGGGAATACATTTATCACGCAGAATTCTTTCTAGTAATTGGGTCACAAACTTGGCCCACTCAGCATCAAGTAGTCACACTGATTTCATATATTGTTTTGATTTTGCAGTATTTTGGACCCCAGTGTTCTGCTTATTTTTTTTTGCCTGTTTTTATTCTACTATAAAAAGATCTTGCACCCACACAAGCCGCTAGGTGATGAGTGATTTTTAGCTAATTGGTAAAGCATAATGATTTTAAGTGATGTAGAATACATTTTTTTTTTTTAATCTTATGTTATCTTTGCTAGTTTCCTGGGAACTGCTTGACTTCTTGACTTCAGCGAGACAGCACCAGTAGAGCAACCCAGCTCCTTGATGCACATGTAGACAGTTGGGATTAGGATTGAATTCAGTGTCTCCTCATCTTGACATTGGCTCACTAGCCTTGAAGACTATCTGGTATTCTGGTGCTCTGCTTTGAAGTGTTTCCGTGGCCCCCTGAAGCTGGGGGGCTTTTGTTATTGGAAATGGCATCCTTACATTTGACCGGAGATGGAGATACCTTATATGAGATTTTCTTACAGCTTTATTTTAATGTTATTCAGCATTTAAGAGCACTGCAGGGTCAGTGAAAACTCGGCTAAAACGTATTTCCAGTTACAAACCAACCAGAGATTAGTGATCTCCTTTTTACATGACGTTTCTAGAATGAATGTGGCACGCATTGCTGTAAATCTAATGCCCAAACCAGTTCAGAGCTTGCCAAACACGTACAACTCTCATCAAACTGAATATATATTTTCATCGCCGATGAATATGGTTTATAATAGTTCTCGGTTATGTAATCATTCACGAAGTTAGGGCTTTATGAAAAAGAAAATGTGCTATAACAAGTCTATAGCGGCTGGAAAAAAACAGGAAATGTTTTCTCAATCAGAAGAAATCCTGTCCTTAATGGCTTAAACAAGCAGTTCCAAAAGCACTTGGTCCAAAAACAGTTCATCCTAAATAATTCTAATACTTTTAAACTATTTGTCAACATTTTTACATATAAAGAAAAGCCAGGAAAATGTTATGTAGCTTAATATCCTATGTCAATAGATAACATGGGAGGAAAATATTCTCTCTACCAACATCTGATTTTACACCAGAGGGAAAACTGTTTTCTTAGATATACACGTATATATTAATATATACGTATGCTACATGTATGTATAAAATATACAAAAAAAAAATATTTAAAAAACAATATTCCCTCTGATATATAAAATCACAGATGATGATGCTTTTATTCTCTTCTAGTAGTCTCACAGCGTTTTATTTTTATTATAGGGGGGCTGTCACATTATAGGTAATCTCCAATCGTTATTCTTACACCTGTCGACAACATACTAAATGTGACTTTTGTTATCGCAAAGGATTTATCCTGCATCTTTCTCTGGGCAGAGGAACGGCGTTTGTTCATTTCTCACCCGCTTCCCATATATTCCCAGCTCAGTTCCCACCCACTTTAGGCTATAAAGTGCTAGCCCCACCCCCTTACGCTAAGCCACTCCCTCCAGAAGAGGCATGCAGACTTGGAAAAGACAAGCAAGTCCGCACGTAGGAACATGGCTATGCCTTTGGTAGAGCCAAGTATTAATGCTGGAACTAGAAAATAAGTTAGTTTGACTTGGAGTGCTTAATAAAAATATTAAGACACAGGGATGATGGATTTTAGTGCCTGATCAAATGTGGGTTTATTTCAAATTTGGCCCTTTTAATGTTCATACTTAGGATCACTCTAACCAGCGGCTTTGTTTAACAGACTGGGTACTGTCTGCTATTTAAAACTATAAGCCTAACTTTAAAAACATCTCTTATAAAAAAAATATATATTTTTAACGTTTTGGTGTAGTTATTTTCAATCCTAACAGAAGCTCTCTGATAGCGCGATATTCTCTTTATTATCCACCTAATGTATCGGTTTGTCTTAGTCTGTCAATTCTCGTGTGTAAATTGTTGGTGCTATATAGGGTGAATTATTTTGGCAAAATTAATTTGCCTTGCATGTTAATTTCTAATTAATTTAGTATTAGCTCTGATCAAAATCTTTTTTTTAAATTTGAATATATTAAACATTTACTCTTATGCAGTATGATATTGTGTAGAAGATCATGCATGCTTTAAAATAACATCATTTCCAGACACTGGAAAATTCCTTGGTTAGCAGAGGTTGAATGCCCTGTTGTAGAAAACTATATTTTCTTGTGGGATTCATCATTTTTTGTTAGCTTAAACCTCAGCCATGGCCACTACAAAGCATGATTCATTTTCTTGCGCAGTTAATTTATTGCTCTCTGCTTACACAGTTATCTTTCCTTCAAATGGGAATCCAAAGTTAATCTTTTGTACTAAATTATTAGTTTATTTTTTGTCTGCTATTTTTACTTTCTTGTAAATATTGAAGAATAACCTTTTAGTAATGTTCGCCCATTAAAAGGGACACATTCTCATAACCTCCATAATTTCATAATGCCATTACATACATGTTATATTTCCAAATGCATATTTATTACGTATTTTGCACGGAATCCAGTGCATGTTACCGTATGAAAATAGGCGCTGTATGCTGGCTGAACAATGGAACTGGCTTCTGCTTTCCCCATTGATTCAGTGCACATGCAGGAAGTGTACTTAAGTATGCTTCCTGTCTACAGTAGAGGCAGCCAGGGGAGGAGACATTTAAGATAGAAGGGCCATTTTCAAACTCCAGTAGCAAAACTATACATTTGCATGCAGTTAAATGCATTTTACATGAATAGGTTGGGAAAATTTTCTTTTGATATACTATAATCATGGTTTGAAGCTCACTTTCTGACTATTACGGACTTTCACCCTGTACACGGACCCATGTGTTTGATTCATAGCGCATGCTGATGCTATTGTTTGGGTCATACATGTGATGTAATATCACACGCCACTGGTCATTTTTGTTTTATGTTATAGTGTAATATTAGAAACTGCAAAAGGACTATGCTTTGCCTGTTATGGGATTATTGTTCTTCTGCCTAAAGTAGGAATTCTTTGAATAGTCTTGCTATATATCAACAAAATTACTGTATAGAAATATGACAGACTGGGAGGCACACAATAACAGTATTTATGGACTGGAATGATAATTGATGTGCTTTGAAAGCCTTTCCCCGCCGCTGCAAAGACCCTGCTACTCCTCTGAAAAGTTTCATTTTTGCTGTATAAGCACTTGCCAAAATCCGTCTGCCAGATGTACAGTGAGTTGGGTGTAGGATCTCAATGCTGCTCAGTTTAAGGGTTACAAATGGTGTTCTTGTGGTGAGTTATGAATGTACCTAATGGTATTTCCAATGTAACTAGATTCGGTAACATAGCAGATCCTTTCTGGAGTTAATTACCATATTCATGGTAGCTGGGACTCCAGTATTCATAGTAACTGTTCAGGGCATCTACAACGGTTTTGAAACGTATTGAAGAAATCTCTGAGCAGCCCACCCAGTAAACCTATAGGCCAAATCTGAGTTAATTTGGGTGAAATTCAGTAGATAACAGATTAAGAGGAGAGCAGAGTAAAGTAGAACCAGTTGCTGGTAACAGTATTTGGTGGCCATCATGGAGTTAGATGGTTGGCTAGGAGTAGAAAGGATTAGATTCCTTGGTTTTTGCCTAGGAAGAAGAAATGTTTAAGTGGTAGGGACCTTGCAGCTGGGAAAGCATGACATATGTCCAGAATACCCATGGATATAAAGACGTTAAGGTTAGTAGTTATGTGACTATGGGGAGATACATATCCCAGAATGGTATTTTCTCTTATTTATACTTGGATTCCTTTATGCTCTGTTGTGTTTGGTGAGTATTTACGATGTTGGGTAGTATGGAGATGCAAAATGTACTGGGTATTAACTGTTATCGTAGACAGTGCTACGTAATGACATTAAGAAAAGGTGGAAATAACAAGAGGTCCAGACACACTCCAGCTTACACAAAAAAAAGCACTTAACGCTAAATTAATCATTGGGGAGACCCCCAAACCATCAGTCCTATTAAATGTTATCTCTGTTTCGTTCATAATTTATAATATAAATGTTTTCCTCCATTACATTTTGAATCAACATCCTTATTTATAATGTCTATGTAGAGGAGATGAATGAAGACAAAATGAATTGTTATCTCGTTTTTAGATTTATTATTGGTGCATTAGTAAGTTATTACATTTTTATCTTGACATATTTTTGCTCTGTTTGTTCCTTTTCGCCTACAGACTGTTTCTTTCTGTAAGAAATAATTAACTTTTGACTAATCCAGACACACCAAGCCATGCAGTAGGTGGGATTATGTGCCTAGCCTCAGTTTTAGAAAATTAAAATAATTACATTTTGTATTAAGGCTAAGAAAAGAAGCACCATTTCATATGTAACAAAATAATTCTAATGTGTTTTTTGTGTTTTCTAGAACTACCAAGAAAAGTATAGTATAGCCAGAAAAGTACTGTAGAGAGATATAGCAGTTAATGACTAGTAATTCTTTTGATTGAATTAAACAGTAGCCCTTCAATAGGTGGTATATGTTTTTGTTGAAATACTCTAATTTATTTTCCCAATAAACCAGTTATGTCATGGGTTGCATAGAATTTTAAGTAGAAAGGTGCAGAAATAGCTAACGTCCTTCTGAGCCAGGACTCTCACTCAATGGGTAGGATTCTGAAATCGTTATGTGCGGAGCAAACACCGTGCAGCCCTAATGCCTTCTGTCGGTGAATTCAACAATTGCGTGAGAAAAGTAAGCAGCGTATCTGGTAATGGTTGGCGGTGTCTTGAAGTTGGTTGGTGCTAAAGTCAGTCCCTGCTAACCTTTTTCAATGAAAGAGAAAGGAAAAAGCTGTGCGCCTTTACGATAAATGAAAAACCATTGAGTCTATGAATCACGTACACTCAAAATCAAAGCAAAATTGTTGGCAAATCTGTAGTCTAGAGTGTATAAATCGTGTAAAAACAAAGTTCCTAAGAATGTCCAATGAACTAGTCAACAGTCTCACAACAATATTAGTGCTAAGGGCTTCAAATACAGTTTCAAATACAGAACAATATCAACTTTCCTTTGGAGCCTCTCGCAAGTAAATGTGTTTCACTTGGTTCTGGTAGGCTACGTGCTTTGACAAACAGTCCTTAGGGGCCTAGCTATCAGTGGCGCGGACTACATCATGTCCAGTGCCGACCTTGTACAGTAACCTGGAGGGTCTGGAGGGCCTTTTAAAAAGGAAAAAATACATAGTAAAGTTATAAGAGAGGGGTTCTTGGGTGATCGACAAGTGGGGAGTTATGGAAGGGGGCAGCCAGTAGCTTACAAGCATAGCCGTCTGAAATGGCAAGCAATGGACTCTGGGGATCCAACACTTCCTTGCCAACTACACACTGGGACACTTATTTATCTGAAGTCATTTATAGGATTACATTTGATACTTTGTGTCTGTTATTAAGCGTCTAGCTTACTGTCCTTCGTTTCCCTGCTTTGTTGTTTACTGAGGAACAAATACATTTAAGGTTTGAAAGCAAAGCGCTGAAGAAGTAGGCTGTCAATGTAAACGTCAGCTAGGATTCTTTATCAGAGTGAGTTCGGATCATTTCCTCCTCGGCTTGGCTTTTATTAACACTGGAAGTCATTTGGCTCTCACGGTTGTGGAGCCCTATTTTGCTTTATAAAATCCCAGAATCCATTATTTGAGTGTAGACACATGTTACACGGAGAGTTGATTTCAAGCTGCAGTTTAGAATGCATAGAACAACTAAATCGGGCTCGTCAATGCTTAGTAAATTCTTCCTCGTGCGATACTAAGTATCCTAAATATTCCAGGATTTTTCTGTGATTCTCTGCTGCTAGCCTGTGATTTGTAGAGCACTGATTTCATCTCCGTGGAATTCTTTTGTTTGGTCCTTAAAAGGTATCACGGTCCTCAAGTGGAATCCGTTCTGCTTTTAATTTCTTACCATCCAAATTGCACTCATGCTGTAATCTGTTTAGGTTTGTGTAGCCAAGGGACATTTTGTTAGGGATGTTGTGGTTCTGCGCATAGTTTGTCTAAATAGGGTGAAGTAGCCAGTACACGGTGGTGGTAAGTTAATTAAGTTCCTTTTTATTTTTTCCCTGGTTCCCTGGAAAGCTGTAATTGTCTTAAACCTTCAGAAAATTGATCATGCTTCCATATTGTCCTTTGGTCATATTTCTTCTGAATAACAAAAAGCTTGATTTGAAAACCATAAGATGATGCTCCGCTGCTCACATGATGTCCCGCTACAGTTTCTGGAGCTGCATCGGGTCCTATAGTTTTGTGTTTGCGTGCAACATCTGGAAAGATAATTATCAAGTATCACTAACCTCATTTTTTTGGCTTTCGAGTGACTGAAACGAACAATCACAAACTTGTTGCTTCTCACGTAAAGCTTTCCCTGGCGAAATTAGGTTTGTTTTTGTTGTCAAACTTCAGGCAGCAAGGGCCGCAAACGGGCCAGGGGTTTGGGCTAGTCCCAGCCTGAGCGCACACAGCTCACTTAAAATAGTTAAAAATCGGTTAATTCACTTGTATTTAACCAAGGATTTGCTGAATCCACCCTTAAAGTTTGATATCCATGCCCAACGTGGTTTCACGCATCTCTATACTGGTATGAACCACGATAAATGCAAGTTACAGTTTGGGTTACACATGCGTGTTTCCGGTAATGGTGCAAGGCTTCACCAACATCCAACATGCATCTCACTGTATTTTAAGGTTATGAATAACTATTTTTTAACAGTGTTATATTTCAAATATCTCCAGCTGTTGAACTACAACCCCTACATCCCTATACCAGGCACAACAAGGATCATAGGCATTATAGTGTATTGGTCATAGTTTATTCTAGCTTACAGACAAAAAGAGAGGAGATGTGAGAGCAATGTTTGAAATAAGTTTCTCTCCTGTACTATAACTCCCTTTAATTATTTTAATGTTACTCTCATATTTCTGCTCAAAAGGCCGTAATCTAAAACTATAGGGTCAGAGGCGTAGATGTAAATTTACTTTACTGACAGTGTGGTAGATAAATGGAACAGCCACCCATCAGAGGAGGCTAATTCAGTGAGGGAATTTAAGCAGACATGGGATAGATATAAGGCTATCCTGAATCTAAGACAAGACCGAGGACTGATTAAGGTCTGAGTCTCTACATCAGGAAAAATGGGCAGACTAGATTCTCATCTGCCATCAAATTCTATGTTTCTATGTCTATAGCATATGCTCACATGTGATTCCTCAGCATTCTATCAGCAGTTCTAGATACATTTCAGATGGACATAGTATGACAAGACATATATTAAATATAGACACCTGGTTTCCTACAGTGTATATAGATTGAAGCCAGTATGGGTACAATAAGGCATTTCTACTATCGTGTATGTTATAAAGGCACCTTTGTGTTTTCTGTCTGTGTAGAGATACTCCAACCGTTATTTATATAGCGCTATAATGACATGATGGAAAAACAATGTCACAAAAAGGAAACAGACAAAGCTTCACATTTCCTTCTTTATTTAACTTGCAGGTGAGATCTCCTGATCTTATCTGCTATGAGAACCATGTCATTTTATATTTGATTATGTTTAACATGGATAGTTCTCCCCAGGGATTCATATATTGAATCCAAATGGAGTTGGAAAAATTTACACCCCGCTCATGCAGGTTTTTCTATGATAAGTATACCAATTATGCAGCTAAGATTAGGGCAACAAATGTAATTTTGCCTTTCTGTTACCGTAAGCCTGTCATTTTTCCGCCCCCCCCCTTTTCCATTTACCCATTCCAACATGTGTTGCCACTTAAATGCCAGGAAAGGAATCTCTCTGCTCTGCCCTGGTAATGTACGATGGAACGGTAGACTGAGCGGAGCCGCGAGGGAACACCATTAGCACATATTCACACTTCTGTTTTTTCTTAATGTCCACGCTCTAAGTTTATTCCTTGTGCACAAAGCTGTGTAAAGATATCCATGACTCAGAATGCAAACCCTCAAGGGTACATTGTGGATGCAAAAGCTTTTTTTTTTTTCCAGAAAACATTCTTAATAAAGCTTCCATTTTATTTTGGGAATAATCTTGAGCCGTGATTTTCTGACCTGCGTCAGGCAAAATGTTCTGATGGGGCCGCACTTATCTTGAGATATGAGTCTCTTGTTACCTGGACACAATACGAACCATGGCATTCTGTTGACCAAAATAAATGGATGATGTAAGCCTAGCTTCTCCCCACTGCTTGACTGGGAAAACATTCAAATGAGTATTTTGACAAAGGTCTCCTGAGGATAATGTTCATTTCTCAGTTTAGAAGCAGGAAAATGCCGTTATGGAGCTCACTTTAGCGGAAGAGGTGCACTGAACCTTTTAAAGGGAAATTAAACCCCAGGACTGGGTTATACGTACTTTTCGTTATAAAGCATGTGGTAATAGAGGAACTAATTGGTGAATAAACTGAATGGGAAGTTGTGCTATTTTTTTTTTTTTATAGAAATGTTTTCAAGTTCCATAAGACAGCTTGACCTGGTAAGTGGGTAGTAAGGTAGTCCATGTCCTTTCTTGCTCCTGTAACCAAAAACTACCAACTCTGGCAGCCTATTTGGATGAAGAGAACAAAACAACGAATGGTAGTTGAGAGTCAAGGCCTTAGAAGAAATGACGACGGCGCAAGGTAAACCCCCTCTCGTATCTACACATACCCGATAAGACTCTAACTGGATCTGTTTTAAACACACAATGATTACTGCCTCTGTAAGACCATGCTTCAAGGGTTGCATGATTATTTTAAGATGTCATGGAATAATGAATTCTAGCTTTTATAACAAAAAAATCTACAATTCTCAAGAAAAGGACACAGTTACCATAGTTTGGGAAAACGCTGAAGTAGATGGAGTCTACTTCACGGCTTTTGAAAATTTTGAATCTGGTCCCTAAATAGCTTCAAAACCTTGTTCAACGCTATGTTATGAACACTATATGACATTAAAGATCAATGTTAGAGGTGTGTGCTTTAACAGAGAATATATATATATTTTTTAAAGTGTGGTCCTTCTCACCCTTTCCTAAACTAATAATCAATTATTAGTTTCATGCATGGAAAATGCTAGAAAGCTCTGGTTTTTAATATGCAAAGCAGGTAATTTAAAATCCAGTATTGAAATAGTGGATGGTTCGTGACCATTTTTTGTAAAATGATTGATTATAAGACCATGTGACCCAGAATTGGCATTGACAAATGATGGCCTATAATCTAGCAGTCTAAAAATAAATGGCCGACATTAACATAGTTACATAGTTACATAGGCTGAAAAAAGACATGCATCCATCCAAAACCCACTTGTGGCTCTTTCCAATTGTGCACAAACTAGGAGGGGGGAAAATCCTTCTTGACTCCAGAATGGCAGTCAGATCTCTCGTTGGATCAAGAAGCTGTTTCCCCATAATTTAAAAATTATATCCCTGAATATTATGTTTTTGCAAGTATTCATCCAATTGTTGTTTAAACGTCTGCACAGACTCTGATAAAACTACCTCTGCAGGCAGAGAATTCCACATCCTTATTGTCCTTACTGTAAAAAAACCCTTTCCTCTACCATAGAATCTCCTTTCTTCCAGTCTAAACGCGTGATCATGAGTCCTATGGCGTATATTCAGAACAAGGTCTTGTTACCAGTGGGATACCTCAGGGATCTGTACTTGGACCCATTCTCTTTAATATTTTTATTAGTGATATTGCAGATGGTCTTGATGGAAAGGTATGTTTATTTGCTGATGACGCAAAAATTTGCAACAGGGTTGATGTTCCTGGAGGAAGAAGCCAAATGGCAAACGATCTAGGTAAACTGGAAAAATGGTCAGAGCTGTGGCAATTGGCATTTAATGTAGATAAATGCAAAGTAATGCACCTGGGGCATAAAAACCCAAGTGCAGAGTATAGAATATTTGGTACTGTCCTAACCTCAACGTGTGAGGAAAGGGATTTAGGGGTAATTATTTCTGAGGATTTAAAGGTAGGCAGGCAATGCAGTAGAGCAGCAGGTAATGCTAGCAGAATGCTTGGTTGTATAGCCTGATAAACCTTACCAGGACAAGTTAAAGAATCTTAACCTATACAGCCTGGAAAAAAGACGGGACAGGGGGGATATGATAGAAACGTTTAAATACTTAAAGGGAATCAACAAGGTAAAGGAAGAGAGTTTATTTAAAAGGAGAAATACTACCACAACAAGAGGACACAAGCATAAACTAGAGGGGCAAAGGTTTAATGGTAACATCAGAAAATATTACTTTACGGAAAGGGTAGTGGACGCATGGAATAGCCTCCCAGCAGAAGTGGTAGATGTTAATACAGTAAAGTCATTTAAGCAAGCATGGGATAGGCATAAGGCCAAGCTAGATATAGGATAAGGGCAAGTACTAAAGGAAAGTACTCAGAGGTTGGGCAGACTGGATGGGCCTACTTGTTCTTATCTGCCGTCACTTTCTATGTTTCTATGCATAGTCCTGTTTATGAACAGATTTCCATACAAGCTAGATATGTAAAGCCGAGTTCTCTGTTCTGCCTTTGTTGCTGAAAGAAATCCTGCGTTTAAGATAAAACAGGTAATTTGTGACTAGGAGTGATGAATCCCCATTTGCTTCTTGATATGGTTAGAGTAGAGATTTCCGATCATGGTCCATGCATACATAAGGAAAAGATAGTGGTAGCTCCTGTATGCTATAAAGTGGGAGGGAAAACCTAATGTATAATATTTCATGTAATCTGAACTTAATTACGTTTTATATTTGCTAAAGTCATTACCTGATTAGAATGTATACTGATAATTAGCATGCTCTTCATACACTGTTCCCATTCCCAGAAGCTGCTTTATATTCCGTGTTCTCATCATTGTTATAAGGGAGCGTCTGACAGGACCATTGTAAACGGGTTGTGCAACTTTCTCCTGACAGCTTTGCTATAGTTTGGAAATTTAGGAGTGTGCAAGAATTTCACGCATGACAGAGGATATAGTAGAAGTAACTGGAAATGGCAGCCGCAGACATGATCTCCACCTTGGGAAATTTATCCTGACTGTTTACGTTCAAAAAATATGTTTAAGGAAAAAGGAATAAAACATGTAAATGCATGTAAATCATGTAATGCATGCCACTTGAACCGTGATGAATGTATAAGTATAAAATAATTATCTATCTCTTTCTGGCTGTACCAGATTGTGTTGTGTGCAGAAATGCAGCATCTTCAATAATGTGTGTGTTGGGTGAGTGAAGGGTTGCTAGACATTTTGTGCGCAGGGTAGGAAAGGGGCTGCAGGTCGGTGTAGTGTGCTGAGTGGCGAAGTGCTCCATGACGGTATTGTGTGATGGTTGGTGGAGGGGCTGCAGGATATTGTTGTGTGTAGGCATGTAAAAAAACACAAAAGAAAGAGAAAAGAATGAGAATAAAAAAGATGGCTGCCATTTTAATCATGGCACACATACTAGTCTAAAATTTTGGGATGAATCCTTAAATGTTCATCCTGGTTCCTACATGTTGTGTTAACCTGTTCAGTTCTATATATTAATATGTATTAATCAGCCCATCAGATTCATAAACCTGCAGTTCTACCGTCTAATGTATTCAAACTTAATTTTAAATCACTGTTGCTATTGTTTTTTCTTACCAGATTATCATAATTTACATAAAATCTTTAGATTCATGTTTGGAGTCATATATTTTACTGGCTATGGATATATGTATGTTATGCCCTATCTGTGATGAACAAGAGGGTTTCTACAATTATTTTTTCTAGTCCTTCCTATAGTGATGTAATACTGCTTTTTATTGGCCTCTTGCTGCCATTAAAATGGATTGTGAACAATGCAAAATGTAAACTACCCTAAAGCTGTATATCCTGTCGCAGTTTGTAGGGTTTTTTCTTTTTTTGGCAGAATATCCGAAAGGGATTGTATTGCAAAAAAATTATGAACAGATCAGTCCCCTTATGTAAAATGTTTAGTAAGATAAAGTTTTTGATAAATCCTATTGAAATATTAAATCCATCATTGAACGGTCTTGCCACCTGTCTGTATGAAAATTAACCTTTTAACCTGGACACCCTGAGTCTTTGCTGAAAACATGGAGGATACAGTGCTGTTTATGTAATAGCCAGATTAATTATAGCAAGCAAATGCCTACCAAAGGTTTTATAGTGCTTCCACCAGATCCGTTTTAGCGACGTTATAGAAGCTTTTGAGAAAATGTTTATATTTTATTGTCTGAAAAATATATGCGTATCCTCCAAAATGTAGTGACGAGCGATGACTCATTCCATCTCATGTCACAACAATGTGGTTTTCTAATTCCCTCTTCCCTTGAGAACCTATTAAAAAGTGAACCCAGTGCCTAAGAATGAAACCGATCAAGTGTTTTAAATTATGGAATCTTGTCGGGCTATTTGCCAGTCGCTCATTGGAAATTGGGTTGGCGTCATATAAAACGTATAATTTACGCTGACATTGCTGATACACAGTTTATACGGCTAGCATCTCGGCTCTATCCGGGCAGCCAAATACAGTCCAAGCTCCTCAAACTGTTTGTGTTACTGTAAACTAGAAGATGTTATTTTTAGGCTCGATGTGTATACTGATGAGATCTGCATCGCCATTGATATATGTCTTTAGCTGGGCTCAGTGTTTATGTAGTTATTAAAGGTTTTAGGACCGTTTTGTTTGCTTCTTTTGCTGCTGCCCTTTAGTCTGTTTCTAGGATAGACTACCGATAACATACTTGTGTGGCTAAATCTAATCCTATACCCTATTAAGCCTATTAAGTGGGTGTTATTAATTTGACATAACATTATTTTTACGATTATCAAAAAAATCACCATCATGAGGAAACAACCATACCTAAGAACGCTCTATGTTTGGCCTGGAGTCTCCAGCCTTACTTCCCTGGGTCTTCTGGTCAGTTTTGTCTTTGTCAGTGCAGGGAAATGGTGTTTGGCCATTCCAGCTCACCACCCAATCAAGTTTGTCAGGGACTAGCCCCGCCCATACGCACAGCTAGCCTTGCCCAGAAGAGGGAGTGGTCTAAAAACCGGGAAGTTCCCGGTTATGGAAACAACCCATGAGACTGCCGCAGGTAATACCTAATGGTTTATATATATTTCAGTAAACGCTGCTATATTAAAAAAAAAAAAAAAAAAGAAAAGAAAATGGAGACGTGCATGAGTTTTTAGTTTTAAATTCACAGTACATTTTTCTGGTAGCATCCCTTTAATCTTGGTGTGATTGCTAGACGTACTGTTTATTGGGAACTGCTTAATACAGGATATGATTAGTTACAGAGGGAAATGTATATATTAGTTATGGTATTAAGTACATTGTTGAGAAGTCTGAGTGTTGACTTAGATAATTGGTATAATATATTTCAGTGGAAATGTTCCACTCCTTTAAACCAATTTATTGCTGGCCCCTGTCCAACTTTTTGCTGAAGATGAGCCAAAACCTTGACTATTGTTTAACTTTCAGGTGTAATGTTAAGTAATTGATGAACACTGTAGAACAGTACTCGGTAAGTCTTAGCATCTGTCTGTTCAAGCGATCCATTATGATATTCACGTGATGCTACCTGGAAAATGGTTAAATCTAATACTAGAACAAATACCTGGGTCTATATGTGAATCTTCCCTAGCTGCTTGTAATGGGGGACGCCACCGCTGTTGTGTCACAGGGTCTCCCAGAGTAAATAGACAGCACTATGATGTCACACTCCATCCTATAATTCGAGTTGGGTATCATATTGTATTTTGTTCCACCCACATCTTCACCTCTCTTTCTCTGAACGCATATTTGGTTTTTTTGGCTGTGACCTATACCAGGAGCTGTACATGCATACCTGAAGTACAATTTGTGTAATAAAAAAACACAAAATAAATTCATACCGCAAAGTTTGACAAAGGGCTGTATTAGAATTAGTGCATGGAAAGGGTTAAAATACCAGCATTTGAAATACCTTGGGGTGGTAGTTTTCAAACTTGTACTTATTGCCCTATAACTTGCAAAAAAACATATAATACAATAACACTCAGGACAAATAATAGAATCTATTTAGCGGGGTGGGGGTTATTAGCTGTTTTAGATGAGTGAAAGATTTTTCAAATAAAAGTGAGGAAAAGTGCTTTTATTGAATTGTTCATCATATTTAATATTTTTTATAGGACATTAGATGTAATTATCAAAAATATTGTATGGGTTCAGTAAATGGGAGAGAAAATTACAGCAAAACACGAGCACCGCAAAAAAGTAAAAAAAAATTAAAAAAAACAGCCTGGTCCTTAAAGGGTTAATCTGATTGTTGTTTATTATTTTATATAGTGGAGCTGTACAGTGGGTTAATAGGATATACCAAGCAGCGCATTGCATAATGATTTGGACCTACAGAAACAAAAGGAGAGGGTATCCTGATCATATGAGCATAAAATCTTTTTTTTTTTTAAATATGCATTTTTTTGCATCCAAACATTGCCATTTTCAACATTCTGAAAAAATCTCCAGTATAATCCTGTGTAATTATTCAAGAAAAACAAGCATTTAAAATTGTTTGCAGTTGTCACGATTAACTGAAAACCACCATGCTCTCATAACTTGGCCATCATTCGCCTGAACAAAGTAATGTAAAAAAGAAAACATCCTTATAACACTAAATTGGAAAAACACTTTTACTTTCAGCACTTGGAATACCTCTTCAGGAGTTATTTTGTCAATACAGAATCAGCATAAAATAACAAAAGCTCAAACACAATTATGTGAAACTAGCACGTATTTAAACAAAACCAGTCTCTTCAAAATACCACGAAACCTAGATCAAACCCAAGCCAGGGTTCCAAACTTTTTTTATTCTCCAGTTATTGGTCTGCTTTATAATTCTATAGCCACGAGCAAGGAAGCATGCTTTATTCCACCCCACAGAACGTCCGATCTCATCCCCTTTCCCATATTATCAATTTGGACCGTCGATACTTCTGTGCTACTTGCTTGGCCTGCCAACAGCTGCAATATAAACCTGGCTGTAGGTACTATAGGTAGTAATTAAACTAACTAGCCAAAACCTTTGGCTTATCCCATTTTCTGTAGCCAGTTTCTTTATGGCTCCAAACTAAAGCTACATTTCTGTTTGGCGACTTTGTATTTAAAAAAAAAAATCTTCTCTTTTTTGCCTCCCAGCTCTTTTTACCAGACTGACTTTGTTCTACATTACTTCATATCTGAGTATTCACGTTTTTTTTTTTAATGTTATTTCTGCTATTTTAATAACATGAACAAAAAAACATCATGTCATACAATGGCAAATGTTAGCATACATTAAAACATTACAGCATCTACTTGGACAGAGTTGTCCATTTTTTTTTTTAAATAGAATTATTGTTTTCTAGAATGTTTTAATTTACAGCGACAGCTCTATGGTGCTTTGTGATTGCAGAACGCTTGTGAATGAGACGGACTTCACATTGTAGAGACATACGGTACGAGTTATAAGCCGCTCGGCATGGCAGCCCACGGAGCACTATTAGTGCACTAGAGCCTGCAGTAAGAGCTTTCTGACACGCTTAGATTTCATACGCCGAACCGCTTCCAAAACAAATTCCAAAACGGATGTCTTTTTGTTGGATACTCTTATTTTATATGTTTGGTTAAAACTTTTTATACACTCCGGCATAACTTATAAAATGCAAGCAGATGTCTCTGGAGGGCTGCAACACGTAAAAGAAAGGATTACATTTGTACAGAATTATATGTAAACATTTATAAAAATAAATCTGTTATATTAACAAATGTTTTGAAAAGTCTAACCAACAAAATTAAGCAGGATGTTTTTTTTAATTATTATATAATCCCCACTTTTGGAAAGTGAGCCAGGACTGAGCTGGTTTATATTCATTCTCCATCTTCCGTGGATTATAGGACTTACAGTCTCTCATTGAAATTCACTAAAACCCATTAACCCTTTAAGTGTATCCAAACCCTTAACTCAAATATGCTCCTAGTTTTTACTTCAGCACCGATACATGTAAAGTGGCTTCGAGCAGCCAATCAATGGCAGGAAGGTTCTCTTGTTGAAATGAAAGGGATCACTTTGCAGACTCTGGAGCTGACTGACTGTACGTATATCACGTCCATGGAGAAGCGTTCGGTGGAAAGAGTAATGTAAAGAGACTGCGGCTATCATATTCATTGAAGTGCGGAGGATGTCTAGAGCATCCCTTTAATTGAATCCGCAGTATTCTTTGCGAACTACTTCTGGTTGATCTGGTGTCAAGTGCTGCCATTAGCATGTAGTATAAATTAATGCAGGACAGCAATGTATTTTTGGACAGTTGTCTAAATACTCAATAAGCATTATGGCTACTTATTGAACTTGCACTGTTCTACAGACTGGTTGGAAGCATGGGCCAAGAAACTCGATGCAAAGATGGGCCACCATCTGGTCGGTACACCAGCTTGACCAGTGATCACCAACGTCATCCATAAAATTACCCACAGAACAGCTTTGCCATGTTGTTTTTTGAACGAGTTTGGCTTCTCAATAAGCCCGTACTGTCAAAACCATGGGCAGGTTGTGTCTGTACAGTGTAGTTTTGTGAGTTGGAAAGCTCAGGCAACCAGTCTTTACGCTGGACATAATCATAAAGCATTGTATCCACAGTTCGAACCGACGCAGAAAACTGGAGCAGTCTTCAGAAAGCTGCCTGTAAAAGCCTTTTTTTATTACAGATACAGCTGCCCCAACCACGTTATATTTAGCCTTTAATGAATAGTCACTTTTGTTTCTATGTGTTTAGAATGACCTCATGCCCCAGACTATAATATTGCTGATGCCACACTGTTGGTCTGCGGACAGGATCTATGAAGTAGTGGGGCTTTGTTCCCTTCTTTCACATAGTTTTTTTTATAAGTGATAATTTACATCTGTTGGACTATTCAAGTTTTACAGTGTATTTGTGGAATCCTATTTATGCCCGTGGAGAAGAACCGGGTGAGATTCAGTGCATTGTTCCTTAACGAGCAAAGTATAGTGGTCGTTGATGAACATTTCACACTCTTTATTTGATTTCTTACCTAGTATGCCATGATATCCTAGGGTTTGATTTCGCCTTGGGTTATGCCACTATTTTTTGTCCTTTGTCAGATTTTTTAATGGAGTCCGAGCCCAAGCAAAACAGCACCTGCCATTTGCAGCACCCAAGTGACCTATGGTGTTGCCATCTTGCAAGGTCTGGAGAGACATTCTTTCCTACTCCCTGCTCCTCTCCCATATGTGTATGTACATAGCGCACAGTAATGTCTGGACTTAATGTGGATGTGGAGGGTCGTACTTGGACTCGACCAAGATTAAGGTAGTACAAAAACTCTATACATCACTGATGGTCATCGTTATTCAAGGGAGATGTACAAGAAAAACTAGATGCCAACAAAAGCCTTCGTCAAGCCTGCAATGGTTGGCCGAGGCACTTTATATATATTTTAATATGTTACTATAGGTTTATTTTCTAGCTAGTATATTTACTTAGCAGAAAGCTCTTTCCCGCAGTGATGTTTTGTTATTTAATAGCCGTGTCTGTGTGTCCACACCTCGCTGAGGTGAGACGATTTCCTGGGCAGCATGAGAATTTCTCCTCCTGAGATTAAGAAATCAGCGTTTGGCTGAACAAAGTGATAAGTAGTCATTGGCCTTTGGTTCTCATGTTCCCTGTGGCACATTTGATAAAATTTGAAAATAATTACAGTACTTAAGCGTCGTTTCATTTCCCTGTCACCAGCTAATTGTATTCATGTCTAAACTGTTTTTTTAACTTTAGGAAATATGCCTGAGAATAGCTTCTTAATCGGGAAAATTTATAGTTGGAGTAATTTCCTACTCAATTAACATTTTCTGTTTGTGTCCACCCTTGATGAACATGTTTATTTAACCTTCCACCCATGTCTGAAGTTTCCTACTGTGGTTCTATATTTTGTTACCAATGTGAATAAAAGTTTAGGCAATAAATACATGGTTTTCCAGGATTCTTTCACTAACCTGAAGTTTTTAAAACTCAATTTCTGTTTTTTTTGCTATTGGGTAGTACTTTCCTAGATTTCATCCAGACAGTTTTAGCTGTTTTGTTTTGTTTTTTATTTGCCCAAGGGATTTAGTATATCTGAGTGATATCTGTACATTGCTACTTAAACCAAGACCGTTTCGGGTAGGAGTGTGTGTGGGGGGGTACATGCCTTTTTCCCCCTTTTTTGCTAATTAATGTTACTACAGAAAACATAATTTTGTTTAGGGAACAGGGAGATGATAAAGTTAAAAAATAAAAAAAATAATACAATTCTTCGATTTTTTATTGGAAGATGGATGTATTTGTGGTAAAAGTTTGTAGGGTTCGGGTTCGTTGTTTTCATTGAGTAGAGAAATATATTTTTTTAATTCTATTCTCTGTTGGTTCTGAGTGTATGAAATAAATACGTTTTTTGGTAAAGACAGAGGAGAAAAAAAACCTCTGATATTAGGGTCATTTTATGATATTCTGGGGAATATAATACATTTCTCACTATCACTACATGTGGTTTAGATATGTTGGCTGGATATTTTTTTTGACCATGTGATGATTGCCTAAGTACAAGACTGGACCTCAGATCCTGGGAATATTATGGCTTCATGCATTATGTGATGTATAATATGCAGCTGCACTGATTTTGGGCCAATACTTCTATCGCTCTAAAATGACACCAGCAATAGCAAATTGTTAAAGGAACCGTTCTCTGTCCCTTACACCCTATTTATAAAATAATGCATATGAAAGTACCTTGTGAGTTCTTTAAAATGCAACCTAAAAAAACCTACTGCTAGAAGTTGCAGCCCTGTTGCCCTACTCTTCCTCTGTGGTCTCTCTTATTTTTCCATTAATTGGCAGCCTGACACAACCAGTCAGTGGCAGGGAACTGTTCTCATTGAAATCAATGGCAGCACGTTCCATTTTTGCTCGTAGAGGTGGAGTGTTCCCTTAAAGCAGTTTGATACAGATCAATCTACCTATATAGTATTTAGTAAAGTGATGGGAAGAGACATGACCACTGATGAGAAGAGACGTGACCGCTGACGGGGAGAGTCCACAGTAGCACTTCATGGTGGCAGTGCGTGCTTAAGGCTTTGTGCCAGTTGTTGCTGGGACCCATGATTCTAGCACAGTTTGTCCGTGCCATGATGTTTCACAATATATTACTTCTTACAATAGGTTTATTCATAAACTACTTTTAATTGAGGCACACCTTGTGGTGTCCCGATGGAGAAAACATTTTATCTTTTGCTAGCTGAACAGAACATTAGAAAGGGTACGTGCCTAGAATAGAGGTGTCACGGGAAACAACAAGGTTGGAAGTATGATGTCATTAAATACTACTATTCATACTACATTCATATTTGACCATACTGCACTCCTGTGATTTCCTCTTTTCTTTGCCAGTACCCCACTTACGTCTACCATTTTCCATAGGTTCTTGCCAGCATTTTGCTGCGTGTGAAAATTGGTAGGCCTCTGACATCAGAAACCGCCTACGTAAAGTGGGTGTAACATGGTATGACATGGCAGTTCCTGCAAGATATATATCTATATATAATGCGTATACATCCTTTTTTAATTTTTCGTTTTAAAGGGCCCACGCCAAATCTCATGTAGCGTGTGCCATGCTTACCCACATACCCAATGTAGGATACTGGAGAGCTAGGTCTTTCAGATCAAATTATCCTGCCAATTCTCCCTTTGAAGTCAGATAAATAAAATTTTTCCAGTCCACGATTTTTTTTTTAATAAATCATCCCTAGCTAATATGAAACAGAAATCTGTTCTGAATTCTCCAAAGTTTAATTTCAGGAAATGTAGGCTTTTATGACATTACAGCGACCGTATTATAACACAGCCAGGACTATTGTTAGACACATTATTATATAAAATGGATATTTGTTATGCTTGTGCTATATAAATACAGGGCCAATATACTTGTCAACACCTTGATGTATCAAACCCACTGGTATTAATTATTTTTTCTTTGCAAATCCAAAGTAAATTGTTGGAAACTGTGTTACTCTGTCAGGAAAATGTCTACAAAGATGTGTTGGCCAGTTTTAAATTGTTTATGGTATTGGGTTTCAGAAAATGTATTCCTTTATGATGTTCTTGTGAGGTTCTGGAATACTTGGACAGTGATACCTTGGATGTGTGTTTTAAGTTTAACATGTTGAAAAGAACTTTCTGCGTTTTTGATTTACTGGCGTCTATGTGGGTTACGCACATAGAACTTCACAGAAATGATGTACTTAGAGGATATTTGTTTTACTTTGTTACATAATGACATGTTTCAAGAGCTGCGTTGGATTACATTTCTAGAAAAAATAAAGATTTTTTACATATATTTTGCTCAGCAATAAAACTATGATCCTGTAATGATGTATGAAAACAGAGCTACATGTTCATATATAAGGTCTACATTCTGAGTGATGTTCTTCCAAGCTCCAACTAAAATTTATGGCCACAATAAGCATTTGGAGGGTATCAACTGGTGCGTTTCATACCACAATGAAGAGGAGATGGATTTAATCTTGTTACCACATCTTTTCACAGCAACTGTACGTCACATACAGTGTGTGATATCTTCTCAGTCTTGTAGCGTGTTAGCCGTAGGAACACAGGAGACAAGAAGACTCAACTTGATGCCTTTATTGGCTAACCAAGTAGATTTATTTGAAATCTACTTAGCCAATAAAGATATCAGCTTGACTCTACTTGTCGCCTGTGTAACTGGTAACATATATTTGATCAAGGTAGTAGGAGATAGCTTAGTTGACTTGAGTTATTTGGCTATTGGGTTAAGCCTGTATAACTAATTTTCAGTGAATCTCATATCCTGAACCATCTGGTTCTATTATGTCTCCTTCACAGCAAAGGAACCGCTCAATGGACAGACAGTGAATAAGACCTCTTACATGTTTTAACATGTGATGTATGGGCACACCAGAACTTTGGTTCTATTTGTAAGACCGCAACCTATTATCATGAAGAATCGTCAAAGTTTAAGGATAAATATAAAGATAAGGCATTAAAATGCTACATAAGTCAATCAAAACTGGAAACAATGAGAATATACGTTGAATCCAAAGGGAAAAACGTAGGAACGTTTTTCATGTCTTTGTTAGTTTGTCGTCGTCAGAGCAGTCCAATGGGACGCTCTGGGAAATTTTCTCATGTTACTGGAAATTGCTTTGTTTCGTCATAGATATTTTTAATCCATTCCCAAAATGTGTACTTTCACATGTTGAAACAACACATTGTTTCAATTTGACTTATTGGAAGAAAATAAAAAATATATAAATAATAAAAATGAGAACAGACCACCTCTCCCTGCCAAAGTTATTTTCACACCCATTGACGTCTAGTTTTGTGTGTGAATCGCTGATCTCCCTGCGGAGATGCATATCAGGCTTTTGGAGAATTCTTGTGTTTAATGTTCACACGACTTCCTCCATGTGCCACGCTTTAAACAGCTCTTTTGGAATATGAAAAGGACATACCGTATTGGCTCGAATATAGGCCGCACTTTTTTCCCCCACTTTAAGTTTTTAAAGTGGGGGTGCGGCCTATATTCGGGGTCTAGCGCCCGACGCCCGGGACATGCAGTCCCGGGCGCCGGGCAGGCAGCGGGGTTAAGATACAGATCCCCCGCAGCGGTGCAGGGGACCTGCATCCTTCTCCCCGATACGCTCAGACAGCCTCCCCTGCCAGCACTTCCCACGGGGGGGGGTGCCGGCACGGGAGGTTATCTAAGCGTTTTACCTCTGCCCACCCCCGACTTACCGGAGCAGACTCCCGGGTGTCTTGCGGGGCCGGCGGGAGACATTTACGCAATACGCAAATGCAACTTCCGGTAACGGTACCGGAAGTTGCATACGCGTATTGCGTAGATGTCCCTCGCCGGCCCTGAAGACACCCGGGAGTCTGCTCCGGTAAGTCGAGGAGGGGGGGCAGAGGAGGACAGCGGCAGCGTATCGCGGGGAGGGAGGACAGCGGCAGCGGATCTCGGGGAGGGAGGGCAGCGGATCTCGGGGAGGGAGCGCAGCGGATCGCGGGGAGGGAGGACAGTGGCAGCATATCTCGGGGGGGAGGACAGTGGTAGCATATCTCGGGGAGGGAGGACAGTGGCAGCATATCTCGGGGGGGAGGACAGTGGCAGCATATCTCGGGGGGGAGGACAGTGGCAGCATGTTTTTTTGGTGCTTTTTTAAAGAAAAAAAACTTTTTCTTTAAAAAAGCACCAAACTTTTAGGGTGCGGCCTATATACGGGGGCGGCCTATATCCGAGCCATTACGGTGTGCGAATGTGCTTTTGGGGATTAGTAAACCCCAGTGGCATAAGTGGCTGGATAAAGTCCAGCAGTTTGTGTGGACAAGCATTACGTGATGATGCAGATTTTAGCCATTTTCTCACAGGACGACCAATGAGGGCCACAGACACTTTCCTTGAGCCCTGCACTACCAACAGGCTGAGTAAGAAAGGTAATAAACTGGTGGCTCCTACTTAACTACTGCTGCAATTATGTCAGTCCATAGTGCTGAATGATACGATTATAAACGGGTTATAAGGTTTTAACGTAACTGGTAGGTAGGGGGAACCCCACGTGCAGAGACGAGCGTAAAGCTAGCCGGGGTCTCAGAGGGGAACAAAGTCACCAAATCCGAATGACAACGCAGAAGGTGAAGTCGAGAGGCAAGCTGGGTCAAAACCAGATCCAAAATCGCCACACCAAATCAGAGAAGAAGGAGACAAAAAAAACAAACAAACAAATGGGGTCAACAAACAATAGCAAAAGATTACTAAAACAACCCAGGAATGTTACAGCAGCAAAGGGCAGAGTGAAAGTGAAGTCTGGCATTAATATAGGCAGTCCAGCAGGGGAACAAGGCTATCCAAGGTCATAAAAGGTCAGCCAGGGTTAAATGAGTTCACACGCGTGTGTCTGTACAGCTGCATTGCGATCCTATGATCGCCTGTGGCTGGCTAGGACCTGATGCAGGCTACCTCATGGCCTGTAATGCAGAGAAGGTAGCAGGTCAGGGATGAGGTGGTGCAGAGGGTGCCTGATGCTTGGAGACGACGTCACTATCGGAAGAGGAGCGGACCGACGGAGAGAATATTACAGATACCCTAAACCGTGGATGTAATTCCTTACAGAGGCACGTCATAGTCTTGCACGGTTCCTTTGGCTACAGTGGCTTTCATACCTGGTCAAATGGTGTCACCCTTTTACAATTATGAGTATTATGCTTTTCAACTGTAGGCAGATGTCTTCTGTACCCATCTAGCCTCAGATTCAGCTACTGAATTTACATAAGATCATCATCATCATCAACATAAGTAGGCAATTGACTCAGAAGTAGAAATCACTCTCAGAAGGGAGAACCACCAGGGCAGTGTTTAGTGGATATTTTAGAGCTGCCAAGCTGGTTCAGGGAGAACGTTAGTAATCATGTATTTGCTAAATGGTGTCTTCATACGTGCAGATCTCTATGAGGCAAGCCTTTCCTCTTCAGTACTCTCAAGTCACCAAGTTGTCAGTGTTTCCAGCTGTCTTACTTTAAGGGCTGGGTCTGGCGACAAGGATAGTTTTAGCATAATATCCATAATAAAATATTTCCGGTTAGCTTCATACATACTAATTATATACATTGTTTATGTGTGTCATTCGTTAACAATTGAGTTTCGATAATTTATTGTGAAAATGTTATGACCCAAGTGGAAGGGAATATTAATTTATAGTTAACGTTTAAAAACCCCCTCCTGCCTTTTAAATGAATTATAAATGCAGTGACAGTGGAGGTTGTTTTGTTAAAGTTACCCAGGACTTAGCTATGAGTATTGTATGACATCACCACACAAATGTCTAGTGACATTGCTTGGCAAGCATTTAGTGAGAGGTCACTGAGTGAGGTCACAGTCTCTAGGATTTTCTTTAGGTTATTATATACATGTTGCCAAACTCTTAGTCACATCCTTGGATACAGTATTTATGTAGTGATGAATGTGATAATATAAATAGCTTCAAACATTGTTAAACCAAGATGCATTTAACATATATGTACAAGGACCCAAATTTACAATATATGTGTATTTTTTAAAACAATAAGGAAAGGATATTGAACCTGTGTATGTGTGGTGTCTAAATACCATTATAAGATATACATGTTCACTCAGCATTGTTTAATTTACAAATATGCTCAATCAATTGATACAGTAGTACCCTCATCACCCCATACCTAGGAAGACTGGAGGGTTCGCTCGGAGACTCTGGGTTGGGGGCATCGACTTCTAAGCTTGTGTGCGGGGCTAGCCCTGCATACAATGTCAGCGGGACCCCCCACCGACCTCAGCGGGACCGCCCACCCGCATCCCACAAGGGGAGGGCTTCGGGTGCCAGAGCCACAACGTTCCCAAGTATGATCCATCCCTATATACTGTGAGGTCATCAGGGGATCAAAGAGAGTTCAATTGATTTGGGGCCCAATAGGGTGGTCTGTCCCTAGTAAAGCAGCACAGGGGGCAGCAACAACTTTTGGACCTTTCTCCATAGTAACAATACTCCACTGTGCGGCAGCTGCCGGGGATACCCGGTGCTAAGGCCAGCCTTGTATTTAGTGATTATGTATATTTACAGTTTAGACTACATTGACTGGCAGATGAGTGGCTGTTTTTCCTCTATTGTTTTTTATTTTTTTTTGGCTAACACACTATTTATAAAACTGCTACCAGTAAAACCTATGTTTTAAATACTTACAGGGATGACTCTTTGTACATTGCTATCATGAAATTAGCAAAGAAAAAACAACTTCAAGTATATAATTAGTTGGTTCAGCAGACATGGGAGGCATGTCATATCTACAACATTTCCTTCTTGTTAACAATGTGTTCCAGATGGGAAAGTTTGGGTGTGAGAAAGCACATTGAATGTTGCTCAGATAATGATGCTTTCAAGCTCTGTACATCATCACAATTCAGTATTTTACAGGAGCTGCCATCACAGCCACCCCCTAATCATTTATCTACTGTTCTTGTGGACACATGGGAACTGTGTAAGTGTTATTTCACATTTCAGTGTAAGCATGTTTATGAAGGCCCCACACATCACAACAGGAATTATATACCTTTCCTGGAACCAAGGGTCGGCACAGTCCCCCTTAATGTAAATGTACTCTGTAACTGACCCATTGAGTTAGCAGCGCACAAGAAGCCTGATCACCCAATGGGGCTGTCTGCGACCTGGTTTGGTGGCCAAGGGGCTGCTATCCCCAAGAAGTCCCCTAGGAACTTAGATTTTTAGAGCAATATGTAATCCATATTCCAATACAGGATATGTATTTGGGTTTCCATAAATGGTACTTTTAATGACTGCTTTATATGCCGGTCAAATTTATTCATATCGACATTTCAACTCAGTCTGCCTAAATATTAAATCAAATGGCACTATGTCATCAAGATGAGATCAGTGGTGAAAAGCAGTTGAGATACTTGTACCAATTACTTTTGTGTAAGCATGCATGGCCCGCTATCGGTCACCATTCTGTATATTATGCTGATCCTTAGGCGTTTTCAGTGGATAGAACAAAAAAGATAGGAGTAAAACTTGGCAGTGGGTTTACATCTGCAACATTTTCAAATTATAGTTAAGGAGCTACATGAGCCAAGCAATGAGTTTTTCTGTCTCAGGTTAATAGTCTCATTAGGATTTAATGCTGTGTTCGTTTAGGTCATTTCCAGCAAATAAAACGGGTTCCGTAGGGAGAGTATTCACCTCTCAAAAGGTTGTCTGGTGTTTTTTTTTTTTATAAAGAAGAAAACATTGTTTAATAATAGCACTCCTGGCTAGGTATTATAGTAAAGGAAGTGATGCAATGTATGTAGTCCCCTTTTAAAGTATTTGTTTCTGTGACTCCTACATTATAAGAAGAAACATAGAAATGAATATCAGATAAGAACCTGTCTTCTTTTGAAAGGTGCGTTGATGAGCATTGGAGATGTGCAGAGGATAAAATGCTAGTTGATACCCAACATTCCAGGTGGCCACTTTTGTTGGAGGGGCACGTTTGGAGGTGGAACAGGACTACCTGCAAACGTGAGATATGACCTATATCTTTGCCTGGTAGTGGTTCTAGTGGGTCGTTACTCTGGTCAATCCTGCGGTACTACCGGATATTACTTTTGTCTGCACATGTTTGATCAAACAGTTATTCTTTCCACCACTACTTCAGGTTGTATTTATACTATCCATGCCTTATTTTAAATCTGCCTGGATTGTTTAAAAAGAGAGTCGGCCAAAAATGTCAATGTAGATTTTCCATAAGATAATGTTTTCACGTTAGACCGGGAGAGAGGATTAACCGGCAAAATATACCTAATCCTAATACTATAAACTTGAGCTACTCTGTGAAGTAAGGTTGAGAAGGAAACCCTGGAAATATCTCCTGATATTGTAACAAGAAACATTTTAGCTACTGCAAAGTGCTGGTAGCTGCTGTAGTTCTGTAGCAGAGTGCTTTAGAAAACACAATTTAGGGCTGCTTCGGTCATAATGTATTTGGGAAACATCAAGAATGGTTTCAATTGTCTGTCCGAATATTATTAAAATAAAATGACAATTAAAAATGTTTTCCTCCGCACTAGAACTCTTCAGGCCAGTGACGTTCCACTCCCCCTTCATGTTTTGCCTTTACCTTCTCTTGTATTCGCTTTGGTTCTGCTAGTTTGTGCCGTTTAGTTTGCTAGCATACAATCTGAGCACCCAGTACTCCCTACCCGCTTCCTAAAGGAGACTGTCTCATCACCTGTGAGATCTCAACCTCACTGAGGTCTCCACATCATCGTTGCTGCAGTCAGTGCCACCCTCACCCAAGTAGTCCCATCCCTTCTGTCTCATTTCACGTCAACCACCGAGTAGGTTATCCGCTTGCTACAGCAGGGCTCTCTTTTCCTTGTATACCAACATTAATGTGTGTTCATTTTATTGTTGATTTAAGGTTGTCCCTGTGAAATATATCCAACGTTTGCAGTTGTAATGACACGTGGGATCTACTGTCCTATATAAATAAATGTAATTACATTTCTGTAATTTAGGTAGCTTTTTTCCGCTTCGTAAGATCCCACGTGATTATGAACATGGCGGCAGTACGGTGTGAGTCTGCGTGTTTTGTCTATTTTGTGGTTGACTTTACCTGGGTGTTTGCTGTCTCTACAGGCTCTGTATGTTGTGGGCTGCCACAGTAGTAGGCATCTAGTTCCCTGTATGTCTCCACCTTATTTGTGGTTCTCTGTTCCTTGTATTTAATCTGCCCCACCTTGTGTTCTCCTGTTTGTTTCCTACCTGCTACAACTAAACTATTGATTCTGTTTCTCCTGATTTGGTTAAAGTGTTATGTTTTTACGTTTAGGGTTAATGTTAGGATTTGCCTGATGTTTTGTACTAAACCTTTACGTGTTTGCATTAGTTTCAGTGCATAGAGCTAGTCTGTATGTTTTGTTTGTATCTTTGTTTTATTTAATGCTCTCTGCTCATGTTTGCCATGCCTGCTAGTCGCTTGGATTAGTCTACGCAACTGTACCACCATACCAGGCAATGGATTCTCTAGGTATGGCATACGTGTGTCTTTGTCTCTTCAATGAATGCTTTAACTTTGTTACCCCTCTGCATACTGGACTTCTCCTCACAACGTCAGACCTCCAGTGGGTCGTCAAAATCTGGTGGTGGATACTGGTTCACCAAAATGCCTATAATACAGCAAATTCCCGTCGCCTTGAGGGCTTTGTGTCATTCTGAGCATTTATTAAGGGGGGTAACACCATGCCCTTTTAACAGCACACAAGTGATTGTCAGGTGGTTATTTATTGGCTGAGCTGTGCCATTATTTAAATTCCATTATACTATATAAATGCTATCGCAGTCTTACCTTTCACGCTCTTGTTCAAGTAAGTTGGTAAATTCATCGCTCTTCTCCATGTATTCTGTATGCTTTCTTTTTTCATCTTCCAATTCATACAGCGTTTGCCTCTGGGATTTTTCTGCCAGCAGAAGCTGCTCCAACATTCTCTTGTGAGTATCTTTGTGTTTCTCGATAACTTTGTCCAGCTATAAAACACACAGAGAAGGAGCTTTGTTGCAGAGGGAATCATATATTTATTTTACAGGGACAAAAAAGGAGCTTCGTGGTCTGCGTTAACTTTTTAGCTTTTGTAAAATTCCGGCGCAGTGGAACGTTACGAGTGCTAGGCGAGTCCGCTGAGCTTCTCCGAGTTTCTAGAATTGTTCTGATTTGTATTCAGAGGTTTTATTTCTGGGGTCAACGCTGGTGCATTTCACAGCCATTAGCTCCCCTAGGTAGGATAACATAAGACATGGGGCGGGCAGAGCTAGTCCTTCACTCTCCTGAATTTCACAAATGCTACTGATTAAGCACTAAGCTCTTTGACATGCGCCGTCACATGGTGACAGTCCTAAGACAGGGCTCCGCAACCCCAGTCCTTGCAGACAGGCCAGTTGCAGGAAAACAAGTAGTTTAATGACTTTAATTGAGATCTCGCTGCTCAAACAAGGATATCCAGCAACTGTGGCGTGTTGGCGGCTCTCGTCTAAGCTTAAAAAAAAAAAAAAAAAAAAAAAAAAAAACTGCTTATATCTCCGTTGTATTTCAGGAAGCACGGCCATTCTATAGAAATACTTAATCGGCCAACGAGCCACAATACATTTTGTTTAGAAACAAATGTAATGAAAGTCACGACCGTTTCCTGCTTTGGCATGGCCAAGCGCTGACATCATGTCCACGTGTCAGAATGGATTTTCTACTGCTTTAGGCCTACAGAGAGTCTTTGTAAATGGCTAAAATATTAGCCTTTCCAAGTTGCATTTCTTGTTTTAATTGAAAGCAGATAGAGTTCAACTAGAAAGGTTAAACAGTAACAAAAGTGCAATGTCTGAACAGCGAATGAGCGCATACTACTTAAATGGCAGCTGCAGAAGAGGTAGTTCAAAGAAATATATTATCTGCTATTTTCCATTAGTTTAAATATTATTCCTGTCTTAGAAGCCTAATAACACCACGACTTATGCCAGTTCTGAAATATTAGTATTAATGTAAAATGAGATTTTAATTAAAGAGTTCTCATATTTGTGTGTGTGTGTGTGGGGGGGGTATTTATATTTTGAGTTAAAAGTGGCAACCAAAATAATTTTTTAGTGGTCAGTGGCAGAGTTCAGAAACCACCTTTCTTTGATGCCTGCCAATAATAAAAAATAAATAAATTTTTCTGTCATTTAAATAGCATTTCTGAAGATTTGTTAAGTGTTAGATGTGTAGTAATGCTGTATGATTCATTTTTTTTATTTTTGTACAGCCACAGAGAATTTCGTATAATCATTTTAGTGCCAGGAATAAATAGCATGGATGGCGCCTCTATAATGTGACATTTGTGTATTGGTAGGCAAGTCGAACATAATAAGGCATGGACTGAACCAAGATAGTGGATAAGGATAGAGCGGGCATTGGCTTGCCCTACCCTTAAATATGTAGCAGTGGATGCAATCGGGCAGTGAAAATGGGCTACAGTAGTTGAATGAGATTAAGGGCCATGTGTAACAGATTTGGCTACCGTTAAACATCCCTTCTCTTCTGGAACACTAGCCACATATTGAATTGTATATTCTTTGTCTGGATAGCCTATAAAGTACTATAGTTAATTGTTTATAGTATAACCTACTGCCTTGCTAAGCCTGAAACATCTTCCTCTTTAGCCCACGTTCACACAGACTGGCTCGCGTGGTATGATAAGCTTAGGCTGGGTTCATCAATCCCCTTGTGCCACATCTCGGGATATATATTATTTATTAAACCATATTTTCTAGTAGTTGGCTGAACCTATAGGATGCAGTACGCACCTCCAACTTACCGGATCACACAAGTTGTATACTTGCTGGCATACAGCTCTAGCATTGGCTCACACCAACGTTTCACATGCACACAGGGGTCTGGATAGACCTCCGCCTGCACCGTTCACCAAACCAGCACACGAGCTGACTTGTGGTAAGTATATCATGTGCACGGAGATGTGTTCGGCAATTAGCTGGGGTTGGTGTGGGAAAAGGAGTAAATGCATATGGGGGTTTCTGCAGAATCCCATCATTTTTTTAATGGACAACCTGATGACTTAAAGGGACCACATAGCGATCATATGCATTAGAGTGTATATGATGGCTGGAGGGTAACTTTAAAACTTTCTCTTTCTTCTGTCAACTTATCCTACATTTTCTCCTCTCCTACATCCTACTTTTTCTCCTCTCTCTCTCCTTCCTTATTTTGTTTTCTCACACCATTCTTTCTTCTCTCTCTCGTTCTTTTTTCTCATTCTGTCTTCTCTCTCAACTATCACTCTATCACTGTCCAGCAGATCCACCCTCCCCTCCAAGCATGATCCAGCAAAGCATCGATGCGATTTGTTGGTCACGCTGGGCGGGGCCACGAAGGTCCAATCACTTTACTTTTAGCCCCAACCCATTATGTTATTGTTAATTTCAATGACTATGCTTATTAAATGATACTTTGGGAGATATTAGAGTGTCATTGATGATAGAATTACATTGGTTTATAAGCCATTAGCTAAATTTATGAAGAAAGCACGTTACTACGATGGATAAGGTTAATTTCCCTTAGTGCTTGATTATTTGTCAATTTACTGTCTCTTCTGGTATTTGAAGACCACAGATTCTGGTATGAGCCACTTACTTTTATATGGCGTCTATATTAGAAAAGACAAAATATCCCAAATACTAGAGAAATTTAAAATGAATGTGGTGTTTGTACATTAAAATTGCCTACCTCGCACATTGGCTTTTCGTAAATATCCTCTTGCCACTGCTGTGCATTTGCTTGGATTGCGTCTCTTTGGAGAGCTTCTAATACCCTTTTTGGGGTCACAAATCCATACTGTGCTTCTAGCAAAGCCAAGTCGATTTTCTCAGCTTTTAAAACTGATATGACTTCATCTCGTGCCTAAAAATATGAAGAAAATGTCAAGTCAAGTGCTATATCAAACAAAATAAAAAGCCTTGTCTACCCTTATTAGAATATGCTTCTCCTCTAAATGACCTGATATGGTTATCGGAGAACACATCACAAAATATTTAGAACAGTTTATTTTGAGCTCAGAACAAATTCCATAATGTTGCACTTTGTGACATATTGAATCAGACGGAACCAGGTGGGGTTTAAAGTGTGAACATGGTGTCATGGTAAGTATTATAAATAAGTGATCATGGCTCCCCGTAGGACAGTACGATATTCTAATTGCACATAATATGTCCTAGATGTGCTCGTCTACCGCAATAGAGAGGATATGAGCTCTTACAATATGCATACCATTAGCATGTAATAATGACAGGCCTCGAACATTTGATTTATAATAGCAGACAATGCTGGCACGACTTCCTACTATGAATAATCCAAACATATAGCCTGTTTATTGCGCTCACTTGCAGTTCCCCCTCCAGCACACTCAGAAGGAATAGCAGATCATCCCGGGAAAGGTCATCTCCCTTTCTGGAAGAAGCCTTCTCTTTTTTTTCTGATTTGTGACTTCGTAGGATAGTTCCTGTTTCAGGGACATATTCCCTGCGATCATTTCCCATTTCGATGCGTTGAGACTGAGACTCCTCCGGTTTCTCTGTATGAATCCGCTGGTATGCAGAGATATTTCCTTCTATCAAGGTGTTTCTGTTGGCTGCATGATCAAGGCTATTGCTTCTTGAACGCATTTTCAGGCTGGCTATTAAAAAACAAAATGCAAGAATTAGGGTTAAAAAAATGGCCACATGGAGTATGTATGTATGTGTGTGTGTCGTATGTATGTATGTGTGTGTGTGTATTTATATGTATATATATATATATACCGTATTTGCTCGTATATAAGACGACCCCCCCAAATCTTAATATTAATTTAGGAAAAAAAGAAAAAGCCTGAATATAAGACGACCCTATAGGAAAAAAGTTTTACCAGTAAATGTTAATTCATTTAAACTATTTTTTTAATGAAAGCTATGATTGAGAAAAATATGTTGGTTTTATTTCCTTCTATTTTCCAACCTGCCCCCCAGTTATGCACATCTGCCCCAGAAATGCCTTATACCCCCTATATGCCACTGTGCCCCATGATATGCCTTTTAACCCTATATGCCACTGTGCCCCATGATATGCCTTTTAACCCTATATGCCACTTAGAGGTTTAAAAGGCATATTATGGGGAAGAGTGGCATATAGGGGGTTAAAAGGCATTTCACAGAGCACCCTGCCTCCAGAAATGCCTTATGCCCCCCATTTAACACTCCCCCCCCTCCGCCCCACTTACCGGTACTTCTGAGTCTCCTGTCATGTAGCTGGGGCAGCGTGTAGACCCACGCTGCAGCCGGAAGGAGGCATGGCTAGCAGCGGGGGTTGTCTGCGTGCATCGCGCAGACATTCCCCGGCTGTCAGAGATCAGAGTTCCCTGCGCCGGTGCCGCAGTGGTACGGGGAACTCTGATCTTTGACAGCCGGGGAAGGTCTGCAGCTGCGGGGGATCTGGATTTTAGTCGTCTCATAGTCAGACTTTGCTCTGGAAAAAACCTCGTCTTATAATCGAGCAAATACGGTATATATATGTGTATATATATATATATATATATATGTGTGTGTGTATATATATATATATATATATATATATATATATATATATATATATATATATATATATATATATATATATATATATAATGTATGTGTGTGTGTGTATATATATATATATATATGTATGAGTGTGTATATATGTATGTATGTATATATATATATATATACATAATTGTTAAACGCATGTAACAAGCATTCATATTGATATTGATTGTATAGGTGTGATTCATGTTTCCTACAGCAGGAAAATATTTTTTCCTACTGTTGCTTAATGGCGGAACTTCCAAATCTCCGTATAGGAAATACTGAGAGACCCATGTATGAATATGCTGGTTGTCAATAAAGTTTGGTTTAGGAATTGCTTCCTTAGAGTCTGTTTGGCACCTAGGGGCCAGATTCTGCTCTAATTGTATCGAGAAACTCCATAAGTTCTCTGTCATGTGCCCTAAAACTAAATATTGAGCAAATTAGACTGCAGCAGAATATGTTGTGAGAATGTTTTTACTAAACTGTTAGACATCCCCAAGGAAACAGCAGATAATATCCATGAATATTATACATCATCTCACATGTTTTTATAATTTGTGGTTTACAAAGTGCATAGAGAGCTCATTCAGTCACAAAACATTCACCAAAAGTTTGATTTAGCGGCATGTTTAAGATTCCATGGAAACACGAGCACAGTTTTAATACAGAGATGATGTGTGCTCATCCGGAGAGGTCTATTCACTAAAGCAAGATTTTTGAAGGCGAGTTAAACATTATATATATATATATATATATATATATATATATATATATATATATATATATATATATATATATATATATATATATATATATATATATATATATATATATATATATATATAATACACACACATGTCTGACTCATTCTCCTTTATCACCTTACTGCTGGCGTAGAAAGGTATTCGTTACTCATTTTTTATTTAACCAATGATGTCTAGATTCTTTACTTTCTCTTTAAATTATACATACAATTCTTAGGGAAAATATGAATCACCCTGATAAAATATTAATTTAAGAGTTATTTTGGAGAAGAATCCTTAAGTGCTCGTTTTTCTCATAACATAGCGTGTCCGTGTTGGCCAAGCTAGCTAAGCCGCTCATATGTGTTGCATGACCTCAGTATACCAGGAAGGGCTGTTTTCCCAGAGCTCATGCGGAGACAATTTATTCTCCAGAGCGGGACCTCCAGGAAACCCACGAGAATAAGGCCTGCAATCACTAGTTTTTGCTAGAGGAATGAGTAGAACTCTTTCATTAAATATGATTTAATATGCAAATTAAAATTTCAGGGTGCAAATGAGTGTTTAACCCCTTGAGGACCAAGGCTGTTTTTGTTTTGTTTTTTTATACACCAGACTATATGGACCAGACTATTTCTAGCACTTCTGCTTTGTCTTTGTTTAAACTTGATTTCCGTGGCACTCCTACATACAAATGACATACTGGGTTTTCTTCAGAATAATCTGGGATATCATTATGAACGATGTATATATCTCTAATTCATAGTGTCCTTAAACACAACACTATATCTTAAACTCTTTTTGGGCTGTGGACAACAAATGTTTTTTTAACAACATTTTAGTTGATTTTCTAATGATTTTAGTTATGATACATTGTGCTACATTTTTTTAAATTTGTTTTCTATATTGTTTTCACCTTTTTTTTTTTTTTTTTTTTGCAATTGTTTTTACATTAACCTAGGCTCTAATCCTAAAGGTGTCACATTGACATCACAAGGGGTCCCATATTTATTGATTTTAATTTTATTTGTATTTTTGTTTCTGCCTTGTCTCGCCGCGATCACACCTTGTGTGGGCAGGGGTGATAAACTGAAACCCCTAAGGGGGTCTCATTTACTATGTCCATACCTTGTCACAAGCACTATAAGGGTAATTGCACTTGAACCAAGTACTTGTAATTGCACTTGTCCTTGTCAGACAGCTTGATCTCCTGTGAATCACACTCATTGAACAACCACATTTCCACATACTTCCCAACTGTTAAAAGGGGGACACAGTTGTTTTAGGGAGTCTGATTAGGGTAGGGTTAGGGGCAGGGCTTTACAAAGACTACTTATGTCCTGCTCTTTCTATACACATTATTGTTACTTTTAGGGCTGTTAAAAACCATGATACACTCATGCCCATTGATAATGGAAAAGATAAGACACATGGGCGTAGGAACCGGGGGGGGACACATCCACCCCAGTAACTCATGCGGGGGGGACCGATAATGAAGAAAACCCCCTCAATAGAAACGCCGCAAATGCGGCCCGCGAGACCTCGATGTGCGGTCCGCGTAAGATCGGCAGCCAGGGCAACCGATCTTACGCGGTCCGCACCTCGAGCCCTGCTACTTACCTGTGGGAGGGTCTTCTGTACTGCACAGAGGAAGCGGAACCCAGCAGAGTTCACGTGCCATCCCATCACATCCTGCTTCCTCTGTGTAGTACCAGAGAACGCAGAGGGAGGCGGCGCCCCCTGCTGAAGTCTGTGAGCGGCATCGAGGAGCTGCAGTGCAGGTAAGGGGGTGGGGAGAGTGTTTGAGTATGTGTGATTGAGGGAAGTAATTTGTGAATGAATGAGTATATGAATGAATGAGTGTGTGTGTGATAGCATGGATGTGTAAGTGCTGGAACCTAGGCATGATGTGCATGTACTGGCTGCCTGGGTATGATAGGAGTGTGACTCCTAGTGTGAGAGATGGGGATAAAGTGGGGATCTGATGGGGGAAAATGCTGTCCCCCCCAGATTTTTAGGGGTTCCTACGCCCATGATTAGACATCGGGGAAAGAAAGCGGGACGGCGGATTTGGAGCCAAAAGTGGTACTGTCCCCCCTAAAGAGGGAAACTTGGGAGCTATGATTCAAGTCCTCAAGGGTCACAAGCAGGCTACAGTTTTTGGACATCTCAGCTTGAGCACAGGCATTTCAATTAAAACAATCATTAATCTACTTGCTTTCCAGCAGAGCCACAGAATTTCTGGCCCATTCGCTGGCCTAGACAAAGGTAGTTGTGCAGCCGTACTGTAGATGCTCAAGGCAACCAGTAAATTGTTAGATACAGAGAACTGTTTTAAAAATTAGAATTTTAATACAAAGACAAAGTTATTAGGTTTAGGTGGACAATTGCTTTTTCACATGTATGATATAGGTTTTGATTAATCCTTTACCGTCCATAAAATACATGATCATTTAAAAGCAGCCTTTAAAATTATCATGTAATTTATGGAAGGTAAAGGATTAATCAAAACCCATATCATGCATGTGAAAAAGCAATTGTCCACCTAAACCTAATAACTTGTTGTGAAACCCTTGGCGGCAACAACTGCAATCAAATTTTTGCGATAACTGGCAATGAGTCTTTTTACATTGCTGTGGAGGAATTTCGGCTGTTCTTCTTGGCAGAATGGTTTTAATTCAGCCACATTGGAGGGTTTTTGAGCATGAACTGCTTTTTTTAAGGCAATACCAGAGCATCTCTATCCAAGTCAGGGCTTTGACTCGGCCTCCAAAACCTTCATTTTGTTTTTTTTAGCCATTCACAAATGGACTTGCTTGCGTGTTTTGGATCCTTGTCCTACTGCATAACCCAACTGCACTTCAGCTTTAGGTCACAAACTCATGGCGGACCATTCTCCTTCAGGGTTTTCTGGTAGGAAACAGAATTCATGGTTCCATCAGCCAGGTCCTGAAGCAGCAAAGCATCCTCAGACCATCACCCTGCCACCAGCATGTTTGACTGTTGGTACAATGTTCCTATTGTGGAATGCTGTGTTATCTTTACTGCAGATGTAGCCGGATACATGTCTTCCAAAAAAAAACACTTTTGACTCATCAATCCACAGAATACAATCCGAAAAGACTTACACCAAGTCATCAAGATGTTTCTTGGCAAATGTGAGATGAGTTTTGTGTTCTTTTTGGTCATTGGTGGTTTTCGCCTTCAAACTCTCCCATGGATGCCATTTTTGAACAGCCTCTTTCTTTTTGAGGAATCTGGAACATTGACCTCAACAGAGGCAAGTGAGGCCTACAGTTCTTTACATGTTAGTCTGGGTTCTTTTCTGACCTCCTTGATGAGTAGCTGAGTAGTGAACTTGTACCAAATTATCAGTTAAATTGGTTAAAAGGATGATTTAGTAAGGTGGCAATAACTTTTTCATATAGGCCCAGGTGGGGTTGATAGTTTGTTTTTTTTTGCTTTTAAGCAGATTATCTTAAAATATTAAAATTAGTTTGATCTGAAACTTGTTACAAATATGCAAAAATAGAAGAAATCGGGAAGCAGCAAATAGTTTTTCACAGCACTGTATCGCTAATTTAATAAGGCCCAGCCTATGTATCCTAATGATAATAATAAAAAAATAAGGCAGTAGTTATAGCAGCCATTTTTTAATATTTGTAAACAATACATGGTTGTAATACTACACATTTTCTGTGTTTTCTGCATAAAAAAATATAAATATTTTAAAATACTAATAGCCAATCAAGGCAAGTGTTGCAAGTGAATGAAAATCCTAGCACACTAAATTTGTAACACAATGGGCTGGATTCTATGCTGAAGGTAAATCTTTCACAAGTAGTTGAATGAATAGTAAACTTCTCATGGATTGTAGCGGAAAAATACAAAAAATAAAAAAACTGTTTTACATTTTATCTCGGTAAGTGGATCTATTTTTTTTTTCTTTTCTTCTATTGGGATCTAGGCAATGACTGCTGTTCAGTTCCTTCCGATACACTTATCTCTAACATTAAATAGCCAAAAATATCTGTGATCTGTAAATCTTTTGCAGATGGCAGGCCCACCATTATCTGGAAACAGCTCTTGCAGTATTTCTTCTCTGTCAGCTCATTCCATATTCCTGCCCTTCAGGTGGCCCTTGCAGTTCAGCCCAGGGCAAATCACCGTGTATAAAGAACTTTTTAAATACAGCTTGTCATTCCGAGATGTTTCCTACCCAGCATGGAGCTGCACTCCTCGCAAATCATGTATCACCCCAAGGTCACCAATTGCCACCCCTAACAGCCATGTGAGAGCTTACGATATTCTAATGTCTTCATTCCAAGCTGACAACCCGCCAAGGGGCTATATAAATAAAAGATAATAATAATACGGGGCATTATGGCTGGTGGCTGCCAGCGGCAGACATGGCACTTCACTAATTCTAAACCTGCAGCTGGAAAATGAATTAATATAAAGCAGCCCCCAGAGGCACGCTCTAAAGGTTTATTTATGGTTCAGCGTCCATCAAATTAAACAGCACTTTTTCCATCTTTTATTTTTTTTTATAATTCCACTTAACTTTCTCAGGGTCCTGGCAACACAACCACCCAAGATCCTGTGCTAGCGAATGCCCTTGGAACCGTTTAATGCTATCCAATAGATAAATGGATTAACTATAAATCAGAAGCAATTATAACAATAATGGCGAAACTACCGATAAGTATAGTGTTCATTTTTGTTTGGTTCTGTATTCTGGAAGTAGGGGTGCATGCCTTCAGCTGGGTGTGTGTCAGAACAGAAGGGGCGACTTATGTGCTTTCATATGCGAAGACCACTGCATACTCGCGCATCAGATTGCTGTTAGTCTGTATCTTTAGCTGAGTTTTAGAGAATCGCCCTCGAAAGTGAGCCAAAACTCAAGGGTTCCAAATCTGTCCCACTGTTCTAATAGATCCAGGACACTTGACAGGTATGATATCTACAGTATAATGAATTGTAGTGGTTGGTTTGTGGTTTCTCTACCGCTAGACCCTTAAAGCAGCTAGTAACGGCATGTCTGAGCAAACCATAAAGGTTATGGGTGCACTCGGTTGTGTCACTCTTTGTTGTAGGGGTCCCTGTGTAAGCCAATATAACGTACCTTATTTTATTAAATCATTATTATTTATTATTATATTTTAAAAAGGTCCAGCTGATGTTTCTGTAGATCAGGAGTCCAGCACCCCTTTCAATGTTTCCAAAAGGATCATCCTGGGAATAACGTATCATTGGATATCACGCTGTACATTGAAAATGTCTCTGTAAATGGTTATTAACTTTGGCATATAGTGAGTTTAATTTTACCACTGATATACTTGGCAAAATTCTAGTGATCTCATGGAAGAATAATATCCCCCATGGGTTTTAATGACAATAATAACAGTTTCATTTGATTTCCATAACCTCATCCACGTTTAATGTAATCATATATATGATGTAATAGGGAGGTAAAGCAGTTAAAATAAGATGTACTTACATTCAGTTTTTTTACTCGTGTTTAACGTAGGCCGACAAAGAAGCATTTATGGAAGGATATGTTCAGTATGAGTTATTGGTCACACATATGCACACTCATATGCAACATTAACTCTGCGAATGCCATATAACCATGTATTGCATAACCATCTAGTACTTGTAGATTTCTAGAAGATCTAAACCATATCAGTTGGATGATGGGTGCAATGAACCCATGTTTGCAGGGTTCAGTATGGACTGTGACGTCACATAATTCAATTGGAAGATTGATTGCAGACAATCATTCTTTTTAATTTTTTTTTTTTTTTAAAAGCAAATCATTTTTTTTTCTTTCATGTAATGCCGGGATGGGTAGCTAGTTTTGCCATAGCATTAATGAGCTGACTTGGACATTCCCATCCCCCCCCCAGTAAATTAAATTATGGTTAGGTGTTTGGCAGAAAATGTCTGCATTATAATAGATATCCTAACACCATATGATCATTCTGAGCTTTAAAGGTAATTACTGGCATATTACATGAATACACCTGTTGTTATTGTGGAGAATTAAAGTGTAGATGTAAAGCCAGTGTCTTTGACTGCATTTTAATAACATGATGTTATTTGGAATTCTGATACACTGACCTTTAAAGTAAACTGTAAACCTCAATTTAAGAGGTGAGTCCAGTGATATATTCAATTGATGTATAACCCCCCACCCCTCGCACGCGCTCTCTCGGGCGATCAAGCCCTCAGTGTCCCACAGCACAATAGGCTGGTTACAAGAGAGATCTCTCCAACCCTCCTATTTACACTATAGACACTGCGCGGCACTTCCCCGGGGCTTCTATGGTGGAGCACTGGAAGGTTATGTGATGCCGGCGCTCCCTCATAGAAGCCCCAGAGGAAGTGCTGGCAGTAGCGGAGTTTGTCTGTGCGCATCGGCTGCCGGAGAGGAGGATCTAGGTCCTCTGCAGTGCTGAGGGCAATCTGGTTCTTAGTTTTGCAGTCAGACCTCTATTTGAGGTCTGGTTATAAGACGACCTTGAATATAAGACGAGGAGTATTTTTCAGAGCATTTGGCTTATAATCGAGCAAATACGGTAGTTATGTTTTTGATATTTTACTTTATGAGGGTTAGTAGCAACATAAGTGCCATATACTTACAGACCGCTTTTATTCCGTAGTGCATTGTCTTAACCCACTTTAAAATGAAGTAATATAAAAAAAAAAAAAAAAAAAAAAAGGGAGGGCATGGGGCACCAGAAGCTACTCTTGCTTGGGATGCCATTTGGTCTGGGACCATGCCTAAGTATGCCACAGGACATAATGAACCCAAATTCTTTGTAGATTTTCCCCTTGGACAGCAGCCAAGGTAAAAGTTTTCCATTTTAGTAAGAAATTCTACCCATGCGTCGTTCAAATCGTTTACCCATTGTTGCCACTGGTTTACATTGCTGTTCTTTTTAAGAGATTATCTACAAGGAGGCTATGTTGCTAACGCAAGTCTCCAATTTTAAAAGGCTACCATATAAGGTTACATTTGTTCTTTGAGATGTAACATTACATTTTTACAGACTGTCGTATTTATAGTTATTTGTTCTAAATTCTGGCTCTCGTTTTTTTCTCCTTTTGAGAATGCCCATAGCTGTAATGACATCATTGTACAAACTGCAATAAACTTCTAATTAATGACTCTTAGTTCACAATGAAAGGTTTTTAAAAGGAGGTGAGCTACTACAAAAGGCAATTGTTTGGCCTTTATTGCTGAAACTACACAGTTTCAATTATTGTTTAGTATTATTATTATACTAATATTTATATAGGCCCATGCATTAAAAGAGCTTGTAGTTGTGCATGTATGGCCATTTAAATGCCGGAAGGCTAGGTCGTCTAATACATTGCGATGTGTTACTCAAACGTCTGACGTGCAGAAGGCTTTAGCCAAGTTTCCATTGCTGCTCAGACACTCTTTCTTGTACATGGTACACCCTATGGAGGTAATTAAGGGAAAAGGGCAACCTCTTGTAATAAGTGCACTGGTGATATGTTGTGTCCATTACACTTAGGCAACATCTTCTGATTCTAAGCCCACAGCAGCTAGTGAGCCAGAGTTTGTCTATTCGTGGTTAGGGTTTATAAGCCAGGCTGGGTGATCATTTAAAAAGGGGTTAGCAAGATGATATGATTCTGGATAAAGGTTTATTTAGACCAATTTACCCTTCATGCAAAGAATTTTAGAAATAACACATGGCACCTTACAGTGGACCAGTCACCCTCGCAAATCACTTTCTTTCCTGATGGAACTCATAAGCATGGCGTAGACCCAAAGCGACCCAGAAACACCCAACTCCCTGCACATAATCGGATAGGCATTTTTCTGGGCTCACTGGGCAATGCTCATCGGACTCTGTTCTAAGTGTCCTAAAAACTACTGCATCTGGATCCCCTGTGAGTTTCTCTTGCTAGAAAGATCAGTTTGGCCCTGAAGGGCCAATTAACACTTCATAATGGAGGTTTAATGCTTAAGTCATTATCAGAGTAGCATTTTTTTTTTACATTGCGTGATCTGGAAAATTAGCATTCTGCATTAATCAGAATTTTTGGGTTCGGATCATACAGTAGTGACACAATCCCTATATAATGCTGTAAATACAGCTCTATAGGCATGCGTCTTCATGTCCGCTGATATGTGTATAGAAATTGCCTTGGCAACAAGAAACACAAACAACACAAATCCATGTTTATCACAGGAGACACCAGTGCTATCTGGATAGGGCTCAAGGAACAATTGCGGGATGTTTTACTCACGCCACCCAACCCCCACCCGCGTATTTAATAACAATCTTCATGGGCATCTGGGTTTATAATCTATTAGGTGTGAAATTCAAAATTTTAAATTCTGGGTTCCTGCAACGATCCAACGTTTAATATTTAAGAGAAGAAGGGATGGTTATTTCTTATACTGTAAGGAGGGTTATATTTTCTGTTGATGTTAGTGAATGTTTTTTTTAAATAATAAAATATATTTAATGTTAATTATGTTTATAAAATATGTAGTGGCTCCCACTATAGGTCTTCATTGTGCATATATGTATATGTTAATATACACAGCCCAGCAAACGAGGCGTTTGGAGCATTTTTACCAAAGGAGATGAGCAGCTGCTGTCATAACTAGTTCTAGGTAAAACATATTTTTTATTAATAGATTTCCTCATTAAAACTGGGTGTTAAAATCATAAAATTATTTGATAAAGAGGGCGAAAATCTATTGTATTCTCAGGAAATATCTGTTGGTGTATCAGGTCTGTCTGACCGGCACACAAAGTTCTTCTATGTAAAAAGTCACAATGATCTTTTGGGGTGCTAAGACAAGTGGATTTGCTATACCCAATACATATCTTCCTGCTCAGGACATTCTCAGCCATCACCCATTCACAAGTCCTCTAATGCATATTAATGGCCGAAGGGGATGCTGTGTTACTGATGCATAGCTGCTCCTGGGAGGTATGGTTATCCTTGCAAGGCACCGCTGAAGGTAGACGGAGGCCAAGAGGTTTTCTGCAGCTTAACTTAATTGGAACAGAGCAAGCTTTGTCTCCGGTATTTCTGTTAACATCATTTGAGACTCGCTATATGTGAGCACAATATCACCCACAGTTCTCAATACCTGAAGGTCCAATAAAAATGTAATTTCAGCAGTGCTTATTTTGTTTGCATTGACCAGTGGGTTGGCCCTACTCCTGGTGGTCTTTGTCTTCTGCTTAACAGTCATTCTAAAATAGAGATATACTAATGGCAAATTCTTTTTAGACCACACAATACTCAGGATTCCTGGTATGAAATGACTTGTATTATTGCTTTTTATATATACAATGGTGCTGCAAAGTGGGGATGATTTATCTTATTCATAGTCTGTCGACTTTCTCATTTTTTTGTTTTTGAATGTACATAACTTGTCTGTTATTTGTTAACACGAGGACATATACAATGTGGGTATGACATAGTATAACAGATATTTATCAGATGTAGTCTGAATTTTTATGTTTGGGTGATATGGTGTTGAGATGTCTCCTGAGTTTCATACCCTGGCTTTATGTTATAGTAAGATCTGTGGACCTGAGCTGGAGCGGGTATGTATGTTTCAACAGATTGACGGTCTAGTGAAAAAATAGACAAGGGACGCCAGAGACGCAGGTCACGTAAAGGCACTCGTTGAGGGGCCACATAGCTTTGCAGGGCTCAGAAAGATGGGTATAATTTTAATGTTTTGGTAAATAAAATCATTGGGAAAGAATGGTCTTGACTGTTCCTTTAGAGATGTCTTAGTGGTTCCTTATGAGGCTAAGTGATCCCAAGTGTGAATGTGATTGTCTGTATTATGTGGTACGCAAATAGGGAGTGACTTCAAACTGGAATTCTGCTTTGCGTGCAAAGACAGCAAGGAGGGGAATGTCCTCAGGGCTTCCTCACTGTAACATTTTGGAAATCTTATTGTAACTCTTAATGCAGTTGACTAATACTATGTATAGCAGATTTTTTTTCATATTCATCTAGGGTTAGCCACAACTAAACATTCAAAATAATTCTCAACAATAACATTTTAATCCTAACCTTAAGCAATATTAACCAACAAGGCAGCCCGATGCGTGTGAAGTAACACAAAAACCTAGAGAGTTACCTGCTTTCCTAGTGAAAACACGCTATTTTTATTGATGGCGAGTGAACAACTTAAAGCTATCTAATGCATTTAACATCCTGAAAGGAATAATCCTCTTGTATTGCTATATGGTGTCGATGCCGAGTTCACTTGAGAGGTAGACGATACACATTAGAAAGTGTGTTTTGTAGTTCTGCTTGTAGTATAGTAGAAGTATCGCACGATAGCTACAGCGTTTCAATTTGCAATTTAAAAAATAATAAAAAATAGAGATCTTCCATTTGAAATGAACTTGCAACCTGAACTCACTTCATCATACATCATGAAGGACCTAGCCCAGTGAACTTCTGCTGCAGGAAGAACTCAGCTGGCCCTGTATGAATTATAGTTAAATCAGAACGGGCTCTCCAAAGTCACCTCATCCATTAAATTATGCTTTATGCAGGGCAGGCTCAGTCCTTCTTATTGGAGAAAGAAGGAGTTGGCCTTTCATAATGAATAGTGAATGGGGTAATTGAAACCACAGCCCTCCAGCAGATGCTCCTGCCAATGCTTCCTTCATGTTGAGGGTGAGCTGGTGAGGCTGATAAGTACAATATCCACATCTTGGTATTTTTATTTAAAAAGTATACATAGTGCTGGGTACTTCAGAGATGGCTGTACTGTGGAAGACAGACGCCATATTTTTCCTTTAAAAATTGCAGATTCTATATCGGCTGGCTAGTTTTCAGCTTGCCTTTTCTCTACCAGTCTTAGTAGTACCATTCAGCCAGTGATACATGTGCAAGTAATCTACGGCGTTTAAGGCCTGCTGTCTTCCTATATGATTTCAGAACCCAGCCATTGCAAACAGCAGAAGCCATATGTAACGGAGCTGGGGGAAAAGACTACAATGCCATAGGGAAATAAATCTCCTGCTAGGTATCAAGGACAGGATCTCAATGGGCGATCAACCATTCCCTAACCACTCTTGGGATTTGAAACCTGGTTACAGGTGCAGCCCCTGTGCATATCTAAGAGAAATGATCCATGAGAAGGAAAAGATTGAAATAGTTTCTCAAAGGAAAATCTTTACAAATACTCCTGCATAAGCTTTGAAGACATCTCTATTATGGATTAAATAGTTACCCACTCGTTTTGTTTATCCATCTTTGATGATGTAGTTATATCTATAAATCATGCACAGTGAGAACTAAAGTCTGACAATTAATGTATTCTATAATGGATTCCTCTAGATGGGCATAGTGTTATAAAATATCATTTGCTGATGGACAATTCATTAAAGTGTTTCGACAATACTCACTAGAATACAAAGCTTTGGAGGACTATGTTGAAATGTCTAAGATACATGTTAAATATATGATTCCTATAGAACAGCCTATATACCATGCTGGTTTTAACTATAAATCATTCGTTCTTTACATTTTACATTTTGCCATCTGTAAAGCAACACTGAGGAAGTCTCTAGGTAACTCCAGGTCCATCAATAGTTGTAAATACCTACCCCACCTATTTGGGGTATCGGTTCTCTCGTGATTATAGCAAACATAATAATCCAGGGCCCAAAATATTTAGCTACATTTTAGATGAGGTTATTGGAACATGTGATCTCCATATAGTAAATCAGAATGTATGTTAAAAATGGTTAGACTTCAATATTTCAACAATTCTGTAAATGTAATCCTCTGCAGTTCACAATTTGTTCTCTTTCCGTGTTTATGGAAATTTAGGAAAATCCAGACACGTTGTTGGGAATTAATAGCTTGATATTTACAAGGTGTTCTAGATTTAGGCTAAAACAAAAAGAAACCTGTATGTGCCAGACGCCTTAAAACACTTGTTTCCTAATCTTTGAAAATCGTGAAAGGAATTCTTTACTATCATGTGAAATGTAGCCTTGACATTTTCTTCTTGTACATTTTTAGCCTATATCATGCTTTTAAACATTTCTCTCCCCGTGCTCATGCAGCTGCCAACATTTAAAACCATATATTTTTCAGATTAAACCATCTATTACTGATAGATAATGACAGAGCAGAAGCTGAAGGCACCAGTTAGTCTGCATTAGCTCATGGCTTGTGGATAACTACAGAGAACCGTAAGATCTGTGAAATTCTACCTCTGTTCTCTGACTTTTCACTGCCTCTGACGTGATGAATGGTCCTCTTTGCCAAATTTTTGACAGGTCCCCTTGCATACTGCTCTGGACATGACCCCCCATCTTTACACCATTTCGGGGTGACATGAAATGTCCTCCTCTCTGCCGTCCCCAAGGTTAACATGACTGTATAATTTATCCCATTTTAGAATACATGGATTACTGCCATATTATCAAGGATGATGTAATTCCTGTTAACTAAACACTTCTGACGTTTACCAGGTGACAACCATTTTCTTCAAATGGTTATCATATTTCCAGTTGTCTGTTTTAGATTATATATCATGTAGCTAAAAGAAACATTTGTGTAATGTATTCTTCACATTGTCTGTATTACACTGGCTTACATATCCATGTTAATTATAAATCCCGTCTTCTCCCAAGTTTATTTCACAAGAGAAATTTAAAGTTCAACTTCTGGGGCCAACGCATGCTTAATGATATTCTTTAAACTGTAGAAGAACACTGAATAAAGAATATAGATTTTTTTTCAACTGGTTTTCATACAGGGTCATTTGTATCTGGATCTCCAGGAATCTTCCACCTTGAACCCGACATAAAGTGACGTCAGCTTGGCTCCTAAGAACTCAAAGCTCACTGGGGTTCAAAGTAGTAAACTAAAGCATGTTTGTTGCTTCTTCAGCTCTTGGAAGAGACTTGGCCCTTTAACACGGTGAATAAAAGTTTTGACATAGCATCCATAATAATATCTGGATCAACTACTTTAAAACTAAAAGTTCTTTAAAAACATAGGTTTATTAACCTGTTGTTATAGAGCTCCAAAAATTCTGCAGCTATTTATTACTGAATGAAGGGACACCACTAATTAATTTAACATATACTGCAGATATGGCAACAACTTCTAATGCATTTCCACTGAAATCTAAAATATTAGATCATTAAGCGAATTTTATGTTGCAGCTTAATATAAGCTTCTAGTATCTAGTAATGTAGGTCAAATAACTTTGCTGAGACACCATTTTTGTATAACACCTGCCGATCATCCGTTTAATAAACGTATTCTTCAAGTTTCGTAAATATTGTACCAATGCGTATTATTCAATACTTGGCACACACAACAAAAGGGTACTTCTTTTATTGAATGAACCACAGAAACCGACGTTCCAGTTCTTATTTATTTTTCCTAATCCTATATTTCACAATTTAGGGCTCTAAGTATGCCTGTGTGATGGTGCTTAAATAAGTTTGTATTAATGCACCAGAAACCGATCTCGTATGTAAACCAAGGGAGCAGCCATAATGTCTTCCTGTTCTCAGGATCTACATCATTATTGACCTTGTAAAGTTCTCTCTCCTAATAAGTTGCTGATTGTGGTTTATTGGTTCGGGCAGCATTTTTTAAGATGAGGAGAAGGGAGAGAATTTCAGAACAGGAAATTAATCGATAAATGCCACTTTTCCTACTGATCCTAGCTTCTGATATGAAACGGTCTCTTTTTTTTTTTTTTTTTTTTTTGGCTTAACAACTGATGTATAAGTTGTGACAGTCAACAACTATAAATCAAGACTACTTTTTACCTAAAAAAAACAAAAAAACAAAGAATATTGTAGCGGATATTGCCCTTACCTTGAATACACCATTTGTGTGATGTTACAATGCCTTATTCTTGAACGTACCTAATAAAACAGTGCTTTTGCAGCACACTTGCCCCTGTCTGAAAATATCATGTATATTCATGCTGAAGTTTTCATTGGATTTCCTGGACTAAATGACAGTATTAACAAACACTAAAGTAGAATTAGTTCTTATAAACTATAATGCTTACATATAGTGTTCTTGAGAAAAAAAACCTCAAATTATTATACAATGGGAAACCCAGCTTTAATACCATCCAACCATCAAATCAACAATACAACGGAGCGTAATATAAAAGGGACATGCATGATTAATTGCCTTGTATTAAATACACTGAAAACATATGTGGTTTTATTTCCTTGTAACTGGTGATCATCCAGAACAAGGTTGTCAATCTGTGCTCCTGAAGTCTCAGACGTTCGTCTTTTCCTTCACAGGTTCTTATACCATGACAGCCTGGTTTATTGACACCTGCAGTGGCAGAGGCATCATTAAGACTTGTACCGTCTTGGCTTTCTTTGGAATGCAGTTTGAAAGCTCTGTCCTAAGGAGAATTATGAAGCTAAAATTATAAGTTGTCATGCATTTTGTAACACTGCACTTGGTAAGAACTGCAGGCATGAGCTATGTAGGGCAATAAAACACTCCATTTCCGGGGGGACTCTGGTGCAGCGAGCATAAGATATATATATCTTCTGGTGAAGGAAAGTCATGAGAAGTAATATGAATCCCTCAAAGAGATGATTTATTAGGTGGATAACTAAAGATGGTGGGGTCACTGATTTACTTTACATATGAGTCTTTACCATCACTCCATCTTCAGAGCAGAGCTAACTTATTGTGCATTTGTGCTACAGAAATCATTGTTCTGGAATTGATATTCTCTAAAAACTCAACATCCAATACAAAAATATACAATGTGTGATTAAACACGGCAATCTGCCCAATGAATGCATGTGTGTTTTGGTTGAAACACAGCTCTTTGTATGAATCAGGGCAAGGAGTAGGAAGGAATTATGGTGGTGTTAGCCTTTTTTACCCATCGATATGTAGTCTAGGATTATTTTTGTTGTAAGAAAGGAACTGTTTTAGGTTGTCCACATGTCCCGACACCATGTCACAGACCGTTTCATTCCAGTACGTCACAAAGTGACATGTGAATGACCCATTCTATGCCTGATGAGATCAGCTCAGAGGTTCAGGTTTTGTAATGTGTTTTGTGACCCTGTCAGTCTCGCAATTGCCTACGAACCATAGTGTTCTATTCATCCTTTCTTTCTGTTCTATTTTTAGTCTCTATTTTGGGATTTATAAAACCAATAAGATGATCATCAAGGACTGCCATAAACTTTTGGAAAGATGTTTGAGAGTGAAATAATGTAAAGTATCTCTAAGATAAGTAAATTCAAAACCTTCGCACACATTGTAGGCTAAGATGAAATTTCTCTTATTCAAGATACTTTTTTATTAATATTTATGTTTGGAATGGAAGAAAGAGCAAATCTGATGACATCTGGCTTCATAATGTTCAAGTGCTCAAAATGACATTGTGTAAAGGGACATTGCATTTTGAATACATAGACAGTAATATGAAGTTGGTCCCTCCTTTGCAGCTATAACAGCTTCCACTCTTCTGGGAAGGCTTTCCACAAGATTTTGTAGAGTTTTTGTGGGAATTTCCAAGCATTCATCCAGTGGAGCATTTGTGAGGTCAGGCACTGACGTTGGACAAGAAGACCTTGTTCGCAATCCACGTTACAGTTCATCTCTAAGGTGTCTGATAAGGTTGAGGTCAGGGCTCTGTCCGGGACAGTCAAGTTCTTCCACACCAAACTCCCCAATTTATGCTTTGTCCAATGGTCATATGTCCCAATACTTTGTCCATATAGTATGTATATCTACATATACATGGTGGGATTGTAATACCTATATATTGCTTATAAATTCTTACAGGGAAAGCCATACACTTTTCGTACCACTATTGAAATGCAAAAAGATGCATAAGACTCTTAATAATAAGTAAATCAGTGACCCCACCGACTTTAAAAATGGATAGACCTCGTTTGGGGGTTTCTCATGGGAGTCATCGCATTCAGGAAAAAGGTTGGTTATCTCCCTTACCCAATGAGCTATTCCACCATATAGCGTAATATTTGCATGGAAAAGAAAAGATCATCACTGGATGTTTATATTTCTTAAAATCCATGTCTTTGAGATGCCATTTGTCATCTTTTCTAGGCAAAATAGATAATCCTGAATTGTTGTTGGTTAGAAGCCATGTGGCAACCTTGAGACAAAGAGAGACTATAGTACATTGAACAATGCCATTATAAATCTTAAAGAAGATAACTGGTGACCCACAACTACAGTCCGCCAAAGAAGAATTAACATGGAAATCTTAAAAAAATATATTTTCTTAGGCTATGTAAATCCAAATGTTTTAGAAACACAATCTTTTGTTAAACAGCCGAATATTATCCCACAAAGCATTCCAAACGTCATATTTAATATTTGCTTATATTTAACCGTTTTTCTGCCCACCTTCCTGTCACGCAAAGGATTAACTTTATCATTCACAGCTTGCATTATTTTGCCTTCCATATTTGCATTCCTAATGGAAACATGATGGTAATTCTTTACATAGCAACTCTGCTAAATAAATAAATGCCAATTCCACTGCAATCTGCTATAATTATGTTTTGCTGACGTGTCACTTCTGACCATGACATAGCGGAGGCTGAACAATAATGTTTGTTTCGCTCCCTGCAGTACAAGTGGTGGCCCTTTCAAACATCCTTTCTGACATTACGCAGAAACACATATGTATTCATGTTATTTAAGACCCAAGCGTGTGTCACAGAAGTGAATCGAGTGTATTAGTCCGTGACAGAGTCGTGAGACTGTAGATCTGTGCAAAATTTAAAGGGGGATGTGGTTGTAGAACCTTAATATTGCCACTCAGTGGGTTATTTTTGGGGAATATTATAGCTATCTGTGCAACTAAGTAAAGCATTTCACTCAATGAGTATTTTTAATTAATTTTTAAACATATCTGCTAATTTTTTACAGGTTATTGAAGGGCTGTACTATAGAACACAATGATACTTTCACCCAAGGATTCTCAGTTCTTAGAACAAAGAGATGCCAGGGGAGGAATTAGGGGCAGGAGGACTGTCTGACTTAAAAACGCATACTTGAGATGTCCGCAGATGGTCCACGGGCGGACTAATGGCTCTGCTTACTGGCCCCTGAGCGCCTTATAATAAGGCCTTTTAATAGAGAGGTGACGTTGCCAAATTCAAAATAGCAAAAAAAAAGGTCTTATCTCTTTATGTATATAGCGCCAACAATTTACACAGCGCTTCTAACAATACGTGAATTTAAAGGGTCTGACAAAACTACCGTGTTTCCCCGATAGTAAGACACCCCCGATTGTAAGACGTATCGGGAGTTTCAGAGGGGTCAGCTAATATAAGCCGTACCCCGAAAGTAAGACATATGTCTTACTTTCGGGGAAACACGGGGGATTTGCCGGGTCCGCCACTCTAAGGGGCCGGGAAGTCCCCACCAAGGCCGGCCTTACGTGTCTGCGGCCGCACAGGATTTAAATTAAAACATCGGGGTTTTTTTTTAACTTTATTTAACATCCTCCATGTTAAATAAAGTTAAAAAAAAACTTTATTTAACATGGAGGATGTTAAATAAAGTTTTTTTAACTTTATTTAACATGGAGGATGTTAAATAAAGTTGAAAAAAACCCCCGATGTTTTTATTTAAACCCTGTGCGGCCGCAGACCCCTAAGGCCGGCCCCTTAGAGCAGGGCCGACCTTTGGGGTGTGCGACCGCACAGGGCGCCACACTCCAGGGGGTGCCAACCTGCGGCACCCGGCACCCCTCCAGAGACGGACAGTAATGTCCGCCGCTGGAGGAGCAGGCTCGCAAGGGAGCGGTATCGGAGGTCTTTAACAGACCTCCGGCTCCCTTGAGTGATTTTAAGCCGGGTTCAACCCGGCTTAAAATCACTCAAGGGAGCCGGAGGTCTGTTAATGACCTCCGATACCGCTCCCTTGTGATCTGCGCGGCAACAGCTGTTGTGCGCCGGGGTTTCTTGTCAGATCCCGGCGCACAACACTGAAGCCGCGCCCACCGCTCTCCGTGCCCTCTGACCCGGAAGGAGACAAGAACTGAAGAAGAGGAGCGAAGAGGAGGAAAAGAAGCTGAAAGAAGAAAGGAAAGGTAGGAAAGCATTAAGTGAGAGTGGATTGGTGTATATGTGTGTGGATTGGTGTATATGTGTGTGTGGATTGGTGTATATGTGTGTGTGGATTGGTGTATATGTGTGTGTGGATTGGTGTATATGTGTGTGTGGATTGGTGTATATGTGTGTGGATTGGTGTATATGTGTGTGGATTGGTGTATATGTGTGTGGATTGGTATATGTGTGTGGATTAGTGTATATGTGTGTGGATTTGTGTATACGTGTGGATTGGTGTATATGTGTGTGGATTGGTATACGTGTGGATTGGTAGGTGTGTTGATTGGTAAGTGTGTGAGAGTGATGGGTGTTATGCTGTACCATTTCCAATGTCTTTTTCATGATCTAATTATGCTCTAAAAGTACATCATAACTCCCATCACTCTCAATTTTTTCCCAATATAAGACATACCCCGAAAGTAAGACATAGTGGGGCTTTTAGGGATAAAAAGAAAGTAAGACACTGTCTTACGGTAGAATTGACAGACTAAGACAAACTGATACATTAAGATAGATAAAGCATGCGTGGTTAACATTATTATAACGCCACAAAGGTTTGCACTCCAGCATTGGATCAATTAAGTTTTACATTCCTGCATTTAGAAGATTAACTGCACATACAGAATTTTTTTTGCACTCTAGCGTTGAACAGGTTAACTACGCACTGACGGTTGCACTTCGACTCTGAACAGGTTAACTACGAACACATGTAGGTTTTGCACTTCAACATAAGAGGTTAATTACACACACGCCAGAACAGAGCAGACCGCGCTGCAAGCGTTATTTACAGCGTGCGCAGTATTTCCATCGCAATATTTATTTTTGGGTCAAATAATTTAGACAAAAAAAAAATATTACGGACTCCTGAATACAGCGCTGTATGCAGTAAATAACATTAGCTTTGACAAAAACCTTGTTTTTATCTAATATTTTGGTTGACTTTCCCGTTTCAAACGCCACAGTAAGCTGATGCTTTATGGCAATGCTAATAGTCTGTTGCTCCATAGACTTTCATTAATCAGACTGATCAGATGCTTGATTAAGACCAAGTCATTCTATTGTTTCCCACAAGCAGTGTGATAACAAATCAGGTTATTTGTCTAGTAAACTGAACAACGCATTCAAATAACTAACGTGCAGCTGCCTGAAAACATTGTATTATACAGAAAACGTAAATTATTTCTAGCAAGAAATCAGCGCAATGCTTTGGAAACATATTTTTTACAATGACAATAGAAATAAAATTGCTCCCCTTTAAAAGCATTGGTTCATACTATTATACTAGAATAGCCGTAAGAAGAACATTTATATACGTTTAATAAATATGGACCGGTGAACATGTTTCCAAGCAAATAAAAATCCTATATCTCACGTACTTATTGATACCTCTGTTATAATTAAAAAATAAATAAATAAAGGAACACATTTAAATGATTGCTATTGAACTTTTATTTTTAGGATAAATCTTGGCCATTTTCCACATTCTTGTACGATACGCCAATAGCTGTTTTAGATTATGGTACAAAATTTATTGATTCCAACTGAATTATGTCACCAAAGCTGGGACGTATTATGTTGAAGAATTTCTGATGTTAGAAGTTGATCTTTGACATTTCGGGGTATATCCTCGGCCCAGCATGCAGGAAATTAGCCACACTATTTAGTTTTATTAATAGCACATGGGCTGTATATTAGATGGTGTACGATGTGTTGAAACGGAGCTTCCTCCTCTGTGGGTATAATCCTTCTTCGAGAATCCCCGTGTTAAATGAACAAACCGCTTCGTGTCTCTCTGGAGAAATCACCCATTCGCATCTCATCGCGTTTATGGGGGCTTGTGGCCGGTGGATATCATTTATCTCTGTGTGCAAAGACTGATCGTGAAAAGCTAGTGATCGACTTACCTAAAAAGACATACAAGTGGTAACTTTATAAGCCTTTGTAGAAAGGTAGTGGTTCTTGCCAGTTCTGAATTACTCCATGACTCGCTAGTGATGCCATCGTTAGATTTCATTGGCTCTCGAGTAATGATTTTGCCAATTTAAGGTGCTGATGCACCCATTTTAAAATCTATGTTTTAAGCAATACTCAAAACTTTTCATCTTCCTTCTCGATTGGGGCTACCAGCTGGACTGCTAGCCTAGTAAAATTTCTACTTAGGGCAGATCTATCACTCTTCAACCTTATGCGGATTTAATGAGATAAGGTATCTTAACTTCCCTTTTTCAGTATTGTATGTTTATTCCTCCCCATTAACTTATGTCTACCTTATTCTTACACCTGTTGATTGGTTCAGGCAGACATTATAAGGGCCGCGTAAGAAGACGGGATAACAGTTCTGAAAATGAATTAGCTAGTGCTTGCTGCGCTGCAGGCTTACACATTTAATTAAAGTAATTTATCATGCATTATTTAACATGTATGCAAAAATACATAAATAAAAATACTTTTAAGAGAAGCTGCAGGTCCAGAGCTGCTGTGCACTGTCTCTTCTGCGGTCTGATTTGAAGCAGCCAATCAGTGGCAGGAAAAGGAAATAGGGCAAATGTACACGATTGATGATGAAAATGATAATTTAAAGGGGGTTGTAATGCAGATCTCCAAAACAGGTATGGTTGACCCACTGAAAGCACAAGCGATAGATAGTTTTAGTAAATTAATTCAGTTACGGTTAAAGCTGTTTCAGTGGCAATTCTGTAAGGTTCATTTTAACACTACGCAGCCCCAAAAAATTGCTTCGTAAGGTGTTGCAACCCTACACATAGCTCATCAATCACGCTTTACTCTTTGGTGGGTACTCCTAACGTGTTTACGGCTCTGTGTGTTTAGAACACAAAGCTAAATATTTCCCGAACCGCCAACAATTACCAGCCGTGGATTTACTCCAATAAACAAGGTTCGCTTAAGACTTAATGTCATTTGAAATGGATGATTGCGAGTTTTTCTACGCATGAGATCCTCTCCAGGAATTTGGTAAATGCTTATCAACCGTTTCCAGACTTTAACAAATCGGAGTGAAATGGCATAGAGACGTGTGATCGGTGTACTTTTCACAGCCAGAAGGGAAACTATTTCACATGCACGGAGGGGAGCGCAGTTATCTCTAAAGAAATAAGTCAAAGACTGAATTATGTTTGCTCCATTTTACGTGACGTATCTCATCTTTTACATTTAAATGTACATTATAACGTAATAAGGGCAACCTTTAATAAATTAAGGGCATCACCAAGTCTGGAATAAAATGTAGGATATTTTATATTTACAAAGTAGCGTAGATTCATGGAGGCAATTATGTGACGAGTCAAGGCGCTTGTAGGCTGACATCTACATGTTTCTGTGAAGGCATCCTTCCTCATCTGGAACCACTTGGATGAGAATCAGTGAGCGCTTGACCCCAAAGTGTTTTGATGTGTGCCGGAATCTCGGTGTAATACGGACACAGGTCTTATGGTGTTAGTTAATGATTAGGTCTGCAGGTTCTTTTCAGGTCTTACAAGCCGTTTTCTAATCTGCGCATTAAGAGAAGTATCCATTCCCGTGTAGGCGCTCGTTCTCACAATGCGTTTGGCCAGCAACATTTTCAGGGAAATTTGAACAGATGTTGTTAAAATAATAGCCGTGATTCCTTTTTAGCATGGATCTCTCATGTGCAGGAGATGGCCTGTGACCTCTCTGGAATCGTTTCAGTTGGATAAAACTTGCTGCTCCCGAGTCCAGTATTGCTTTTGTTGGATCAGGATTACATTTTGGAAACATTTTTGGTTGTCTAAACTCTGAAATTAAAATGTGACTCTACTCACAGCGCAAGGATTGAACCGTATGGTAATTATTTTGTGTAACTCTGCTTCACCCCCACATTTTATCCCTTTTTCACTCTGTGTGAAATTAAACTTTGCTTTCTCCCAAAGCCTTTAACCCATCGTCTTCAATTAGAGATGATCAGTTCTATTTGGAGCAACACAGAAAAGGTAGCATAAGCTTCTGTGTTAGACCAGTACAAGGAATTACCTACAACGAACAGTTCCATCTTCTCAAGTTCCATTATGGCTATTGCATTCATGATGGGAAAAAAAAGAAAATATGCCAAAACCTCAGAGGGCAGAGAGATCTGCTGCTCATCTCTGCAGCTCAGTAATGGACCACACCATGAGCGTACTGTATAACAAGACGAGAACCATCTCAAAGCTAGATCTGCTCCTTGCGTCGTAGTTGGGGTGGAAGGAAGGTAATACTCCAGAATGACAATACCTATTGGCATCGATATTTTCGGACCGTGGCGGCATAGCCTAAAGGAGTAACTTTAATGCAAACAAAATACAGAGCCCTAAGTTGTTTATTCTCCAAAACTGCCAAAAAAAAGAACAAAACTAGAAGTTCCCCCATCACAAATGGACCTAAAGTAGCACTTTCTCCCACAGGTAAAATCTTGTGGGGAAAAAAAAAGGAATCTCAACACAACTGAGTCTCCTCCACTGTGTACATCATGAGGACCCAATGTGTTACTGCTCACGAGGACCCAATGTTTGGACCCAAAACAATGTCGGCTGGCAGTTTCTGATAACCCCCTCCGTTGCTCCCGTCATTGTTTCTAAAAGCGCTTCCACTGAAGCCAATAATAATATCTCTCCATGGCTCAAACCTTGCCAACACAAAAGGATCCCATTAAAGTCATCAGAAAAGCAACAGAACTTAGGGTGTTGGTTGGCCCCGTAAAATTCCTGGAGGGCCGCATCCACTGCCAAGACAGACTCACAAACGCCTGTAGACAACAATGCGTTATACTAACACTATATCACAAAACATTTTAGTCTAGAAACCCTTAAGGGGATATATATATATATAAATATATATGTTTTACCAACTGGTTTACTTCCATCTGAATAGGTAAGCCAATACCTCACGGGCCGCTTGTAAGAATCGCAGGTACAGAGTAAGTGAAAGCTTTTGCACACTTGAGTGAAGTAAAAAGCAGGTTGTGCTGTAATGTGACAATAGGATGTGTTTGTTCTGCTCACACTCGATCCCCGGCTCCTTGTAAATCATACATTCCTGCGGGGTTGCATCACAGGGCCAGAGGCATGATTAATGCAAGCTGCTCGGAGAGAGAATGACGTACAGGCTCAAGCAAAGTTTACCTGAGAATTATCTCCTGTATGGTTTAATGTCTGTGTGAGTCATGTGCCGAGACCGCTACCCTCTGTTCTTAAACATCGTTGTATCACGCTTACCTCACCCAAGACATTTTTCACATTAACCCTCTCCGCCTTTAAGTAGCAGAATGTTTGACAGCAGATGTCATTTTTTTTTTTTTTTTTTGGGAGCCAGATGTTAAAGTTCAACGTTTTTAATCCTAGTCACGAGAGATTTCATTCCCTGCTTTTTCAGATGTTACTTTCTTTGTGTTTTGCTTGTAAAAAAAAAAATCTAAATATTCTGGTGATGACATACAGTATACGGAGAGTTTATTTAAAATATAACTGTGTGGTTTTTGAAGCCATATAATGTAAATCTTTAAAGGTAATGGTAGCCAGGAATGCACTGTGTTTAATATATAAATTGGATAATAAGGTTCCTGTAAAACACCAGATTCTGTGATTTTCTCATAATATTTGTGCAGGTATTGTACAAAAATCATGAAATCTTATATAATTTCAACCTTTCCCTTCTCTTCTCCACATGCCTTCATTTTGGTCATGGACATTTGGAGGTCAATAGAGTTGTAGAATCCAGAATCAAACGTTACTATATGGGTGTGATATATAATATATATATAATATATATATATAATATATATATATATATATATATATATATATATACACACACATGAAATGAAGCTCAGGATATTTCTGGTCTCCTCCCGTTTTGAGGGTCTTCCAGATGTAAAAATGCCATGGGTGTGATGTAGCAGTATTATAATAATAATAATTTTATTTATATAGCGCCAACAATTCATACAATACATATATTCAAGGGGTATGACAAGACGAGAACTGACAGACCAAGACAACCCGATACGTTAGGTGGAGAGAGAGAGCAGTAGGACAGGAGCGGATAGAATCAGGTTGAGAATGTCAGATCCCAGTACCCCAGAAAATGTACTTAGTATATGTCTTAAAGAAAAAGTAAAGTCTCATTTGTGTATTTTCTGGGATATTTTTGTCTTTACTTACCTTTTCTGACCGCTCTTCTGCTTCACTGTAGCCGGTAAACGTTCTTTGCGTTCCTGCTTCCGGTGGCATAGAATATTGAAGGTCTGGCTGTACTTTCTATCCCTGAAAGAAATACAATAGAAAAGAATTGTAAACCTTTTGGCGAAGCCTGCCCCTTCATAATACCCGAGTTTGGATGTTCACGTTCCCAGGGAGTAGAAGGACAGAACATGGTTTATCTGATAAGCTATGGCTGCAGAAGCGGTCAGGGAAGATGGTAAATTATGAAATTTCTTTCACTTGTCCGTGGCGTTTATTTTAATTTTTTAAATGAAACCTCAAAAATAATGAAAGAAGCAATGCAACCTCGCTCCAACTCTTAAATCTAAGTTATTAAATAGGATCCCTGTAGTTTTATGAATGAGTAATGGTATGAATATGCTAAAGGAGATGCACTTCATATGGCTTTAATGAGGTTAATAAGTAACTATACAAGTATCCCTTCCATGGATATAAATTGGAAAGAATAAAAGTGCAGGTTTTTTTTTTATCATATTTCAAAAACAATTAACATTGTTTTCAACACAGTATTGCCACTTGTACGATAGCCTTGTTGCGCATGAGTTTTGTTATGGTATTCACGGCTGTCAGACACCTTTTATACCCATGCAGTGATTCATGTACCTGTCTGGACAGCATTTAATTGAATTAATGCACTAAGCGATTGTTTTATAAAGGGTGTGGGAAAATTGAATTAGAAATCCCATTTAATCTGTTCATCTACCGGCACGTCTGCTGTGCAATGTATAGGTTAATATACTGGGTGTAATAAAGGGCCAAGCACACCCATTGACTTTTCTTATACACATATATAACTTAATGTATATTTACATGCATTTCAGTGGAGGGCTTACATGAATTGAGGCTTTTTAACCTCGAGGTCCAAAAAAGCTTATGTAACTTAATGCCTTTTTTATGTTAGCCCAAATACAAGGTATCAACTTTAATCAAAGATTCAACATGGTTTCATCGGGGTTAATAAGGAAAATGTATTTTTGCCATCTTGGGCCAAAAGAAAATTGAGTGTTTATTCACCTAGAAAAGGACACAAGTTTGCAGGAGGTAGACATATCTTCTTCGGATAGACCTCCTCCTCCTTCAGACCTCTGAAGTCTCTTCCTTTAATAAGTATTGTGCTCTGCGGCAGTCGTAGAGACGTATAGCAATGTATGCTGGTTTTCGCAGTATGTTCAGTAATCCCATAGTACGGTAGTTTGTGTTTTTGTGTTCAGATGCACTCATAATGTTCACTGCTGAGTAATTTGGCATTCACACACAAAACACACTGAACTATTTTCTGCAGATCTGGGAAAGTTAATCAGTATCATGTTTTGTTTTGTAAATTAAAGTACAAATATATTCCAGTGTGACTACAGAAAAGCTGTCAAAACAATCATTTTTCTTCCAACCATAAAAAAAGGGCCATAAGCGAACATTGATGGGGGGGCTATCATATGACTGCCTGGCAGGGTGCGAGACACGCAGTACGTGACCAGAAGAAGAGGACTTTTGTGTTCTTGCGAAAAACCACACTTCTACTTTTTGTATACAAGCTCTTTCATCCATGAGCTGGAAGGACTGAGAGCAAGTATCCATCCAAAGAAAATTATACCCCCAAACAAGGGCAAAGAGGGCCATTAGAAGAGTACTTTGAGAATAGAGCAGAGATGTAGAGTGCAGTGCAACGTTGTTAAGGGCTCTGTGGGTCTCAGATGTTTTTTTTTCTTGTTTGATCTTGAAGATTTAAAGGACCATACTAAAATCGGTATTGCTATGTGTAATTGTAGTAGCTGACGTAAAACCTTTTTAGCCTTCTTAATGTGTTGATAGACGCAGGGTTAATCCATGGCTACTGGACACTTTGACCACTAGATGGCAGCGGCAATGTCCGACGGTCAGTGCCGTCTGGCAGAGAGAGAACGAGAACAGCAGCATCATTTCTAAAGCATGTTCAATGGGTTCATAATCCAGGAACCTTTTTTTGGAGGGGTACAAAGGTACTATAAGTCGTCAACTTGGGTTTATGGGGAACTTCCTTATTTTCTACTACTAATAATGTAACTTTGTGACTTTAACCTAAGGGAACAGGTCACAGGGGAACCTGCTCGTAGAACCCTAGCCATTGTATCACAGGAAAAACATCCATATTTCTGTGACAAGGCCAAATGTATCCATTGAAAAATATTGAAACCCGACATATCCTGGCCTAGCATGACTGAGCCCAGACCTCAGGTCCAAGAGGCCACAGTCCTTTGATACAAAAGCGGGCAATCAACCATCGAGGCGGCCCCACAGATAAATACATGACAGGGCATAGACAGATGTATATGCAAACAGTATTCAGTCCAGTATTTGGGGGTAAGGACATGCCATGAACAGCCTATATCAATACAAGAGATAATATATATATATATATATTTAGATATAGGGGATATTTTTGATCTAGGACTGTCATTTTGTAAAAAATCTAATCAACATGAATTCAGTTATTTATTATTTGTCATTTTACTTCTCTTTTTAGGTAAGACTTCTGGGCTACTACTCATCATTTTGGTAATGTATGGTTGATACATTGTAATAATATTTGATTTATAGTGCGTCATCATATCCTAGCAATGTAGTTTGCTATTTATTGATTTTATTTATTTTGATTCTGCGGGCAGTAAAATGTAAACTTTTTTTTCCAGTTTAAATGGACATTTTTATTATATAACTGACTGTGACAGGAACTCCCTTAAAGAGTTAACCTGATTAAAAACCTAAACTGAATCGCTATGAGGTAGTGGCTCTAAACGACTTAATTGCCCTTATTATAAGAAGGGCTTGTGTACTCTTTGTTTTGATGATGGATCTGAAAAAACAACATTTGGATTAGCAGTTGGTGCCAAAATCATATAGATCTGTCATTGCTTTATATGAAAATGCTAAAGGCTTCGTTCCTTACACCTGGTGACTGAATTAGCTCGTTACGTATGGCTTGTGTTCCAGAAAAACAGAGGCCATATGGCAAAAATGCAGCCGAGTGTTAAAATATATCATCAGATAGCGAAGTAACTGCTTTATTCTCTGCCTCCGTCGGATTTGTGTTATTAGACAGGCCATGTGTTCAGGAGGCCACATTTGAAATCCCTGGTGTGTTTCTGTATGTAGCACTATGGCAGGGAGCAACGAGGAAACTAGAAGTCAGAAATTAGTCTACACCTAAAACAAATGTCTGTTCTGGATGGGTTTTTTTTTCTTTCTTGAAGCGAATGACGCAACCAGATCTCTAGTCTTTTTAAAGGCAATGCAGAAAACACGCCAACTGTGTCATTTGGAATATAAGCATTTATTTGAACAGTTTATTACCATACAAATGAACAATTTGCCATTTCACACTCTAAATATACAACAAGCTTATGAAATGATGATACTTATCATTAGAGAGAAGAAAAATCATTTTTCACTGAAGACATTGCTTACAGAAAATTATTTTTCACAAGTGAATATGATTATTTATATATATATATATATATATAATATGTATGTGTATGTATGTATGTAATTTAGACGGACTGGTGAGCTAGTTACCTGTCTATGAACATTCTACTATGTAAATATTTTATGTAGGGTTGTATTCACTTAGCTGAGAGTTTGATGAAGAGTTGTGTTTTTCAACATATTGGCTTCACTAAGCATTATGGTGGGAAAACTTGAACAACTCGGTCGTCTCACTTTGGATGCTCAAGATCCAAAAGAAGAATTGCAGGCTGATATTAAAATATACTGGTGTTTAAGTTGTGGGTGTTTCCAAAGTGTAATAAGGTATAGTTAAAGGTCAATCCTTTCACTTGTATGCATTGCTGGCCGAAGACCCTCCAAGCCTCTATGTTTGCCAGCCCTCCAGAAACCTGATCTTATCATTGATGGAAATGACATTTTTAATGCTGAAATTCCACTTTAATGTTTAAATGGTGGGTAAAGTCAGAGGAGTGACCCGTGATGATGGGATATGCTGTCTTGATGAATTTCAAGTGGAGTCTGTTTTATATTAATTATAAAATCTTTAGATGTTAGGGGGATGGGTGCTGTGCGGTGTTGTGTTCTTAAGCGCAGACATTATGAGCCTTGTAACATGTGCTTTAATTGCTTCATTCATTGTAAGATGGATAGGTCTTGTAACACAATAGCTGGGGAATTCTACGGCGGGTCACCCCCTGTATCTCAAACATCTGAGTTCACTGAGTAAATGGGACGTAAAGTGTCTTACAGAGCATGAAGGTATTTCACGGCGTGTCAGCTTTAATTAGACGTCCCTTAGATGGCAACTGACTGACTGTTATCACATATAATTATTGTCAAATGCAAGTATTCAGAGACTGCATTGGGAGATTACAATACGCTGCCCAATCTAATGCATCTTCTGCAATATAAAACTCATTTTCATTAGGAATAGGTTCCACAAATCTATAGAAACTGCCTCTGTCTTTTAATTATACTATTGACTACAGCTGTAATTTTAGAACTAAAAACCGGCACTGGTACTAAACCTTATTTTTACCGGGTGCATGTGAAGCACTTTTCTTGCTGCCATCTCAGGGGTCTGCCGGTCAGCGGTACACCAGACACTTGTCTTTGGTCATCGAGCCGCATGCAAGACAAGCCAAACTCAACCTGCTGCATAAGGAAGAGTCCGGAGGCATCCATATGGGCACCCATAAAGTCCAAAATACTAAACCATATTAGGAGTTTGAGTCGGCTCACACTTCTCCACTCTTGGCAAGCTGGGCTAAACTAAGTATTATGGTAGAACCGGCACTGGCTTACCAAGATCTGCCCTCCACACCAGCTGTGAGGGGTGAACTGGATGTGATCTGCCACTAGTAACCATTACCTGGCCCCATACTAAAAAGGTTACCCAGTTACCTGTTAACAGCTCTATAAGGGACATCGGGCCAGTTTGATCATCTTTATAGGCCATAAAGAACATCCGTAGGCCTCTTTACAAGGCATCTACGTTATACAGCAGCTACTTTTTAAGTGCCAGCGCTTAAAATAATTTACAGCACACACAATATGAAATTGTTTAAAATACAACTCAAATTCCTGGCCTTAAGAGGACCTAGGTAGTTTTATAGCTTTCATGTTGAATCAAGAAACAATTTGTCTCTTTAAACTATCTCTTTTTGGATAAGATCATCGGATCATGTGGCTTACATTAAATCCATATGATCCAATGCATTAGCAGTTTGAATCTGTCACAATTTTGACTTGTAGTCATGCTGCTCAAAGCACATATTAAACATTGCAATCTATCACGCCTGTCTACCGATCGTCTCATATTTTACTTGTTTTAAACACAATTTGGAGCTGCTCTGACGCCCCCCACAAGCCACATCAATTTTTAAGCAAATGCATTGCAACACGTTGCTTGGAGACAGGAGGATGCTTTGTAGTTAAGTGTTTATTACGCACAGCCCCTCGTGAAAAATAAAACGCCATCAAAGTGAAATATTTGTGTGCTCTACAGCATTGCGAAGCGTGGGCTTTCTGAATAAACTTGTAAAAACAATTGCTAATAATAGATCCCTAATATTTAGGTCTCTGTGTCTGCTGGCCCTTGGTTATTTTTTAGCCACCTCTGCTGACGTACTCTTTAGAATAAGGTCTTGCGTGATTTTCCTGGCTGGCCTCCCACCCGTCTCTTTAGATAAATAAATGACCTGTATTTCTACAGTGACCGTGTATTTGTTCCTGAACTGCCTCGCTTGGAAGTTCTCTGTCTTGTCCATTGAACCTCCTCGTAATTCAGGTATCCTTCAGACTCGAGAGTTGGCTGGAAGACCATACTGGTGGTCAGACATGGATGGATTCATTGAGCAATACATGAAATTGTGTTTAAGCTGTGCCTTGGCTAAAGAAACCCCCAGGCCCACCAGGCAACTTCACCTGTTGTCCCTGCCCACCCTTGCCTTCCTCTACGGACCAAGAGGGCTCGCTTTATGCCACTCAAATGTCCAACACCTGTAGCTAAGAATGGTTCTGTATTAGATTGTTTGTCTTGGTGTACCTGACTACCTCTAAGATGCAGATAACCGTCCATAACAGTAAATCTCCCTAGGCCACAATGCGGTGACTCTAGAAATACCTGGTACCTATAGGGTATCGATAGCGTCCAAAGGCATATGTCCTAGCATTTATGTCCTAGCGCATCTCGTTTACAGTTCAGTTGTGAATTATTTTGTATTGCGGCCCCTTTAAGTCGCTTATCTGTGTAATCAGGTTTAATGTAATCCAGACGTAACAAAGTGTGCTTGTGTGTACAGCCCTTTATCATTATCAGATGGACCGCTGTAATTAATAGTAAACTGCTGCCTGTGGTTAAATTGGTTTAATATATAGTCTTTGTTTGCATTTTGGATGGAAGTAAAGAATGAACTAATACCTAAATACTGCAGGATTCTGTATCTGCTTACCAAGCCGGTTTAGTCATAATTAAAGGGTTATTGTAGGAGTCTGCTGAACACCATACAGGATTTATTAAGGAACAGTTGCGTGTAGGGCTGCAACTAACGATTATTTTAATAATCGATTAGTTGGCCGATTATTTTGTCGATTAATCGATTAATCGGATAAAAAAATACATTATTTTAAATTGAAGACAAATTGCAATAAAAAAACGTACAATTTACACTTTCATCTCTTTATTGCAATGGCCTCTCTCTATTCACCTTCTTATTTTACTGACATAATAATAAAAGCTACAAGAACCCAAACAAGGTGTTTCTCAAACTAGGTTTTAATACAAAGTTATTAGTAAATATTAATTCATATGTTAACTATTTTTCATATTTAATAAAAACTGAGAAAAAAGCCTTGTTTAAATTTTTTATTTACCAAACTGCCCCCAGTTATGCACATCTGACCCCCAGCTTGCCACTCTGCCCCCATATATGCCTTATACCTCTTATATGCCAGATTCCACTGTGCCCCCTGATATGCCACTGTGCCCCCTGATATGCCTTATACTCCTTATATGCCAGTGATATGCAACTGAGCCCCCTGATATATCTTTTACCCCCAGATTTGTTTTATGCCCCCCTGATATGCCTAATATCGATATGTCTTATACCCCCTATATGCCACTGAGCCCCCTGATATACCTTTTACCCCCAGATATGTTTATGCCCCCCTGATATGCCTAATATCCATATGCCTTATACCCCCTATATGCCCTAAAAATTCATAATACCCCCCATACACCACTATAACTCACCCATACACCACTCTGGCTCCTCCCCCTCCCATACACCACTCTGGCTCCTCCCCCTCCCATACACCACTCTGGCTCCTCCCCCTCTCATACTCCACTCTGCCTCCTCCCCCTCTCATACTCCACTCTGCCTCCTCCCCCTCCCATACACCACTCTGCCTCCTCCCCCGCCCATACATCACTTTGCCTCCTCCCCCTCCCATATACCACTCTGCCTCCTCCCCTCCCATACATCACTTTGGCTCCTCCCCCTCCCATACTCTACTCTGCCTCCTCCCATACACCACTCTGGCTCCTCCCCCCTCCCATACTCCACTCTGGCTCCTCCCATACTCCACTCTGCCTCCTCCCCTTCCCATACATCACTTTGACTCCTCCCCCCTCCCATACACCGCTCTGCCTCTCTACCCGGCTCCGTTACTGAAGGCACTTTCATTGCAGCTTCATAGAAGCCACAGTGTAAGTGAAGTGCAGTAACAGAGTCTGTCTGTGCGATGCTGACCCTCACCGGCTGTCAGAGAGGATGATTCTCTGTTAGCCGGTGGGGGTTTGCATCGCACAGACAGACTCCGTTACTCACCTTCACTTATACTGAGGCTTCTATGAAGCTGCAGGGAAAGTTCCTGTCAGTAACGGTGCCGGGTAGAGAGGCAGAGTGACGTATGGGAGGGGGGAGGAGGCAGATGGGAGGGGGGAAGAGGCAGATGGGAGGGGGAGAGAGACGGAAGAGAGAGACGGAAGTGAGAGACCGGCCGACAGTGAGGGGAATCCAGGTCTCCTGCAGCGTTGCGGGGGATCTGGATTCCGGTGTTATAATCCGATCTCTGTTTGAGGTCGGATTATATAAGGAGAGGGGTTTTTCAGAGCATTTGCTCTGAAAAAAACCTCTTTTTGTAATCGATAAAAATCGATCCGATTAATCGATGATGAAATTCGTTGCCAACGATTTTCATAATCGATTATTATCGATTTTATCGATTAGTTGTTTCAGCCCTAGTTGCGTGCGGTTCTATGAACTTTACATATAAACTAAAACCAGAAGGTCCTGGGCACCTTAAAACGGGCGTAATAGCATCCTCAAAAACTTTGTTTTCTTTAACAACAATGTATAGATTCTTAAAATATCATTTACTGTGTAAGAATAGTAAAGTCTGCCTTTGAGTTAGATGAACTTGCGCGGGTTGAAGGTAAATTCTCCTTGAAGGGAGACGTAAAAGCCAATTTGCCTAAACTGCGTCCTCCTTCAATAGCAGAGCGTATTGGGAGAGCACCAAAATAAACGTTTTTTTTTGTCTTTCTTCGTTCTTTTGACACAACTTTCTAAGCTGTGACAAGGTTTGGATTTCCGCCACCCAGTTACACGATTAAGGTTGTGTCCAAACTCCATTGTAGTTTCAGGAAGCACATTTAACATGGGGTTTGAAAAAATTATATACACTTAATATAATTGACTCGGTTTCGTCTGCTGAGTTTCCTTTTTGGCATGGTCAAACATGCCTTTCATATCAATTGTCACTTGTAATGTTTCCGAAACTTCATAATATGCCCTATAATTCTGTTATTTGTCCCAGTCTGCACCTCTGAACAGATTTTTGATAGTGCCTAAATGAACGGAAATCTCACTTTCCCCATTCTTTCGTTTTTAAAATGTTTGCTTTCCATTTCATGAACCATATAATTGAAAACCTAATCTTTATTTCTTCCTAATTTTGTTTTCATTTTCTCCACGTCAGCAGATTGCACACACTTGACCCATAAAACCTAGGATATAGGAGCACTTTACAGTAATTGCAGAGTTGTAAAATGTGACCTTTCCGTCTCTTTAATTTATCATTTTTGCTATTGGTTTATACAACATCTATGAGTACTTCTAATACAGACATTTAAAAACAATATTTATTTTTAAGAAAAAGAGTAGAAATTACTACAAATAGAACCATTCATTACACAAACCAGTTTTCATTTAATAAACACTTATAACCATTATATATATATACGGTGTGTAACATATATATTTTTTTTTTAAATTCATTTTGCTGGAATAATAAAGTTTGTATAACACACCCTCACACAATTAAACATTGTCGCCATATAGTCTGCTACATAGAAGAAATTCTGTACCTGAAGCATATCCTATATTCTCAACAATTAGTTTTGTGGTTCAGGACCCTTAAAGTGCTTACTGCATCTGAGAATATCGATGATGTGATTGTATCTGAATTTATTCTCATTTATGCATTATTTCACTAAAACTCTCTTTTAAGGAACATAACTATAATATGAATAAAAATGTCCACGACCCCCCCTCCCCCCCCAGGAACATAGCATTTTTAAGAAAGAACCTATTAGATATATTGTGAAGTGATCATATACATGACGATGAGTAGCGGGAATCCATAACGGGAAATCCACAACTCGTGTTATCATACACTTCTGCGTTGTGTAACCACTCCATATTAATAACAATATTGTAAAGAGGATTAAGAGAATAAGTAGCAGACAAGGTAGTGCATTTATTATGCCAATTTTATTTGTCATTTGGCCAGCCTCAGTAAGGAATCCAAACCTGATAGATGGACGTCTTACGCGTTTTGCGCCCAACAATGTCACATAGTCGTAGGTGGTGTGGATAAAGCAGTGTGCTCCATAGTGTGTTTGGGCTGCTTACAAGGAAGAATTGGCTCACCAGGAGTCTGATCCCCCAACGGTGCCATCTGTATCTGGGGTACTAACACCCTCCTGGGAACTGCCACCATACGGCTAGTTGGCCTAGGTGAGAGATACACCACTGCTGCCATCCACTTATTCTCTTTCTGTGATTATTCACTAAAATAAATAGAGCATTTTATACTCTCTTTGAGACTGAGCTAGGTGGCAGCTGTGAGCTAGAGGATAAGCCATACATCACCATCTATTTAACTGGATACCGAACTGTCGTAAACTTAATTGAAGAATTCCTTCAACGTGAAGTCAGAATAAAAGTAATTCTGAAGCCTCTCGATTTTTTTTTTTTAAGCAAAAAGATCTGTGTGCTTCAGGGTGTGTGGAAGAATGCAGGGGAACATTGCTATAAACAGATCTGGCTTACGTTAGAGATGTCCTAATGCCTCAGACTTGCATACAAATCTATAATTGGAGGAAAGGGGGCCCAATTTAGTGAATTGGCCATCATGTAAACAGTGATGTCATAGGAACGCTCGGCAAATTGCATGCCTGATTACACCGTTTCAGATATTCTAATTTTAATCTACTATTTTAGAATTCATTATTTTTGCATTATGGTCTAAATTGAACTATTTGCTCATCTTTACAAAATGATGTGAACTGCCGAAAATGTTCTCTCTTCAATACATTCTACGTTTTTATATTACTATAAGGAGAAAGGAAGGCAAAAATAATTAATTAAAATGATGAATCTTTTTTGTGTTTTTTTGTTCTTTGTTTCCGAGTGTCATGTGAACACATATGAACAAGTAACTAGTTTGATACTAATTCTCGTAACATTAGGAATGGGCAGAGACGGACATGTCTTTGTTTTTAGGGGTGTCGCGATAAGGCAGGGCTTTAATAAGAATTATTTTTGACTTGATTGCTATTTATATATTTTGGCATTTTGTAGGCATATGATGTATTTTGTTTACACAATGGAATCATTTTCTGCTGTTTAGATGCATGCTGTAACTTCTAGAACTGCAGAGCATTTTGATACACAGATGACCCTCCTTCCTTCCACAGAATGTTTGTTGCATTTCAGCGGAGGAATAAGCGACAGTGACATTTTCGTAAAGAGAATCACTAGGGAGGTAAACGTTACAGGCTGTTGTAAGACCAGCTTGCCAATTAATTGTGAAAGGCAAGACGACCAGGGTTAAAGCCCGTCTGTGGTCGGCATAATAACTGGTGATAGGTGTTATGTGTTATTGCCGTGTAGCTGAGCGGAATTCAGTAGCTGAATTAACTGTTAAACCAAAACGATAATCGGGGCAGGCATTAAATGACCCAAGTGCACCAGTGGTGATAGTACCTTCTCTGCCCCTGCCGATAACCTGTGCTTGCAAATGGTAAAGCCGCCAACCATAGCCCTGCTGCCTTCTACTACCTGTACAGCAGGTGGCGCTGACTGACATATCACATACAGACAGAATCCATCGGAGAATGGGAAGACAATTTACTGCGTTCTGTCATATTTTAAGAATGTGCAGCAAAGCTTAGCAGGAATCCCAATAGATTTGGAGGTCAGCAAAGCTTTGAATACGGTTGGAACATGCCGCTCAATCTCGCTGATAAGAAAACTACATTCCCTATAGAGGCAGTCTGCCTGAAATATTCACACGACCTCTATGTCATGTAAATAATTCTATACAGCATAACACAGATTGTTTAGCCTGCCCTGTATATGGGATCTGTACGATTTAAGTGCTTGGGAATGGTGTTCGGGTTACTAAAACCAACAATATAAAATTTAGTTTCAGAATTTATATAGCAGTTAGTTACTTAGGTCATGGGTTCTTGGAACAGCTTTCCAGTGTATATGGTAGTGATAATGCGCACATTTATCGAGGACAGGGGCCCTCCATTACTTTATTAGATATTTGAATGTATTCCTCCCAGTGGTTAGTAAATGTCTCTTGCGTACCTTAATAAGTCTATTGCAGCACATACGAATAAACGGAATTAGTAGCCAGTCACAGCAATTATTGTGCATACGAATAACAAACAAGCTGTACAGATAGAAACATATAATTCAATTAAAATGAAGAACCATCCATCCTATGTATTCTGCTTGTTTTTTTCCACCTTATTCAGTCCACGGTGTTCTCCTTATACCCATCCCAACAGTTTAAGTTCTCACTGTTTTAGCCTACCACTTCTGCTGGAAGGCTGTTCCACTCAGTGAAGTAAAGCTTTCTCATATTACAGCTACTTGGCTGATGGGCAGTTGTTTCACTGTATGGCAGAGTTCTAGATCACTGCTTAGCCAAATCAGCACTTCAGCTGCTGTGGGACTACAATTCCCAGCATGCTACATGACTCAGGCCAGATTGGAACAAACACTCGTTCCTCAATAAGATCTCCAGACTGTTTTTAATAGACTGTTATTTTTTGTTGGCCTTTCTTGTAACTCAGCTTTCCAAGAGGCCCATCACTATGAATGTTCTGCTCAGCGCTCCCCTGTTTGGAAGAGTCGAATGTTTGCACTTTTGCCCTAGCAAAAAATAGCATTTTAAGAAGAAAAACTGCATTTCCCAACTTAATTTGTTTAGAGAAACTGGCAGAACATTACCTGCTTATCAAATCAGCCTCGGATTAGGTTCATTTAATAGATATATACGGTAAGTTGTAACAGTATAAGCCGAGTCTAGTTTCGACTTACACAAATGGTCGATGTTTACTAGGCTCTGATATCTGACATTCACTTAGAAACGGCAACAAAATGAAAATGTATAGAAGAATAAAACAATTAACCTGATTACGACGTTGCGTGAATTGTAGCAAGCGGATGTATGATAAGGCTAGGCTGCGATTGTGATGTTTACGTGAAGACGATACAGTATGAAGACCGTGGCGTGATGGTAGGTGTAAGAGAACTCTAGATCAGGACCGTAATTGGCAAATGATTTAAGTGTTGATTATTGTGAGTGTTGAGTTGCCTCTGATGTCATCTAAATAATTTGTTTCAAATACCGTATTGGCTCGGATATAGGCCGCCCCCGTATATAGGCCGCACCCTAAAAGTTTGGTGCTTTTTTAAAGAAAAAGTTTTTTTTCTTTAAAAAAGCACCAAAAAAAACATGCTGCCACTCTGCCCCCCCCGAGATACGCTGCCGCTGTCCTCCCTCCCCGCGATACGCTGCCGCTGTCCTCCCTCCCCGAGATCCGCTGCCGCTGTCCTCCCTCCCCGAGATCCGCTGCCGCTGTCCTCCCTCCCCGAGATCCGCTGCCGCTGTCCTCCCTCCCCGCGATACGCTGCCGCTGTCCTCCCTCCCCGCGATACGCTGCCGCTGTCCTCCCTCCCCGCGATACGCTGCCGCTGTCCTCCCTCCCCGCGATACGCTGCCGCTGTCCTCCCTCCCCGCGATACGCTGCCACTGTCCTCCTCTGCCCCCCCCTCCTCGACTTACCGGAGCAGACTCCCGGGTGTCTTGCGGGGCCGGCGAGGGACATCTACGCAATACGCGTATGCAACTTCCGGTACCGGAAGTTGCATGCGCGTATTGCGTAAATGTCTCCCGCCGGCCCCGCAAGACACCCGGGAGTCTGCTCCGGTAAGTCGGGGGTGGGCAGAGGTAAAACGCTTAGATAACCTCCCGTGCCGGCACCCCCCCCCGTGGGAAGTGCTGGCAGGGGAGGCTGTCTGAGCGTATCGGGGAGAAGGATGCAGGTCCCCTGCACCGCTGCGGGGGATCTGTATCTTAACCCCGCTGCCTGCCCGGCGCCCGGGACTGCATGTCACGGGCGTCGGGCGCTAGAGCCCGAATATAGGCCGCACCCCCACTTTAAAAACTTAAAGTGGGGGAAAAAAGTGCGGCCTATATTCGAGCCAATACGGTAATTTATGCCACATTTTCACGGGGGGGGGGCGTCTGCAAAGAGTTGTGTGTTCAGTTTCCTCTGTTTGTACAGGACTGATCGCTCTACCTGAGAACTCCCCAGGGTAAACTACCTGGAGCTCTGGCTGAGTGGCTTTGTGAAGAGGCGGAGCTAGTCCCAGTCAGCCTTTAGTGCATTGGGAGTGGTCGGGGTGTAAGCAGGGAGTGGGTGTGACCAAATGCATGTCCACTCCCCTGAAGAGGCATCCAGGTCCCAGTTATGGTGATCAGGCTCCCCATGGGCCGTAGCACAGTGGAGGGTCCTTGTAACTAAGCACAGACCTCCATACTGTGGCTCCTTCACACCTCCTGACCCCCCGGTCACGCTGCAGAAAGTGCAGAGTATAAGGAAGTAAGGGTAGGTCAGGGAGTATGGCTGAGGACACTCCTCTGTGGGAGGCCAAGGGTAAATTCACTATGGAATACATCATTGGGTGTAAATATGCTCAAATTCTATTTACATTTTGAATTACCCTTTCCTCTTCGTGGTCACTGATTATAAGGTTACTGCGTGCAATGGGATAAAAACTGCAGGAACTGGTGTTATGACAATTGGTAATTGACCATTAATGACCTTGTTTTGTGTTCGAGGTGCAACTTTTTTTCAGGTAGTTCTCGATGCATTAGTACGGAAATATTCTCTGCTTTCCTTTCTTTCCTACTTGATCTGTTCTGGGAAATGGAAGCAGATAAGATGTTATAAACAACTGCTACAACTAAAATGGGACTAGGAAATGCTTCCGTTTATTGGCTAGCCATCTCGCTAACGGTGTATAGAGGAAAAATGACCTAGTAAAATGGGCTTCTGACTCCGTTTTAATGTACAGTTTGAGTGATGCGATGAAGTAGTAAGTTTCTCAAGTGTGCGCCCAGAAACTGAAGATCTATTATCATCATAAAAGTGAGCATGAGTGAGCAAGCTGTTGATCATATCAGTACTCTATACAGTATGTGAACTGTTAGGAATGTGTATTCTTATATAAAACATACTGTTTCAGGAAACACTAAATCTTTCATTTTCTTCCTGTTTAGCTATTATGCTATATAACCGGGTACTTCTAAAACTAAAAACTGAAGCTGAGGAAGAGAACCACACTTGCCGGGGTTTAAATGAATACCAAGAGATTTTCTTCATTAATTCCATTAATTGTATAATAACTCCATGCTAAGTCTGGGGAAATTGCATATTGTAACGGGTTTTGAGCATCGGCTCTTACTCATACGCATACCACTGATTAAACTTAGTACAATAGTGAAGGATAGCAGTTTGACTGAGGATAGGTTAATGTATTAGGGCTCGGACTTTGTGGATGTACTACAAAGTTTTAACATTTTACAAATTACTTGTAATCAGATGCATTGGCAAGCTTTTTAAGGAAGCTCATTGGTTTAAGAGAAAACCATATTAAAGGAACAGGATAATGTCCCTGACACCCCTATTAAAGACAGAAAATAAAAAACTTACCTGACCTAGAACCCTGCTGCTGCAGCTCCCCTCCACTGGCGTGGTCCCACATTTTTTGTATCTGACTGCCAATCAATGGGAGAACTTGCTGTGCATGGGGTTCTAAATAGACCCCCACAACAGTGTTTACTGCACCATCTGATTGGTGGTAAGTATATCATGTGCCAGGAGATTGGTCTTTCAGATCTTATCCCCTACATTCTAAATGGCTGTGGGGTGGAGGAAAGGGGCAAATGCATATAGAGAGAACTCTGCAGAATGCCCCATGCATTTGCAAAATCAACACTCAAACTTAAAGGGGCGACACAGTTATTGTATGCATCCATATTTCCAAGGCAGTTCCCTGTTGGAGGCTTGTTGTTCGTTTTTATTTTAATTGAATGGGTTCTGTTTAATCAACTGCCCATAACAATTTTTCACGTTCTTTTGAAGTTCAGAATTATGATGATCTGGGCATTAGAGCCTTTGTTTTATATCACTGACTACAAGTATACTATATGACCAAAAATATGTGGATCCTCTTCCTAGATGTTGAGTTAAGGTTTGCTCAGTGGTGTTATTGGGACCTAGCAAAGACTGACAATTCAGTAATATATATATATATATATGTATATATATATGTATATATATATGTATATATATATAATTAGTGTTGTCACTAAGCAAGGGACTGTACAATCACATGATACATACTGCGGTGACCAACAGGTCATTTAAATTTCATTGCTAATCTCGGTACACTGTCTGCATTACTCTCTATTTCACAGACGCCAGCGTCTACACCAGCATCCTAAATCATAATCCCTCCGTTCGGTGTTTATGACCAGAAGGTTGAAGGCTAAAACAAAAAATGAATAATTTCAAGTTTGCAAAAGTGTGAAAAGGTTGTTAAGCAAGAACAACGATATAAATCACCAAATGTTTTTTTTTTTTCCTTGCGTTATATTGTTCTGGGACCAGTTGTATGTTTAAGCCGTGAAATGCAGAGTGCGCACAGATGAAACCAATTACCAATCTTGGGACTATGCGCGCTCCAATGCAACGCAGCCTGAAACAAGATGAATCGCTCTAAATTTGAAACATGTAAACTCCACAAACCCAGCACTAATGATGTCTTTTTATTGACTCTTAAGTTCTGGGTCAGCAGGCTTGTGGCAGGTTTAATGTGTTCTCTGTTCATTAAAGTGTGCTTGTTAGGTGCATGGAATGGGTTTGCGAGTGGAATGAAGCTAATTGCCACACATGTAGAGCAGTCCATACCGTGTATATTTGAATGTTTTATTAAATGTGCGGTATGCCTGGGCCCTGTTAAGCATGACAGGCAGGGAATCTATAAATACCCCCAACACTCTGATCTCATTTGGTTTGATGGCTTCTCTGTTTTAAGATGGACACCTGTAGATACTTTGTATAATTGTCAGAAGAAGTGTTTATTTTTAACTATGTTACCCTTAAGGTTGTAATTACATGCAAATATGTAACTAACTAAATAATTTAAATATTTTTTACCCTGTGCTTCCTCTTATGTGTGTGGATCGGGTTTAAATCCGCAATTCTGTGTGATTGACAGCTCAAAGTTTGCAAATGTGTGTTAGTCCACTGAAGAACTCATCCATGTTACCACATACTGTTTTAATTGGAAAATTAAGGATAATCTAATTTTGACGCCATGATTCCTAGTATTTTAGGCAATTTCAGGGGAGGAAGGGAAGCTCTATTACCCATTGATCTTCTCCTTTTACTAAAGTCTTCACCCACACTGGTTATGAAGGCCTGCTGAGGAAGCATGTCAGATGGGCTCAGCGCCATAACTAGACTATGTGCGATTGTGCGAGAAAGAAACTGCGTATTTACATTAAGTCTGAGCGAGCCCGATTTGTATGCCACTTGTCAGTGGGTTTTACCGGTAGAACCATGGTACCCCAATCTGCCTACGCACGATCTGGAGGTCTTTAGTCTTCCACAATTGCCAACATTACTGGGGTTCACAGTTTAGCAGAGCCTGGGCCTCGGGCTGCAGGCAGCCAGTCTATGTCCGTGGCAGATTGATTGACTAATGGAGCATATCACAAAATTACCTTTTTTTACTATTATATAAATGTATTTACACTCCTGATATGAGCAACAAGGTAACACCAAAGATAACAAGTAACCTAATAGGAGGAATACAGATTGCTGTGACAGGCACATCACCAAGTAATAATTGGAGAGAGCCAGACTACTATATTCCCGTATCAGCCACTAGTGATAAAATGAGATGTGAATCGACATAGAGAATAATTGCATTAAATCATCCACGGTAAATCTAGTATCCCTCTTCATTGCGTTTGACCCAGAAACAGCCATCTAGGTGCAAGTAAGCGAGACTAAAGAATTCTGGGCCAAACAGGGACATTTTAATGCAATATTTTAGACTTTGTTATTAAACTCTCATACTGATACAATAATTTTGCAGCTGATGATGTAAGTTTTTCCGGTCACTGATGAGTAACTGGTTTGTAATAATGATGGTTCATTGACTCGCAATGTTTCAGATGCAGACATTAAATGTATGGGGTAGTGTCTGTGGTCATCCCCCTTCTGTCTTTACAGATGTCAGTTAAAGATGACAATCAATACTACTAATGCCGTTCTTTCTGAGTGAAATGGATAAATATTAGGACAAAAGTCCGCCCGTGGGAATCGCTATCATCTTTCGTACGCTACCAGCCGTCTCAATTTCAACACACTGATTAAGTCGTAAACCCGGTTGTTGAGACTAAATATGGCTTTTTGGCAGCTATGATTTTTCTGTCATACTACCTACATTCAAATTTACTAAACTCAGTAGCAAGAAGGTTTTTATTTCTTACATTTATAGCTATGATGTTGTAAACCTACACAAAATTGGGACTCATCTCAAGCACTGCGCCGGTATTTATATCCATGACGGCAAAACGGGGTCCATTCCAATTCTGCATTACCAGCTGAAAACAGACCATCGTTTCTGCTAAACCTTTTTCCACGAAATGTCTTAAGAATGTGCTTTGACCTGGGTTTGCATTAATAAAAACAGAAATGAATCCATGGGTAACCAGATTTATGTTGAAATGGTGCACTCTAGTGCATCGTGGCATCAGACTTCTGCAACATATGGATTAGGGTGTCCCAGTAATTATTGTTACATTAAAGTATTTAAGGCTTACTTACTATAGTCATGTGTCATAGAAGGGAATGACGCAGAATGCATCCATGTATCCATATCTATACAGGATATAATCCCATCAAAATATCTGCACTGTTTGCATGCAGATCCTGGTCAGGATAATACAAATTGGGGTACTTCGGGTTTCCTTTTTTTGTTCTTGTTGGTGTACATTTATAAGATGTTAACGCAATGTACTGAGTGGTTTCAGCAATTCTATGCGTTCTATACATCTCTGCCCTTAATGGGCTTCTCTCCTGGATTCCCGACTTCCTAAAGTATCTGTGACCAAAACAATCAGTGTGAGGTCAAATTTTCCTGTACGTAAACCAGTTGGAATTTCAAGGGGAAAATGCCAAAATGATTTAAAAATTACGGGAAAGTTGATTCATTCCCTCACAAGCAAAAAGAACTGGCTGGATATTGTGCATTCCGAGTTCGGATTGCAACAAACGCACCATAGATGGTATTGCATTGCATGGGTGCCTTCATGTTTTATTGTCGGCTAATGTTTTAGATTTTGTTGTGATGTTTAGCCGGTTGTCAGATTCTGTCTGCCCGTCGTACTGTTTATGGGGTTATTATGTTCTTGTTTTTCCTGTGAAAAGCTTGCCATTCAAGCGTTCTTGTTTACGAGGGACAGTCCCTCTTGCCCCAAAATACCTCCGTCTCTCCTTCGTCCCCTGATTTCCCTCTTTCTAGGATCATTCGTCTTCTAAACCACACAACCTAGGCCAACTTAACCCTTCGGCCATTTGAAACATTGGCTGTTATGTGGATGGATGTACAGTATATTCATCTGAACCAGAACATGGAGCAATCATTCTAGGTGCTAACCGAAAGTAGCAATGATTTCTAGATATTGCATCTGAGATATCAAGTGTTTTTTCCCCATTCTCTTGTAGAAAACTAAAAATGCCCTAGTTTTATTTGATCTATTAACGTAAGCTTGTCTAATGATATTGCCTTTATTATTTAGTTCAGTCCAGACAATGTTTTGTGCATATATAATACGGTGTGTTACAAACCTAATTGCTGAAAAGTTTTTCATTTGTTTATTCTCTTTTCCTTATAACCTTTGTGTACTTTTTCCCCTAACAATTAAAATGTCCTAACTGTGCCATATATATATATATATATATATATATATATATATATATATATATATATATATGTGTATATATATATGTATATATGTAGCATGTAAAATATTCTATAAGTAAGGTTATTGTTGTGAGCCCGAGTGGCCAAAAAAGATACGCAAACATACCCTTTAACTGCCAGAGAACATGTGTTCACGACATAAGAATGCATGACCCTGAAAGACCTATTGTCATCTTAATCTCCGCATAGCAAAACAAATAAAGACAAGAGGTGTATAAGAATTGTGTGGGGCAATGAAAGCGCTGAGATCATACTAGTCAGAGCAGTTTATTAGTGCAGAGACCGGCCAAGCATTGTGCTGCGGGGTTTTACAGCATAGAATTACTGTGCTGCGCTGTTCTCTAGATAATTGGATAATGCTTTATTTGAGGATTTCTCAACATCAGTCCTGAAGCACATCTAACAGGCCAGGATGAAAGGGCTACGCCAGTATAAATATCACAAACTTAAAGGCGCCATTCTGCTGTGCAAAAGGAGAATGCGGTTTACACGTAAATACAGCATTGTAACGGTATTCCTAGTACTTTCTGATTAGAAAGATTTCTTAAACCATGTCACATGTTGCCCCAGTCGTATTTTACCTGGAAATGCCCAATTGTAGGCTTTAAACATGTTGCCCCGGAATGAAGACACTGGAAAAGTGCTTATGGTCAGGAGAGAAAATGAAAGCTTCTTAAAAGCTGCATGTTGGTTTCATGAAAGAATGAAGAGATATTTCTGTGCTCACATACTAGATAACCCAATTTCCTGATCATTAGGTAGACTAGTGGCTATATTACTGGAGAAAATTACGTATTCAGCTCCATGATTTCACTACGCACTACGGAAGGAGAGTTGCTCCAGGTTAAGGGCTGAGGTGGCCGTTCATAAAGCATAGTTAAATCAGCAAGGTGACCTTCAGCAGGAGAAGCTCACTGTGCCTTGGCTTCCTTAAAGCATGATGAAGCAGATTGGTCCAAATGTCTCCTGTATCATGCATCAAGTTGTCATTACCAAAAAATACAAAAAACACAAAATAATGAAGCAAGTTGTTTCCATACTTTTAAGAATTTCTATTTGAAACAATGTTACAAGGCTGCCATCAAATAATTCTGTATGGTCAGGAATGGGAACTGCATAAGACCTACAACTGGCATCATCACAGTCGAGCCTTGTAGGCAGCTGTCATGGTCAGTGCTAGATGCTCCATAAGCCAGACTTGGTATGTGCCCAAAGAGATGAAGTTTTAGGACCATCACAGGAGACAGAGTTGCCGGGTCTTCATGTGGGACCTACCCATTTCCACCCATGCTTATTTCATCTTAAAAGTGATGCCAGTGGGGCTATATACTGTGACTGCACCACTTGAAATGCCATTTACACGTAAACCCTTGCATTTCCAACTAGCTTTGTGAACATCAAGGATGCCTTTTTGTTTAATCAGAAAGTTTGTAGTAACGTGTATATGGTCTATGTTTACGTCTTTAAGAATTTTCTTTTGAAACAGTCATTTTGTGTTCCAACAGAACATCAAAGTGTTGCATGAATGTCAGCCTTTTAGTACACACAATGTTTAAACAGAAATATTATAGCATTTCCAAGTCCCTATCCAAGGAAAAATGTAAATGTTAAGATTATTCATAAAAAAAAGGAAACAGATCAGAGGCAGTTGGTTTTCATGGTTCTCGGTTTCCAAATTTCCATTTATAGAAGTATAAAAGAAAAAAAACAATGTCATATTTTACACATTGGATCACAGTAACAAAACTGTCAACATACCGGTACTAATATTATTAATGAGATTTTGGGTTTCTTTGATTAAATAGGGTGATTTAAATGGAAAATCCTAGAATATACACAAATCAGCTGAAATTTGCTAAATAAAATGTGTAAAACAGATCGGGATCAAATATCCTTTACAATCAAAGTTAATAATAAAAAACAGGACAAATGAAGTCATCCCTAATCTCATAAAACTAACTCCAAAACTCAGTCCCAGAGGAGTCTAAATCAGATCTACTATCTTGGATCTACAGTTGGAGTAAAACGTATCACCACGTTCTGCTAACTTGGTTAATGGTTATAATGAAGGAACAGCTTAAATTGACCATTTGTTGATCTTTGTTTGAGATTGGAGTGTGAGTTGTGGTTGAGTGCAAGAAATACTAATAATATGGAGATTCGATTGGAAGTATATCATGAGAAAATGCAATAAGTCTTGGGTGCTATAGACGAGTCTTTGCACTAATACTTGTATATGTAAAGGAAATGTAGGTTAGTGTGTCATCTAGTTTGTGATGCACAACTTCTAAGGCTTTTATTACTCATGACTTGTTCTTGATCATTCAGAAGCTCCTAATGATGCTGGTTACCCATCAACTTAATGGCTACCAAAATGCAGGTTTGTTTCCCTGTAGTCTCTATTGAGGTTTAAAGGACGGTTAAAAAACATTTTTGTAAGTTTTAATACTAAATTGAACCCCCCTCCCTGGTATGCTGCTCTAAAGGTCACCACATAGGATCACTATGTCCATTTCCACTTATCAGTGGGAACGAAAAGCATAAGGAACAGAAAGCTTATCCCTGTTGGTGGCAGCCCTGCTTAATCACTTGCATAAATAGCATAAAATCAATAGGTCACACTGTAACAAGGCTTTTATTCACTAAAGGGAAAATCATCAGGAGAGATGGGCCAGCAATGGCAGGTTCCTGCAGCAAGAACAACTGATCTGGCCCTATATAATGTATAATGCAATGGGTGAGAAGGCTTTGATTAACTCACTGACTTAACTATACATTATACAACAAGAGGCAAGCTCTTCAAACAGCAGAAGCTCGCTAGGGTGGGACCTGTATAATGTATAGTGAAGTCAAGGAGACAAAACCACAACTATCCTATGAACTCAGTCGACTCTTCCTTTAGTGAACAAACCTAAAAATGGCTTGGAAGAACCCTTTGACTAACCGTGCCTCCAGCCACACGTCCAAGCACACCTCAAACAGTGACCCTCAGGCTATTTACAATGTTACACACAAAAGAGAACGGGTTGGGGGTATGGAGTACTGATGCACAGCACTGATGTTGTACCATTACTTACACTGTTAATGTTATCATGTTATTAAGTGCTGTTGATGAGCGAGCTCGTCACAGCCTGGATGAGGACCAACAATATGTAATCTCTATACACCGGCACAACGATGTTTTTATTCATTCTGAACATTGTGCTTTAACCCAATGCAAATATAATATAGTTGCAACTCTATTCCAGACTGCTGATTGTTTCTCATGCCTTGTAATTAATTAATAATGCTATTTTTTTATTTAAGTAAGAAAAAAGGCACAACATTGTGTTTAAAACAAAACAAAAAAAAAAAAAACCTGGCTTTGGTGTTGGAAAAGTTTGCCTGTTCAGCTAAAAGAACAACGTAAAACAAATACTGAAATGAGTGCCCATTTTTTATCTGCTCGTATTTATCCACATAATTTGAGCGTAACTTATTATTTTACCCAACAGCTGCGCCCGGCGCTGGTTCTGCTGCACAGAATCTTCTGCTAGGAATCAGCCTTACGATCTGCTTGCATATTATGGTGGTATGTTAAGTATTCTTGCTGTGTTTCAATAACCTTTTGTCTAGGGTATTCCAAACATTAAAACGAGCCTATATTGAATTCAGGCACAGATTAGCATTAAACCAGTCACTGTGTGTATAACTTTTGCTTCGTACAGACTCAATTCTTCATGCACATTTCCACCGTCTGCATATTTGTTAGATGTATTTGATGATTTTTTTTCCCTTAAGAAATAGCCTTTAAGGCAATATTTTTGGTCTCAATGTCCCATCATTTCCTTGTTAACAGTAATGTTACACGGCTGGTTCGCAGAGGCCTCCAAAAAGTGATGATGATGGTGAAATTGAAGTTGTTGCTGTGGGGCGCAATCCATGGTGGGTCAATTTAGCCCAGTGTTACTAAAAACTTTATTCCCCGTGACCCAGGAGAGTAATATCACAGAGACGCCGAACCCCAGTTCCCCTTCGGGGTGCCACCAGCCACGTGGCACATCAGTATAGTTGGCCATAAAACACATTTGGAGACAATCATCTGAGGGATCTGATAATTTTTCTTATTTCCTTATCAAAATATAAGACAATACGTAGTAGAGTCTTGCATTTTTGTAAATCCGGGTATACATTATGTCTGCGCTAATACCCTCCTTCTATTATATAATATGGATACCAGTGATGTAAATTTATTTTTAAAAAATACTTTGTTCTTCATGCTCTTCCTTCTGATATCCCTTGCACTGATCACACTGTGATCAGCAAGCCGAGCTCGATAGATCTCCCTGCTGCTGCAAAAAAGTCAGGACATACAGGCATATCCTAAGGGGGGTCTCGGCACATAACTGTATGTTCATAGGGGTGTTATAGGGTTAATTACTTAAAAATAATCCAAACATTTAAAAAGCCTTTTTTGTCAGTTTCTAAGTCTTATCGGCGCCTGCTTTTGTGTTGCATGATAATCTAGTGTTCCTGGAAATATTATGAATGAGGCAGCATTATAATGATAAAATAATTTCTGTAAAGGGTTCGTTCAATTCAGCATTACTAGGAATGATGTTTTAATGACTCGTTTAGTTATAAAAGCGTTCTGTTCTACAGAGAAGGCGGAATAGCCTCTTTAAGAACACGGACGCACTTTGTGGCACATGACAGATTAAATTACTTGTAATCGAGCATGTTCTGGATGCCTACCATGTGGGGTCCATCATCTCTCGTGCATGGAGGTGTTCAGATAACTTGTAGTGTTTCAGTAGGAAATGTAAGTTTGCAGCCTGTGATATCCCAGCATGCACTCCGCTACGCACTCCGCTATGCACCGCGTGTGACCTGGTGTAAGGAGTAATTCATCTTCTCACCCCTCTGCCGTATGACAAAACATGGTGTTCTTAAATGGAGTTTTAATCTGTTTCCATAAATCTAAAGAAACACGGTGTACCTGCTATGCAGATCAATTTCTAATGTGTTCTTCTTGCTGGAGAGATTATTTTTAAAAAGAATAACAATTTTGGAATTAATCTACATTTCTAATTTGCTGGCAAACCTACAGATGGCGCCAGTTTACTACAGTCCTTACTGTATCTCTGAGTGCCATGCATTAGTGTCCCCGGCATAACGTGGGTTAATATGTTAACTAATAACATATTAATAAAATATATATTCAGAACAATCTAAACCCTCTGGGTTAATGTAGACATGCATGTTAGGATGAAGGGGTCTGAAACGGGTTCCCCAAGGCAGATTTATACGTAAGTGCTTTCCTCCCAGTCTCCCGGTCTCTTATAAGGACCCTCTGTCCGTCGTTCCTACCCTGGTGCCCCCTTTTCTGGAAACTCAGAATGTTTGTTGAATGTGCAGACAATTCTCCATAATCTGTACGGTAATAGTGGGAAAAATCGTTTTTTGCCTTGTTAATGCTTTAATTAGTAAAGCTATCAAGTAACAATGTAAAATAAAAAGTGGTATAAAGCTGGCACTATTTCTCATGACTTAAATGTAATTATTTTACAAGGCGACAAAGATTGTCGGCTAAAACAGTGTATGTGCCGGGAGTTAACCCCTTCAGATATACGTGGCCCAGATGTTATAATGCAGGGACATTTTTTAGAAACATAGTTCATAATCCAGGCATGGACATTTATATGACGGCAACTAGTGATAATAAGTATAAATATATCATGTTATTAATGCTAGAATATTGGTAGTAGTATTTTTAGGTTACCATGGGAAGGCTGAAGCAGATGCTCTGTATTTAAATGTGAGACCATACCATGCATTTAGCCTTAACTTTATTATCAGAAGCCCTCATTTTTTTGGTGAGTGTTCTTATGAAATCAACAGACTAGAAATAGAGTCCAGGGAATGCACACCTCGTCTAAAAGCCAGGTACCAAGAGGTGCACGAGCATCGCCTCTCAGCAGGAGAACATTCTTCAGAGGAACATACTGTAGTCTATGACGGCAGAAAAGAACCATTCGGCCATCCAATTTCAGGGTAGTTTATGCTTATCCCACGCATGTTTCAGCTCCATTACTGTATTCTCATCTACCACCACTGCCGGAAAGCTTCTGCTATAAACAACTATACAGAGAAATGTAATTGCCAAAACTTTGGGTCTCCTAAAGCAAGACATATATATATATATATATATATATATGAATACCTAGATAGGGATGCAGGAAGAGGTAAGAAGAAGTGGCACATTCCCTGCCCTGCCTAAAACCTGCAATGTTTCACCCATAAGTGTAGCTGCCAGCAGTCTCAAACTTTCCTGGGCATTCCCAGTAACGTTCGCATGCACACATGTGACTGAATCGGCCACTGTACATGACAAAAAAATAGTAACTTGTTGGGTGGACTATCTTCCAATGCAGTGGGCCTGCCTATGTATCATAGACAGGCCATTCATGTCAGACAAGGGTGGTTGACCCGTTGGGGGATATTTTCAGGTTGGTAAGTATATTATACTAGTTTTAGCAACGTAATTAAGGAGTGTTTTAGAATAAACAGCTTCTTTGCAAGTCAGAATTCGTAGAGTGGGTCTGTTATCTATGGACTGTGGGTGGCATGGTTTGGTATATGTAGTATATCCAATCCCACCTGTACATTACATGTACATGTAAAATATCTAAATGTTACTGTATCTGCTGGGTGGTCCCCCCTCGTTTTAGAAAAGTATGTTATGTGATGCCACACAGGCACTGCTTATCCATAATCTTAGCAGTGACGCCATCTGCGCTGTTTGCCCAATTTTATTCCGTGCCTCCCTGTCTGTTGATGCTACAAGTTGACCTTCTCACTGGTATATTATGGTGTTTGGATGCTGACTTGCTATCTTGTGACAATCATTTCTTATGTAGTTTGGAAAGCATGCACTTTAAGACGGTGGGCACTGCCAAGTTACCTCTGGAGTTGGAAGAGCTCTGAGATATAATGTGGCTAGTAATCTACGTGCCAGGAGCACGTCAGCCTTCTAGATAAAGAGACAGCTCTAGAATCTCAAGGAAATGCATGTTCTTGGGAAATATAATTTCTTCTTCTTAATTATTTTACTACCAGAACAAAACTGTGTGCTGCCTGTTCCTTTAAGCAAGCTGTACAAGTGCTTGACATTGCCGTGAGTGCATACACTAAATGATGTTATTTACAGAAGGTGCATGCTAGCAGACTGTGATACCGAGCCAGGAATATGTAACAGAGATGCTGCCAGAATTCCAGCTATCCTTGACATTAGCCGTTGTGTATTTTTTTTTCAGGCATATTATTTAAATAACCAGCATGATGAATTACGGGCCCGTTAAAGTTCAGAAAGCTAGAGCGCGTCGTTTTGCAAAAAAAGAAAGAATACTAAAATTAACCGTGAAAGGTTAACCCCTTAATGACAAAAAGCCCGCACATATACGGGCTCAAAATGCATGGTTTTCAATGGGTTTACGGACCGCCCATTGTCCTTAAGGGAATGATGTGTTTGACGACAAGCCATCTGATGTCCTCTAAACACTGTTGTTATATTTGTTTTATGTGCTTTTTGTTTTTTTTTTCCTAAATTATCTCAAATTGCAGCTCCCACACAGACAAATCAATAAAGAATGCATATTAATGTACTTTGTAATTACTTTAATATACATTCTTCAGCCTGTAAGAAAACATACATTTTAAGGTAAAGCTGCAGCTCCACATCCCATACCCAGTGGCCTGATTTTCACACCACTGCCTGAAGCAGCCAATCAGTGGCTGGAAAGTGCTCCCATTGAAATAAATGAGAAATTTCTGTGGGTGTCTCATTACACCCCTTCTTCTTTGGAACCCTCGCTGAGCCAGCACTGGAGCTGGCGATGAGGATGTCACGTGGCGGTAATGCTGCGTTTGCATGAGAATTTAAAGATACCATTTATCATATGCGTTAAAGTGCATGGGGTGGCTGCAATGTCCCTTTCATACTGCTTTATCCAGTCTAAGTAAAAAAAAAATAATAAAAGCCTTACTATTTCGTAACCGTTATTCTGAGAGTAATAACATTCCATAATGTAACTTGGCTATTGTGTTTCCTCAGAATAGATTACATTGTCTGCCAGAAAAAATGTGGCCAGTATCATTCCCCAGGGTTAAAATGAGGAAAAAAACATACTTCCATAATAAATTGCCAAGTTGTGTAAGATCTTGAAGGCAAAAAAATGGTGTTTAAAAATTTGTTGGCTCCCACCACCCCTAGTTCATGGTACGCTGCCAAATCATATGGTGATAGTGGGTTCCATTATTGGCACCAAGAGGAAAATATTCTTCATTTGGTTATATGTAACATCCCAATATTCAGAGACGTTGGTTAATAAATCAGCTTCCTGATCTACAGTTTAATAAGGAAAAGTCTTCTCTAGTACTGATTTTCCTAGAATGCGCGGGGGAAACCTGTCCTTGTTGGCCCTTCATATTGAATGGTGAATGACTTGAAACTGCAACTCTACCTTTAGTGAATAAACCCTATTGTCTAGAAGCATTGGACCATTTCGATTCCAGTATAAAGACTATTGAGTGCCCATCCTACGTAATATTTCTTCTGAGAAACATTTACATAAATAATAATAATTTTGAATGACTACGCTGAAGTTTGACCTTCGGTTTGTTCCCCAAAAGTGCTGATCAAGCTACATGGGACAGGGAAATAAAAATAAATGTGGTTAAATACAGTTACACAAGAGCATTCAAGGATGTCCTTTTTAAAAGTCTACAGATTCCTCGAGCCTTGGCATTTCTTGGGATAATAATAGCTTTTATTCCACAGGGCATGCTTCCACTTAGAGGAACTGCTGATTGAGTTACCGGCTAATACTGGTATTTTTAATGACTTCTGTACGGTGGCTTTCCTGGTAATAACCTTCTGTAACGTCCCTGACACATTCTAATGTTCGGCTTCTGCAGCGATGTGTTCTGCTGCAGCACACACACGGAACACGAGAAGAGCCAAAAATGCACATGTATATTTTAAATGCATGTTCGCGTAAATATAGTTGTCATTCCCGGGACCCAGTGAATCTGCAAAGAAGAATGATCCTGTTACTGAGCCGTGAGCATGAGCGCTCTAATTAATTATCTCTAGATCGTGTGTAGAGGGGATTGGCGCCAGTTTATTAGGGATCAGGCACTTGAGATTAGGGCAAATCCCTGCCATTAAGTGGCACGCACTCCGGTACTGATGTCGTACCTTCTTAGTGGTTGGGAAAAAGTGGAGCAGTTACTATGGAAACCAATAGAATGTACTTGTGGTGGTTTAAAGGGTAGCTCTTTGCCACAGAAGCACCAATGTTTGCCTAATAAATGATTTATTTAGTAAGTTATAAATTATAAATCTTGCGACTGCTTTTGACTCGACAAAGGAGATTGATAATCTCAAAACAGGATCTTAAAATGGAATGTTAGTCCAATAAAAAAGGTATTGTTTCGGTGATGGCAGTCAAACTGCTGAAGACTACTACTCTTGTGACACTAAACCAGCCTTTAGGCTAGGTTTACAACCGAGATTGCTTATCTTTAGTATTTACTTCACCTGTTGCCGGTATTCACTTTTTTCTGTTACTTTGTCTTAATAGTTGCATTCGTTAGAATGTAGATCACTCTGTATTTGTGTTATGCACACAGGGTACCCACAGATGCCAAATGTTTGTTTTGCTACATGGATCGCTCCGATGATTACATGGCAATTTAACTATGTAGTCATTGGAACTTGGCAGACGTGCGTGGGCTGCTGAGATTAAAAGTGTAACCGAGCCGTTTCCAGACAAAGGGCCGTGCTTTGCATCACTCTGAAATGTAATCACTTCTCGTAGTATCGTTTACCTTTTACATCATTACACAGAACGGGGTAACTGGCCCAGTCTTCCCGGGTACGATAGTCCTGGTAAAATAGAATTTACCATTAATTGGGAAAAAGGACATTTTATCCTCCTCCGAAATAGATATACTGGTGTTCCTTGTCTGTTTCTAGTCACCAAAGTATTTTGCGTTAAGTACTTTGAGCTTTTGAGCAGAAGTGATATTTACCATTTGGTTTAAACATAACCAAATCTTAATGCAAAATTATAAATTTGGATGGAATGGTACTTTTAGAGACTTGGATGTGAAAGGAGAAGCATATGTATAGGCATATACACTATATGGACAAAAGTATTGGGACACCTGACCATTACACCAACAGGGACGTTTACGCCATTGCATTCTAATTACATAGACATTAATATGTAGCCCCCCCCTTTGTATAGCAGCTTCTGCACCAAACTCATCCAACCAAATGAATAGAATAGGCCTTCCTCAAACTCTTCCAACAAAGTTGGAAGCATAAAATTCCCCCAAATTTCTCCTTACTGGGAGTAAGTGACCCAAACCCTGAAAATCAGCCCCATACCATTATTCTACCGTGTTACTCCATACTGCTGAGTTGCTGCTGTTCCTAAACACTTCCACTTTCCAATAACACCACGTACAGTTGAATGTGGAATATCTAGCAGGGATGAAATTTCATGAACTGACTGTGCCTCGCTTGAATTCACTGAGCTCTTCAAAATGACCTAAATTAGCCCTAACTATACTGCAGTTCTCGTGCTTGTCCTTTAACAGACACCCATTTCAGTGAAGCAAATCAATCTTGCTTCACTGATCGTTAATTTAAGGACATTATTTTTGTATTGGTAAACCGGTGGACTGTATGGCCCCTGCCCATCGTTGTCAGATTTCTCTTATTGTAAGATGGCTTTGAGCAAGTCGATGCTCCAGTTCTCGAGGTAAAATATCGTTCCACTGAAGAAAGTGGGTAAAAAAAAACATGGCTTTTTGGGCAGTAAAAATATCTCAGGAATAAACATAGGAACGGACATTGAATTATGTGATGTTATTTCTGACCATTGATGGAATGGGCCGGAGTGACCAATCAGTTCAAACTCTCAGTGAGGGAAAATCCCCCAATAGAAACAGAACAACACATTATGGAGGGACATGCACATTCTAACCAGAACAACCAATCACTTGCATGGAGAGGGGAGAAGGTACTACAGAAGGGACCAATTGGAATCGGAGCATCTCAAAACAGCAGAGACTCCCAGTTGGGCAGGGATGCAGAACGATGACCATCTAGAGAGGTGCTTACATCTAGAATTTAGCGACCAGGGTATAAGCACCAGGGAGGCATTGTGATGTTTGGAACAGTCACACTGAAATACATTAGCTTCCTAGGCTAGCACTATACACAATATAAAATGTATACAAATTAACCAACTCACAGTAACAGGACAGAGCCTTGGCTTTATCTTAGGAGTCATCAACAAGCACAGAGCTGGGAACTGGCAGACTACAGCAGAGTCTAGGGGGGGGTGGAGCGGCAGCGGAGTCTAGGGGGTGGTGGAGCGGCAGCGGAGTCTAGGGGGTGGTGGAGCGGCAGCGGAGTCTAGGGGGTGGTGGAGCGGCAGCGGAGTCTAGGGGGTGGTGGAGCGGCAGCGGAGTCTAGGGGGGGTGGAGCGGCAGCGGAGTCTAGGGGGGTGGGGCGGCAGCGGAGTCTGGGTAGACTAGCAGACTAGGCCAGGCCCAGACAAGGGCATACACGGTTAGTTTGTAGGTTTCCTGGATATGTGTTATTAAAAAGTTTTGATGTATTGGCAAAACTGCATGCAGGTTCCAAAGATAACACTGTTATGGACTTTGAGACTTGGTATCGGTATTGAAGACACTATTACTATTTAGGTTCTTCCTAAAATAAAATGTAGGAGTAATAGTATCTCCTACACAGCACAAGATTTTAAAGTGGTGCAAAAGTAAAGCACTACAGGGCTTAATTTCTGGTTAAAATGTATATATTTGCAGGCTGTGCTGTAGTTGCCTCAAAATTTGTGTCTTTTATGTAAAATCTGTCACAAATCCTGTGTCAAAAAAGTTCAAATGCTCCCCATTTTTAGGTCACTTAATTGAGCTAGAAATCTCGCCATGCCGCTCTCACATTATCTAGACTGCGCACTATTCATCATAAAAAAAAAAATCACCTGGGCCTATGGGATGTTGATCATGGGGGCTTAGAAATCTGTATCTTTATATTATATTACCCACATTTCTTCCTATACTGAATTTTTACATAGGTGCAAATAGGAAGTGTGGCATTAATTTATATATAAGCTCAATCGAATCACTGCTTTAATAACTAAAACTAAGGGTGTTTCATGTTTGAGCACTTCAGGTATCCAGGGTGACTTTCCGCCATTGGTCTCGGCCAGACTTGTATTTATGCCTCCTGCCAGGTGGAAAAGATATCACAAAAGCTTAAACATATGGCAGCAACCTGATCCCCCCCATCCATATTACCTCAGATCAGGGGATATGTTTTCATGAGATTCAGGGAGATTACAAATTAAGCGTGTGGCTGATTCAGGAATAAGTATGTAGCGGTAAATTGGAGCTACAACAAATGCCAAATTCAAAGTTGGATAATCTAGTTGGAACCCTGGTTTTGGCTTGGGTTATGACACTGGCTATTTGTCACCCTCTGCTCAATACAACAGAATATATTGTGTTTTATGAGAAATATTATTATTTTATATTATAATATATGATTACATCTTATAACATATGAATTATAGGTATAGTATTTAAAACAAAATTCCATTATGTCAATTAAAGGGGGTTATCTCAAGGAAAATGAGACCCAATGCATGCTTTTGAATTATGAGAAGAAAAGTGTTTATCCTTTTATGAGATACATTTGTTCTGTGTTTATTCCATTTTCAACCCCATTTTGTCATCTGTTTCCCTATTATTACACCTTTACAGTGATCTTTATTGAGCTCGGAAGAATATCTGTCTGTAGACATATGATTGTGATGTTTATTTAGTTTTGTAGAACATGTAGGACGTTCATACCCAGCAAAAGAAAGAGGGACAGAATGATTTAAGTCCCAAAGAGGGATTGCCCCTTCTAAAGTGGCATGCTACCCCCCTACCCCCGTCCCAACATTTCCAATGGGATGTATACCCCGTGTCACAGGTTTTTGTGTCAATGACATGGGAAGGTGAGCACTGCCATGTTTACAACCCAGCTTATGGGAGAAATGTACTGTAAGTGAGTGTAGGCAGGCCTTGACTGGCCATATGGCACATCGGGCAAATCCCCAGTAGACCAATAGCCAACGGCAGCAGGCATTAAGCTGTAATTTGACATCCTAAAAATGCCAGGGACCACCAAGTAATCCACTGTCTGGGCTGAGTCTATGCAATTATAGAATAATAGCAGGATTTTGCTAAAATATTTCTAACATAACAACAATAATTAGGTAAATTATGAATATGGATGCTGCTGGCACACTGGTGTTTTTATCTGGTTATAATCCTCGCACACGCGTGTCTTTGCCCATGTGTACCAATCCTAACAGTGTTGCTGGGTTTCACAGCAATGCCTTGTACGCATTATTTTTACATCCATAATAAAATAGCTAAAGTACATATAAGCCCCAGTATGTCAGCCGCAAAGTCTCTTGGTAGGATCCAATGACGGTTTTTGATTGTAATCCATGTTCCATGAGATATCTGGCCAGTAGGAAGCCGGTTGATTTTCCTCCCCAGAACAGCTGTGCCCGACAGACAGCGCTCACCAGTGTACTGTTCTTAGAAAGGCAGCTCAAGCAGAACGCTGCCGCGGGCTTTACAGACGCTTTATTTAGCCAACTCCATGAACTCCGAGAGCTGTCCTGACGAATCTAACAGGGTACATTCAGATTTAATGCCAAGAAACCAAAGGAGGACTTGTGCTGAAGGTCCCTGTTATACTGCAAGATTAATGCCCTTTCTGCTAATCTCTGCCAGGATTAAATGGGTTTTACAATATATCCCAACATTCAGTTTTTGATATCACTAAAGAAAAAAAAAATAATGTTCCCCTTCCAGTGCTGGAAATCTCGCCACTGTGCAAAGCCGTGGTTTATGTGCAGAGAAAGGAACTATTCTCAGGGGGAGGATGGAATTTGATTTAATGTGGAATGAAAAAATAGAAACCACGTGTATAAACGTTTGTTTTCAGTCTTTTTGTTTTAGAATTTTAACTCTCATTATGCAAAGCCAATTGTATTGGAAGTGCTGGCTATAATCATAATTATTATTCATTGATTTATATAGCACAGCCATATTCCGCATCACTGTACAGTTGGTAAATGGGACGTAAAACGTTCTGCATCACATATCTGGACGTGTACATATTCTCCTTACGCAAGATCAATGTAATCTTTAAATATTGGATAAACTTTATGGTTGAGTTTTATGACGCATTTTATCTTCTTTCACTCGTTTACCTGTGCTAATGCATGAGTGGATAGCAGAATGGGGATTAATCTGGATATACCCTGCAGGACACTTCTAAAAGAAAAACCAAGCTTTTCAAAGACAAAGTACGTCCACAAAAAGATTAGCCGAGGAAACTCGATGATTATGCTTGGGGGGTCTATATGATCTAACCTACTGTTGGATGCTTTTTCTTTGTATTGATAAACTTTTTTTATTATTATTACATTTGCTGCCTGTGGCAGTGTGTCCTTGTATCACTGATATCTGTTTTGAAGACCCTGATTAAATTAGGTGGAAGGCTGAATATTTTATGCAGCTTATCCTTGGGACCCCTCTCTAAGATCCTGTACCTGGTAGAGCTGATATGGTTTCCATTGCTGGACCGAGGTGCTCCACTCTACAGGAGACATGACCCATGGAGAAAGGACACCTGACACAGCAGCATGATATCACGGCTATGCCATTTATATATTTGTTACATTTGGCAATCGTAACGCACAGGCCATTCACTCTTATTCTCTACTCTTGCAGAGAAAACTTTTTCCGCAATGCCTTTTTGAAAGTAGCAGTGATATAATTATGCAATTTGCTGAATACGCGTTCTAATGCAGGACATGCAGTCAAACGCTGTGACATAGAAATCTCAGTATCGCACCCTCCAGGTCAGCTTTCACAACAGGCTTCTATATTTCATTAGCGCAGGTTAATGTCTCAAAAGCATTGATCCGTGTGAGTGATTGTAAGTGCATATTATGCACACACTTTGTTCTGTAGCATTGCATGGTCAGGCAGCCAGAGAGGCAGATATTTGCACCGCGGATACATTTTTGAGTAGTAAATCGTAGTTTCATCGGGAGATCACTCCTCAGAATTTGTATCTTCACATCTTCAACATCTAGATTTGTATGTGAATGGAGATCTTCTCGCAAACACACATTAAATGCTTTGTCTGTGTGTAGAATTATTATTATTATTATTATTATTATTATTTTGGTTATATATATATATATATATATATATATATATATAATATGTGTGTCCTGCATCTTCCATGTGGTGCATACTGTATTCAGGGGACTAAAATCAATGCACCCTGCAGTCTCATATGTCATACCCCAGCAAAACTGCTTCGTGGACAATAATCAGGCTTATTTTGTACCCATCTCCATTAGATCTTCCTTATCTACTCTTGCGGATATTGCAGTTACTCTTTTACGTTGATCTCATTGCGATATAATCTGCGCTATACACTACTTCTCCAGGCAATCAATCAATGCTCATAGGACATGACACGCAACGCAATTGAAGAACACCATTAATATTGTATCATTTCGCACTAACTTGTAGTAATTCGAGTGATACAAAGTAAACCTACCTGTCTCAGGAGTAACTCTGGATGTCCACCAAACAATTCCTTTGTTTCTGCTCGAATATCCAGAAAGGCAAATCCATGTATCCGAGTGGGCAGCTCAGACTGATGTCTCGTTGTGCGTGGATTATATGCTTTATCCTCTGCCTCCCCTGTTATCCTTTCAAAACACCCAAAAAGCATCAAAGAGTTCAGTTGCAGCCTCGCTGTGATGGGAGCTACATTGGAAGTCATCAGGACCCTCGCACTTCATTGGGCTCTGCTCTAAATATAACCCACCCACTAATAGTCGCCTCCATAGGCAGATGGCCTTGTCAAAAAGCTGACCTCGGTACTTGGCCGTATCCGCAGAGACGTGTCGCTCAGGCAGAGCTGCGCTGTAATGGGATAAATACAGTTAGCCATCTGTTTCTGGAATACACACAAACATTAAGGATCGAGCCGCAATAGTAATATCCATGTGTGCGGCGATGTTATTGTCACGCTGGTGTGGACATGCTGCCGTCACATGTGGCTTTTATTTGCAGAAACAGACATGTTTTTACACCATTTTTGATGTGCTTAAACATATTGGTTTGCATTCGTGACGTAATATTCAAGGCAATTAATGTAAATCACTATTTTAATTACCATCCGTATAGCACGTCGGGAGGTTTCTCTATGTATATGAAAATGGAACTGCTGTATGTTACCAAAAGTTTTATTTGTACGGGTACCTAATTTGTTGGGATTCGGATCGGATTAGGTTCTGTCTGAGCACGGCAGGGTTTTTACAGAGTCCACCTGAATCCTGCCTCTCACACCAGTGTCATTTACAGTTCTTGGGCGCACAAGTAGGTGGTGGGCAAAAAAAGGTAATTTTCCTTACTCAAAAATATATAAGTAAAAAAGTAATGCATTTTTTATATAAGATTTTCTTCATCCATCACTGTGGCCGTGGCATCTGAGCAGCATTTCAATAGCACCGAATGTCCTGCGCAGGTGCAGGTGCTGGGAATCCTCGTCCATGGTCTCCAGATGCGTTCTCCTCTAGTGGCTGACTTTGGGATTTACTAATTCTAGGTCTTTAGAATGAGCAGTTACCTCTTTGGGAACAAAATCCCTCTGTCCCCTTTTTCGTCCCCCGGTGTGCTCATTTTCTGACCCTTCAGAATGTTTGTTGAGTATGTTTAACAGGCCTAAAAGTCGCAATAGTGTGTATTTTATAAATACAATACATCCGCCTTATCCTAGCAGATAATTAGCTATTATTAAGTTAGATACTAAATCAAGCGACTCTTCCTAAAAAAAAATACAAATAATAATTCATATAGATTTTGGCTTTAGAGCTTGATTTACTGGCTAAATTCAGGCACGGTGTGGGGGTGGTAATTCTTGTGAAGTAAGTAGCCAAGAAACCCAAAGCATATTTGGAAGACAGCATCCCATATTCATGATATCCAATCTCTCCCAAAACACGTAATGGGAACACAGAAAGGTTCCAGTCAATGAGCAAAGTCTTCTTAAACCTTTTGTTACTCCAGACATCTCACCAGGGATGCATTTACCGTGAGAGCGCCCCCTGCTGCCCCTCCTCATCCGCTGTCCTTGTAAAGCACCCCAAGGAGACTTATCTAGCTCGGCACAGCTGCCGTAGCGTAAATGGGCTGGTTGGGGAGATTCCTCTTGTATTGGGCCCATTGAGTAGCTGCACAGCACTTAACTGGCTATTTGTGGAATTTCCCAAAATCGTGTGCATTTCTCATCATTTTTAGAATGTGGATAAAGTTTTTTTTGCCTACCTCCACTTTTCTCTGCATAGTACCCAGCTGCTTTGTACCTTAAACCATTTTAATCATTTGAACAAGTTACCGAAGGTCTTCCGCAGGATTCTTACTCATGTGCGTTGTTCCCGTGTTGTTGGTGACAGCGTGAACCCCCGTAATTTCAGTAGGTATCATTTGCTTTTCCTTAGCAGAGCTTTACTATTTTTGATGAACTGTAGCCAGTGTCCATAAAAAGAGAAGGCAGATGCTTTGGGACACTCGCATATATATCAGCCTGTGACAGCGCTGCTATTTTTCACACAACTCAATAAACCCTTGACTGCTATGCTGCAGATGCCAAGAAGTGTGACCATCTGCAACCACTGGCATTCCTTTCCGGAACGTAAAAGGTTAAATTACAGTTTTAGCTACAGCATGGATCACTTTTAGACTCTTCTGAGAAGTAAATTAATATATATTTCCACATCAGGTATGGTGACATTTACCCAGTGACTTAAAATTGGACTCTACACCTGAATTTACTTCCTAAGGCATCTAGACCTATCATATAATAATATATGGGGAAAAAAAAGATATTTTTATTGTTATTGCTAATCCCTGAAATCCTTTACAGTGAAAATTCACAATTTCAGCAGCACTGATTAAAGAAACAGTATATAAATATATACATTTTCCTACTTATTTAATATATTGAAATACCCTTTCTTATAGGAAATTATCATACGTCTTTGGGAAACCATGTGCTATGTTTAATATATAAGTATATTATATATATATATATATATATATATGTATATATATATTGTGAGCTGAGATCATGTAACCACACAGTCTTAAGGTTTGAAATACCACATAAGGCTGAATTCTTTTTAGAAATTGTAGTCCTTTTATTAAAGGTCTTTAAACAAACATAAATAAAACAAACAAAAAGAAAAACCTTGCTCTCTGAGCACTTACTGACAGACAACAACTGACTATCGTTGGACGGCTTACCCGCTACCAACAAAACATTTAGTACAGACCTTTAGGAACCACTCAGCAGATTTGTTAGGAGAAAAATGCAGTCTCACTCACTGCTTGTAGCTTTCTCACCTGAATAACTCACAGGGCTCCTTTTTGTAGCAGCCCCCTGCTGCTCATTGGTATCAGGTGAGTAATTATCTGGGATAATCAGAACTCCTGGACTGGCTTCCTCACCTGCTGCAAGTAAACTGTGGAGTGGAGCACTGGCCCTCCCTTCTCTCCAAATGCTCCACCCCAGGGACCCAAACGTAACTACAGTATTACCATTATTTTGACGGTAACAAAACATTCTCCCTGGGGTTATCAAATACATTGCATTGCAGTATTTTGTGAGGAATATATGTGTTGTCAACCACCATGCCCTGTTCCCTGTCACACATCCTCCCCCCCAGCTCAAACCTAGTGGGGTGAGCGACCACGGTCATAAGTGAATGTTTACGTGAAAGACCATCAGCATTACCCTGTTTAGAGCCTGCCCTGTGCTCTAATGAGAAATGATAGGGTTGTAAACTAAGGAACCAGCGTGTAACTCTGCTATTTTTCTCCTTGTTTTGACTCATCCAAGTTAGTGGTGCATGATCGGTCACTAGCTTAAACCTTCTGCCCAACAAATAGTATTTCAGAGTTTCGACAGCCCATTTAATAGCTAAACATTCCTTCTCAACTATTGAATAATTCTTTTCTCTAGGTTGAAGTTTCCTACTTAGGTACAAGATTGGGTGCTCTTCATCTTGAGTTACCTGGGAAAGCACTGCTCCCAATCCTACATCAGATGCATCGGTTTGTAGGATAAATTCCTTTGAGAAATTCGGTGTGACCAATACAGGTTGAATGCAAATAGCTTCCTTGAGACTTTGAAATGCTTGTTCAGCTTCAGGGGACCACTTCACCATGACACGGGCTTTAGCTTTTGTGAGATCAGTTAAGGGACTAGCTATAGTTGCAAAGTTGGAAATAAATCTCCTGTAATAGCCAATAAGACCAAGGAATGTTCTGACCTGTTTCTTAGTCAATGGCTGTGGCCAATTCCGTATGGCTTCAATTTTAGCAAGTTGTGGCTTGACTAACCCTCTCCCAATGGAATACCCTAGATACTTAGCCTCCTCTAGGCCAATAGTACACTTACTAGGGTTTGCTGTTAACCCAGCATTTCGTATGGAATTAAGGACGGCCTGTACTTTTGGTAAGTGAGACTCCCAATCTTCACTGTGTATAACCACATCATCCAAGTAAGCCGCTGCATAACGGGTATGTGGTTTTAGGATTCGGTCCATCATTCTTTGAAATGTTGCTGGAGCCCCATGTAAACCAAAAGGTAACACTTTATATTGGAAAAGTCCATCTGGAGTAGAAAAAGCAGTTATTTCCTTTGCCCGATCTGTGAGGGGCACTTGCCAATAGCCTTTGGTTAGATCCAGTGTGGAGAGATACCGGGCTTTCCCAAGTCTTTCCACAAGTTCGTCAACCCTCGGCATGGGATATGCATCAAACTTGGATATTGTGTTAAGTTTCCGGTAATCATTGCAAAATCTGATTGTACCATCAGGCTTTGGTACAAGCACAATTGGGCTACACCAGTCACTTTGGGATTCTTCGATCACCCCAAGGTCCAACATTTTCTTCACTTCTGCTTTGATTGCTTCTCTACGAGCTTCTGGTATTCTATACGGCTTAAGATGGATTCTTTTCCCCGGTTCAGTGACAATATCATGCTTTATTACAGCAGTTCTCCCTGGAACTGTGGAGAAAACATCTTTATTTAATCTAATAAAGTCTTTTACCTCCCTCTTCTGATGTACAGTCAGGGTTTCGGATATATTGACAGCAGGATCATTATCCTTTGGAGGGAGGTTTGATGCTTCCATGGTCACAAGCACTTCTCTTTCTTTCCATGGCTTAAGTAGATTCACGTGGTAAATTTGTACCTCCTTTCGTCTTCCAGGCTGTCTTACTTTATAATTCACTACTCCCACTTTCTCAATTACTTCATAAGGTCCATGCCATGTTGCTAGGAATTTGTTCTCTACAGTAGGAACCAAAACAAGCACTCTATCTCCTGGTTGAAACGTGCGGACCCTGGCATTTTTATTGTAGCTATTCTGCTGACGTTGTTGAGCATTCTCCATGTGTTCTCTAACAATGGGCATAATGGCTGTCATCCGTTCCTGCATCTGATTTACATGCTCTATGATGCTCTTGTGTGGTGTAGACTCATGTTCCCAAATCTCTTTGGCTATATCTAGCAGTCCTCTAGGGTGTCTACCATACAAGAGTTCAAAAGGAGAAAACCCAGTAGAGGCTTGAGGGACTTCTCTAATAGCAAACATTAAATAAGGCAAAAGGCAGTCCCAGTTTTTCCCATCTTTATCAATGGCCTTTCTAAGCATAGACTTTAGGGTTTTATTGAATCTTTCCACCAAACCATCCGTTTGTGGGTGATATACTGAGGTTTTCAATTGCTTTATACGAAGGAGATTACATAATTCTTTTGTAACTCGGGACATGAATGGAGTTCCCTGGTCTGTTAGTATTTCCTTGGGAATCCCAACCCGACTGAACATGGACATTAGTTCCTTAGCAATAGCTTTTGCTGAAGTTGTACGCATAGGTATTGCTTCAGGGTAACGCGTAGCATAGTCTACTATTACCAATATGTACTGGTGTCCTCTGGCAGATTTTACAAGAGGGCCCACAAAGTCCATACCAATGCGTTCAAATGGTACCTCTATAATAGGTAAGGGCACTAATGGACTACGGTATGCTGTAAGAGGGGCAGTTAACTGGCAATCAGGACAGGAGGAACAATAATTTGTAATTGACGCCATTACACCTGGCCAATAAAATCTCCTGAGGATTCTCTCTTTCGTTTTTTCAACCCCTAGGTGCCCTCCCAGAACATGGCTGTGTGCAAGATGTAATACTGTGTGTCGGTATGCCTGGGGTACCAATAGTTGTTTAACCGACTCTAATTTCTCAACTCTATACAGTAAATCATTTTCTACCTCAAAATATGGATAAGTCAGGGTTTTTCCAGGATTAACAGGGGTCCCATTCCTCATAGTGATCTGGTTTCTTGCCCCAGCTAAAGTGGGGTCCTCCCACTGTGCAGCTCTGAAGTTACCCAGGTTACCTTCTAGGTCAGTCAATTCTACATCAGGCTCCGTGATATTAGAAGGACCTGCCTCACTCTGCTCAGTGTTACTACCCACTAGGGTTTCAATAGGGGTTGAAGGCTTGTTCCTAGCAGCAGCTTCTCTGTCCAAGTCATCCCCCAATAAATCTGAAAAGGGAAAGTCACTAACAGCGCCCTCTACTGGTACTGAGTTAACCCTTTCAGCAGTCGACCATAAAGTCAAAAAATAAGGAAAATCCCTGCCAACTATCATTTCATGGACTAATCCATTCACTAGACCAACTCTATGATTTACAGTACCACTTTGCGTTTCAATAATCACCTCAGCAGTGGGGTACTGGTGTATGTCCCCATGTATACAGGCAACCTCTAGTTTCTGGGAGTCATCTATTGGAGTGTTTTTTAACAGACCCTGGTCTAGAAGTGTAACCATACTTCCTGAATCTAGTAAAGCATGTACTTCTTTTCCCTCTACCTTTAAAGTACACCAGGGATGGCCCTTCAGACACTCATTTTGTGTGACAGAATATACAGAGTGAGAGAAAAGTGAATAAGCACCCCACTGATCACCAACATTACATTCCATTGCAACAACATTCTCAGGACAGTCTTTTGCAATATGTCCATATTCTTTGCACTGAAAACACTTAACAGTATAATTAGGCATTATTCTTGAGGATGGTGTGGTCTCTTCCAGCCTCACAAAATTCCTGCCTTTTGCTGTAGTGTCCCTTGGGTTGTAAAACCCCATCTGCTCCTCCCGAGACCCCCTTTTCCCTGGATCAGTCTTACCAAACTTACTGGGACTCTGGATCTTCGGGGTCCTAAGTCTCTCCTGGTTAGGGAGTTGCAAAAATTCTCCAGCTGTCACATACCGTTCCACCAAGGCAACTAGTTCATCAGCAGTTTTAGGATCGCTCTGGCTGACCCACCGTCTTAGGGAAACAGGCAATCCTCTCAGGAACCGGTCCATCACAAGTTGTTCCACGATGTGGCTAGATGAGTTAACCTCCGGCTGTAACCATTTCCTGGCCAGATGTATTAAATCAAACATTTGTGACCGTACCGCTTTGTCTTGATTATAAGTCCAGGAGTGAAATCTCTGTGCCCGAACCGCTATCGTGACTCCCAGGCGGGCCAAAATTTCTGCTTTCAGTTTAGCGTAGTCACAGGCTTCTGCAGGCTCCAAATCATAATATGCCTTTTGAGGCTCTCCACTCAGGAACGGTGCTAAAAGGCTTGCCCATTCAGATTCAGGCCAACGTTCTCTTTCAGCTGTCCTTTCAAAAGCCATCAGGTAAGCCTCTACATCATCTGTAGCCAACATCTTTTGCAAATAGTTACTCACTCTCAGAGTCTTAGAACTATGTGGCACTTCTGCAGTATACCTGGCCAGCCTCTCAGATAGGCCCTGGATCTCCTGCTGCATGGCACGAGTGACATTTTGTTGCTCCTCTTTCTGTGCAAGCACCAGTTGCTGCAGGACTGTAATATTTTCTTGCTGGACAGTTGTAGCTTGTTGCTGGGCAGTTGTAGCTTGTTGCTGCGTGGCTGCTGCCTGTAGTAAAGCCTTAATAACATCCTCCATGTTTGTGTTTCGTGGTATTGTTTCCTTTTCCAGACTATCAATGTGGTACCGGCATTCTCCACCATATGTGAGCTGAGATCATGTAACCACACAGTCTTAAGGTTTGAAATACCACATAAGGCTGAATTCTTTTTAGAAATTGTAGTCCTTTTATTAAAGGTCTTTAAACAAACATAAATAAAACAAACAAAAAGAAAAACCTTGCTCTCTGAGCACTTACTGACAGACAACAACTGACTATCGTTGGACGGCTTACCCGCTACCAACAAAACATTTAGTACAGACCTTTAGGAACCACTCAGCAGATTTGTTAGGAGAAAAATGCAGTCTCACTCACTGCTTGTAGCTTTCTCACCTGAATAACTCACAGGGCTCCTTTTTGTAGCAGCCCCCTGCTGCTCATTGGTATCAGGTGAGTAATTATCTGGGATAATCAGAACTCCTGGACTGGCTTCCTCACCTGCTGCAAGTAAACTGTGGAGTGGAGCACTGGCCCTCCCTTCTCTCCAAATGCTCCACCCCAGGGACCCAAACGTAACTACAGTATTACCATTATTTTGACGGTAACAAAACATTCTCCCTGGGGTTATCAAATACATTGCATTGCAGTATTTTGTGAGGAATATATGTGTTGTCAACCACCATGCCCTGTTCCCTGTCACAATATATATATATGATATTGTACATACAGTATTGTGCAAAAGTGTGAAAAAATGCCGTAAAGTAAAATTGCTATCACAAATAGACATGTTAATGGTTTATTTTATCATTTCACAGAATGCAAAGTGAGTGAACAGAAGAAAAAGCTAAATCGAATTAATATTTGGTGTGACCGCCTTTGTTCTTCAAGGTCGCTCACAAAGCCCCATTTGGTCGTTTGGACTGTTGGCTAGGAAGCTATCCAGCTTTTAATGCGTTACGATGCCACTGATTCTCACACAGCTTATAACAGGACAACGTATAATTCAGCTGCAGGGGTCCCTGTGGATAGAGTGTACGTTAGACAAGAAATGTAACAATAATATTGCGTGCCAATAACCGGGATCGTAATATATATATATAATATATATATATAAGCCAATGTAGTTAAGGGGATCGTGAGTACATTGTGTAGAGGCTTGGAGTCAGTCTGAGGCTTTACAACAAATAATGGGAATATTCAGTGAGTTGGTTCCTACGTTGAGCTTGTATCGGTGTAGGCATTCAATGGGAAACAAAACATACGGGATCAGGGGATAACATTAGTGGATTGAGAGGAACTCTAAGATTTAAACTTCTTTTGAATCATTGTCTTTTAAAATGGGGTACACTGTTCATGTATATATATTATATATATATATATATATATATATATATATATATATATATATATATATATATACCGGCTGAGCGAGTTAACAATAGTTAATCGCTTCCTAAACTCTTTCCAGCAGCATACAGCCTTTTAATATGGCGAAAGTGGTCGCTTCAGTGAGCGATCAGGAGGCGCCCCTTGCAATTTATTTTTTTTGGGTGTTGCTGAATGCCTCAATGTGGAGGCATTGCAGCAACACCAGCTGAGCTAGGAAAGCCATTTTAACCCCATGACGTGCCTGGCACACCAGTTGTCACTAATTGTATGCATTTCCATGACGTGCCTGGCACTTCAATTGTCTTTAAGTGGTTAATATACATAGAGGTGTAAAAAAAAACAAAACATTTTTGCGGGTCACACAAAGCCTTCTTCGCCACTACAGGCAATGTTTATGTCCTATCAAGGAACTCAGTGTTATTGCTTAATTGTGACATGTTACAAGACAGGTTTCTGCAGCATTGCCCTGTGTTCCAAATTGTAACTAATTCAGGAAGCCATGAGCTGTGTTTCTGTACGAGGAGGACAGGAGTCTCTGAAAGCCTTTTACTGTGCATAGAATGTGATCCTATTTTGAACCTGATCAACTAATATTCTGTGATGATTGAAGAGGCTCTTCATGGGTTGAGCTGAGGTCACACTTGATTAACCCGCAGTGTTCTTTATGCTGTTGGACAGTCTCTTTTATCGGCCAGTGGATGGTTAGTCCAATAGAATCAGTAAGATGGCACTTAACCCATTCCGAAAATCTTTTAGTCTTTTATCTTCATGTGCCAGACGCTCATACCTTATTGTACAGTGTTGTGATGTAGTAGGGTGTGAGTGGGAGAATGCCACAATGGCATATATATAAATAAATGGCGCTTGGGGTTGATATGACTTTTACGGCAAGAAGTTGGCTGCCCGCAATAAATAGTTCCAATGCCAATTATGCAGATCCGGCTCAGCCATTGGGGATGTCTTTTATAATGTATGGTGAAGTCAGTTGAAATACCGATCACTGCAAGTCAAGGTGTAAATAAACCACTTTGAGACTTTCAGTGCTAACATTAAGTAGAATAAAGCATATAGAGCACCCTGTGCCTGTGCCAATTTCTTACTTTCTACACCTGTAATTACTCATTTTTAACGGTTCAGGGTTTGATTTATTTGGCAAATACCACGGTCAGAAAAAAAACGGATTACTTTCACACGTTAACATTCTTTTTAAATAATTAGGCCCACAAGGTATTAAAATGTTCTCTTTTGCTATAATGAGTGGTAAATCCATTATTAGGTGCAATGGTTCTCAAGGGTTGGGTAATTAAGAGCGTAATTTGCCACTTTGTCATCAAATGACATCACTCTGCAGTACTTTGATGTCAGTTCATCTACTGCACCTGCTTTAAACTGCACCTTTTTTATATATATATATATATATATGAAAGGTGAAGAGAACTGTTGAGAACTAGAAAAAAGACAGCTGAAGTTCCCATGGACTGTTATAAAATGATTTATTTTAATTCATAAGATTCGTTAAGTAAGTTGCGCAGAAGACTAATTTATTTATTTGCTGAAAGTCGCACAAAGGACACTGTGTTTCCACCATCGCTGGCTATTTTTAGCTTCACTTCATGATCTAGATTAAGCCTTGGAAATGTTGCTTTCCTGCTATCAGCTACAACTCTAAAGATCCTCAGCCATAACATTGCTGGGATTTAACAATAGCTGGAGGGATATTTATCCCTTTGGAATTCTATAGCTTGCTGAGCACCTACATCCAGTGCCTGCGTATGAGTCTTATCTGCACTATAGTTAAAACTGGTGCCTGTAGATTAACCTCATGTTGACCAATATAGATTCAAAGTTACTGCAGGACTTGGTAATCCATGCACTGTATAGTACACTGCTGAACAAACAGGTCATCGTAGGGTCTTTTGCACTACAACCACAGACCCCATACATATTTAACCCATACCTCACAGGGGATGAGGCTACGATTGGCTGGGCATTAGCGGCAAGGCCTGGAATGTATTGAAGTTATTGATGGTTCTTGTACTGTTCCCCAGAATTATTTTTTTTTTATTGAATCATATTTATTATTTTTCATAACATATAACATAAAAACAACATAAACATACATAAGTAGTCTTGGCTTCTTAACAAAGTTCTATCATTCATCATCACATACCATTTCAGCTCTCTGTATTGTCATATCATAATAAGCGCAAAAAAAAAAAAAAGACAAGAAGTCAGGGATAAAAATAATCACCAAATTACTAATTCAAAAATTTCGTAACTTTTTTAATCCAGTCTTCACAAATTTCTGACTTTCTTTTGTATGATATACTAACCCAGCTTAAACCTCTTTCCGTTTGTAATTGGAACAGTATTTGTTTTACCAACAATATCTTAAGTATTGGTTTAGGTTCTTTCATTGCTAGAGCTTGGAAAGAACCTAAACCAATACTTAAGATATTGTTGCTAAAACAAATACTGTTCCAATTACAAACGGAAAGAGGTTTAAGCTGGGTTAGTATATCATACAAAAGAAAGTCAGAAATTTGTGAAGACTGGATTCTGTTCCCCAGAATTTATGCTTTTGAGTAGGGCTATGGAGACCTACTGTGTTGTCGGGATATTAGTTTGTGTAATTCCTTTTAATGACTGTAGGTGGTGCTCATTCTTGCTTGCTGGGGGCAGCACTACTACATCGGAGCCCCCTGTGGGAGATTTTGTTTTACTATTTCAGTTACCAAAAAAACATAATTTTTTAGTTTTTTTTTTTAAGGTGGTTGTCATTCAAATTTGTTATTTATATACTTCCTGAGAAATTATTTTTATAATTTTTTTGCCCAGGAGACGGCAATTTTTGAGCTTTTTTGTGTAGCGCATATGTCAAGAACTCATCTTTATTATTATTTTTCCCTGTTTCTCTCTGTCTGTAGGTGACGTGAAAAGTGAAGAAACTCTTGACACAAAGACTACAAAGAAGAGAAAAAAGCCAGCTTCAGAGACATTAACGACTGCAAAGAAGAAGAAACCGGTAAGGGGGTTATATTTAATATGCATTTCTGTTAACCATTTAAGCCACTTTATGATTGAGCCGGGGTTGTCTTATTTTCGTTTTTTAATCAAATCACCCATTAAAATGACATGAAAATGAGTTGAACGTTCTGAGCATATGATCATGCCGTGGCTACATGGTATTCTATGTAAATTATTACTTGGTAATCTTATTAAACACAAAGCCATGAAGTCTTTGCTCATAATTTTTGCAATAGGATATGAGTCACCAAGTGAACATTCATGGGGTCAAGTATCTGTCTAATCGTTATATGTGATGGCCTACACATGGCTACAAACCCCGCATTTATCACCACATCATAAAGACTCATAAATCCTTTCTACATACAATCTATTTTTAAAAATATATCCTTAAACATTTACCTGGATAACTTTAACTGGCTTCATTTAAGGGGTTAACACGCAAGAAGTCTCTGAGAAGGGATGTATACTAAATGCGTGTAAATGTTGGCTTTGTGTTTTGTGTCTCTTCTCTCGCTTCTTCGCGGTCTCCCCGTTCGTATATAATCCTCCCGCCAATGTATTTTATAAATATGTTTCAATCCTGTTTGCTTTAATGCTTACCAGAGGTTTTTCTTAAAGTCCCATTTACATTCTTGAAATAACCCTGTAAATGATTTCACCAAAGACCGTTTTGTCTGGAGCTGTTTGGTGACTTGTCCGTAAAGGAAGGAATTCACAAGCTTAGATTATTTTATGTATGAAAATCGTATGTGCCGTCTGGACCCGCAAATCCTTTCCAATCGCAAACGTATTCCACTTCTTCATATTACATATTAAGTGTCTTACATCAGAGTTTGATCTGCGTCACAGAAATGTAAATGTTGATGATATAATTTTTTTTTCATAAGATAACCGTACATCCAGGCACCATAGGCAATAAAAGTTTGCACTGAATTCTTGACTTTTTTGGATTCATCTGTTCCTGGCTTCTACAAAGATCCGTTCAGTTCTGTTCTTGTTCAATCGTAAATACGTGCAAAATACTTCCTTTTCCTTCCCTGTCTAGAAGTTGCCATTTTGGGCGCTGACGTTATTTTTTGCATCTGGTAGGCCTTCCCAAAACGTTTCACCGTTTATTCACGCATTTTTGTTTTTCGTTCCTCACAGGGTAAAGAATGCATTTTAACGCAACCAGAAAATAAAGAAGAGGCTCCGGCAAAAATCAAACGAAGGAAAAAGGTACCCAAAAAAAAAAAGAATGTATAGAGCAAAAGATGTTTGATCTAATTTTCAATCCATTTCGGTTTTCCCCAAGAATGTAAATGTATAAGATGCTGTGATTGCAAGCTTCAGGCAATGCGTTAGATCAACATACTTTCTGATTAGTAGAATAAAAAGAAAACATTTTCTCCGCTATGTAATGTATAAAAACTTTCTTGGATTTAATGTATTCTGCGGCTCTTCTGCTTATAGTCTACATTTTAAGGACCAAGATAATAAAAAAAACCACATTCATTGCAAGGGAAAGATGTGTTTTTTTTGTGTAAAAGGTCTGGTTCGGATCCTTTCTGATCTTGAGTGTATACATGTTGTTATTACATACAAGTGACCGTTTCTTCCATGTCAGTGTACAGTATGTCAGACCTGTACGAACACGTTATCACAATTCTAGAAGCTGGTGTAAGACATTTATCTTGGAGCGTAAACACTGCGCTATGTCTAAACAATTTCCCTGCACAGACGTATGACTGCGTCTTCATAACCCGCAGGCTTCAAACTGACTTCAACATCATTAACATCCATTGGCTGTCCACAGGGAATGCATTGCTTATATCGCTTATGCTTAATAGAGTTTATATTGGCGTTTGTAGAATCTAAAATCTATACTGTCATTTTAATTCACATGACCAGTGGTATTGTTGGAGAAAAATAGAATGTAATGATATAATTTTAAATAAGAGCCATTTGACTCATCTTCTTTAAGACTTAAAACCTTACTTAGTCTTTGGGATTATCTTTCACAATAGCGTTATGTCTATCCAAAACATGCTTAAATCATCATGCTGTATTGATGTTTACCACTTCTGCCAGATGACTATTCTAGTTATCAACCATCCTCTCAATAAAAACAAGCTCTGGGATCTGACTTTGGGCTTATTTGCTAAACGGAAAGTTGACAGAATAGTTTTCTGTAGTATAGCACCACACAGCCTTCATATGACTATACATTAAGAAGACTTAACCCTAGTGAGCTTCTTCATTAGCTTGGCCGGCCTTTATAATGTACAATAAAATCAGCAAGATTTTCCCGGTCTCGTCACCCATTGGATTATGCATTATACGGGGCTAGCTTAGCCCTTAACTCTGGAGAAACTTGTCAGTTTTGGCCCTGCCAACTGTCTCTTTAGTGAATAGATTTACCAGCGGAACAACATGCTGTGAAACTGGAGTTATCGACTGGAGTCCGCTCCTAGCTTTAACCCCTTAAGGACAATGGGCGGTCCCAAAACCCATTGAAAACAATGCATTAAGGGGTTAACATAAGCATAGCTTGAGCTACTGAACTGTGTACATGGATGGAAATTTAAGCTTCTTATCAAGCTAACCTTAAGGTTTTATGGCAGCCCAGCATTAAGTAATGTTTCGTGTAAAAAAACTGATGAAACCAGTAAATGGCTAAACTATCAATGCTCTGATTCCAGAAGACAATTACTGACGTTCTTGCCACATCTGTGCCAAAAGCCGGCTCACCAGAAGACCTTCAAAACCTTCTTCTTCAGCATTTCGATAATACAAGATCAGTGATTGAACTGGAAGAACTCAAACTACCAGGTATGAAGGTCATATGTCATTGTACTACTTCTATCCCCGTGGTGCTTTGTAATGAAAAAAACAAAAAACCCATTACTCAAGAGCAGTGAGCAGCCTTTTTTCCATAAGATCATATTCCATGTTGGACTGTGTTTGGTTTATTATATATATATATATATATATATATATATATATATATATATATATACTGCTCTCCAAGTATTTAACAAAATCGCTTCTTTGGTTTCTCGGTATTTCTTTGTAAATATTTCAGACCACAGAAAATGTAAAAAAATTGAATAAAAAATGCCACGATGGAAACTGGGAAACCGCATGCATTCTCATGTGTGGCTGACTTTTAAGTATGGCTTTGTAAGTTGCGCTCTTAAAGTATGTTTGCTTGCACTTTGTTTGAACCATAGGGAAACCGTGCATTTTTGGTTTTGGTCATACTTTTTTTTATATGTAATATATACATATTGGGAATTATTCTTCCAAATTATTATCTGTACTATAGATTACAGTCAAACATCTGGACTTAAAAAATGAAAGGCTATCTGTCCTATATATTCATGTTTAACCTCATGCCTAAGGGAGTCTGATTTATTCACTGAAGAATTCAGTTTTCCTGAAAACGTGACCTAGTTTACTTGGCCTGTCTTGTCGGAGATGTTGTAGAGCTAAAGGCAATTTGCTTTCTAATGAGACAATACCTATCTGCGTAGCACTTTTGTAGCCTCGGAGCTCAAACATGGAACTCTAACAATATGAGTACAATAGAAGGTCATGTTTATTCCGTCTCAGAAGAGAGGGCTTACAGAACACGACGGATAATATGAATCGGTTAATAATATTAAAAACTTAAATAAATAATAATAACAACAAAAAATCTTGACTTGTTCTGCAGTAATCTTGCCGCTTGGTTTCAGCATTCACATTCAGATCTAATGAGAGATTTAGAGTTTGGAGTCTGATTTTTGGCGCTTGTTCAGATGTCCGTTACAGTCACAGATCACAGGTCGGGGTTTACAGCATGAAAGATAAATTACATGGGTTCAGATATTTGGAAGTCCATGTAACGCATCTAGATCCTGCGACATGATGCTTATAGTTAATATAAAAAAAAAAAAAGGTTGCATATTGACATTGATAATATAATCGTAAATAAATATAAATCTAGCCAGATTGCTCACATTTATTCTATGAATACTTATTTCACAAATATTTTCTTTCCCTAGATACTTGTTTTGTAAAAGCCAATGACTTAACCCATACTCTTTCGTCATACCTGAATCAAAGTAAGTACCGGCTGATATTTGTTAGCCAATCCATATTATGTCATTGCTATTTATTTTGTTTGCTGTGGATCTCTTTGCGTTTGTGAAGTGTAATGCTCATGATCACACTCTGGGATTGTTCTGATTAAAACTTAAACCCCATACATGCAGTCCTTACTTCTGCTGTCTTTAACATCCAGTTCTAGACGTCCATCATCACCAGATGCAGCGACCGCTCTATGTGCTTTTATGTTTTCATTTTTGATATATACCCTCCGTGTCCCTCTTGTTCTCTAGATCTCCTGTCCCCTTTTCTCCCCATGTGTCCCCTTTTTGTATGATCTCAGAATGTTTGCTGAGTCTGAGTGTATCACAGAGTCCTACAGAAGCTCAGGTCATAATAATGTATATAAAAACTAATTTATAAACTAAATTGTGTAAGTAACATGTATTCTTCTTCTAAATATTTTACTCAGTAACATTTATAGCTGTCAATAAATCACACAGTCTCAGCCCATAGCCTTGCCTCTAATCACACACCCTTATAAAAAAGTTCTATAAAAGGCTAATATTAGTATGATTACATTTTTAAGCATTTCCATTCTGACATCTTGTAAATAACCCAACTATGTATGCAGTGACTCCATCTCTTATTAACAGTATAATCATTCGGCCTGACTGCTTATTCAGCATTTTAGTCTGATCACCAAAACCCACCATAACTAATTAAAAGTAAACAGGATTTAATGCAGGAGACAAATGAATGGCATTGGTACGTTGCTATCTCCCAGAAACCTGAACCACGTCAGAATCCCGATCCACGTCAGAATCCCGATCCACGTCAGAATCCCGATCCACGTCAGAATCCCGATCCACGTCAGAATCCCGCAGCAGGCTTCTGAATGTGTTTTAGATTTTATGTTTCATATATATATATAATGTTTTTGTTGTTACAGCATGCCCTAAATGGTCAAAAATATCAAAAAATCACAAGGAGAAGAAATCAGTGCTGCTCTTGGTAGTGTGCAGCTCAGCCCACAGAGCCTTGGAACTCATTAAGTAAGTTATTGTGTACATCGTATTAAGCTTTTATGTTTTACAGGGCTGTATATTCCAACATTATAACAAATATGAATAAGTGTTTTACAGCGTTCATGACTGGGAATCCCTTTATCCCTGTTTCTGATGTCAGCCATTGCTTAACTAAACCTGTAACTCGGTTAAGGCTGTGGGTCATTCCATGACACTTACAGATGCTTAGTCTACATATATTTTCGTTCTGTTATTTGGGCGATGCATGGACAACGGATAAATATGTAAAATTCAAACTTAAATTGTATTGATCTCAAAAATACAAATATAATTACACCAAGAGTAATGAAATAAAAGGGTTATACTCACTTTTTGGATCACAACTAATTGGTTCTTAGACCAATTATCTAATAGTGTGAAACGTCACCATGGTTTTACATATCAGAGAGATTTATAAACACGCTTTACCATTCTTAACATGATAAACATAGGTTAACATGCCTATGTATGCAGCTTAACATATGTATCAATGTCATGAACAACTTAAAAGATAATTTATGATCTATTATAGAACCCAATGTTTTAATCATCTGCCTCTTTCAACTTGGTTTTTAGGCTGATAAATGCATTCAAAGGAGACACTAAGATTATGAAGATGTTTGCAAAGCATATAAAGGTGTGTACACGTTGGAATATGTTTAATGTAATGATTTGGATGTGTTGTCAGTATTTTAATTTTAAATCGATACGTGTGTCATGTAAGCAGAATTCTGTTTGGCGTAGTGTATTTTGACCTTATATGAAAACAATTAGAATTTAAATCATGGTCGCCGACCAAAAGAGGGGAAAAGAGAAAAAAATAAATAAGGGGCAGCCCCCACCCCATCTATTGGAAACTAGATAAATAAAACTAAAATATGCTTTTATTTTAATTCCAATCTTGCATTCTGTTCTCTGTGGTGAACGAGTTGGGCTTTCCAAGCTTTTCAAATCGAATTTTTGCTCAGCGAGATTTTATACCGAGGTTGTGAAATAAGCATGTTTGACTCCAACTAGAACGTTGGGATACAATGCGCTAACTGAAAGGGGAGACCGTAACACAGCGTTTTCCTGCACTCTCCCATAGATACAAGATCAAATAAAGATGTTGGAAAAAAATGTCATCCACCTTGGAGTGGGAACCCCCGGCAGGATTAAAGCCCTGATAGGACAAGGTAAGATGTAGATGGTGTGTCATATCTTGTGTCTCCCACATTGTGCTGGAAGGGACTCATTATGCACAATGACACATGGGGGGGGGTTATAACCGCATCTTATTGTTGATCTATTCCCCCCTTCTTAATGTCGTTACTGTATTTATTGTCACAGCCTTTTCAGTCACTGTTACCGACCGCCAGTGTTTTGGGGGGGGTCTGTGAAAGGCATGTGCGTTTGGCTGGACAAATCTTCCAGCTATTTTTTAAATTGCTTTTTCTACTATATCGCCTATAGTGCTTGGCCTTTGTGCTTTGACTATAAATCTGGAGTTTATCAACCCCTGCTGCGGAATCTGCTGCCGTATTGCAGGGTACTGAGATTTCTCCGATTTGACTCGTATCATATGCTAAATTCTGACGTCTTTCTTTTATTCCCGGTAGATGGACTGAGTCTGAGTTCCCTAAAGTACATTGTGCTGGACTGGAACTGGAGAGATCAGAAGTTAAGGAGAATGATGGATATTCCGGAGGTACGGTCGCGTGGCATTCATATTTTGCATGTTCAAAAAGGAGTTAAAGCATTAATATGGGGGATATTTATCTATGACACTTGTCACCTGTCAGGATTCATGTTGGAATTCTGTAAGTCTTTGCTGGTGTAACCATCCTTTTAGTTATTAACCCTTGCAGTGCTGACACACCAAAAAGGTGTTTTTTTTTTTTTTTTACAAATACCTGGGGAAATGGGGTTTATTTGTCGTCTAATGAGGGTAAAATCTGAAATAGTAAGATCGTGACGCACATAGACTCTGGACAGAACCCAGAGAATTCCCAGGGATCCAAATCATCCCAAGTGATAGATCCTGGGTCCCAGTGAATTCCTTTGAAAGCAGAAGCCAGATGGGAATTTAAAGCAACCGTTCGGCCACAATCCCACCAGAGGTTTAACATAACAAGAGATTGGGTATATTTACAACATCAATCAGATCCAGGTGCTCAGTATGCATGTTTTCCAATTTCTAAGTCTAATAGATATGACCTGAAATATTTCTTCTGCAGAACTTCTCAATAGTGTTTCTTCTATCTATTTCTATGCAGGTGAAGAAGGAGACGTTGGAACTCCTGGAAGGTGGACTTTTATCTGCCTGTAAAGCAGGATCTGTGAAGCTTGGTCTATTTTAATCAGTGCTCTCAACAGCCGTGTGTTATTTTACCTACATGTTTAAAAAATGTTTTAAATGTATAAGTGTTGTGTGGACTGTATACAAACCAATATAGATAAACTGTTTCCATCTGCTATCTCTGAAAGTTAGTGTATTTGTCTTTATTACATTAAACAAATTTACATTGAAGACAAGGTTGAGTATGCCTCCAGATTTTCTTTATATGCATCTTTTTAGATAAAAAAAAAACAACCTACCGTAAGCTGAAAATGTCTTTCTGTATATTTCTCAGTCTGAGCAGCTGAAAACTGGAACACAAAACGCTGTTCAAATGATCTAACCATGATTTGGTGATTACATCCTTGGAAAGTACTCTTTATCTCATACCATCCTTACGATTTCGGGACCTCAGAGGTCACTTATTCAAATAGACTGAATGAATGAAAGAGCATATAGATTCCTTTGGTAGTAATTAGATTACTTTGAGTATATTGTCAGAAATCCTGACATGCCCTGCAAAACAGGTAACAGAAAAGATCGCTATAACAAGTGAAAACAAGCAGAGAATTTAGTGTAAATACCCATTTATGCCTCATTTATAGGTCTGTTGTGTTCTGTAGTTAGGAGATGATATAGGATCAAATCACTCCTGCTGTAGACTTTCTGTTACATGTCAGTGCCTGATATGACCATCACACACGTATGTTCAGCACTGAGTAGTGGCTAAATAACCCTTTGAGGTCCAGTAACTTGTGGAATACTCGGAATACTTCATACTCTGCCTTAACGGTTTAGAGCTTCTGTGTAACTGTGTTAATGGCATATAAACAGCGTCTGCGGGAAGCTATCATTTACGTTTGTACATAAAAGCCATTAGCTTGAGATTACTAAACTCTCGCCCGCACTGTTCTTTGAGAAGAAAGGGGGAGAAATGTTCTATCTACTAAAATATTGAGAAATGCCAATTTCCACAGCTAGTTACAATTTTATACCATTAAAAGAAAATGTAATATCATCCAGTTTTCAATATTTTCAATACCTTGTTAAAATAATACAGATGGTAGATTTAAAGGTGGGCTACAAAATATCTCTTATTTTGTGAAAGTTCCCGTTTAAGTACTGATAATATTTAAAGTCATGTTAACTACATCAATGTTAAAATGATAAATTATTCTTCTAGATATAAAGTATGAGTTGGGAAACGGCTAACCTCAAATATTTGGTTTAAAATTCAAAGGCACATTTTTTTTTATATATAATAGAAAAAGATATTTTTCAGACAAACCTCTAACCGAAAATAACAAAGCATTGTCGTCTAAACTTAAACCAAAGGCAATTTAATCAGCAACATGTGAAAGGGCTCTTTATAAATGAGGTAGGGAAAATGGATTTATGTGTCCAGTGACATTACATACTGCATATTTCATGACGGGGGAGGTTTACGGGGCTGTGGTGAAGACCACCCAGCCATTCTGGGCCTGTATTTTTATACTACTAGGCTGAGGAACTAAGAAATTGGGCTAACAATTTCAGATATAAGCGCTGAACCATTGAAAAATCCATCCTCCGCAGCGTCGGCTCTTCACAGTGCTGGATTTCTAGTCCTTTTTTACTGTCCTATGAGGACTGTATCTCCGGTGTCCCTTCCTATATGCACTTATTTGCTATTTCAGAAAGAAAGACATGAAGAAGCCCCCATTAGCTCAGAACTCTAGCCAGCTGCATAGTTTGCCTAATGAGTAATAGGTTTCAAATATTCATTTTTGCTTTGAAAATAAAATGTAATTGTATTAATAGATGTAAAGTACCGTATATGAAGCTTAGTGTACACAGAAGTTGGACATGACTACCTCTGAATGGGATCTGGCCTTGGGTTTGGGGGTATGGGTGGGAAACAGCATCAGGCTAATCTTCCTTGATCTTACCACCATTTTAATGGTGGACTTCCCTGCCTTTCCTATTCTTTTGGACTTTCTCAAAGTTTTGTAGTTTGTGGGGTTTGGTTGGCCCGCCAGACATACTGATGGGTACCCGAGGAAAACAATAAAGTTGTCCTTTGTTCACCAGGGTCTGTAGTGGTCTTATAAAAGTACATAAATATCTGCTTACTTTGTCTCCACCTCCGATCTCTCTACTACGCCCAACTAAATATGGCAGAGAATCTTCCAACTCTAGGCTAAACAATGGAAATTGAGTCCCTAAAATGTTTAGGAACTCGCCTCTCTGCAGATATGGTAGATTCATCCAATGTCGACCTTTCAGTAAGAAACATTAAAAGGGTGTGTGGGGTAAAGGATGAAGGCACCAAGTATGTTTATGAACGGGGCCGCCAGCCACCTGGCAAGGTTCATAAAAGGCAACTCCATCACAACAAACGTGCTTGAGATATTTTATTTTGTATTGATCCAGAAGAAAGCTAAAAACATTTCCCTTGTCACAAACTAAAATATCCTTAAAATTAAAAGCCGACAAACAGTTAACAATATATACTGGCTAAAAGTTATCAAATGTTTATTGGGCGTAATTCAATGATCTCTCTCGTTTCCAAGCATTCGGGGGGGAAAATGTTTAAATTGTCACTCAATAGTCAGAGTTTCAACTCCCAGGACACATAGTAACCTTGTGTATGTGTTTAGAGATTGTAACTAAGAATTTCCTCCCGAACAATGCTATTTTCAATTAGCAATCACTGCTTGTCTGTGGAGATCAAAGCAAACCTCCTGATAGCTTATTCAGATAAAAGCGATCTAATAATTAGTTTCAATTAAGCTCAACTAGCCTCAAAAATTGGGCCAGATCCCCAGATCAAAATTTACATATTTAAAATCCAACACATTATCACGTTTATCTAATAACCATTTTGCATACATATGAATATTAATTACATTTGTAAATTATGTGTATAATATAAATATTTAAATTTAACATAATTGCATAAAATGACATTTGGATAAGTCATGGAAGAGGGCAGCAAGAAAAATCCAACATTAAATACCTCAAAGTCTTACCCACGTCGTGGTTTCTAAAGCTCAAGGTGCGGATTAGAAAGCTGCTGCACGTTTGCTTTTATGTTTTGTAGTTTATGTGGGGTTTGGTTGGCCTGCATTTGGTTAATTTTAAACTTTTGCCAGCATTGCAAGGGTTATTTATAAAACTCTTTACGTTGAAGGGGTTAGCGCAGCGTGTCTGTCGAACCTCGTTGCTGAAACCCTCTTGTAATTGAAATTCTGCATTTATAGCAAAGTGTGCAAGAAAATGCCTGCGGTGGATTTTTAAAAAGTATACATTTGTCGCAATGCTGGCACGCAAAACAATGAAGGTAAGATTACCTCCTATGAAGGTGAAAACGATTTTTTTCTTTAATAATACAATAAATTTACTCCCAGAACATAATAAATTTGATGAATTTGATGTTTAAATGCAGAAGTCTCCATTAGCCTTATTTCTAGTGCTTTTCAGCAGTCATTGACGATCACTAAGCATTTAATTGCGTCATTGACTGGCGAGCCGTTTGTTAAAGCCGTTTGCTGGAGGGCTGGGCAGATACAGATATGCGGTGTATCGGAGCGGAGACGTCCCGCACCTGCTCTGCCGGTGTCCTTTGCACTGTCTTTGCTGGAAAATGAGCTGAAAGATTCTGCGGAGGTTTTCCTCTCCTACCACTCTGTTCTGTGTGGATTCTTTCCAGGAACTCACAGAGGGGGTGCCATTGAAGAAGCTTGGCACCTAATGAGTTGAATTAAGGACGCTTTGTGGTTTGCTATGAGCCGCTTGATCCCGAGTGCGGATCAGATCACTGTCCGAGGTTGAGCATCAGTTTACTTACAGACTACTCCGTCATCTCAAGGAGGACAACTAACCTCTACCCCACCTCTCACCTGAGCCCCTCAACCCCAGGTGTCACTCCTGCCATAATACCCCTGCAGCTCTTTCCTTTTTACTCCTTCTTTATAATAGGTTATAGACTAATGTGTAAATACATGTTGGTGTCGTGCCACAACACAGCAGAAAACTTACAAATGTGTGAGTGTTAATGATGTGACATATGTTAATTGTACAAATGATGTGTCTGTATATACACGGTGAAGGTGTCAATGTTTGTGTTCTGTGCTGCTTCGCATGACGCGTATATGAAATGTCTAGTGAACAAACGCAATTAAGGTTTAGACGGGGCATTAAATCTGGCCCGTAATGTGCAACGCTATTAACCATTGCTATCATTCATGGATTTACTCACACTAGCCTAACATACTGATTGCATTTTACGGGAGCAAAGTGCAGCCTCGTAGCAGGAGAACACAACTGATAAAGGCGAGCAGGTATTCCAGGCAAACAATGACACCACAACCAACCCATCCCGTTAATCAGTAACTCCAGGAAGTGGCCAACGGCTCGACATTGTTCAGAGTGAAGACGATGTGAGCTACACGGCCCCATGTGAGCTGTGTGGAACGTTCCTTTTAATATATTCCCGTTCAAATTAATAAAATAAAAAGAACATGAAGAAAAAGAAAGCCGATTCTGGGGAGAAAGGGCCGACCTCCAGGTGTCCAGACAACAGTGCCTTCAAACAGCAGAGATTACCTGCTTGGACGCCAACGCTAACTGCCGAGTCTGTTCTCAGCTCCTTCTTCGTCATAGGAGTATTTTGTCTTGCTGTAGGGATCAGCTGGATCGTAGCGACAGTAAATGTTAAAGAAATATGGGTAAGTGTCGGCTTTACTTACAGAATTAGGGTGGTTTATGTATCCTCATAATGAAATATATACAATAAGCATATAATATATATATTAAACAAAGTAATCCAGTAATGCAATACTGTTCTTAACAGAAAAAGATTCCCTATAGGTAGTGTCATTTTTATACATATTTATATACATTTTTATACACATACAAAATTTTATACTCAAATAGAAGAGGAATACTGAAAAAACAATATTTCATATTGCTTAAAAACTCCTAGAAGAGGCGAAATAAAATTAAACAAAGTCTTATTTGTAAAAAAAATTGTGCACGTGCTAAATCACACAACATATAACAAAAATAGCCCCAGTCTGCTCTCTGTTTGTCTAAAGGGTTAACAACCCAGTCCCATATATCCTACATCCGGCTGGTCAATAGGGGAATAAAGCACTGCCGACTATCGGTCTGGCATTCTTATAGATCACATTCTAGTTTTGCTGGAGGTAAGAGGGACCGACTAATTAGTGCAGCTAGGATTAATAACACCCGACGGGCGCTTTGCCCGGCATACAAGCCGGCTTCATTAGGGGCATCTTTGAAAACGAAACTTAATATGAATTAAAATTTACGTTTTAACGTACTGGAGTTCCTATTTTATTTGAGTTTAGGTTTCTCTTTAGGGGCATTCTCTTGTAAGGTGAAAAGAACATACATAAAAAGGCCATGTATATTAAATGCTTGTGGTAAGATTGCAATTTTACGTTCTCTAATTGATCTGCCCTTAAAAAGTGATTCCTCTCCCACACCTCGCCATACATTGGTCTCACACACCAGATATTTATTTTATTAAATAACAAAATATGATGCTCTCTATGTATCTATCCAACGTTATCTTCAAGGGACAAGCCCTTGCTAGAGTTCTAGGACTTACTTAGCCTAGCGTGACGTATCAGCCTGAAGATGATGTCTACAGACCGTTGTGACTTAGTGCTGTGCTGATAGCTGTTGCACCTAATGGAGTTCCGCCATAGTAATTGCATACCATACTACACGTTAGTAAATCCGAAAGTTTACTCACATAAACAGAGAAACATTTAAGAACCCTTTATGTTTACATGGCAACAACCTATTGTTTCACAGGTTTGTGTCACATGAGAATTAAGTGTTCCCGACAAAAAGTGTTTGGGTAATAATGAGTACTGGAAGTGATGTTTCTAATGCTGCATTTAGTAAGTAAAATGTTACTTATCTTCAGCAGAGTAGATGGAATGGCACCTTTATAAGTTCATGAAAATTCACACACAGACCCCCTACTAACTGTTGTTATTAATGCTCAATATTTGAAACCCCGACCATTTTTACATGCTAAAATAATGCAGTATTTGCCATTTATTTTATGAAAAGTATTGCACAAACCTCCACAGGTAGGTTTCATGAAGAAGCGCTCAACCCTAGTCCTTTACAGCTTGGGATGTTATTAATTTTATTTAAAAACGTGAGATATCCACACTCTTTGGGAAACAGTATAAGACTAAAAATCTTCTTTTTTTGATAATCAGATTACTTATTCTGACTACTGCTCCCAATGTACACAACTGCGGGAAAACACCTCAAATTCAGAAACTCCATGTAGCTGCGTGGTGAATTTCACTGTGCCGGAGAACATTCAGGTGAGTGGATGTTAGGAAGTGACAGAACATGTCACTAGTCTAAGTGCACATTAAACACACACACACACACACATACACACATACACACACACACACACACACACACACACTATAACATGATAATAAGATGAGATGGGAATTTCAGTTCTTAAGATTGATATCATTTATATATTTAAACATAAATGTGTTTGTGTGGACAATGGTTCATTTGTTGAATATGGCGGGATTTGGCGTTTTATCACAAATTTTCCACATTTTCCACATAGCTTTTTACTTGAGGGTGTGGTTAGAGGCGTGGTTAGGGGGCAGGACCGAACGATAGCTACTGACACAACTGAGTAAATCATTTAGAAGAACGGTGTAATTCCTAAACAATTCTGTTTATCTACACATCATTGTGACTTTGAAAAGCCTAGCAAATGTGTTTCTCTTTAACCATTTCAAATACAATCATACCCACCAAGCACTGTCAGTTTATAGAAAAAAGGGACTTTATCTGTGTAGAGTGTGAAACAGTCCAATTTGGAGCCCTTGGGAGGTAGGTTACCGTACCTGTACCTTGTTACACCTTATGTCTGCAAACATATGGGACTGAAGAATAGAGGCTGAGTCTGAGATGTTAAAAGCGATAACGCTTATGTTTACTGGCAACACATTTGTAGTTTGTGCAAATTTCACAATCATTGCTTTGCTAAATATCAGATCTCAATAATTCCTTATTCTATGCCATACACCGCTATATATTTATATTTAGAATTGTATTTTGTGAACATCAACATGAAATTTTGAGTTTCATTTTTGTTCAGCATTTTGTTAAAATGTAACATTTTAAACGGTACTGGCCTATTCTCACTTTCGCAGAATTACATTTTATGTACTGCTTCTTTATCCACCACAGGGAGATGTGTTTATATACTACGGACTCAGTAACTTTTTCCAGAACCATCGTCGATATGTGATTTCCAGATATGATGCACAGCTGCTGGGGAGGAATGTAACCACCACAGAGGTTAACAGAACTTAAACCTTCCATTTGAATATTGTTATTGGTTGATGCATGCTGGCAGCTTTTACTAAGAGGGTATAGCCCAATGTGCCCTTTAGTCATCTGCCATTTTGTGTGTTGGCCAAGTGTGTTGAATACAGACTCACCTGCCCTGCATAAAGCCCACAGAGCAGCGCTGAGCAACACGTGGCCCTCCAGCTGTCATATGAAATGGGAGACTTGTCAGAAACAATTCCGTATAACAGTTTAACCAGCTGCTTTTGCCATCATTGTTATCATATTTATGGGATCCCAGCTGGAAAGTAGTCAAGAGAGACATCTATATGTAAAGACAATACAGAACTACTGTATCATATTGTTACTTTACAATAACATATTACTGTTGAATACAATTAAACAAAACCTAGTACAATGAATATGCATCAATGTGCTCATCATACATGGATTCTAATTATTATTATTTTTGCACAGAGTGTTCAAAAGCTCAGTAACTGCGCTCCATTCACCACGTATCCCAACGGCACACCGATGGCTCCCTGCGGGGCAATTGCTAACAGCATGTTTAATGGTGAGTGGCACTGTTACAATACTTGCAGTCTGTATGGAGACTAGTGGTAGTGTCTGATCATATAAACCACACACAGTAACAGGCACCATGATTAGAATGCAGCCTTGATGAATTAAAATGCCAGAGCCCCCTTTGTATTTGTTTGATTGAACCCATATATCCTTCTGCCACTCACACAAACATGCATTGCTTCAAATTTATTGTAACCATTCGCCTAGATATGAAAATTTTAGGAGACCAGCATATTTGAGAAACCAGGTAGTGAGAAATACAGATCATTCTTAATAATAATATTTTCCTTTTATAATTTGTATAGTTCAACATGTAGTGTGAACAATATACTGCTGGGATACTGCTGGTAGCTGGTGCATATCGGTACATCTTGAGGTTACAAAGTGGTTAATTGAAAGCTGAACACTCATTGGCTTCGCTGTGTTTCAGACAATTAAAAGACAGCTACTATCCAAAGCATGGTCACAGGCTAACAGAAAATATAAAGCAGGCTTCGTCAGCTCATAGTCTGCTATTCAGCTGAGAAATTAAATAAAACATAGCTCAAGCAGCATTGCATTTAAATAAAAAAGCTTTCATTAGCTCTCCTTCTGTTAGGTATGTATTGTGTATGGCTATTTGAGCTCCTCATACAGTAGAGATCTTCATAATGCATTTCGAAAGCACAAAGTTTGGCCAATTAAGTCCTTGCCTCCTCCATGTAATAGTAATACAACAGACATCACTGTTTGCTACTTTATAACCAACCATAAACGCAAACTAACCCTTAAATGAGACTAAAATTATACTATTTGGTCTTTATCTTGCTGCTAGATTGTATTGCTTTCAATGGGAACTTTGAGTCTTAAGTCACATATCTAATGACCCTTTGTCTTTCTAGACACCATAATACTATCATATCATCCCAACACGTCAGCCGCGATCCAGGTTCCAGTTCTGAAGACAGGAAACACCTGGTGGTCTGACAAGAATGTGAAATTCAGAAACCCAAAACCAGAAGAAAATCTCATTCAAGCATTTGCAGGTAAATGTACAACAAATGCATAAAGAAAGTTACCATGGTGGTTACGGTATCAGAATTATTATATTATGTGAGTTTACATGATTTGGTATTGTCTGGGTATAAAATGTGTACAGTAGAGAAGTAAAATAGTTCGTATAATATAACATATATATATATATATATATATATATATATATATATATAGATTTCTCCATGAGACACAAATTAAATAATTAAACACAATAAACATGCATTTACACAGCAAATGTGGTGAACTAAAATGATTTCGCTTAAGATGGGACCAGCAGACCAAACCTGTGAAATGCAGCCATTTTTCTAGAACATATATACATTTCTCATGTTACTGGCCAGCAAGTCCTGGCCTGTGGTATAAGGAATATATAAATCTGCAATGCTTTACGTGTGCTAGTTGGCAACACGTGAAATATATGTCCTGGATAAAATGGCAGGTCACCCAAAAATATATTATCTTCTCTTGTGATTGAAAAATAGCCCCAGGGCTGTTTGCCCATCATATTTTATTTTTCAGACATTTTTTTTTTCCTCACAGGCAGTGCCAGACCACCTTACTGGCAGAAACCAGTTTATTTACTGGACTCACAGGATCTTCTTAACAATGGCTACGTGAACGATGATTTCATCAACTGGATGAGAGTCGCTGCCTTCCCGACGTTCAGAAAGCTTTATCGACGTCTATCACCAATACGGCCTTTTACAAATGGCCTCCCCGCAGGAAACTACAGTTACAGCATTGAGTATAGTATCCTTTGCGGTGATAGCAAATGTGGAATTGCATTGTGCTGCGGCATCCGATTAGGGATAAAGTAAATAATGTTTGACATAATTAGTGGTAACAGCGGACAAAGCTTGTGACAACTCAAAACCTACAAAACTTACTAGCACCGCAGGTCATATGTGTACATAAAATATGTGAAAGAAGCAGAATAGTTCCAGTAGCTTCTCTTTATTAGATTAGCATCTTCTATACGCAGGAAGAAAGAACATTGAAGCAAGACCAGATCTAGAGGCTCAGGAGCGGGTCCCCCTTGCTCAGGACAGTGCACATTATTCAAACAGGCCTTGTCCGAATTAGGGTGACACACTGTGGGATGTAGGAGGTCAGAAGGGTAATGTAACAGAATGTTATTTAAGAGAGCTTTGCACGGTGTACACCCAGGGCTGAAGCCAGGCATCACACACAAGATACATATATGAGTTTGTGACTGTGTGACCATGTTATATGGCTGTCTGTAACAATTGTTTTAAAGTATCTCCTGTGAAATTGTTACATCTTAACTTGCACTACCAGATTTTCCTGTATCCAAGTTCTTTGGGAAGAAGCATGTCATCCTGACCACACTGTCATGGTGTGGGGGTAGTAATATGTTCCTTGGGATCGCCTACACCGTTACAGGGTCTGTCATTATACTGGCTGCATTCGTCATGCTGGCTGTGCACTTAAAGAAGAGGGAACCAAGAAAATCATTCTTCAAAAAGTAATATCTTGGACTGTAATCTACATTTTGGCCAAACACTGGTTTATTCTGAAAGCACTGAAAATGCATAAATGACACAAAACAATCTTTAAGGTTCACTTGATGAAGATCTCAGAAGATATTGTCTAATGCAAGGATGCCTGACCAATTTAATCCATAGAATGCATGTATCTGTTATATGACAAACTATGTTTATGTATAAAAAGTTTGGTTTGAAGAGATGTCACTGTAGCATCTAAAGGGAGTCCTGCTGTTGACTGGACAATTCCTTTGATTGCGATGATGATAAAGCTACTTTTTCAAACTTGGCATCAGAATCACTTTTAGTATCTGTGTACTCATAGTAGAGGACAAGCCAAGTGTTGACCAGGTTCCATTCTATAAAGCCTTTTATATTTTTAAACTTTTTGTTAATACATAAGGGCACCGGTGGTTTACCCATCACAAATGCAAACTGGGTTCTGCCCGTAATTAAATTAATTTCTGTTTCCACAGCTCACTGTATTCTAAAAAGAGTAATATCCCTGGTCATAATAAATTTATCGGGCTCTCTTTTTCTGATTTTTTTGGCCTACAAGCCCTGTCAAATCTTATTTTGTGAAATTAGACTGATTTAAAGTACTCTCCAGAATGGTTCTACACATGATGGGTAGGTTTAGCCCTTTAAAAATTTAGACCCCCTTCTATATTAACTTAATACAAGCAGACCCCCCCCCCATACTTCATTGTGACAAAGGAAGGTGAGTGAGTGAAAAATGAACATTTATGAATAATCCTAAACTAATTTATTATCAGCAGCCAAAGTAGGTGAATTTACTGTAATCTGGTGTATGTTCTAATTATTGGATCGGTAAACTAACATGTAATTGTTTCCATTTTTATGACATTTTGAAGCCGAGAGCGCTTCCTGTTTCGCACTTTGTAACACAGCGATGTTTACACAATTGCTCATGTTGGAAGGTTTTACATTCAATAAACTTTATTGATCGTTAGAGGCCTGCTTGTGTGCCTGCAGCCCTAAACAAATACAAGTTGTTGAAAAGTCATCTTTCTGTTTCTGGCTCATTTATTTACAGAAGGCTTGTTTCATTTATACTTCCCGCTGAACACTCAGTTTTCACGAGAAAAATATTTACTTGATAAAATGGCACGCAATACGGTCATTACAACTGCGAATACCTGTTATATTAGATTTCAACCACAGTGGTTTGTAAGGGAATACATTGTAACTGCGCGTTCATTTATCCCAAAGGTTATCTTACATTCGGGATTAATTATGGGGGCTAGGACTTCAGACCTCACACAGATAATACCTTCAAATAAAGCTTCATAGCGGAAAGGAATCAGAATAAGCGTTGGTTAATTTTACAAGATCAATTTATTTACATAGATGTAAACAAAAGTACATGCTGCGGTAATGGCTTTCACTCACTTATTGTATTAATTAGTACCAAATCTGCCTAAATGCTTCAAAGCATCCACTACCCTCGCAGTGAAATAATAGTTAATATCATTTCACCAAAGCCTACAACTTTAAAACAATGACTTCTTGTCCAAGGAGTTTTCCAGTTCCTAATTCCTGTGCTTTGTTAAACCCCCTTTATGTATTTCAAAGTTTCCACCATATACCATCTCTCCCATCTTTCTTTCATGCTATATACACACTCACCCTATAACTTTTTAACCTGTAAATGGCCACGGTATTAAAATATACACAATTCTTAATCTTTTAATCTAAAGCAGAACACATTTATATAAATAGTTGATGCTAAAATATAGAATTAGAAAAAAAATATTGAACCATTTGCAAGTAAAAATGTCAATTTATGTTAATTAAGCACCACGAGAAAGCAAATAAGGAAGTGTCCTGGCCAACAGGGAATTAACTAAAAATAACACAGCACAAGTAATTAACCTTTATGGCCAGGCGTTACTTTGAATGGCACCTGTGTTTATGGTTTTTATTATCGGTCCCATTTTACCTGAAGCCAAGTGTTATCACCAGATATTCTGTAAATTATTATGACTCTTTAGCGCATGTTCTAAAGATGTATGTTCTGGTGTCTCTTTTGAAGGGTGTACAATAATAATTTAATGGGCAGACTAGATGGGTTGAATTCTATTTGCTATCAAATTGAATGTTTCAATCTTTAATACTTATCCTTGCCTAGTTTAGGTAATCATCTTTGTTTGGTGGCAAATTACAAGGTACAGAGTTTTTCACAATAGCTTATGACCATACCTGGGAACTCTCCAGGTTTGGCCAGGAGAACTCCGGGAGAAGCACCACTTCTCCAGTTCTCCGGGTCAACAACGGAATCCTCCGCTTCTTAGGAGCGGGGTCTTGACATGCCGACTCCCCACCGATTTCCTCTTTAAATTAAGGGTTTTCCTATGATATCAGCAGGAATGCCCACTGTAATCAGCTGGCAGTACTGGCCGGGTCCTGCAAGGGTAGGCTCTGGGTAGTGGCAGCCCACAATTTCCAAAGCATGATTATGACATGTAGGCAGCACCCAAGTCCTACTATATTTCAGAACATCCCTATATTGGAAAGTTAGTGGGGAATTCGAGAATCGTGTGAAAAAGAAACTACACCCTCTTTGAATTCTATGGTTTTACATATTAGGACATAATATCAATCATCTGTTCTTAAGCAGGTCTAAAAATTAGGCAAACACAACCTCAGATGAACATATTACACTCTGTCATAATTTATTTAACAAAAATAAAGCCGAAATGGAGAAGCAATGTGTGAAAAACTTAGTATATCCTTACCATTTTCATAGGAATTAAGATACTTAGTAGCAGACAGGAGCTACTAATCAAATGCCCTTGATTAGTTCATCAGCTGGTCTGGAGCATTCAGGTGTATATTAACACAATGTCAAGGAAGAAATACATCAGTAATGGTCTTAGAGAAGCAATTGTTACTGCCCATCAATCTGGGAATGGTAATAAGGCAATTTCCAAACAATATAATGTCTATCATTCTACGGTGAGGAAGATTATTCAAAAGTTGAAAACATTCAGACAGTTGCCAATCTTCCCAGAAGTGAACGTCCCAGCAAATTCACCCCAAAGTTAGACTGTACACTGCTCAGAGAAAATGCAAAACACCCAAGAGTTCTCAGACGCTACAGGCCTCCGTTAGAATGTTAAATGTTAAAGTTCATGACAGTATAATTAGGAAAAGACTGAACAAGTAGGGTTTGTTTGGAAGGGTTGCCAGGAGAACATGGCAGCACGGCTTAGGTTTGCAAAGTTGCATCTGAACAAACTACAAGACTTCTGGAACAATGTCCTTTGGACAGACGAGACCAAAGTGGAGATGTTTGTCCATTATGCACCATAGACTTTAGAGGGTGCATTTTGTTTTTCACAGGACTGTACCTGTAAAACTGTTAATAAAAAATTATCTTTTACATATACGAATATGATTTTTCAAAAAAAGCCCTACTTGTCCTGAAATATATAATTTGTGTGGGCACACTAAGATAAAAAGAGGGAATTAACAGTTGAAAAAGACATAGCAAAAACATGAAAATTGGTCTGGTCGTATAGGGGTTAATAGAGATCTGCAGTGAATAGAGAGGCCTATCATGAAATAGGGTGGTTGGCCGATAGCAAACTGTCATCATTTATTTATAAATATATTTTTCACTTTTTCTAAATTAAAAAATGGACAGATTGTCGAAGGTCAGGACATGAATCTGGCAGTAGACTTCCTGTGGGCATAGTAGTGTCAGGGCAGTACTCCTTACATTTTAATCTGGAAGGGCATATGTCCCCATTGTGTACAGATGTGTTTTCATGTTTTTTGTGATACGATGGGTATTAAATGATTGCCCAAACTTCTAATAAATACAGATACAGATTTACAAACAAAAAATGTGCTGGTGAGCTTTTGTGGACTCCAATTCTCAATATCCTTAGTTCTAGTCCAGAAAAGTAGATGCGTCTGGATCCTTGTGGAAGTGTGTATGTTTTTGCATGAGAACTGTTTTCCTTTAGTATATATATATGTATGCCACAGCATGTTCCGCTCCCCACCTAATATTGGATGGAGTTGTGTGGAGTCAGACACTATGCATGGTAGGATGGGATATAAATGTAGTTGTCAGCAGGGCCGGCCTTTGGGGTGTGCGACCTGTGCGACTGCACAGGGCGCCACACTCCAGGGGGCGCCGCCGCGGGGTCCGACGCCACCGTAGCGTACCGCTGCCGCCAGCAGCGTACCTAGCGGGGGGCGGTCCGCACCGGGTGCCGCTCATCAGGGGGGCACCCGGCACCCCTCCAGAGACGGACACTAATGTCCGCCGCTGGAGGAGCAGGCTCGCAAAGGGAGCGGTATCGGGTAGCGGTAACAGACCTCCGGCTCCCTTGAGTGATTTTAGGCCGGTTCAAGGATCTCCCTTGTTTTGTCCTATTTTGGTGTGTTACTTACTTTAAATAAAAGTGTTAGATTTTTTTATGGTGTGGGGGGGGGTCATATTCGGTTTTGGCCAGGTAAATGCCGCACTTTCGGTTTCAGTCCAGAATTCGTTTCGGTGCATCCCTACTACTAAGCCAGACAATGAAGTGGTAGGCCTACACCACATCAATGTTTTGAGTAGTATATAGTGATTGGGGTTTTGTTACAAGTTTTTTTACAAGTTTTTATTCCTTTCTTTTTTGGGATGGGGGGGCGCCAGAGGAGTAGTCCGCACAGGGCGCCAGAACACCTAAGGCCGGCTCTGGTTGTCAGCTCTCGCCAACAAAGTCTGTTGGCAGCTATGAAAAAGCGAATACTGGCAATATATAATACTTAATTTTAAGGTAATCACTCCAAAAGGCACGTAAGTAGACCAAAATGCAAAATCTAAAACGCCAATATAACATGCAAAATAAATAAATTATTATGTGGCACCAACAATAGGCTATAAATAAAGGAATACCAGTCCAAACAGCAACTAAAAAAAAACAAACAATAGGGGTCAGAGAAGCGGAATACCTCCCAACAAGTCAGCTAGTTATACCTTTGACCCAAATCTATAATAAGAGAAGCCTAGAGGTGCAATTACCCTTAGCTTGTGATAATTGATTCATATAGACCTGTTTAGCACTTAGTCCACACATCAGTATTATTTAATTAGAGTTATTATGTATTGCTATATTGTTTTATTACTTATTGATTTATAGTATATACTGTAACCACTCAATAACAATTTACCATCCTTGAAAACTGTGGGTTAAAAATGTCCTTATATTCTAGTGATCAGCCTCCAGTATTGTGCTGTATCTGTGAATACTGAATTATCAAACCCCTGTGTACTGATTTTATTAGTGGAATTATTTTGTAACAGCACACTGCCACCTTCAGGTGATCAATTGAATTACCCTTTAGCCAATCTAAATTCCCCTTGGTATGTGGAAAAGGTGGTGGATTTAACTAGCACGTTGATCAATGGAGTCGCAAAGCTCATTACTGTCAGCACCGTATTATTTTAGCAGCCTGTAGAGTTTTCCGGTACCTACACCGACCTTAGTAAATCTGGGGTGGTGATTAGTTTTCTCATCCCCATCCCAAGGCTTCCTCACTGTTCTGCGGACAAAGTGCTTATGTCCAAAAATAATTAAAAAAAGATCAACAGCCAAAGAGCCTAAAATGTTGAACACATAGGACGAACACATTACTTTTGAGGTTTGGCTGCAGGCGAGTTATGGCACAGCTTCTATGCTATACATTATGAAGGGCTTACCCCAATGAGCTTATGCTACAGGAGGCCCTTGGCTAGCCCTGTACAATGCTCAGTTAAATCACAGAGGTATCATCATAGTCTCCTAATATTGACTTTTGTGTTATACAGGGCCAGATCCAATCCTCTCATTCTGGTTGGAGAAACTAGCTTGTGTTGGCCCTTCATAATGAATAGTGGAGCAAGAGTCTTAAAGCTACAAATCCGGCCAGATGTCCTGCCAACCCTCTCTTTCTCTCTGTGTTTATTTCACCACTTGTAGTGGTGCCCTGCAGTAAGTGGGAAGTTCCCAGAAGCCAATTAATTACTTTATCAAATGTATAAACCCCCATAATGCAGGGATGCACTTTCATGGTGGCTTCAGCAACTTGTAACAATAAGATGGAAAAAAGAATGACTGATGGCAAACCCAGCCAGGAGCCAGGCAGCATCTGCCAGAGGTCTAAAGGACAGGCATTACTATGCCCAACGCCGTTCATTTCATCAAAAGAAAGGCACTAGTTATACATGTTACAGTGATTAAAAAACCCAGCAGCTATTAAAGAGTTTAATAATGCTAGTGAGCAGTGGTTTTATATTAATTTGGTAGTTGTATTTTTCTCTGTTGCCCACGGCAGGTGTTCACCTGTGTTTACACCAGGTTGCGGTGTGGCCCTTGCCTTTGGATCCCTCCGCTGGGGCTGCTTGATTACTTCTCTGAGGCTGGGTTTAATTTGATTGACAGACGTACAGGGACCACATTTTCAAACACAATCAGCTGAGCTGAATCTACTCCTGATGTGCAGTATATAGAGGATTTCACGCCTCTAAGCGTGAGTAGAATGGCTGGTTTTTGGAATTGGGAGCAGGTTTTCCGTGGGTTTCTTATAGGTGTTTATTGTTGGCTTTCTAATTCACAAGACATAACTACAACCAATGTTTATTATGAGGAGCCATATCTGGTTTGTGGAGAAGAGCGTCTGGAGTATGCCATTCCCCCAATTAATGATGCCAAGTTTTCTGTTCGGCTTGTAGTGCAGGGTAAGGTATTACGCTGATGTACAACAAACTTGTGTTAAATGTCATGCGGTCTGTATATAACCCTTAAAGAGCACTGATTGCTAAAATAAAATATTATGTTTAATGTGCATTATATTGCTGTAAAGACTTTAAAAAGTTACTTGCCAATCAAGAAGAGTAAACCTGAGGTGAGTGATTTGATTATACATTTTGATTTTATAACTTGCGCTGGCCCATCACAACGAGTAGTTTGTGGCACATTTGGCAGCAAAGGTAATCCTTATGTTGCTGACCTGCTGGTACTTTGCCTGGTTTGCTAGGTGGCCAGGCAAGGCCTACTCATGACCCAGGTGTTGGTGCTACCATTTAAAAAATGGTATATTTTTGTTGGCGTATGTTGGACATCAGCGCTGTCCCTTGGGATCTTGGCTTCTGGTGCAAGCAAAAAGGAAAGCATTAGCAGACTAGGTCACTTGGTGGCACTTGGGGCCGGAGGTGCAGGGGCATTGCTGCTAGGCAGCTCAATCAAACCCCTTAAAAACGCAGCACCTGGGGTAGGGGTGCCCTGTAGAACTTTATACTCCAGTAGGAATAGCTACTAGGCATCTTATTAGCCATGCGTGTCTGTTTGGAAAATGTTGATGGGTGTTGTAATGCATATTAGAAGATCATCATGGAGTCAGTGTGGCTCAGAAATCATGGTGATTGGAGTGAATCTGTGTTCTACAAGCATTAATGTCCCTGTGTATAGAAAAATAAAGAAAATTGTGTAAAATAAAAAATACTTTTCAGTTACATAAACAAGAAACAATGTCATTTAAACCCTTCTAAAGCTCTCGTGACATCCACACTTTCTCGATCTGGTAGCGCAGGGTTCGTTCTAATAGCTGATATTTAAACTATGCGCTATTTGGTATTCAGTGCTGTTTTAGTGTCCTGCGTCTTCTGCTTTCCTTTTCCATAGACCGTGACGGGAATCTGAAGCCTCTTATGAGTAATTCTTCCTGTGGGATCTGGGCTACCCCAGCGTCTGATGGCTTCCTGTATGTGGATGTGGAATATGATGGTTGTTTCATTGAAAAGGAGGTATGTAGGTGCTTCGTCTGCAGCTGTGACTGTTGTGGTATATGTTATAAACATGGCTGTTATCCAAAGACCTAAATCAAATATTATACATGGTCCCAGGGAGCATGAGTGAAAGGAAACGTCAATTCATATTGCCGGAAGATTCAATAACAGAACCTCTGGTGCCAGCGAGAGTGCATTTATCACTCTATTGGATTTCTGCCCCATCCCACCCAACATTCCAAGATTGGGACAAGACTGTCATCTGCATTAAGTTTCCAGAGTGAATTCATTACTAACACCCTTTGAATGTATATATGAAAATTAATATAGCCATATTGGTCAAGTCTTTTTAGTTGATATTTATTGGGATGTAGAGTCACCTGTTATAAAGACCTACAGGTCTCTTCTTCAAACGGAATGCAATACCTCTTTAATGGGTCAACCTAGAAGGTTATCACCTTTAGCTAAAGACTCACCTAGAATTGTTTTGAAGTCTTACGTTTTAGATTTTTAAATTTTAAAGGGATTGTTTACTGCAGCCGTCCTCCATGGCACAGCAGAAATCAATGGGAGTACTTTACGCGCATGTGCACAGGGACTCTCCGCTGGTGGTAAATATACTCTGTACAGGGGATGTTGTTGGGCAAAGGGGCAAATGCATATCTGAGGATTCTACAGCATCCACTCTTTCATTTGCGAAATGGACACAATGCAAACTTAAAGGGACCCCAATTAAAGTGCGTATGATGGCTGGAGTGTCCCTTTATCCTAGCTGAAGCTGGCAGGCTTTAATGGTCCCAGTATTATTGTAATTTCCCATCCTGAATTTCTCAGTTGGCTTCATGCTTTCAGGGCTGTCTGAATCGTCAATTTTATAGTAATGGGGCAGATATATAGATCTCAACATCTACAGAGTTAAGATGTCTGTCACAATGGTATATGAAATTTGATGAGTTCTAATATAGATCCATAAATCCATTGTTGTGTGGGGTGGTAGGTCTGCTGCTTTGAATACTCTTGATTAATGTCGCCCATGAATGTGTTCCTTCATATTATAGGATAACTACTATAGGATGACCTTACTGATGCAACACAATGTTACAGGAAAATGGGAAGTCTTTGAAAAAGAAACTCTGAGATGTGAAGCTTTCGAAGGTGAATGTGTAAACATACATATTTATAGAACTGGAAGAGACTGCTTTCTTCTAATATATACAACTATACATTTCCGGTTTATGGCTGGAGGGGGTAATATTCCCAAAGGAAGCTATCCATTTGAAGAAGTGCCCTGATTCAGGGGATCATTTTTGATAATGTCTCTTTATTTCTAACAATCTAGCGAAGGATGCGCCAGCCTTGAATGTCTGCTCAGAGGTTCAGCGATCCAACAGACTTCCTTGTGATGGGGTTTCTCTGTCTGAGGACACATGTCTTCAACTTGGCTGCTGTTATGACCCAAGTGATGCAATAAATCCATGTTACTATGGAGACAAAGGCACGTCCGCCATCTTTAATTTCTTTATCCTTCAACACTCTTTGTGATAACGTCCATGGTAATATCTGATATTTCTTACAGTAACTGCACAATGTACGAGAGATGGACAGCTGTCTGTTGCCATATCCAAGGATGTCGCATTACCATCGCTTGTTCTCAACTCTGTCCGGCTACTAAGGGATGGGGGTGCTGGTTGCGCTCCAGTAGCGCAAAATGATGCCTTTGTTTTGTTCCAATTCCCCTTGTCAGCCTGTGGTACCAGACGCAGTGTGAGTAACAATTACTGCACCTTTATCAGCGTCCTAATTTTATGGGTTAAGGTTGAGCTCCGACGCCTTAATATCAGGCTAGACTCTCAGCTGCTTTTTAAATGGCATATTAACCAGTTCCAATACAGCTAGAAACAATATACAACTACATGTTTCAATAATTGACTTTTTTTCTATCGTATTTTGGGGACCACTAAATTTGTCCAAGACTCGGTAAAAACATAACTGTGTGGTCTATATTTTACAGGAGAATAGTGGAAATGTGCTATATGAAAATGATCTGATTGCTGAAAAGGACATCAGGACTTTGAGTGGTGTCTCCATTACCAGGGACAGTACCTTTAGGTGACTAGTAATAGTACTCCTGTTACGTTGTTTAAGGGGTTGGTCTGTTGGGTGGTTATCTGTCATACCCATTTGCATGAATTATTATTAATTTTTTTTTTTTCCTTTTAGACTCCATATTCGCTGCAGTTTTGCTGCTAGTGGCTCAGAACCTCTAAGTGTGGAAGTATACACCCTTGCTCCTCCACCTCCAGTATCTAGTTCTGGACCACTGACATTGGAAATGAGGATAGCTCAAAGTAGGTAGAACACTTCTTCAGGCTTTCAATTGCAGAAACCTCACCCTTGCTGTTGAAATCTGGTCTCCTATCAATCGCTACATTGATCTTCTCTAGACTCTAGAGGTTTGTTAAATTGGATTTATAGGACAATAGACTCACAAGCCCACACTGGAAACACTGTCCACTCCTAACAAACTCTGGAAAGCTCTTTCTATAAGCATATTTTCAATAACAGACTTTTGCTTTTATAATGTATTCTGCAGCTAATGAGTATGCACAGTACTATGAAGCTAGAGACTACCCAATAGTAAAGTATCTCCGGGAACCAGTATATGTTGAAGTTCGCATCTTACACAGGACAGACCCAGGATTGATTCTGGTGCTAGAAGACTGTTGGGCCACTCCGTCTGCTAACCCTATGGAACAACTGCAGTGGCCAATACTTGTGGACAGGTCAGCAGACTTACTTAGCGATTAAGTTAATATTTCTTAAAGCTGTGTATTGGGACAACAGAAGTAAGATTAAATGGATAAAAAATAGGTTATTTGACAATCTGCAAGTATATTTTAAAAAAAAATAATAATAATAAATAATAAAGAGCTGCTAGTATTATGGGTGGCAGGTTTTCTGTAATTGGTTTCTGACAATGACTATAAATGTGTTGCGTGCCTGTATATTGAAAAATTGCAGTGAACATTTTTGTTTTTCTACTTTAAGTGCCACGATTTGGATTTGAGTATACTGTGACATTTGTCCTACCCTCTGCTGTGAAGCTCGTGTTTATTACAGATCTGTTTTTTTCTTTGTGTAATAAACATGAGGTTCACAACTTGAATCTTTTCCAACAGGTGCCCATTTGCTGGAGATAACTACAAAACCCAGCTGCTGTCAAACACCCCAAATTCTGCAGCAGATTTGGCCTCACATTACAAACGCTTTATTCTTGGTACCTTCACATTTCTTGATCAAACTTCCCAGGAAGCCTTAGGTGGGCTGGTAAGTCACCAACAGTTCTAACCTGGGACTTTAAATTTGTTGTTCAAAGCTGCATTTCTTAAAAGGACTGGAGCTGAGGGAGCGTGCGGTTATCAAATGCATTAAAGTTCTTGTGCTTGTGACTATGTATGGGTTTTTTTCTTGTTATTGTGACTGTTTCCTAGGTCTTCTTGCACTGTAGTGCTTCTGCCTGTACACCTTCCTCATTGGAGTCGTGTGACACCACGTGCAGTTCTAAAAGAAGTAAGGACATTTCTTTGCATTGATTGTGGGGTGGTGCGATCAGACAGACAAGGAATCGCTCCTTGAACTGAAATCTGGGTAGTGGTATCTGCCAAAAAACCTCTTGGAATTTGTAGTATATTGAAAAACTTATAGTATGATTTAGGGGGGTTTACTAAAACATTGTTTTCCCATAATGAGAAACTTCTTTCAATAACAGGAAGAAGAGCCATTGAAAAATTGAAGGATTCCTCTTTGACCTTGGTATCTTCTCAAGGCCCCATCGAGTTCTACTCTGAAAATGAGCGTTCAAGTCAAACGGGTAATTCATGAAAATGTAAAAGGTTGTGTTTTTTAAATAAATAAAAAAAAATTTACTTTTTTTAAATGTATTTTCAGAAACTGCCGACAACACTCCAAGATTAGAATGGATTTTAATGTGTGTGGCTGCATCTTTATTTTGTACAAGTGTTATTGGAATTATATTTGTGATGTGGATGTGTTTATGTAAAGAAAAGAAGCTTAATATACAAAGTATAAATGCCTAATAAAAAAACAAAACAGAAAACTACTTACTTGGTCAGTCTGGACAAGAGACGGGGACAAAACACCAGCATGACAGTGTTGATACCCTTCATACCGTGAAAACAAACAGTTTTCATCCTTGAGAAAGTCCTTTTGGGTTGCAATTATAGAAAAGACCTCCATTCTTATGTCTACCCCCCCCCTCCAATTAAAGGTTAATTTAAGAGATTGGAGATAAAACTGCCCCTACTCAGAGACTTCATTACACTTGTGCTATCCTAAGGCCAGGGCTGGACTGGGAATGAAAAGCAGCCCTGGAAACATTTGGAGACCAGCCCCATATAGTTTATCTTGCGGTTGAGCTCTTGTACCCACACACACACACACACACACACCCCTTTATACATACCCGAGTCACACTATTTGCCATACAAATAACTATAAAACATACTTTTATCACATTATTTATTTGTATTAAAATGGCAGAAAGCAAAAGTGTTAAAAGGCCCTAATAAATCATTGTAAGCTTGTGAGCAGAGCTCTCTCTCTCCACCTAATGTATTGGTTTGTCTTAGCCTGTCAATTCTCGTCTTGTCATACCAATATTTGTATTGTATTAAACGCTGCATAAATTGTTGGCACTATATAAATAAAAGATAATTACGTTATTGATAATAGAAAAAAAACCAAAACATTTGTTACAGCAAACATTTTTAAATGGAAAACGTTCAATTTTATTCAGTGGAACAAAACAGCGATCACATTATTCTTCACAATATTCTTGTAAGAAACTTTTGGCTATTAATGCCACCATAACTGTTCTAGCACTGCATTATCCAACGAATACCTCATCCCAGATACAGTATTTAAGAAACAAAAAAACAAAACAAAAAAAAAAACATTTGTGGTGCAAAGTGGTCTGTCAGTATGTTTATGTAAAAGGTCCTCTCTAAAGGGGCTCTACCACACCCAAACACACACCAGGACAAGCTCTACCACACCGACACACCCATACACACACACACACACACACACACAGTGTAATTTTTGTTCTCTTTAGCTTTGCTTAATGGGGGCAGAGGGTGTCTAGAGGAGAGCAGGAATATCTGCTGTTTTATATTCCAGTTGTGAGCCTGCACATGACACATCTCTGCCAATGCACCTCTTAAAGAAGAACAAATTGCCCTGCTCTAAGACCGCATTATATCTACAGTCAAGAAACAGACTGCGCACCATGCCTTTTCATCCAACATCAGTGTCTGACGCCTCATATGCTCTACTGGATGAATGGGGAAAAACTCCAACATCTCGTGGAAGGCCTTCCCAGAAGACTGGAGGCTGTTATGGCCACAAACGGGGTGGCAATGGCACTTTGATAATACAAATAAAATGATGATTAAACAGCCTAAGCCACTGCAGAATTAGTCCTGCATCCTTCGTTATCCTTTGATGTAAGGTACTGGACAGGTCTCTGATTTGAGTTGCATTACTGTGTAGGATCATCATACGAGCTTAAATAATTGTTCTATTCCATGTACAAACCTGAATAATCTACACGCTGAGACCGTACTGATTTAACACTGATATTGGATATTAAAACTTGACACTGTATTATCACATGTGATAGGGGAGAAGAAAAACATAAATACTAAAAGCTAACATTAAAGGCTTTCGGGTGTATGCCATCTAAAATATTAGCTCATCTTAATGAAGTGTCATAACTTATTTTTCCCTATCTATGAATTGTCAATGTCTAGCACAAGGAGTTATTTTAACATATATTTACAACTCGGTACAAGCTGCAGATATAAACTTCTTTTTGGATTTGCAGATGAGGTCTTGGTCCACAGGTCACTCGGTACATTAGACACCTGTACTTAGATCCTTAAAATACGCATTTTGAGGTTGTGTAAAAAAAATATGTAATTTACCAGATAGGACAGCATTCAAACTGCTTGTGGCCAACTTATATTGACATTGAATTTTTTTACCCCATTACTCATAAATGGAAAATAGGACTGATATAAATATACTCAGAATGAATACAGGTTCTATAAATCAATAAAATATTTGTACTATTACAGTTTCACCCTCTGGGACTAGTGTTGAGATTATACATTTACGATTGTAGGGTTTTTACTGCCCTACAATTCTAGGTATCCTTGATATGAGGTCTGTGATGGATGGAACCAAGGTAACTTTCAAATAACCCTCCTGGTGTTAATGAACTATAACGAACTATAAATCTCATGTTATAGAGAAACAAAAGTAGTATTTTCTGAAATATATGAAATTAGCAAATTAAGAAAGGGAGGATAAAGTCCCTAAAGTTGTAAGCAGTAAACATAACTTTATCCGTGTCTATAAAGTGTTACAGGTCAGACTGTACGTGCAAAGTATATCACCATTTCCAGAACACAGAGTAATATTATACTTATATCATTCAAATAACAATAGATAGCAATCGTCGGCTTTATCTGTCAAACATGCAGAAGGTTTTTGAGATTGGAGACTATGGTTGGTGGACAACAATTTTCGAGTCATGGAGCTGTAATTTAATAACAGGTCTGCCTGCTGTGCTCTTGGATGCTATGTGCAATAATATCTGCCCTCTCCTGGAGAATGCCTAAAAAATAGTCCCTAAGGTAACCATGGGCCCTGGGTAGCAGCTTCTTTCACTACATATTAAAAACAGCCTTGGGATAACTTAGATTGCTGACTTCTAAAGATTTCTCCTTGGCACTGCCCTGGGAAATTTGGGACTGTTGGCTGATATGATATTTTAAGCTGGCCTATCAGCAACCATTTAGCACTCTAAATGAAATAAAATGTATGCGACAAAAATCAATCACTGGTGTTTGAGGATAGTTTTTACCTACCCTTCCTCTCCGTCAGTATGAGAAATAACACTGGGTCTGTTCACTTTGCAGGAGAGTTAAACATCCAGCTCCCTGGTACCGCTTTATCCAGGATGTGCTGATTGCTGTTGTAATTCCTATTGGGATTTCACGCAGTGTTAAAGCGATCATAAATACGCCATTCAGGTGAGGTTAAGGAGCAAGTGGGTGTTTTTTTTGTTTTTTTTTTGTTTTTTTTAAATGAAATCAGCTGTGGATGTGAGGCTCATCAATCAAGTGTTATATTAAGAGGGTATTGGGAGAGCAGGTAGTGAGTTAGTATGTGGACCTCAGGAGAGATGTGTGCTGCCTGGAGGGGATGGGGTTGTTGGGTATTGATTATTATGAGTATTTGGAGCAGTTTTGCCATTGAGAAAGCTTTTCTAGGAAGTAATATAGGCTCAAATAACTCGGGATTGAAATGCACTGATGATCGCTTCCAGTACAGGATTAAAGGTGGAACCGATAACAACCACACTGTCCGGGTGTACATACAAGGTAACGCAAGTGCTCTAGAGCATTTTCTTCTTGCTCTGTGTATGCATTGGGGTTGTTTAGTATGCTGTTGGTGCTTTTGTCCTACAAATAGCCCTTGTAAACTATTAAATGCACTGTTTTTGTGTATATTGGGGAGTTGAGTCTCCAACTCTCCTGCAAATGCTGTCCTTTTTGAGCAGATTTAGAATATAAATTTAATTCCTCAAATATTAAGCCCATTTTTCCTTTTTCCTTTTTTTTTTTTTTAAACTTTATTTAACATCATTCATGTAGTTTGAAGGGGAGGGGGGGGGTAGTTTGAAGGGGAGGGGGGGGGGGTAGTTTGAAGGGGAGGGGGGGGGGGGTAGTTTGAAGGGGAGGGGGGGGGTAGTTTGAAGGGGAGGGGGGGGGTAGTTTGAAGGGGAGGGGGGGGGGTAGTTTGAAGGGGAGGGGGGGGGGTAGTTTGAAGGGGAGGGGGGGGGGGTAGTTTGAAGGGGAGGGGGGGGTAGTTTGAAGGGGAGGGGAGGGGTAGTTTGAAGGGGAGGGGGGGTAGTTTGAAGGGGAGGGGGGGGTAGTTTGAAGGGGCAGAGGGGGGGGTAGTTTGAAGGGGCAGAGGGGGGGGTAGTTTGAAGGGGCAGAGGGGGGGGTAGTTTGAAGGGGCAGAGGGGGTGGCGCCACAACGCCTAAGGCCGGCTCTGTATATAATCATAGTAATGTAGTAGGAGAGCCAGTTTCGGAAATTTCCTGAGGCTGTTGTAGTTTCTAGCTATGCTGACGGTATGTTCTGTGGAATCTACTGATAATGGCTAGGTTGATCTCTGAAAAAGCCATGTAGCTGTAACTTCTGGGTAGAATCTGAAGGCTCTGGCGCCAGGCTACATGAGAATTTACCCATCAACCCTGTGAATCGGAGGCTGGAGAGATAATCTGAGTGTTGCTACAAATAACTTTGTATATTACCCTGTACTACTGGTGCTAAAAGCAGCCCCCATGTGGAGCACAGGCTATGTTCATTCCGGCTCCTCTGTAAAGAGGGGAGATTTAATAACAACCCATTTATGCATTTAAAGGATTTTGTCTAAAACTACTGGCTCAGATTCTCATATAATGGCTTTTTATTTCACTAGATGGGCCAACTGGCTTTTATCTTGTCATTGGATGTGTTCAACCAGTACAAACCTAAACAAACTGAACTATTGATACACATTAACTAACATATGTGGGTTAATATAACATTTTATTTTGTCCATGTTAATAGGTATTAATGAAGAAGTATTCACCTAGTCTCTAAAACCTATTGAAGCTGCTAACATGGCATAGTAGCTAGGCTTGCTGATCAAAGGTGTAGAGACAAAAACATCTGAATAGCCTTTAAGCACAAAATTACTTAATATATATTCTCTTTCAGGCAAAGATGGCGAATTCAATCGTGTACTTAATGATTCTTACTGTGGTGTCTGGCTTAGCATGGATTTTGATGGCTCTCTGGTTCTTGAAGCTGATTATGAAGGCTGTTATGTCGAGATGGTAAATCTTGGATCTTTAAGATTCACATGGGCTCAACTGAGCCACCCGCACCTAGGATAGTGATCCTGTAGGTTCCAGGCTTTGGAGTGACTGGTTTGAGTATCTGGTGAAAATGTGATTTTTATTTTTTTTTCCCACCCACACCTGTATAAATGTTATATATATTTTTTCTATTGGGGGTGATCCTGTAACGAATACATTAAAGTTGCTAAGACCTAGTGAGCTAGGGTTTGTCTTGTGGGTTTTACATGCTCTTCTTGTGCTTAGGACATGGACTATACGGTGGTGGTTATGCTTAAACAAAATGTCAATGGACAATGGGATGCTTATCATAAAGAAAAACTGAGATGCCCCTTAACTAATGGTAAATATCTTTCAAATCTCTTGCCCGATGTACAATAGATGTTTAGTGCTTCACCAGCTATAACTGGCCAGGTCATAACCTACTGCTTCCCACATTTTTCTAGGTGTGGTGATGGATGCCCCAAGCCCCAGTGTCTGCATAAATGTCCAGAGGGCAGACCGGCTTCCTTGTGCTGGTCCTTCGCAATCTCAAGCGCTCTGCGAGAAGACTGGTTGTTGCTACGATCAAAGTGATCCAAGGACTCCATGCTATTATGGAGATAAAAGTGCGTACATGAGGCTGTAGTACATTATGTACAGAAGAATGGGTGGCCCAATCTTAAAATGTTCCTTAGACTATTACAAAAACATATGCAATATGAACGAATGTACAAAAACAGGGCTGATGACATTAAAGCCATCAGCCATACCGGCTGGGGTGGTGATGCTGTAGGGCAGATGGTTTGGTAGGCTTTTACTTCATACTGTTCTTCCTCGCTGCCATGTATTGCTGTACAAGCCTGGCTGCACATTGCTCAGGGTATTGTGCACTCGTCCACCATTTTTCTAAATTACTGAGATACCAGCAAAAGAACAGCAGGCAATTGATTGTGGACAAATTGGCTGTGCCCTCAATGTATATTAATTGAAGTGTGTAGATTTAATGTATAGCTTTTATTATACTAGATATGAAACTTTTAGTTCCCAACTTTTCCTAAATTTGTAACCAGCACAGACTATTAATGCTTAAATGTCTTGCAGTTACTGCTAGCTGCACCATGGATGGACAGCTGTCTGTTGCTGTATCGAGGGATGCTACGTTACCGCCATTGATCCTGAGCACTGTCCGGCTTCTGAGAGGTCAAGGTGCTGGCTGCACCCCAGTAGCTCAAAATGATGTGTTCCTCCTGTTCATGTTCCCACTGTCAACCTGTGGTACCACTGTTGCCGTAAGTTGAGACTTGAGTATATATGAACTATAGATACTGTTATCCATAAAATGTAAGCATTCTCCCCCCCCCCCAACAGGAAAATGGTGCATTTATGGTGTATGAAAATGATCTGGTGGCAGAGAAGGATATTAGGAGTTGGCGTGGTGCATCAATTTCCCGTGATAGCACCTTCAGGTATTTATTGTATTCATGGGTTTTGTTAAAATCTATGTAACAGTGTAAATCAAGCATATATACCATTGCTAATCCGGCAGTGTTCCACCATCACTACTCTGGCTTAACAATTCTTCTTACAATACCTCCTCTGCCCCAAAACTGACTAACATACTAACATAGCTGTCTAAATATGATGCAGCATTTGATACTTGTCTGTCACTGAAGGATAATGGAAATGCAGACAACTGGGCATCTAGGACAATTCTTTAAAAATGCATTTCTCCCATCTAATTGAGGGGTGGTTGCTCTTTCCCCTCCAAAACTGCCCTGTGCAAACAAGCACTGCCTTCCATGAAAGGTGGGGCGTCTGACAAGTGTACCAGTTTCATTAAGTCAACAATAGTAGCATAGTTATATAGGCTGGAAAAACATGCGTCCATCAAGTTCGGCCTTTCCTATATCTGTTAATTTGTTGCTGTTGATCCAGAAGAAGGACACCCCCCCCCCCTGTTTTGCTCTTCCCAATTTTGCACTAACCAGGGAAAAAATCCCTTCTTGACCCCAAATGGCTGTCAGATTTCTCCTTGGATCAATAAGCTGTTTCCCCATAATTAAAGATTATAACCCCGACTATTATGGTTTTCCAAATATCCATCCAGTTGCTGTTTAAACGTCTGTACAGACTCCCATAAAACTACCTCTGCAGGCAGAGAATTCCACATCCTTATTGTCCTTACTGTAAAAAAAACTTTCCTCTGCCTTAGACTAAATCTCCTTTCTTCCAGTCTGAACGCATGACCACGTGTCCTAGACAGTGGTCTAACGTGTGCTTTTCTGCATTGGCTCTGAAGAAACTCTCTTGTTACAGACTGCACATCCGCTGTAGTGTTTCGGCCAGTGACCATCTACCAATCAGCGCAGAAGTCTTCACGCTTCCTCCACCATCCCCAGCTTCAAGCCAAGGTCCTGTCTCACTGGAAATGAGAATTGCTACTGGTAATGTCCATTTCTGATATACAATCTTGTTGTCTTGTAAATCCTTGTAACAATCTGCCTGTACCTCTTAGATTCAAGTTATGGTCAGTACTATGGAGATGGAGACTATCCCATAGTGAAAGTGCTGAGGGATCCACTGTTTGTTGAAGTTCGTGTTCTAAACAGAAATGACCCAGCTCTAACACTTGTACTGAACCAATGTTGGGCAACTACATCAAGCAACCCCCTTCTTGAACTACAGTGGCCCATTTTGGTGGATAGGTGAGTCCAACTTCATATACTGGAGCCTTTTATACTTTTTAGGCTTTTTTTTTTTTTTCCTTTTAATGTCTACCTTTGGCCAGTGAACTAATTATATGTACTGTATTAATATTAATGGATGCTATACTGTCCGATTTATTGTGTATGTAGAAGTTATGTGTAATATTTTTTTTCCTAATTATAAAAGAAATAGTGTAAAAAAAAAATATATATACTCTTTAGGCTGAACTTCTACTTCAAATCCCATTCTGCCTTTTAGGTGTCCGTTCGATGGTGACAATTACAGAACTCAGTTGGTATCTATTGAGGGTTCTGCCAGGCTGGACTTTCCTTCGCATTATCAAAGATTCATTGTGAATACTTTTGTGTTTGTGGACTCTATGAGCCAGCAACCTCTTGGTGGACTGGTAAGTTGGACATTGGGGCATCTGACAAATCTCTCTACTATACAACACTAAATTTGGGGTGGGGGTAATGTATTGTATGTGGTCCTTGAGACACATGTTTCCACAGAGCATCATACTGGCTTTTGTGAGCACCAAGGAGCAGCAGAAGTATGTGTTGGCCCTAGTCTACAAAAAAAATCTTGTTAGATAAAATTTGGCAGAGAAGTCTATGGATGATCCAGGACAAAAAATAGCTTACTTGTAGTTCATTCATTACAGGTATACTTTCACTGCAGTGCTTCTCTGTGCCTCCCATCATCTTTTGACAGCTGCCTAGCTGCTTGTAGATCTAGACGTAAGTGCTTGATAACTACATCCTTATGGAATGACACCTTGTACTGTGTGTGTGCAAACATGGGTGTACTGTAACTTGCAATACTCATTGCTGCCTTTTTTTTTTCTGCCCCGCCCCCCCCAAGGGAAAAGAGCCTCTCCAAATGCTGACTTACAAGTAAAATCAGTCTTGGTGACATCAATAGGACCAGTGGATTTCCATACTGACAAAACGGATATGTCTATTAAAGGTATCTGTCTCTGCCCAACAGCCCAGGTAGATCTGATAGTATGCATGTGCCCTGTATTTAAGCTGAAGGTTTCCTTCTTTTCCACTTCAAAGGAGGCTAAAAGTATCAAAAATAAGTTGAGGGGGTTGCCTTGTATCTACCTAAACTAGTATATGTATTCTAGTGCTATAGCTTTGCCTCTGTGATCATTAGGGAAAATCCCTTGCATTACTGGCTTTGTTTAAAGGTCTTAATTCACAACAAATGCAGTGGTTAAACTAAAGTTAAACATCTTAATACTTGTCTCCAATAAGCTCACTTTGAATCCCTTTTGTTCTACAGATGTTGATCACTTCACTCACACGATGGACTGGACAAGAGTGGCTGTTGCTGTCTTGGTAGGAACTGCTGTAGCGCTGGTCTTGGTCTTATTATGGAAGAGTCACAAAAAATCTTATACAATCAAAGTGTAACTAAAGCACAAATAAACCTCGTTTTTTTTGTACTGGTGTCTTCTTGGTTAAAAGTTCTAGTAGAACCTTCAGACCACTGCCCCAATCAACACTGTACTCATTATTTATTCAATCTACTGGGGGTGTAGAACTTGATGGCTATGAAACAGTGGTGACCTTGGTGGGTTTTTGTATTATATAAACATTAGCTATGGAGATTATGACTGTAGCGCAATGCTGCATTGCATGTTGGATCATGAGGGGAGGAGGACACAGTTGGGGTCAACATTCTCAAGTTGGGAGCTTCTATGTGAACTGATGGTAAAAAAAAAAAAAGTCACAGTATTTAGTGGCTTATTTGGTCAACACTACGGTCTCTACCAATGCTTGTAATCAAATGAGCCTACCAACAATGCCAAAGGGAACTACTTGGATGGGATAAAGCTGTTCTGAAGGATGTATTTTAATCAGATACCCCTCTGATAGGCTGAGTGAGTGTAAAATAAAGGAGTTGCCAATAGCTCTAGCTGTGGATCTGAAAAGCATAGGACTAGTGAATGGGATTTTCAAAAGTAGTGGCCTGCTGTATACAAGACCCTGACCAGGGCTAGACTGGGAATGAAAACCAGTACCATATTACATGCCATTTTTGGTCACACTGTACACCTGGCACTAATGTTCAGAACAGGGACAACCTGCATTTTAAAGTATATTTGAAAAACACAAATCTTAAAGATCCGTATAGGGGGGTGGGGGAAACGGTTCCTAACCACTGGCACGTGGGCTGGGGACAGACGGCACCGGTATGATTTTGGTATAATGCAAAAACAAGTATGAAATGAACTGTTTTCAAATTTATTTATAGAGCTAAGAAATTTAAGGGGCAAGTCTGTATTTAAATGGTGTGGAAGGGGGGGTGTTAGTAGGTATGTATATGTTTATATGGTGTGGGAGGGGCTGCGTATTAGTGCAGAGCTGTCCATCATACCCCCCCAATATCCTAATTCATTCAAATAACCAGCCACAAGCATACACCCATCATTTCCATCCTCTACCATTATCACCAAATACGTTTACCACAATTATCCTCTTCCATCTTCATGCTGTCCGTTTCGCATCTCAATACCCTTAATTTCCCCATAATCTGTATAGG